>NC_138595.1:878984-1478984 GCF_964289735.1 Phaethon aethereus | reverse complement strand
CCACTTTTGTCCCGCAGCACAAGTGAATGACCTTCCAACAACTTGAAGCAGGTTGAATTTACATTTTACTTCAAAAAAAAGGGAAAGTACATACATGAGGGGAAAATGGGGTGAACAACAATTATCTGAAACCAGGTTTCTACCATTTTTACCTATAGTTACCGATGGCGTTTGCATCAGCAGGGCTCTTGCCAGCTGTCGCACGCTTGCTTACAATATGAACAGGATTGTGGATAAAGGAAATATTTTTAAAGTTGAGGCCCAAATGGAAATATAAGGTATCATACACAGTGTAAGTTTATAGTACACAGCATTTTTTTTTTAAATGACATAACGCAACAGCAGGAAGGAGTAGTAGTAGTAGTAGTTAACAGTTACTAACACTAGAATAATCAAATTTGTATGTTATACATATACAGCAACTAACTGCTTTACAAAAAAAGCAAAATAATACAATATATTGTCACGTATTTACAGTGTAGTAAATATACTTTTCTGTCAAATTTTACACAAAAACTATTTACAGGTGAATATACTGCATTAAAAAAAAATTGTGGGACCAACACTAAAAGTGACTTTCTGTGGTAAGTTTGTTGCAAAACAATGATGTGCTTCATTGCATTTGGAAAAAAAAAAAAAAACCAAAAACAAACCTTAGAATGAAACAGAATAAGCCCTAAAACCTACAACCCAGTTCGGAGCAGAGCACTGGAACGCTCCCGCGTGCTCAGTCCACGATACTTATTTGAAATGTTTCCTCATGCACATTAAAGCAGAAACATTGGCATAATTAACAGGTACGTTATGCACTACTCAAATACTACTGAATTATCTTTAAGTCAGGGAAAATACAAACACAAACAAAATGTTAATCATCTTTACAGTACTGAACTGGAGTTAGTGCGTAATGGGCAACATGTTCTAAAACAGGGGTGTCAAACATACAGTCCCCATGCTGTAGTTTGACGGTCCGCACGTCAAAAGTGGATTTTTCTGAATCTAAGTTTTCAGAGTATGCAGACTCCACGGCTGCAGGACCAGCCTTCAAGAAGGAACTGCCCGCAAGTCCGCAGGCTGCCTGAAGCAGCGCTCGGAGGTTGGACCCTTGGATCTGTCTCCCATGCCTCAGGCCAGGTTTCAAGCCCACTTCCTCACCAGCAGCCACCTGCTGACGCCTGCGAGCGAAACGGAGGAACGGGCTGAGGGGAGGATGGAAGCAGGCTGGACTGGGAGCCGAGCGCCGTGCTCACAGGGGCGAAACGGAGCAGGATGGGGAACATTCAAAACAGGGCAAGAGAAGAAATCAAGGAGGAGGTGAGAAAGAAAGCAACAGAGCAAAATAACAGCAATGGCCGTTACAGGAAGCAGGTGAATCGAGGGATGTGACACTAAGGCACCGAGCAACCGACTACCAACAGAAGTTTAATCACTGAAGAAAGGCCGTGTTTCCCCCCTTGATCCAAGCACAAGCGTCCCCGCTGCTGGCACCGGGAGGTAACACTCCCGTGTATCGGGGTGCACGTGACCCTCAATTAAACCTCGGCCAGTGACTAATTATGCCCACACTCAGCCCCCATTACCTAACGTGTTTGACACCCCTGCTCTAAGAAAGTTCAGGTTCTCTCACTGAACCGCGCACTGAAAACATGAAATGACTCCCCCTCCTTCCAGGAAACAGAATAAATTAAATTTTGTTGACTTACTATATGGATTACTGGGTTTTTTTCTGCTGGGACTGAGAGCCTGGAGTAGTTCTAGTTCTCACATTAAAGGTAATTTTAATCACTGTCCATTCTGATTTCACATTATATGTATTTCAAAGAATGAATTAATTCTGATTTAGGGACACTTTTTACACAGGCAATGTAGAGTACAGAGTTGCTCTCAAATGCACCCAGTCCCAACAAAATGGATTCGGTAGTTCATCTGGAATTACTATTTCTGTTCAAAGAAAATCTGCTCGTAGGAGAAACAACTGACAACTATGTTTTTCTACCAGCAAATTACCTTTACCAGAGATTCTTTTTTCCTCCTACCTACAAATCTTCAGGCTTCTACAATTCATTGTCTGCAGCAAGACGGAAAGGGCTGGAATGAGCCTGATTCGGTGCGACCCAGCGCGAATGGGCAGCGGTGCTGCAGGTGGCTCTTCGCAATTTGACATATGAGATGAGAAAGGTTTCAAAATCAGTGACTCTGATTTACCGCTGTTTTACATGCATAGCAGCTCGGGACACGGCGCAAATCACCGCTCTATTCCTGCGGTCAGTTCTAGCCTCACCATCCCTTTCGCAGTTCTGTATCAGTTCAGTAACCGCATTTCTACTGCAGCTCCTACACGACTGAGAATAAAAGAATTTGGTTAATTGCACGAGTCTTCATCTTTTCCAACCTATCTCAAGACTGCTAATTCTACGTTTTCCTCTTGTTTTGGCAAGCTACTTGCATATTAAGTTTGTGTTCATAGTTTTTCCAGGACTGTAAACAAATTAAAGAAATTAAATTGTTATTTTACGAATCAATATAATAAAGGTATTTTTATTTACATAAATGTTACATTGTTACTGCATGGATACATGTGAATTATGTGCTATACCAATAAAATCTGAACACTTAATGGTACCATTCTCTAATCATTTAGCTGTGGAGTTTGATTTACTGAAAGCCACTAACAAAATTGCACTAGAGGATTTTATTTTATATAGTGGATATACTTTTTTTGTTTTCCCTTTAAAGCCACTTTTAGATCGTTAATTTCTAACATACAACAGGGATCTGAAACTGGGAAGTTTATCTGTTCTTCTGCAGGACATATGCGTAGCCCTCCAACGAGCACCCAGATGACAGGCCCTTTCGTCAGAATTTCTGCTCCCCTCCGAGACCAAACGCTCCGCACGTTTTCAGTCCGTGCGGGCAGCGTCTGCAGCACCCAGCGCTGCACCTTTACACGTCATCAACATAGCAGCATGGTCTTGCAGTCGTCCATCGCCGATGCACGGCTGCAGCTGACAAGTCTTTCACAGTGACAGCAATTTCAGTTTTGTGTAACCCCCTTACAAACTAAAACCCCTTCAAAGTTCTGCAAGACAGGGTTGACTGCCGATGGCTGTACTGGTACCAGGAATTGCACTGCAAACATTCAAACGTAACCTGGATTTGACACAGTGTCAGTTATTTTTAAATTCATGTACCTTAAGCAAACGTTACTGGGTTTATATCACTGCTTGGGCAGCACGAAAGCAGCTTTGCCAAACAGAGCCCCCCAGAGCCGGACGTTAATTCATTAACTTTTCCCCGCCATACCCCACTGGTTGTTCTGCCAGGAATTTCTCGAAGGTGCATATTGTTGGGAAGGGCAAAACTAAAGTCTATGCTAAATGGAAGAAAGAAGCAATAAATTTTCAACACTGCTACAATGACAGCATAATAGTCAGTTCTCAATGATTTTCTTTCCACTATACAACCTTTTTTAGTGCAGTTAAAGTACAGAAAAAAAAAAAAATTGCTTTGGAAAAAAGCCAGTTTGTCCAGTCTGGTCCATACGCAGTCCAAGTGTGTGAAGCTACGGGCTGGGGAATGAAAGAGACTCATGCAGCCTCCTTGTCCTCTCGAATTTATTGCTAATTACTAGAAATCTAATCTAATCCACCACTTCTGGTTAAGCTCATTGTACTGCGGCTATCGTATGTTTAAGTATGGTAAAAAAAAGTCCACAGCTAAAAATCTTACAGGTTTGAATTAAAACCAGGATTAGAGTAACTTCCCCCGGCTTACAAAGCCACTACCTCGAGAAGTGTGCAAACGGGATTAAGGAGTAACACTTTCCTTTAGAGAAGACGCACACAAGGCAGGTAAGAGAAGCAAGGTAGAACCGTCTACGGGGAATGGCTTTCGTGTTCGGACAAGGTACGGTTCCGCAGCGCCAGAGAGCTCCACACCTCCTTCGGCTACAGAGTCCGCCAGGATCTGCATGAGCGGGTCTGAAACACTGGCGTAAATCAAGAACAGAAGGAAAGAAACGAAGGCGTTAAAAGTTCAGGCAATGTTTCTAGAGTTGATCATCTGGCAACACGGCTGACAGGATGGGAACTTTAAGTGCAGCATCACAACCGGTGCGGGGGCCCTTAGCGAGAGGCCCGCGCGTGTCAGTCAGTTAAAAAAAAAAAAAAAAATTAGGAGGACATAATCACACAATCTTTTTGATGCTGTGACGTTTGAAACTGCCAGCACTTCGCTGCTTCTGCACTTGGCTTGCGGAGCCGTGGCGCATCCTGCCGCTGTTGGAGTGTCCGGCGGTGGGCGAGAGCTCCACGTTCTCCTTGTCGAGCCCTGCGGAAACACAAGGGCCGCGGTTACCGCCGCGGCGCGCGCCCCGGCCCCGCCCTTCGGGGAGCGCCGCCCGCCAGGGGGCGCCCTCCGGCGGCGCCGGGCCCCGGCGCGGCTCCGGCCTCCCCCGGCCCCGGGGTAGCGGCGGGCGAGGGGCCGGGGGGGAGCCGGGCGAGGGGGAGCCGAGGGGAGCGGGGACGCCGCGGTCCGAACAGCCGCGGCTCGTCCCGCAGCGACGCCGCCTGCCCGGGAAGCGCCGCGGGACCCGGCCACGGTGCACTTGGAAAAAGGGATAAGCTGTTGTTGGTGGCAGCTTAACCCCAGCAGGCCGGTAAGCACCACGCGGCCGCTCGCTCGCTCCCCTCCACCCCAGTGGGACAGAGAAGAGCAACAGCAAGAAAACCTGGATGTCCTGATTAAAAGAACAGTAATTTTAAAAAGTCGCGCTAAATGAGGGATTTGTGGAAGAAGAAAGCAAGCAAAAGAAAACAAGTGACACCAAGACAATCGCTCAGCACCCCTCACGGGCAGAGCGGGGCCCCGCCGGAAGATGGCCAACCTCCCCAACGTCCCCCTTCTTTTGGCCGAGCACCACGCAGGCCGGCCCGGAGCAGCGCTTTGGTGAGCTGGGCTCACCTGCGTGGCAGGGTCCCCTCCAGCCCACTGCCCACCCCGGCTACTCCCCGGGAGGCCAAGCGAGGACCAGAGCAGGCCCCGTGCTGTGCAAGCACTGCTCAGCACCGTCCTGGTCACAAATCGAAAAACGCAGCCCCGCGCCAGCTGCTATGAAGAAAACTAACTCTACCCCAGCCAGGCCCAGAACACTACTTCAGGATGGGATGTATGACTCTGTGTTCAGTGAAAGCCCTGACTTCGGCCACATAAAACACCTCCACATGCTGAAGCGTGATGCCTACTCACACCGATCTGTGCACTCACCTACACATAACTCATAAAATTCCAATGTGACTCCCATGGCTCATTCAAATAAACTTCCCCCCCCCTTAAAGTTGCAGATTGCATTTGATGTTAATCTGCCTCCTACAACAAAAGACAAAATAATTTGGCTTAGGGGCTCTGGCTGATCTGTTTCAATCTGTAACGAGCCGTTTGAATCTATTTTCAACAGTATGAAAACAGACAGGGGTATGAACTTGTTCACCGAGGTCACCTAGTCAGCTCTTAAAATAGAAACAGGAAAGGTATTTCAGATGGCAAATAGCATGCATAAATGTTCACCTGGCAGATGAAGGGTTCCCCTCCATCCTCAAAGCTTTCGTACCAGTATCCGTACCCGCAGAAAACACCAAATGTAAGTCTTCCAGGCCACAAAGCCCTTTCTGACTCTAGTTTTGAGAAGACTGAGCAACTGAAAGAGTTTGACTCAAGTCTTTTCTGGCATTTGCATTTTCTAGGAGGAAGAACTGACAGACTGTCAAATCTGAGGGCTTCTTCCAGCCAAAAATCAACAGCCGCTATTGAACAGGGGAGTGGCGGAGTGAGGAAGGTTCGTTTCTGAACCTGCAGAATTCTGCTGCAATGGCAGAGGCTGATTCTTGCTACCAAAGATTCATGTGTATTCAAGTACCTAAAATTCCCCTCAACACTGAATCTTGGCTCACAAATAAAGATCAGTAAAAGTACGTATAGTACAAATCAACGTTTGCAGGACTCTCTCTCATTGCCAGGAGGAGTGAAAGGCTTAGCTGGCTTATTTTGCATAGAGCAGAGATAGAACAGATGCAGGTATTCACTCACGTGAAGAGTTAAGTATCAAAGTGTAGACACCAATTATAATGATTTAAACCCTGGCAAATTGGGAGTAAAAAATAAGTAAATCAACAATTAACTTTTAATAAGGACAACTGCAGGAACAGTTTTCTAAGCAGGAAACGCACACCGAAGAGGCGAGTCTGGAAACCCTTACAGGAACCGCTACTGCCTGAGTTCAGCTCCACCAAAGGCAGGAGGAGGCTTACAGAGCGCAAGATGAGGATGGAACCACACAGGCGTCATACCCAAGCGCATGTACTTTTCTGAGAAGCTTTGGACGTTCTCGGCAGGATGAGGTAACTAATATGTTTTGCTAAAAGAATCACATCAAACCAACCTTGAAAATGAACTGCTTTAGTGTAATCTTCATGCTGACATGATGACAGCCCATGAAAGCCTGGGGTTATGAGCTGTTACTCCAACAGCTTTGGACACAGTCAGTAACTTGGAAGGTATAAAAGCTGAGACTTCTGTTTCAAGCAGACATGCTTCCAATCAGTTATTACTTCTATGCTGATGCTACTATGAGTTAATCATTCCTGTAGCGATACCTTACTGTAGCTGTCACATTATTTCTGCAACAAAATTAGTGTGTTTGATGTGTGTTTAGCAACACTCTCACCACTTACAGTACAAGTGCAGCGTTGGAATGAATAGCAGGAAGGGTGTTATTATGCGAGAGGCTAAAAGTACAATCTGCAGCAAAAATTAGGGTGTCTGACAGTGAATAAAGAAGTTAGAACAAAATCCTATTACTATAAATGGCATCTCCCACAGTTATGTCTCATTCCTATAAGAAACTGATTCTCAGTGGCATTAGCAAGACTAAAGACGACACTCCACATTTCGCACGCGCATAAGGACAATTTCAGAACTCCGGCCAGAAGCTGGCTGCAGGCTACATCATCCTTCCCCTCCGTGTGTGGGGGTGAGCTTACAAAAACCACAAACTACGATGAGAATAGGAAGCAGCCCACGGGTATGAGCAAAAAAACCTATTCTGCAGCTTCTTCTTACTTCTCCATATAGAAGCAGATACCAAATGGTGTTGAGTACTCATTTTACTGAGCTGCTGTCTGCTGCAGTTTAGCCTAAAGAACTCGTGTCCGTTTTCCAGTGGCGTGTAACTGAAGTTAACGCTGACTTCCAGTGAATCTAAAGAGCTCACCTGAAATAGTTGTTCATTTTAGCTTAATACCTGCATTATATTTCACATACCAAGCATCCACCTTTCTATTACCAAATTTATCTCATTCTTAAGGATGTGACTTTCTTTGCCTGCTCTATCATCTGATGTTATTAGCATCACACCAGAAATGCAACAGCTTAGCACTTACACTGAAGCCATTCCCGTGTCAAAGGGATCAGTAAACCACTTCTCATGCCACAAGCCCAACCCTAAAGCAGATCAAGCAGTATTTCGTGCAAATATGATGAAAGTAGAGTGTACCTTGATGAGGAAGCTGCACGAAAACTGCAGATTTAGAGCAAGGCAGAGAAGCTTCACAGACACAGAATGAAAGAAAAAATGTTAAGTGAATAATGTCCATGACAAGGGGAAGGGGAGGAAAAGAGATGATAACAGACAAAACATTTATAAGCAGTGATCTTGCCTAGATGTTTCCAGATAAAAGAAAATAATTTTTCATGTATCTGCAACTTAACATGTTTGTAACCATAAGAAAAAACTCACTTAGCTGAAACCGTTTCTTGAACTCAGTGTGACAAAGTAACTCAGCACTGCCAAATACTTGATTTTCTTTTCAGTAGTTCTCAAATCAGAGTAGGTGGATGATAGATCTGCATCCCTTATTAGTCCCATAGTTGCCTTGCTGTTTCAGGAAATCCTGTGGCCCACTTTTACTTCATATTCTGTAATTCTTTCACCAATGATTTTTATCTTGGCAGATATTAGGTCTTCACTGCTTAGTCCCTCACTCCTGTCTCTACAGTGTGAACATGTACAGCAATGGCAATGCCATCACACACCTCTAGGCAGTTAATGAGAATGCAAAATCCATGTATGCAGCTATGGAGCTGTATAAAGTGCCAGAAGACCAATTAAATTTTTAATACAATTAAACAGCTTAAAAAGCAAAGCATGTTTTATGCAAAGTTGTGGTGGTTAACATACCAATTTAAACTAGTGAAAATGTACATTGACTAAAGTGGAGCAATGTAATAAACATGGGATAAAGAAGCAAAATGAAAAGCTCCATGTTGTGACCTGGTCCACAATTTCAGAAGCGGGAGGTCCCCTGATCAAACCCCAAGTCTTTGTATTCAAACTGCTAACATGAAGCAAGAATGCTCAAGGAAATAGGCAAGACACTAATAAATAGTAAGAGATGATGGGAAAATACCACTTAGATTAAACATTAAGCACAAGGCTTTCATAAAGGAGTAATCACTTAAGGCTGTTTCACACTAGCTGGAAACACCTACAAAGGCTGATTGAAAAAAAAGGAACCATTAGTAATCTCCTGGCCTCCATATCAGTCTTTTAAAACTTAATTTCCAAGCAAACCATGCACAGAGTGTCATAAATGCATTACCACAGACTCACTAGTATCTTGAACACGTTCACTAGTTCCTAACCTCATTTGTGGAGATGGGTGCTCAACCAGCGTTTGATAAAAGCCATCTGTTTGCAGAACACTTGAAAGAAATTTTTGACAAGCTGGATTAATTCCTTCCTCTTAGCTAACAAAGGAAGAAGGAATAGAAAGTGAGGCATAAGGAAGGAAGACATTTACATAGTAAAATGCTTTTTTCACCAGTAGAGGGCCTAATCCTGTATCATCACTTCATCCTTGCAAAAGAACTGCTGGGGTTGCCACTTATGTTACATTCTAAATGGAAAAATGCTGCCCATAACGTACTTAGTTTCACACTGACAGCAAAGTTGATTTTTTTCCCTTTAATTTTATCCTTCTCCCTGTTCTAATATCACAGATAATACTTACCTGTATGCTAAATAAGAAAGTTTCTATCAAACCACTTTCCCATAATCTTGGTTGTTATCTGTACCTGCAGTGTATTAGGACTTTTTATACAGAACTATTTCTATATACATGATGAGTTGCATGACAATATAATACAGTGGATGCATTCGTAACATATAATGGACATTGTAAAATGCTAAATACAACAGCAGTCTCTAAAACTCCTTCAAACTCAACTTTTTCCTGTTCTTATTACTCAAATCAAATGGGATTCCAGGATGCAACCAGTAAGCCCCTGTCAGGCCAGTGCTCTTTCTCTTGTTCTTGGGCAAGAATACAAAACAATGGCAACAACTGTCTCCTTTAGGCTAGAAGTGTTACTGATAAAGCAGCAGAAAGAGAGGTGACAACTGTGGAAAATACACTTCACACTTTCTCTCCCCATTTGGGACGACATTATTTAATGTAATATATCATCCTGAACTGTCAGGAAACTGGAAAGCAAATCCTGTTTTGAGTCTATTTAGACTGACAGGCATCTTAAAATATAATTTTAGAACATAGCATCAGTCTACCAAGAAGGTGATCTCCCCAAATTGAAACAATTTAAGTTGGCTTCTCATACTGGGAAAAAAGCGAGTTGTAATCACTTTTCACTGCCTGAAATAAAGAAAACACTATCCCCAAATTACTCCAACACAGAGTACTGTCTTACCTCTCTGCATGTTGCACCTCTGCACGTCCCTCACCTCTGCACTACTCATCATACTGAAGAAAACACATGCATAGTGCCTGTGAGAAAACTGGCAATCTGGAAGACCAGATTTCTTGAATAAAGCTAAGTACAGCTAAGTAGAGCTTATTTCAGGGCTAGCAGAAACCAGCAAACAACAAGAGTGAAAAAAACCCAAAACACCTCTGTAAATATTATACCCAAATACAAGTGGTTGCTAGCCTTCCATCAAGGTTAGAAACAAAGCAGAAATAAAGGCAGATTGACGTCAGTGTTCACAACTGCAATAGTTAAATCATCATGTAAGAAATATCACACAGCATAATCTTTATGACAAAGAAGAGTAAAGTATTTCCTCAATGTATGAGACACTAATCCAAAAATCACTTCAGGAAGAGTCTTCATGCAGATTTCTTTGACATAAATTCCATTTTCTTCCTATATTTAATTTCTTCTAGCTTATGCTTCGTCTGCTATACTGAATAATTTTTACTCTTTTTTCATTTTTCACCCTGAAAATCCATGCTTTTAAATTTAACCTCTGCATTTCCCTGTAATTTCCTTCTCCCAAGCCAGAAGGAATTCAGTGGGTTTACCCATTTACTGCCTTTGATGAGTGTTCTTTTCTTGAATGCCTTCATTTTATCATCAGCATATTTCTGGCAATACAATAGTCTGAACTGAGCCAGTATTCCATACGTATCGACATGAATACTTTTTTTTTCCTTCGAGGGAGAGCATGACCTCTGTATGATGCTGCCTATATCAGCACTGACCTTAAATCATATAGTCAATTGAAACTGAGTCAGCCCAGACACACTCTTCCGCGGCACAGTTCTGGATTATTTTTCCCATTATGTGCTACCTTGTAGTACCCGGAGAGGTATTATTCCTCTTGTGAAATATCATGATTATATATTTGCATTTCTTAATTTTCAAGGTTCCACTGCTGCGTATGTCCCATATTAAGATGCAGCTGTTATTTGTTCTGATGCACTTAATGCTATTTCCTTCACACATAACGGCTTGGAAGACAGCTTTTGTGCTGGACAAAATCCAACATCTGAAATGCCAGTGTAGTAGCTCAGTAAACAGTTTAATACTCTTTTGACTCAAGAATGCAACAACATCTGATGCACAAATACATCTGACGAGACAATGAGGCTGAGTGTTTGGCTACAAAAACAGTAAATTCAGTACATTTCCCTTACGTATGTAGTACCAGAACAGCTACTGACCTGGGGAGTGCTGGGAAGTTGCAAGCGAGGTCATGGAATTGGAAAGGTTAAGGTTCGCAGTAATGCTAAGCTGGCTCTGCACTGCGGGAGGATATGGAGACGTGGGCGTCAGGAGAGATTCTTCACTGGTTTCCTCATCGATTCCAGGCAAATACGTGTCAATCAAGGCATCAAGAAACTTCACTATGAGCTCAGCATAGTCTGGGATTTGTGTTTGCTGTGGGTGATGGGAAAAAAAAACCACCAAAAATTAGTTCTTTTCTTTCTACTTTTCTATCAGTATGAGCTTTGCCCCAGAAAGCGCTCTAATATCACACCGGTTTTGCCTGAAAATTTTAAAAAGCATTTGATGTGAGTATCTGTAAAAACTTATTTGTGATCTTTTCCAGATTAACTTAAACGCACACATTAAAGACCACTCGTCGGTGTAATTTCAGCAGTGTGTGGCCGCACAAGGTCAGGAAAGAGGGGCCGTTTCATCCCTGAGGCGAACTGCCGCAGCTACCTGGCCCCTAACATCCAGAACGCTGTCTGCTCTGCTCAGCTCTTCTCGTTACGATGACTAGAGGGAACAAATAGCAGTACAGCTGGTCAGTGCTCGATCTATTTGTTCTGTTGTAACAGAAAATTTAGCCTTACGCAATTATCATTTTTATCAAATTAATCCTTTACACTGTAAGATACACATAATAAACTAAAGACTTTCTGAGTGACACTGTCCGTCCCAGGCCCCCCACTGAACCTGGCAGCAGTAAAAAGGTGTATTTACACACCTGACTGCTTTTACCCAGCTTTGGTAATTTGACCTTACCGAGTCTATCAAAATACGTGATGCAGGCTCGAAAACTGTTTTCGCTATAGAAGTCAGCCTTATATTACTAACTTGCTGATATTCTATGACTTGTCATTTTTGTGCATCTTTCCCGGAGCACCAATGTGCCTTACACAGAAAACGAAAGCAAAACACTCATGAACTTAGATACAGTGTACTGTTCTTACCTTAGAAAATGGGCCAGCAAACCTCCATAACCCATTAAATCCAAAACCTACAGCAACAAATTGAATGTTAGCACAAACACAATTTTCAACTCACAGAAAACAACTAGAAAGTACACACAGTACATCACTTGGATTTCCTTAGGCATGGAAATGAAGTATTTTGTTTTGGAGATACAACACTAAATTTTGTCCAAACCATGCGTAAAAAAATTAAGGCCTTTAAATTCATATATGAAATACATAAGTTGTAAAAACCTTGAAATCTCAGAACCATTATTACAAGAAAATCTTGATGATGTTTTAAAAGGTAAATTTAGCATGTGAATACACATCCCATTTTAAAAATTCTGTCAACATTTAAGTTCTTCTCAACTGTCATCTGTTTCTTACGGATCTTCTTGGCAAGTTTCTGATTAATGACCATAAAAAAAAATTAGGGCTTAAGTGTTGAAGTGCCACATTAAAGTGAGCTTGGGCACTGAAAAAACATTACTCTATGACATTTATCAATAACTGAACCAACCCCTAACTTACAAGGTTAAATTAAAACTCATAATTTATCACCACCATTCATGTTTTGAATTTCTTTAATTTGGTTAGTGGAAACAGAATACTGAGTTTCAACTTCTTTTTACTCACATAGATGGTGTAATACTTTTAATATTTGGCGCATATTTAATATAACTGCAGCAAGCAGTTTTAATATTCATGTCAGTAGGGTTTTTTAATACACAAACATTTATTTTTACTAGGATATATGAAGTTGGAGCAATGCTCACACAAGACTGACTGTTCTATTAGGGCTGCAATTCTGAAACATGTCCAGTAGTAAATCTAACTCAGAATACAACAGTTTTTTAAAAAATTGGAAAATATTTACTCTGCAGATAAGAAGTTTGGTATTGGGGTGGAGACTCTTCATGGTAGACAACACTCTGGACGATCCCATGAATTGGATTCAACAAATTCGGATCCTGGCACAGCGATAAAAGGGTATTGATCTTGGAATCCAACAAATTATGCCTGAAGAAAAGAGAAGTGGCTTATTTTTTGCTCATTAAATAAAATAAAACTGCAGTTTCCAACTGACTGTAGCAAACAGCAGTTAAGGTGTCATTTTCAAAATCGCAGCTATTTTAGAAGTAGAAAACAATTCCTATAAATGTTCAGTGAGGACTCTTACGATGTGTAACACTTTCAAAAAATTGTACTAACAATATAACCCATTAAAGCATACCTATGCAATACTTCAAATTGCAAATATTTTGATTACTTTCAACCAAAAATTATTCACTGGACTTGTGTACATGTCAGAGCTGTAATTTCAAAGAAGCTTTTTAAACTTGTGGGGGAATGGTCTCAGTTGAGCTCCCTTGCAGAACTCATGTGTCGTTTGTTTTTTTTAATACAAATGCCAGTTACTTATAATTGTGGTTTCCATAACTCATGGAACTTGTCTGTACTTTGACCATTACTTTATGAAGCCAGAAAAAGGTAGCATTATTTCTAACTCATGCACAGGTCCGTTTTAAAAGTCTACTCATGTTCATTTCTGATAGTTGGGCTTCCCTTACGTACACCGACTCCAGTGAACTCTACTTTTAACTGCTATCTAAAGAAATACACCCAAATTCTATCTTGAACTATGCTTTAAATCAGTTTTGCTATGCACTTGGGCTCCTAATTAAAAAACCTGGTCTGACTGGGGTGAAAATAATACTTAAGAGACAGTATATACTGACTTGTATAGAAAGCTACATGAACATATTAAAACGTAATCTGACTCTCTGCAGTCGCAAGGAAGCGATAAAGCCATGCGAAGTCATGAGAGTAATGCCAGCAATGATGCTGAAAGCTCTTGGAAGAAACTGATGGCTGTACAGACAGGCTCCTTAGCAACAGCGGTACAGCCTTCTCCCACGCTCTGCCGCCCTGCCTGAAAATCTGACGCTGAAGAGCGCTTTTGAGGACCATCTGCAGCAGTGCTATCTGAGGAGGCCTATTCTAGTACAAACATTATATTCATTTAACACAGGGAAAAAGGACGATTCTCAAATTGCTATGGACGTCTCAACAAGGCACGGACAGATTGCAGCTAGTAACCTACAAATGAGTAAGTACCTTGTACGTGCTTGTCCTGGTCCAGAGACCTTTTAAAGGACTGGCCAAGTACAGAGTCATCATAAACAGAATTTTAGATACTTACACAACAGGAAAGACCTTTGGGAAGACAACACTGGCTTCTGCTAAATACTCATACAGAATCCGCTGGTCAAACTCATCAGTAGTGTACTTCACTAACGTTGCCTGTCATAATGTAAAGCATTAAATTAGCATGCTTCTAATTTAATTTGAGTAGTAATAGGCTTCTTGTTGTTGTAGTTTAAGGTTTTAAGATTTCTGGACAGCAGAAAGCAGCATTACAAAAGATTAATTTATGTCCTCTTTGGACACAGAATCAAGTTATTTTACATGTATGTGGGAAACAATAAAAACAGTTGGTAATAGCTTCTATTTTGCAAAAAATTTAGCCAGTGCGTTTTTGACAAAATGGGCAGCTGAGCCTTTCTGAATTATATCAGGAACGGTAACTGTATTGGTACATCTGAGGAAAGCAGTATCATACTGTACCTATATTACTAGCTAATAATTTAAAAACCGAGTTATGCTGGGATTCCAACAATTTTCACTTCTTAACTTTTTAAGTATAATATATTGATATCCTTTTATTATATGAAATTAGTTTGTGACAAAAACCTGCCGGAAAAAAGGGAAAATTGTTGGTTCTACAAAACAATACAGAATAATAAAAATTCAGCTCTCAAAGAGCATTTAAATACATTTCTAAAAGTGATTCCTATAAAGTTTGAAGAAAGGCAACAAAAGAATAGACGTGCGCATCACAGTGATTCTGATCCATATGAATTCAGAAACACTGCAAGGAACATTTATGGTTCTTTGGAAGGTTAAAAAAAATATCAAAAAATAACAGACAGTAATACACAGCAAGAAGGCTTACGAGAACTGTAAGCAGCAGTGCTTGAATTTTTGGGTCAGTCAGAACTTCTTCATCTAGGAGGACATTTGACTCAGAAACAGAAACTTTTCGAAGATGTGGGTGTTGCTGCGGTGATATTCTCTGGGTTTCTGCCAGATTAAAAAAAGAGCAACTCATCCAATGCAAAATAAACCCAAACCAAAATAGAATTAGCTCTTGCACAACAAATTCAGTCATATGCAAACTTCAGAGTTCACCGGCCTTTTCATAAAGTATAAAAGCAACAACTATGCTGTCACACTGGCGGCGCTAGATCATTACATGGGATGTATTACCAAATGGTACGCAATAACCCCAATTTCCTATTCAGTGAAATACAGGCCCAGGGGTGGTAAGTACCATATTCGGGGTCAGGCAGCAGGCTGACATCAGATACAACAGAAGAACCCTGGTCTTGCATTGCAATTGGGGATGGGGGCACAGGAAGCAGATGTGGGAGAAGATGAAGAGAGGCATTCTAGGCATTAGGTCACGTTCCATCTCCTGCAGAAATCCGCAGCTAGGGCTTATTAACTTACAAAAAGCCAAATTTTATTTATTTCATTTCGCTCCTGTATCCAGTACTTTATAGCTGCCGCTTATTCTGCGCCTGCAAACTGAGCAACTCTAATTCAAACCTCAGTTGCCAGCAATATGGAAGACTGTACTCTCCAGAAGCCACTGCTAAGAAAGATATTTCTCCCTTACCTTGTAGTAACCTAGGCAAATAAACATTGAATTTAGAAATAATCCTTTGTATATGTATACAAAGCATTTAGAATTAGTATTATTCTTAAAATGTTAGTCCTGTTTCTCACCCATTTCATAATCATTTTCGGCTACTCTCCTCATTTTGGGAGGCGTTGTGATTCCAGATTCCATGTCTTGCCTTTTAGGAGCCTTTGTGTCGGATATCAAATGGTCAAAACTTTTCCTTGTACCTAAAAACAATTTATCAGGCAATTAAAAACATTAAACCTAAATCCATATTCTAACTTTTTTCTGATTTTTCTGGCCAAGCTACTCTCCTATGGACGACATATTGATAGGAATCTGGGGACATTTTCACCATTTTCAGGGATGGTAGAGAAAATACGATCACACCATGCCGCTCTCCATCACAGTTTCCAAAATGCTTCACAATACATATGAGGAAAGCATGCAATTTATTCAAATATGTAAGCTGTGGGCATGCTATGGTTTCCTGGTCAACACATCACATTGAATAAACATGCCAAAATGTGATTACTGAAAAGGAAGCAGTAATAGGATCGTAATGAAAGAAATGCCCCTCTTCTTCCATATATACCGTGTAACGTCATAGGGTAACCACAAGTTATGCAAAGCAACTCATCTTGTTTCTCTGATATTAAGACTTTGCTTGTAAACATGATGCACTGAGAAGCCATGAATAAAAATCAGATTGCTTACAAAACATCTAACATGTTTTGGGACCACTTCTTCTAGCATAAGACAGAGTATTCAATATAGTAGCTAAGCTAAGGTGTTCAGCTTCTTGGTTTTGTTGAAAGAGGGCTGGCGGCAGAAAATTGGCACTATGAATCTTTGAATTTGGAATATCTTTTTTGCCTTTTTTTTTCTTTTCCCTTTTTTGTCCACTTCAACATGCACATTTTGAGTGTAACACTTGCTTCCCTCTCTTCGTGATCAGAACTGAGTTAGTCCTCTTTAACTGTACAGTGTTCTGTAATTCGTATTTTGTAGGAACTGCATATTTTCTCTGAATCAGGAATATGCACTTAAAGTCAGAACAAATGAAAGTATAATTTTTCTCCAGTAACACCTCCTGGGGTATTTGGTAGACAAATTCATAAATTAGTTCTTTTAATAACCTAGAAGCTTTTTAGTGTTCGCTTGTGAAGGCTGCCCCATATCCAAACTCATGGATTTTCGCGTTCGAGGGCTTATCTGTCCCACTGTCGGGTAACTGGCAGCCAGATGTCTGTCTGACCCCTTTGGTGATGACCATGGTTGATTTTCCTTTAGTGTCCTGAAAGTGCAGAGAAATTAAATTAAGAAAATCTTTAAAACTGTGGACATTTAGGCATAAATTTTCAACTAGCCAAAGTACCCTTTATTAAACCCATCTTTCCTGACAGGCTAATTTCCCCAAAACACGTATTAAGAAATAGTAATTACTTTGCTTGCAAAAATGTCTGAGCTAGTGAAAACTAACAATCTGATATGAATGTAATGCTGAAGAGATAAAAAATAAAGCAATGAAGAAGTACACAAGCAAGTCAGCCTATGAGGCACGATGAAAGATATTTAATAATCAGTTACTCCATACTGGACGCTAAAAAGACAAATACTGAGTAAATCTATCTCAGTAATCTGCATTGATTTCTTAGCTTATCTCTGTGGCTGCTTATAGACAGGCTATAACGTGTCAAGATTTTCCAATGACACGGACCAAGTGATTACTTAGTACATGCCTTGGAGCTCTTAAAAGGACAAACAAAATTTTCTTCTAAAATATAAATGAAAAATGAGATGAAATTAGGTCTTGTAGAAAAGATGTCAGCAAAAGGTTTAACAACCTCCAAAGCAGTTAGGCTCTGAAATAGCTTTAAGGATCTCAAAATTAAATCTATACGAATTCGATATCCCAATTTCTCTGTAAGTCTTGAGCACAGTACAAGTAGCATGTTGGTCTGGAACCAATAACAGAACATTTACTTAGCTTTATGAACGTGGGTTTCAGTTCTCAATATACCACAGGTTACCTTTAGATAACTTACTACAGGAAACAAACATGGAAATTTGGATAGCTTATCTAAAAGTCAGACAACAAACCTATAGCTAGTGTCACTGTGATGTATGGGATATGTATCCATAGGAACATTTTCCACTGAAACATCTGTCAACAAGAGGGACTTCCTATGTTTTAGGCTGCAGCGACTTCGAACTTCCTCAGATACTGTCAGCAAAGCTAAAAATACAAAGAAAGCTAATGTAAGTTTTCCACAGTAGGAAGACATTGAAGAATGTAAGAAATATTCCATCAGTTTAAGTTTTTTATTTAGTACAAAGACGACCACTGAGATTTAATTACACCCTACTGAAACGTACAGATTAAAAGTAGGTCATTTAAAAAGAACTATATTCCCCATCCAGTTACAATTACATGATTTAAACACTTGCCCTCACATGGTCACAATTTCTATTTCTAGACCACTAGAAATTTGAATGTTCTAAGCCACACACTTCAGTATTTAAACCAAGAAACCTTCAGCCTCTGCGAAGTATTTTCCAAGTTGCACAGCAGGTCCCATGCTGGCAAGCCTTCAGCCTGCAAAAAGCTTTCACTGATACACCCCAGCCTAGCTGACTCTTGACTATGTCCACTTAGAAGTTTCCTTTATGTTGGTACAATTTTATCCACCTAAACCCATAAGAATTCCCACAACAATCCATTCCTTTGCAGTTAGCACAAATTTAAAAGAATGTTTGTTTGTTTAATTTTACCTGCTAGGTAAGCCACACTCTGGGTGTTCACCTCAAACTTGTCACAGTTCCTATGTTTGTTAACCAGAGCTAGTAGTGTGTGTAAGATCCTTACTGTTCTTGCTACAGTGGTGGGAGAAGGATGCCTGTACCCTAAGAAATGAGGTTAAGATACCAAATATTGTATTTAATATTTGAATGTGTATTTATGAAGCATTAACATTTTGAAAATATCTGTAAATATTCTTCAGCATGTTCTCAGGACACTGAGGGTAAGGAAGCACAACGCTAACAGAAAATTGCACATTCAAGACTAGTTCTTTCTGTCCCTCCCCCCAAAATAACATAATTTCAAATGTCTGTGCACATACTACATCTATTATCTCACAAATCAGTCTTCTAAAGAAACAGTGAGCCTGAACACAGGCAAACAGACAGAGAAAGACAGCATTCTTGGAGGAAGAAGTAAAGAACTGCAGCAAATGAAGCCACACATGCCCGTGACAGTTACGAATTTCTATCATTAGCATTAAACACCTTCACAGGACATGTATAAAGGAAACCTGGGAAAGTCCTTTAGTCAAAGAAATTTAATTCTGTATCTAGTTTGTAATCCAAGTTACTTAAAGTCCACCACCCACTTTTTCCCCTTTATCCTTGGACTTGTTTTTATTTCTGAATTAAGAGTGTTCATCTAAAATGAACAGCAATATATATTCTTACCCTTCAGGAGGTGTCCCACTAGTGCAAAGTTAAAGTTGGAGTTGAAATTTAGCCCAACAAAATGATCCATCTGCTTGCAGTGCCATTCGAGTGGTCTCCTGATCTCCATAAACACCTCTTCTGGGCTCTGACCCAGAAAAAATAAAATACAAGAGTACCTAATCGAAAATTACTCATCGTATCGCAAGGTGTTTTTTTTTTTTTAAAGTGACAAAACAGTAATTTTAAGAGCTTACATGAAAATATCAAACACACTCTTGAATACAACACATCTGTACAATTCTGTTCCGATTTAGTACAGAGTAACAGCAGCTTCATCTCTACATCTTAGTTTTACTGTTGATATTACCCACGTGAAACAATTTCTAACGCAAATTCCAGTTTTAGTTGCTTAAACCAGTCTCCACGAGGACAGGGAATTTTTTTTTTCTTTTTTAACAGATCTAACTGCTTACCTAAACTACGGGTTAGTCACAGCTGATTGCTAACAGCTTACCTTATCATTGAATACTCGAAGGCTATCCAGGGTATGCAGATTCTGTTCAAGGAGAGCTGTACCTGCCGAGTACAAGTTTACTTCATCCAGCTGCAGTACCGCCATAGCCACCCAAAAGAGGGCCTTGTGCATAGGAGAGTCCTAGAAGGAAAAAGAAAAAGCTGCGATTTCGCTTTCAAGTCAGTTCCCGTAAACGAAAGACAAACAGGACCGACACGTGGTTTTGAACACGCATTACTGTCCTTCTTGTAGCAGGTCTGTCCTCAACCACAGTCCAACAACACAGATGTTCGTATGACCCGGTAGTCTTAATGCACTTAACAGGTGAAGAGTAGCTTCATTTCAAGCCTTTTCTCCCCCCAAGCCATTCCTTCTCTCCTCTACTCCTTCCCTTTCTCACAGAAAAGGTCAGACGCACGTTGTCCTACGCCACACCGAGCAGAAACGTGCCGTCTGTTACCGGTTTGAGAGCACGCACCGAAAATGGATTGCAACTCCGCACATCTAACCGGCCAGGCAACTTCTTCTCCGAATCAAAAAAGCGTGCAGGACCAATGGCAATCAACAAATCCCGGGTCTCTTAAGCAGCAGATTTTTCTAGGAACAAGTTTTATTTGCTAACAGTAGATACGTGAGGCTCTTCACTACTGGCCTACCTGTTGGTATGCTGCTCAGGTAAGAACTTGAACGCAGCATACAGATGGCTAAATTAATAGCAAATCAGGCAAGGCTAACGTTTATTACAAGCCATGACCTGAAAGGCAATATATTAACAGTACACACCTGAAAGCCAAGACTGAAACTCTTTTGGAAAGAATTAAGACAGCCTTTGCCGACATTGCTGTGGCTCAGTTGGTGAAGCAGAGCAGCACATTCTAAACCGCTTTTAAAGCCTTTGCACAGGTCCCACGTACACACATCTGACGTATTTCCCATGTGAAGTACTTTCGAGCATGAGTCATAGCAGTGAAGTGTGAACTTCAGATACCACAACGCTTAACTTACACTTTTGAGATTATACCCATAATTACAAATTTACAAAACATGTTCTCTGTTTAGTCTAAAAATCCAGTTGTTTACCTTATTAAGAAGAGGCTGCAGCTTGGTGAGGGCTATCACTGTAGCTTCTATTAGAACTTGGCTATTGTAATTATCAGGGCCTTTTAAACAGCTCTCAAGTCCCTTTTTGTAGGGGGAAAAAAAAGTAATTAAAAATACAACCATAATTAGATTTTGCTTTGTAAAACGAAGATCAAAGCTCTAAACAGTAACTGTTGCTCTCAGTTAGTTTACAAAGCTTGAGCTCATTTTAAACCAGTTCTCCAGGACTTTTACAAATGGAGATTTACACAGAAGTGATATATATATTTGCTGAAAACAATTGCATGATATGTATTTAAAAAGTAAAGGTGCAGGACAGAGTTCAAGAATTAGAGAATTGCTCTTTTAAATTCAGATTGTTGTTCAACTGAAGTTTATGTTGATAAAAGTCTAATAAAATGCCTAAAGGAAACACACTTAGCACACTGTTTACTTGCTATGGAATACAACCTTCTTTAGAAAATATGGAACATCATTACCAAGCCAGGCAGTCTGCTTCAAACTTTTCTTATACAAATGCCCCGTTCTTCATTGTATTTACTTATAACACATTAGATTATTAACTTCCTTTAAGAAAGAGGAAGTTGTGAATCATGTGCATGCAGCTACATGCCTTAACACAAAATTTCACGTTTATTTAAATCCTGACTTCTGGATCAATCTCAGTGTCTCAGATTTTAAACTCAATATTGAAAACTATTGTTACTCTAGAAGTTGCAGCACTGATGAAACTTATTGCCACCAAATCGATTGCATATGGGTCTATTACCTTGCTAAGAATTCGGATTATTTGCTTTATTTGTCCATGAGACACACGTTTACTTATACAGCCAAAGACAACAAGTGCTCTTGGCTGCAGGGATGGGTTATATTGGAATGCAAACCTGTGAAGAAACAGAGTACACTATATTAAACAAATACACAACAAATAGGCTGTATAGTGAGAAGCTGAGATTTCTAAATATGCTACACAGGCGGGCAGGGGTTATGCTTTGAGATCTACGACATACTTTTGAGCTAGTTCAGTCCACTGGTCCAGCCATTTGCACGTTGGAATATCCCTCATACAAGCCTAAAAAGAATTAGACTGTTTGAATACATGCAACATTAAGACAAAGTATTTTTACAATTCAAAATGTGCAGTTACTTTAGTTCTCAGAAGTCAGCTACTTAACTATGTATGACCACATCATGGGAGGTACACCTCACCGCACTGCTTGCCCGCAGAGTGTAAGCAGTGCCATTTCCCTTACGGATAACGACTTTTGGTTTGAACCTCATACCTCCATGATCTCCAACAACGCTTCAGTAACGGTTTCCAGCGAAGTCAGTGCAAAAGTCTCCCTTTCATAGGAACCGGGTGAAAACGACCTGTCTCGATAGCTGGATCGGAACGCTATGACTGCAGCTGATTTCACTTTGCTGATTCCAAACAGCAAATAAAATTTGGGCAGCGAGAACTCAGTCAAACTCAGCCTTAAGACTTGCTTGGTCTCCTCTGTTGAAAAATTTCTATGTGTTACATTTAAACCACTGAAATCCGATCCGTATTTTCAACACTCTTAGGCTCGCCCTCCCATGAATACAAAAGTAGATAATCATCTTATATGTCACTCTACACGATCCAATACCATTTTCTTTGCTACCTCTCCCACAGTATGCCACAAGAACTGTGGTCTGTTGCATGGACTGTTGAAACCAGTCACCAGGAAGACGTATTCTAAAAGCAGGTAGAACAAAACTTGTTTAAAGATGCGGTTCTGTGAGACTTCTCCTCACACTGGTACCGAAAATGGAAACCTGAAGAGTTCCTGCTTTGAAATACCAACAGTACTGTAACTTCAAACTGCAATCAAATTCTGCTTTTGGCTCTGGCACTGAAATGAAGAAAGCCACTTAAATCAGAAGAAAATTAAGGCTCTGCTACTAGCACTGAATATTTTTACAATTCTGAACTTTCATTTCAGTATACTTCAAATTCGTTGTTTAAATGGGAAGGCTTGCCCTTCTCTCTGTGCGTCAAAGAAAAGCTTTTCTTTATGCATATATGTGTACGCGTGTGTGCATTCACACACTCACTCTGTTGAGATATATATACATACACATAAAATGAGCTTTCAGAGACTTAAAAAAAAAAAGACAAGATTACATAAACTTTTAATTTTTTTCTGCATGAAATCTAGCCTGGTTTTATACTGTACTTCTATGGTAAGAAGTGACAGCTACATATTTGCTAATACCAATTATTTTAGGACTGCTGAAATACAGCAGTATGCAAAACACCTGTTTTAACAGTATAGTTTCACAATTCCCTTACGTAATTGATATTTTTGTTACCACATTACGCAACTCTTCAAAAGCTGCACATCAGCCAGTTTTAGCACAGGCTTATTTTCTCCTTTCTCTGCATTACAGGAACTTACTGGTACTTTCTCCTCTTCTTCTAAAACCCCTTATGCAGACAATTGACATTATGCACCTGCCCTAATCCAGATAGTAATTTTTTAATTCCATGGTCATTGTTGTAGAACACATCCACATTCTGATTGTATGCAAGCTGAGTTACAACACGGTATTTTCAAACTCTCAGAACAGTTTAAAGAGAGAAAGACACGCAAATATTTCTTAAACAAATGAATGAGCAATCAGCTTAACTGAAAATCTGGAAAAAAAAACTTACCACTAAAGTGAAGCTGTGAACAAGTGCAAAGAGAATGAATGATGTTGATGACGAGACCATGAGTGGAAGCTCTGAGAGAAAGGGGACCAGTGGCCACCAATAAAGTAACTACATGAAAGAGGTAGGGGAGATGTGCTGCCACATCCAGAGAATTGTTAAAGGAGAGCATCAGCATGTAACGTGCTAGAATAGCAATATCATCCCACATCAGGTGCTGTTCCAATGTAGGAGTTGGAGACAGACAAGTTTTGTCAATTATTTTACACATCCTTCCAATCACCTGAAAAGAGAGCAACCATTTTGTTTTACTCTAATGCAGAGCACAGCTCAAAATTTCAGTAAAAACCATTACAATTCAACATTGGAATTATTCTATTGCTTGGAACCCGCTTTATCATGGTTTTTTGCATCACTGCCTGTACTGAGTTATCAGAAAGCATCTCAGTGTCACATTATTATGTAAGTTGAAATTACTATATGAAAGGAAATTAAGGCAAGGAGGGAACTCACTTTGCTCGAAACCAATTTTACATTTCCAGAAGCAAGCGCTACAGCTGTGTCTGCCATAACCTCAGCTTTTATGGATCCTAAGCCCCCCGTGGCACTAGTTTTGATGAAACTGTCCAGCACTACATCAAGGAGATCCGTTATCTGTTAAGAGAAAAAGAATTCTTTTTTATAAGTTAGATTAAATGTATTCTTCCACAGTAAACAGTCTTTTAAATAAACAATCATTCATTTTTTTTAGTTGAAGATGCATAACTACTAAAAATTGAAGCATCAGTTTTAGTGATTTGCTACCCTTCTGGAAAAACGAATTCCATCAGATTTTACTCCAGATCAAACTATACTTTAGTTTGTATTATTTTATTTTCCATTTTAAAGTATAACTATTCATAAAATGCTGAATCTAATAAGAAGAAACTAGATTTGAAGTGGAAGGAAAAAAACATACTTCCAAGAAAATAAGCAAGATCTCATCTGTGAAAGATTTTGCTTACAGCACTAGCCATGCATGAATACAGCTACCAGTTAAACGAGTTTCTTATGTTAAAGAAAACAAAAGAAAAAACCCCAACATTTAATATATGCAGGTAAGAACCCAATCTGTCCAAGTGCACAGAGAACTCTAAATGTAACATGCAGGCTAAGATCAATGATATTTCAGTAATGGTGCAAGTTTGTCTCTCATTATCTTACAAAAATTGGTTTCAATTCTGGGTCAGCGAAGTCAACGATAACTTTTCCACCAACTGCTGTGGAATATCTAATCTTTTAATTTTGTGTTCTCCACATTTACCTGTCAACAGACTTTCATACTGGACAGAACAGTCATATTGCTCTCAGTGTGATTTAAGCTTTCAAAATACATTGTTTGGTTTGTTTTGGTTTTTCTTTTAGCCAATTGGACCAAGCAAGAAAATGCTGTCATGCATCCATTTGACAGTTCTCCCACATTCTCCAAGAGTAGCTTTGTGATGTTGGGCTGCATCAGTTTAGATGACAGTTAATAAAAAAATAAAATGAGTAAGACAACGGGGAAGTTGATACAGAGCTTGTGAGCAAGCTTGGTCACAGCAAGTAAAGCTGGTCTTGTTTGTCTAAACACCTCCTCCATGAATGGGATACATGACATTAGCTTCCCCCCACCACCACTTTCCTTACTTCGCAGAGAGGATGAGGACAGAATTTGGCTAAGTGTTAAGCTAATGATCAACAGGAAGATTGATATTCTATTAATTGTAATCAAAATGCTTCTGTTTCAAAAGTGCAAACAGGAAAAAAAAAAAAGTTCTTTCAATGCCACCCTCTGAATATTGGTACTTTGTTCTTTCCATTCAGTACCCATACGTTCAGGAATTTTGATGAAATAATTGCTATTAATTGAAATATTACTACCAATACCAAAGACACTGAATTTTCCATTCTCAGTGGGGGCCAGGAACACATTCCTAGAAGCCAGTGTTCATTAATGATTTTATGAAGTGTTTTATAGAATGGAAACTTCTGAAGAACTTGCACACTACTCTCTATACAGCGAATATACGTAGGTCGTGTCAAGATCCATTTTATTTTTTCTGCATTAACATTTAAGTGGATAAAAACTCTATTATCTGCTTATAAAGAAATTGCAATAAATTATGCAGGATTTGTACCTGTCCAAGACTTCCCCATATCTTAGCTTGAATGGAAGGATACATCTGTTTTTCATTTATTGTCATTGTTATAAGTTTATCAAGAATAGCAGTGACTCGCTGGCGCTTAGCATCATCATTGTGTTTACAGAATCGGACCAGGTTGGACAGCCAGGGAGTCATATACTCCAGACAAAGATGTTTCAGTTCAATACCTGAAATAAAAATTCACCTTGTAACACATAAATAGAGAATGGTGCTGATTCTAAGTGATTATTTGTGAACACTTCTCCTTTCAGTTTTACTGTCTAAAATAATTATCAGAGCTGAGCAAGTAACATTAAGCAAACAGACAAGCTTCAAAAAGAAACATACTCTAATAATGACATCCAAGAAACTTCCGTAGGAATCTGGCAAGGAGATATTGACATTTTAATATCTTATTAAGATATGTGACATAAAGATGTGTACATTCAGTATTAGGCTGGAATGCTTAAGATAATTTCTTTTTAATCTTGAGAATGTATTCTAAACAGCTTCCAACAGCAAAAGTCAGGGCTCTATTATGCCTGGAAAAAAAGGATGACAGAAATAGTGCAACAGAACAAGACGCACAACTGAGAGATATAATCAATCTGAAAAGATTAATTTTGATATGACTAAAGAACGCTATAACACTTCTGTGTATATATATATTCTAGAGTTCAAACTTCCACTATCATGGACCTCAAATTTTGATTTTTGTTCTGCAATATTCTCTACTACCGGTGAATTAATAACAGCCTGACAGAGGTCTATCCAAAGCACTCACTGTACAAAACTATCGACAGTGATATGAAACAAATAATTTGTACTGTGATCTCTTTGAATGAACTTAATCCTCTAAACAAATGAGATGAACGTTAAAACAAGTTTTACTAGACATTTCAAAATTTGAAAGGCAGTTGCTTTTTTTTTTTTTAAATCTACTTCATGAGAAAGGAAAGGGCACATTCAAACGTGAGAAGTAAGGTTTTTGTTCCAACAGATGCCATTCCAGTTTGTGAAAATGTCTGGCTTCAGAGTATTATATAACTTGATTATTAAGAAACAGATATAAATGGATAATATTGAAAACAGCTAAAGCAGCTGTAAGTAGCATTTGCAATTTAAACTTACTGCAACTCAGTAACATGAGGAAGCTTAACTGACTGAGCTAGGCAACTAGCAAGCGAAGTCTTTTCAAATTCATGGTTAGCATTAAGGAATACTAGTGTTACTTACTAGATTTGCTAAATCCAGAAATGCACTCTTCCAAGAACTCTAAGGTAAGGTGTGGTTCGTTAGCTGCAAGAGTCTTACTAATAGATACAATAAATAGTGTGTTGTTGGCAGGAATACACAGACCTGAAGTTTCCAGTAACTGGCCCTCAATCTTTAAATTAAAGGTACAGGTTAAGGCACATAGAAGATTATAGGCAGCAGACCTGTAACGAAGCAAGCAACATGACTTGTAATAGTTTTCTTGTGCATTTTAAAATATACACATTACACCAAGGCATCACAGTAGTAGCACCGACATTTTAAAAATCAAATCAATCCTGCTACATAAGAGATTACATTTAAATCTGAACTTTTTCCCTGCACCAGTTAAGAGGCAGAGACAAAAACATTTGCCTTTCAGAAATGAAAGAAATTACTCCACTTGCTAGTTAAAGCTATGCTTGAAGGACTTTGCACTGGACTTCTCAGAATGGCTTTCAGTTCCAGGAAATGCTCAGTATTTCCATGCGTACCTGAGCCACTGGGAGAGAGACTGCCAAGGGCGCCAGAGGCTGCGGCCGAGCCAGCACCCAGTCTGAGGTGGTCCTTTCTGAGAAGACCCGAGAGCCTGCTCTAAGAGGTACAGCTCCCAGCTCATTAAACAGGAAGTTCAACACCGTGAAAACCAAATGTACCTAATAAACGAATATTGCAAAGCAGAAGTATTTCTCCTTATAAGGAGAAATTAAGCTTCCTACATGCCTCCAGTTACTCTGACAGTATGTATGCCTTTCTTTGGCTATAGAAAACCCAATCTTTATATTATGAAGCGCGTTTTATGGAGCTATGGTGAAAGAAAAATTGTTTTGTTCAAGAGAGATTTGCTAACGCTAAGAAAACGCTGGAAAGAATTCACATTTTTGATCAAAGTTGGCATTGATTTAAAAGATCTGTACCGCAAACTGGGGTCTGAGCTTCCCAGGTTGAGCAGCGCTATGTTGAGTAGTGTTCCGGGGACATCCTTAGGACGGATTTTAGTATGTTGTGGGATGGAGTCTGGTTGCGACAGCTCCCACCGTGTCCGTATATGAATGATGGACCTAACGATGGCTTCACACTCCTGATGCATGAAGGTGAGTGGTGTGCCTTGGTTGGCAATGGTTAAGGTAAACTGGTTCTCATCAACAAGACATATTTCCTCAATTTCAGAGGCGTAGTATATATCATTTAAAAACACCGTTTGTCCCAGGACTCTCGTTCGTTCTGCTGATGTGACCTGCACAGCTGTCGACCCCACCTTAGAAAGAGAACAGAAAAATGGTTCAGCGCCTATTGTTAACAATACAAAGAGAGAAAAGTTCGACCATTCTAATTTTATAAAGATAAAGGTATGAAATTTTGTACTTCCTAAAGAGGCATGCTAGTAAGTTGTGATTTCTTCTCAAGACAGGAGAGGAGAATTAAGAGACAGTAAAATCATATTCAAAACCTTATAAAAGTGTAACAGTTCACTAGGAACAGCATCGAAAGGACTTACTTTAATAGAAACTTTGGTGTCTTTGTGAGCCAGTTTGAGAGCATTGTGAAATACTTTCAAGTCCTCCTCCAAAGCCAAGGTAGCTGCTGGGAGTTTCTGCTGGTCGTGTTCGATGTGCTCTGCCAGTTTCCCTGGAGAGTCTATGAAAATAAGCCTTTTGCTTCCTTTCAAACCTGTCAAGAGCCTTTCATGGTATTTGGTGTATTCTCTGACCCAAGAGTTACAGTTATAAATAAAAACTGCTGAGACATTTTCATAAGCAAAGCCTGGAAAAACTACAAACCATTTAGAAAGAAAGTCTGTTTTAAAGCGATTACTGGGGCCAGCGTGTGTGAGGTCCACTACAATTTCGTATGGCTTTGCATAGTATGGCTTCAGAGTTAGCAGAACATGGTATATCAATAAATCTCCGTTGATCTGACCTGTCTTGAATCTGTAAGAAAACAAAGACAGACATTGTTGGGTTTGCATTTTAGATCCACGTCGCAAGCATTTGAGTGGTGTCTTACACATAGTACTACTACACTGAACCAGACTGATCTTTCACACAGTTCTAAAAACCCCGTCGATGAAAGCAGTGACACTGGACCGGCAGCTACAGCCCAAAGGCATCTGTCACCATTCTGTCCTGGCTCACACTCCAACCAGGTTCAGTGCCCGGTATGACGAAGCTTGACTTGGGATTTAACTCGATTTCATTCTGAAGTGCGCGCAACCTACCACAGCCAAGCAACCTCCAGACAGACAGGAGGTTTATTCAACAACAACAAAAATAAAACCCATGCTGGAGAGCAACAGCGCATCAATTGGATCAGAACTGGATTACATGAAAAGAGCCCAGAGTTTCTTTAAAAATAAAAGTAAAGTGTAAGTCCCTCAAACTAACTTTTTAACGTCCTTCGAGTCAAATTATATCTACTTTCATATGTGGAAAAATATTTCAGAAGTCTTAATTAAGACCAATTAAGCATCCACATACCAACGTTTTCAAATGATCTCAAACTCATTTCATTTGCTATATACTGCAGCACACTACCACTTGGTGGAGTGTTTCTAAGAATGGTCAGTCCTCTGAGTAGTACAGAGGATTTGTCTACAAAATAACTCTTTCCAGAAAAACATTCAGATGATATATGAATATTAAGAACCTTTTGTTCTCGTTTAACAATTCTCTGAATTTTATGAGACTGGATAGCACAACTGCCTAACCCAAATCTCCAGAGTTAGCACAGCAGACAAAAGTCTACTAGGAAAAATTAATTAAAAATCAAACTCAGCAGTAGCCTGTGAACATCTAAGGTACTTTTAAACACCTACCACTGTCCCAAGCTAGCATTAACTCAACTCTTTCAAGGCAAACCAACAGGCTATGGAAAGAGCCAACAAACACTGTAAGCACATATGTAGTTTTAGTGTATTGGGACACCGCTCTTGATAACATCGGAGGTACACCCCCTGAGCACAGGGTAACTGAGGAGAAACCTCATGAACGTAGAGCATTTGGCTGCCAAAGATTCGGGTTTTTTTTCCTCCCGTGTTACTTCCTGTTGTTCTGAGAGCTAATTTGGGCGAGTTGGTGTTTTTCCCCCTCTAACGTGTCATGGTATAGTTGTTACAAAAAGGAAGTGTGTCATCTCTGTGGTTTTAGTCCTCCACTTAGAGTAAACGACATGTAATTTCAGTTACAGATTTGCTTAAAACACACCAGCGTTGTCTAAATCTACTTGCTTTATGTTAATGGTCGTTTGCATCCTAAGAGAAAATACATACACAAGGAAATGTTATTATTAAAGGACTAAATAACCGAAACACCAATTTTCTTTTGACTACATCTTGGCAAGGTAAGTACACATTTTCCTTCTCCTATTTTAAGTTCCACTTCAAAGTTTCTCAGATTTTGTAGAAAATTATATGCAAAAGTATTTTTAAAGAAGTTCAAGTAACTGAAAAATAGTAACAACCTGTACAAATACGATCTCCAACTGAATTAAGGAAGCTGATATAACTGTATTTTTAGTAATGGTAAAGGTTATTCACAATCAGACTCCAAAGAACGAGCGCTGACAGTTGCTGCTTAGCTCTGTTGTTCCTACGTATCGCAGATCTTACCGCGCACTGATACAAGACCCTATCAATACCTAGGCACAAACGGCTGAACTAAAAAGAAAAAAGCAGCTCTTTAATGATCGGTTCCTTTGCTCTCATGATTTTAAGTGAAGCCTTTAACAACATCAGTTTGTTTATTTTTAAGAAAAGCACATCTGGTCCTGAACACTACAATTAACACTGGACTTACTGTACTCTTGGAGGGAAGTAGGCAGAAAGAGAGTTGCAACTCTCGGACAGTAACATTCAGTGTTGGATTATATCTCTACCGGCAAATGTATCTCAGTTCTGCAGGTCAGGCAGAAACTTTATGTGAAATGTTCTGTTTCCAAAAAAAAGCTTTGCTGTTTTTTGCTTTTTTTTCCTTTTTGAAGTACGCTACAAGGCATCATCCAGGCAACCTTATATAATCATAGAACGGTTTGGGTTAGAAGGGACTTTTAATGGTCATCCAACCCCCTGCAGTAAGCAGGGACATCTTCAATGAGAGCAGGTTGCTCCGAGCCCCGTCCAACCTGACCTGGGACGTTCCCAGGGATGGGGCATCGACCACCTCTCTGGGCAACCCGCGGCAGGGTTTCACCACCCTCGCAAAAATTTCTTCCTTGGATCTAGCCTAAATCTACCCTCTTGTCGTTTAAAACCTCTACCATATAAAGATAAAAATTCTACCTGAGCTGTAGTTGATTACTAAGGTGGTTTCTAGTTCAAACTTAACAATAAGGATTCATCTCAGAATGGAGTCTAATTTTATGTTATGGGTGAACTGCAAAAAAAGAGATACATATATCTTCTGCTGCTCCTTTGTCATGTATGGAGAGACACGCATACATGTGTGTGTATGGACATTGGACAACAAGTCGTCTGGACAACACCCCCTGAGCACAGGGTAACTGAGGAGAAACTGTTCCCTGGTTACGTAGCAGGCACATCACTTCTTTCATTTTCCTGGAGGACTTCAGCAATTCGAACTCCTGATTGCCGTTTGGATTTTGCCAGATAGCAAGGTCACCCTTCCGATTTTTGGGAGCGAATATATTAAGTTCTTTGGCCGGCATGCTATCTTTTGACTATGATAAAAGTAAACATTGTCTGTAATATTTCAAAATTACCTAATCTTGCAAACATACAGATGTGCTTTGTTACCTTTAAAGTAATAGCTTCAAAACCAAATGTATTTATAAAAACTGCACTGTTACTTTTGGTCATTCTCTATACAATTTATATTTGAACCAAATGTAGTATGTAATATTCAAAGAAACATTTTGTTCTCTTAATGGAGACAGGTGAAAGGGAGACATTGGATGGGATAATAAGCCTTAAACTCCGAATGTGTCTCACACATGCAAATTGGACAAAACAGCAGCAAAGTGGTTCACTGCTTGTCTGACTTGTCACTATTGTTTTGAGGTTTTTATCTTAGTATCAGACTGACCTAAAGATCAGCTTCCTGCCCTCCAGACAGTTTCAACAGGTACAAATTTGAATACTATACAAATGTAAAACAATATACTAATATATACAATATACTAATGGTAATATCATTTGCATAATTATCTCAGGCATTTTAAAGAAAATGTCAGAATCTGTATCATGTTGCGAGAAAATTTTGAGAAGTACATTTGTGATAAATAGCCTTTTGTACAATAAAGCAGAAAAATTAGAGAACAAAGATTTTCCTATGCATTTATGAAATACTCCAGACAGCTGTGCTAAGAAATATAAACAATTAAAATAAGTTACTTCTGTCACTTACAGGAACATTTTAGATAGAAGTTTTTCACTTGACTACCTTTACAGGCATGGTTACATTTCCCACATTCAGAGGAACACAGGAAAGTAAGAAGCAGGCATCTGTACATTTTAGATCGGTTTCTCCTTCCACTGTGTAAAAGCAGAAGTGATGCACTAAGTTGTAACATGGCCAACTTTAAAGAGGAGGAACTACTACAGAGCGTGCCTCTACATCACTGAGTAGTTAGTAGGAAACACCTTTCTTTGTTCCGTGTCGGTTTTAATCTTCATATATTTTCTATCAGCCTCAAACTGTCAGAAGTTTGAGCCAACCTACTCTTTCAGAATACCAAGTACTTGAACTTGTCTTTCTACATCCACTAAAAATGAGGTCAAGTTACGTTTTTTTTCCCCCTCATCAAAAAGGCTGTTGCCTACTATTCCCTGAGAAGTCAGATTCAAACCTCTAAGAACTACCATTTGTTAAACTAATACCATGATTTGTATTTTTGCAGGTAACGAAATAGGAAGATGAAGACTAAGAGACATAGTAAACCACACTCCGCCTTCCCTGTCATGATAATCTTTTCGTTGTGTTTGCAAACAAGTGCAAACCATACCGATCATCCCAGGGTTCCCAATGAAACCTGGAATCCTATCAGCCAAAACCTATGGGGAAGCCAGAACGTAACAGAAGCCAATACAAATTCTCCTCCAAGCCTCAATTTCAGCAGCAAAATGACTACTTCTGAAATGCAGGCAAGTACCCTGCAATCCTTATCCTCCACGATGGCCCAAAATTCAACATCTTCTCCTGCCAGAAGTGCTGTTTCTGCCACTGGAGGACCTAGGAATACCAGCAGACCCAAGAGCACCATGACAAAGGAAACATGCGAAGACAATAGGTCTCTTATACTGATTTGCTTCATTATAATAGCAGTACTTGTGCTTATCTGCACCTTCTTATTTGTGTCGACAGTCGTAATAGCAAACAAAATGTACTATCTCAAAAAAACTAAGCAAGGAAAACGCAGGCCCAGAAGCAATGGTGATATTCTGGCGACTACCAGTTTATGGCCAACTGCCGCAGGAACGTGGCAGAGGATGCCGAAGGAGACAACTGGAGCTGACTTGATAATGCAGGACTTACTACCAGGGAGAGATGCTGCGATCCAGAGGAAAAGTGAAGATGAAACTACTGAGAAACTCACTAAGGAAACAGACGACAAACAAGAAAACAAAGAACCATCAAAGTCACGCAAACCCGTTTTAACCAATTTTGTAGTTGAGATTTAATTCATACCGAGGTAAAAACTCATCTTTTGCCTTTTACACATCATTAATATAAGGCAAAAAATTCAGGTTTCAAGTAACAATGTGAATTTTAACACAGGGGTTTTCCTTTTATGATAGTGAGAATGCTGTCGCAACTTGTAGATCTAAAGAGGATACGGTTGTGTTAAACAGCTTTCTATAAGTAGTATCAAGACTGGTTTTACTCCTTTGACCAGAAATGATGGTGATAGGAGTTGAACAGGATAAAACAAAAGGACAGAAGTCTGTGCATTCTCAAAGATCATTAGGGATAAAAAATGGAAAGGACTGTTAGACTAATAAATATACCACAGCACAGGTATAACCAAGTTGCTTTTTTTAAGAAAACCATAATTCAGTCATAACTTTAATTCAGTCATAACTTTGATGCAATTATTCAATCAGGAACTAGTCCCTCTCAAAATGCCCTTCCAGGTTTTTCCATCAAAAACTTCTTAAACCGGCTTAATTGCTGTTGAACCAGATTAAGATTTTAATTATATTTATCATGTTTTGACTTTGTGGATAACCATGTGAAGTTTGTATTTTATGTTAGAATGAGAACTGTTTCAATTTGTTATCTCCAATAAACTAGCAACAGCAGTTTTCAAATAACTTATGTGATACTATTTCTAAGTCAAAATATCACAAAAAATATTACACAAGGCATTTTGGAATATTATATTCCTGTAATATTTGCTGGAGGTCAGTAAAGGTCGTCTTTCATGGCTAGCTGTGATTTCTTGCATCACAGAAACACACTCCGTATTAGGACAACCACGCCAAAAATTTCTTCAGAACCACCACAACTTTTAGTTCCTTTATTCTCAGAGAGACCTGATTTTCCCATATTTCTGGGGAGATGTCTGCGTCTGGTCTTACTAAAGCAGAGCTTTGTTATTTTGAGGAAACATGAGAAGCTTTTCATAGGTTACTTCTTGGATTAAAAAGAGATCTGTTGCACCATGGTTACAAGTGCTAAAACTGCATAATGACAAATCTCTAAACATCCTGTGCATCTGTAATAAAACGTTTTTGACACAAGAGACGGTTGTAGAAGTTTGAAAGAATCAGGATATACGACTGAATCCCCAATTCACCTTCCATTATATCACCCATAAACTTACCTGAAAGGGCAGGTAAAGAAGCAACAGAGAAGCAAGACAACAGTATCACAGAAGCCACGACAGCACGAGAGCTCAAAAAAATGCAACTGCCTGTGTCAAAGATGGTTTGTGTAGCAAGGAAGATAAAGTTGGAAGGAGTTTGCAAGCTTGGCCCAGAACTGGGAGTCATTAGAAAGTAAGTTCATTGGAGATGGGGGAAGAAACGAAAAAAAACAAAAGAAAAATCAAACAAAAAACCCTACTCCAGGGCAAATTCCAATGAATCTGCCATAAACCACATATTCAGACCTTCGAGCTCAAAGGGAGGAGGCACAACGCAACACCCCAGTAGAATGGGAGGACAAGGGATTATGTCAGGCATTTCTAAAACATGAGGAGAAAGACCAGAAGAATAAGGGCAAACTGTGAGAGATGGTGATGACAACCTAGTACTTAGAGATGAACTGAGAACATCTAACACTGGTGACAGAAAGAGAGCTAAAGGACAGGGTTGAGGGATGCTGCATTGTAGTTACCTTCTCCTTCCCCAAAATGACCACGAGCAGGTGAGGCAACAGCAGAGGCTGTGTCAGTACAAAAAAAAAAACCAATCTGAGATAGCATAAGTGGGAATCTAATCTGGTTACATGTAGAAGTGCTCACAGCTGGGAAGGTAACAGAACTAAAACAGGAGAATGAATCTAAGAGCTAGCCAGCCGGCACACAGAACACAGCAAGTTGCTGGCAGGCAACCGATTAAAGGGGTAAACCAGCAGTGTCATAAAAAAATCAGGCAAAAAAGGAAAGAATCACAATCATATCAGTGGAAGAAAAAAGAACTGTCAATGAGGTGGGAACTGTGGCAGAAGACAGGTGGGGACCATGAGGGTCGAAGAGAATGGGGATGAGGTGAAGGAATCGGACAAGAAACTATGAGTTAGGATGTAAGTATGGGATCAGGATTTGTGTTTGCTGCAGGAGTAGGGAGAGTCTGAAAAAGAAAACTTGTGCAATCAGAAGAGAGGCACGACAGGAAAAGCAGGAGGAGATGAAGACGCTGCAGCAGGATCTGGCAGTAGCTACTTGGCACTGGCAGAACGCATTCGCAAATGCTGCGAGGACATATTTGTGCGGGTTTCTTTTTGCCAGGCAGCCTTGCTAGGCAAAAATGCTCAAGGGGACAAAAGAAGGTAGTTTGGGTTACACTAAATGGTACGGACAGAGACAGAGAGTGGGGAAAGAGGTGCTCACAGAGCACAGCCCCCCATTAATAATGCCCAGCCACAAACCAACACGGAGAGCGGGGGGCTGGCGTGGGTGCCCTCGGTAGTGATCTGCCTCTCAATGCAACTCCACAAACGACGATGGGTAAGCAAGCCAGCACCCTGTGCCCAGACGGCTTTCTGTGACTCATGGTAATGAACCTGAAGTTGCTTTTTCACTAATAATGACGACAGCACACCAAACCCATCCCCCAAAATTAAATCAGTAAGATTCAAATCCAATCCAAACTTGCAGAGTTTTTGACTCACACAGAAGTAACTACAACTATTTGCAGAGACAGGCAAACAAGTATTAATGAATTTCTACACAATAGGGTGTTTTATAAAGACAGACCTGAAAAGTGTGCTCGTAAAGCATACAAACTCTGAGGTAAGGCTCTTAGCAATCTCCCTGCTCGACACTTCCTGCAGCAAGTGTTGATAAACTTCCTCTTTAGCTGCAGAAACCTACTTCAACATGAAACGAGCCATTTTAAGCGGCTTGACTTTCAGCACACAGTCTGCCTTCCTAAGGCTTCAAAGAAAGACGATGCTTGCTTGATAGAAGATCAACGAGCAGGTAAGGATCAACTTCAAGATGGAAAGGCTTAGTATTTGTATTAATTGGTTTGAAAAGGAACTGCGCTGTGTAGAGCATTCTGTATATCCCGACTTCAGGGTGTCTTCAAAGCACTTGTTGAATGTCTGTATCTTACAAGTATTAGGGTTTCAAACACATGTTCTTTGGTGTTGTTACTATGAACTATCATGAACTCTACACGTAAGTATTTTTTGGCTGTATTTTGAAAAGAGCAGAAGAAATTGAGTAATTTTTACCTGTTATAAAGCTTACAGAGTTTGGATTATAATGTTCTCAAGAAGCATTAATTTACTACTCATAGGTGTTTATACTGGTGCATCGGAAATTTAATTTTGCATATTTGTAAACCCACAAAGATTTATGCATATTAATTTCCCAGAAACAGCTTCACATGACTGGGATTATAGTAACTAATAAATTAGCTCAAATTGCATGAAAGTCGCTTCAGATATAAAAATGCTATGTAGTGGATGCATTTTATGATTTGCTTCATACGGAGACATTCAGAGACCTGAACTCTAAACAGTACAGAGGGGGAGAATTTTTTTCATGCCAACAACTTAACATTAACACAATCTCCTTCACTACAAAAAGCGTTCCACAATTTATTTATAAAAAGAGTTTAACATTAGAATGCCGTTCCATTACAGCATCAGTATTTGGAAACTTTAAAAATTATTACGCTCTACCCTTAACTGCTGAAGAGAGGCAAGAACAGGAAATAAAAGTTTGACAGAACTGCAAAAAGCCTTTTATTTAGGTCTCGGCTTATATCCATCAAAACCAGATAATCTTCTTTACTCATGACAATCCTGTTTTTCAATACTGCTGTGAGTGTTTCATACCTTGTTCCAGGTCCACAACCATTTACACGACTGATAAATGTTATTTTGAAACACTGTTAGGACTTCTCTGCTGATGCCTTTTTCTGGTAAGGTGGGAAAAAAGGTAATAACTAAGACATTCTCTTCAATGTCACTTAATTAGAATGATCAATAATGTCGAAAATCTGCCTGTTTGTAAAGTCAGTGACAAACCTGCTGATTATGCAAATGGCAACAGACAGGAAATTTTAAACAGAGTTTAATACTATTTTCACTACTATACTATGAACATAAAATTGTCTGGTGTCAATGTCAGTAAAGTGTAACTATACAACAAACAGTTTTCAAGTTAATATGTTCTATCTCATTCCTGCTATAGGAGGGGACGTATTTAAAGAGGCTGCAGGAGAATGCCCAGCAACCAAGTCATACTGTTTCTCTTCTATGGAGAAATCTGGAAATCACTTTCCACACCAATACCTCAAAACGTCTCCATGAATAGAAGAAATGCATACGCCAGTATCAGGAGTCCAGTAGAAGACAAAGCTTCTCTATATCACTTGCAAGCAACGGAGCCCAGTTTACACAAACCTGGAAGAGCACTGACCGTTACGACACCGCCTCCGCTCCCCAAAGCACACGCAGAACCTAGCGATGGAAGCTGGACAGCGGCGCTGATGATTGGCATCATTTTGATTAGTATGATAATGTCTATTATTGTAATTCTTCTGTGGAAATGCTGCAAGAGGCCAGTCCTAGTTGATTCAAATTGGGCAGGACGTTCTCCATTTGCAGATGGAGACACACCAGATGTCTTTGCGGACACTGACCAGGCTACCAAACGTTCATCGGTTTTATTCACGTTGCCTTGGAAACTGAAACAAGACACAAGCTTACAGAATGATCCCATTGCAGAGAGACCAGCCAACTGCACCACCAGCGACGAAAACGGCCAGCTGCCTCCACCAGTAGAAGACCACCCTGCAGCCAGGATTTCGGTTTCCAGCCCAGAAGCGTCTCCAGCTCCCGCCCCGGCAGCGGCAGGCTGCGCACGCGACTCCCGGCCTCACCCAGCGGCCGCACCCCAGTCCCCCGCTCTGCCTCCTCCACCCGCCTGGCTCCTGGAACCAGCCGGGGACCACGGCTCAGACCCCAGCAAGCACCGCCAAGCTCACTCGGAAACGGAGCAACAGCTGCCCCCGCCACCCGAGTTCCTTATTCAAGAGATTCATCAACCACTGCCCCAGCTGCCACAGCCAGAACACCCTCTGTAGACTGCCAAAATTGATTTCCAGCACACTTCACATTTTTCTTAAATGAAGCGTTCTTCAAATAACTGAAAAAGGAGAAGTTGACGTAGGCAGGAACAGTGAGGCCACACCACGGGCATTTCCCCCGTGTTTCTTAACTTCAGCTTTCACAAAAAGGAACGACCCGCTTCTGCCTGAAGCAAATAATTTCAAAATACAATAGGATTGTGCCCACTAGTTATCTGTAACTAGGGATTGCAGATTCCGGAGGCTACAGAAAAAAGAGTATGCGTACCTCTGTGCGTCGGGCTATACACATACGTAACACACACACAGGCACGGAGCTCTCAAGGAACAGTACAGCTTCAGCGGTACTCAGAGCTTCTACGTTGCCTGTTCTACTGGGCCGTATGAGCAAATGCAATGAATTCAAGTTCATTTTAATAAAGCTTTCTAATTCAAAGATGTTTTGTTCACTTAAAGCGCCACGGAGCATTTGCTCAGATACAACGGTTTGAATTCAAAACAAAGTCGAAACACCTCGACACGCGTACACATCGTCTTTCACGCAAAGGCTCCTTTTCTGCACGTGACTGGGGAACAGCTTGGCAACAATGCATTATAAGTATCTGAAACAAATCCTCCTAATAGCCATCAGTCGTTCTTTACTAATCGCAACGAGATTTCCTGTAGATCAAATATTGCCAAAAAGTTTACTGGCGTAAAACCTCCAGTCCCTTCACACTACCGTCTGGGAAAGCAGAGAACGGTACGAGTAAGCAATTGCTACAGCCGCCGCTTAGAGCTGAAACGGCTCCAAACACCTGAAGAACAAGCACAAAAAGGCCCTCTTTTACCGAGATACTTTTGATTTTTATAGGTAAGATAGAAACGGTCTGCAGGACACTCAGTCAAATGATTAGAAGAAGTAGTTGTGTGCATTCACTAATTTCGTCCTCTGAAGCAGTATTTTCAGAATGCAGCCAATATCACTAACGTTAACTTTAAAAATTAATTTAACGTTCCATGGACGCCAGATTCCTTTTCACTCAAGGTGACTAAGAGTTTTACAGGTTCTTTTCTGGGCCCTGAGTACAAGCGAAGTTCACTGTCCCGTCTAAAATGATGCATTTTGGTCAACTAACCTTTTGGTGGGAAGTAGGAGGGTGGTCACAGAGGTTGGTTTTGTTTTTAACAGTACTGAATGTTAGATTTATCAAAAGAAGCTGTTAGATGCTGAAGCTAGCTTCCCATGACATCTCTGCAAAATGGCAAAGAGTTTGTAGTTTTGAAAATGTGGAGGGAATATATTAGTGGATGTTGCACAGAGCGTACGTTTGCACGTATTGTAACTACAAACTTAAAAATCTTTAAATTACGACTAAAATTAAAGTAATAAGTTATGCAAATGCAATTCTAGTGCATACAATGGACAGAGGAAAAGATATTTACAATTTTTCCTACCATTGATGTAAGTTGTATGATTGTCAGGTATAGTATAGCTCAGCTTGTAGGATTTTACAGATTTCTATGGGAATTCCTTATCTGAATTTCTGTATCGTAGCTTAAGCTAAAATAGCCTACAGAAATTTCACTTGGTACTGTTTACGTAGGCAATCTTACATGTTATGCTTTGATGTATTAAGATAGCATAAGATATAGACATGGGGAAGTTAACCGATTCAAATTATAAAAACCAACTATTTTATTGAATATGCTCGCTTTGCAATAAATTTGAGTCAGCACCAACGACAGCTCTGCAGTCCTCCAATGTAGTGCAGATCAGGTGGTTGCAGAGCCCCAGCTAGCAGCAATACGATGCAGCTGAAGAGGCAAGCACAATCCACAGACAGCAACTGTAGCTACTCTCTAGAACAAGACGACCTCTAAGCTTAAATCTTTCACAGAGATGATGTGCTGATATTGGAGAAGAGATTACGGTAAGTTCACGGTTTTGTTTTTGATCACAAAGCCTACTACAAAATTAGAGACAGAAATAAGAACGAAATTACTAGTTGATGACAGATGCTTGCACCAGAAATTTGCTGCAGTGTCAGAGATTTCTTACTAACATTAATTCAGCTTTCAAATATTTGTTACCAGCTTTGGGAATGTGATTAACACTCTAATAAGGAAAGTAATAATGTGCATGTTAGCATAAACATGGAATTTAGGTTTCAAACTAAATTCCTAACCATTTAAGATGTATTTTAACCAATTCCACTTAAGCAAATAGCATGCATGTATGGGGGGGACTGCTACATTGCTGCAGAGATTTGTAAAGCAGATCCAGTTGACAGCCATTTTTTCATCCTGTATAAAAGAACACATTATTCCAAACATAATATAGGCTTGAAATCACTAAAAACAAGAAGCAGACATTGTATAACATTTGGAAGAGACTTGCATTTTCGGAAGAAAGCCCTCATTTGAGCTTGAGGGGGAAAGGGAGATGAAAAAACAAGTCTCATTCTGCCAGACAACATGACAGTCTATGAAGGGATGCTTTGTAAAGTCTCTCTTGAACAATTCTAAAAAGGACCATTCCACAAAGGGGTTTATTGATATTTTTACTTAATTTCTCCTGCAAGTGGTCATTGCAAAGACAACCTTTATAAAAGAATAAAATATATTACATAGATTTAAAGGGTGTCATTTTGGTATATTTATTTCCAGGCAACAATGGAATACCCGATATTGAATACATCTACCTGTCTGCTGGTCCTTCTGTTTTTCATACCCACGGGTTTGGGTGTCTGTCCTTCTAACTGTACATGCTCAGGAAATGACAGGAACGTGGATTGTTCAGGCAGAAACTTAACTATACTGCCACACGGACTTCAAGACAACATTACATATTTAAATCTGTCCTTTAACCAGTTCGTAGATCTCGATCATCAGCTAACGAGATTCACCAATTTGAGGACCCTTGATATTTCAAATAATTGTCTCAAGAATGTTCCTGCTCATCTGCCCAAGTCCTTATGGGAATTATATGCCATAAACAACAACATCAAAGTTCTTCAGAAACTTGATACAGCTTACCAGTGGAATCTTAAAGTGCTTGATGTTTCCAGGAATATGGTGGAAAGAGCTGTTCTGATCAACAACACACTGAGCAGCCTCAAGTTTCTCAATCTCAGTAGCAACAAACTTTGGACAGTTCCAACCAATATGCCCTACAACATAGAGACGGTGGATCTATCCAGCAACTTCTTGTCCCAGATACTTCCAGGAACACTGGTGAGACTACAACACCTTACAAGCCTCTATCTGCACAACAACAAGTTCACATACATTCCTGACAAAGCTTTTGACCAGCTCTTTCAGCTGCAAGTAGTGACACTATATAACAACCCATGGTCCTGCAGCGATAACCAAAACATCCCGTATTTGCTTAAATGGGTGCAGGGAACAGCTGCCAGTGTCATAGGGGCTCCCTGTGCTACCCAGTCTGCGCTTTGGCTGAATGCCACACCAACGTCAGCCGCTCCCGCAGCTACAGACTCCAGCCTCATGATTAAAGCAATGAAGGCAGCAGACAGAGCTACTTCTCCAGTGGCAACTGAACCAACCAGGATGACAAAAATGCATAAACAATTTAAAGCTAAGGAAGTTTCTACCTTGGCAACCTTAAGCCAAACTGTACGGTTTACGAGCACAGACCGACCACTGCTCCTCTACCCAGAAGACCTGACAACCAGAAAGGTTAGTTCTCAAGAAGCAGCAGCCACACACACAATCTACATCAAAGATTCAACCGAGGTGAACTCAAGCCTGACTCAATCAACAGGATCATCCACTACTCCTATGACTTTAAGTATCACCAGTGGAATGCCAACAAACTACTCCAAAATGCCTCAGAGCACAACTGCTACGTTAAGGAAAGAGGAATCCACTACAAATGTTTTGAATACTCACTCCAAAGCAAGTATCTGTGAGATATATTTGTTTTACGTTGCGATGCTTAACGCAGTGGCAATGTCTATTGGCTAAGGGCTTGTATCTTGTGAAAATTATTGAGTTTATTCCTGTGATACATAACTGGAGTTAAGACATGCAGGTCAAATAATGAATCAAAATACAAGAAATTCGAAGCTCGGACTCTGATCTAAAGAAAATAACAGTTCTTAATTAAAGAAGTGCACACTAATTTCTTGATACTAAGCTGCTACTTATTTTACTATGTCTTAATTGAGTAAAACTAACCCATGATTTTGTTCTTAAAAATGTGCTTATTTTGTATTTAAATTTTTAATTTACTTGCACAGAATAAAACATCAGAATTTTAAGTACTGATTTTATGTATGATTTTGTCATTAAACAACTGGAAAAAATAGAAGGCCTGTATCATATCTGCATTGTCTCGCTTGACTTGCCGGTGAGCAATTCTTGTAATATAGCAGCACAGACTCTTTGTAAGTTACGATGACATGCAAAAGGAAGGGAAAAAATAAAGGAACTAAACCTAGCTGTTTCACTCATCAGAAGTTATTCCTGAGAAAAATCGCTAGCATGTGTATCTATGTTTGCTTCATATGTATTACGGTATTTTAAATATGAAGAACAACAGTTTTGAATTTAGGAATTAAATATGACAATGCCATGATGTCTACTAAGAGGGTGTAAACTGAGAAGGCAACATGGTCCAACTTGAGCATGGGAAAAGTGGTAGGGGCTGACAGCTCTTTTTGCTATGTCTTGACTTAGAGACTGCAGGCAAGTTATTTCTCACTCTCCATATTTAAAAAGAGAAACAAATAAAAGTAGAGGAAAACCTAAGACGTTCAATGCCATGACGCTCTCGAACAACAAGGAGTTACCTACACAAATTAATGAAATGGAACTCCTTAACTTTATTTCAAGTGACGTCCAAAATTCTGAAATGTTACCATAATATGCTTAAAAGAATATTGCAAATCAGCCTGTATCAAAGTATTACTTTCTGATCAGCAAGATGAAATATAGCCAATTTCTAACACAAGTTATGTAACAAATAAATCAAGCAATTAGCTGTCAAGCTGTCATTGAAACAATCCTTGAATCTTGTGACTTAAAAAAAAATTTAATTCAGTCCATGGCATTGGACATGCCCAAACCCTTGCTTTATAAGGATGAGCATGAACGCTATTCTCCTTGACATCTGCACCACCAGTGAGTAGAAATAGTTGCACGCATGGTTCTGTCCACTCTAGGAAAATAATTTAAATTATGTGGCAAAGGTACTTGATATAATACAGATGAAGTTTTGCAAACAGCATGAAATGAAAACTGAAGAACAAGTTCATTGAAAAAGTATTATTCACTTAATATTACAAATCTTTATACAATGTTTTCCATTCATTTCAGGCCATTTAATTTCCAGTTATTGTAGCATGAAGGTGCTGCAAAACCCAGAAAACCTCACTACTGAGACTGGAGTCCTCTACCTGTTTCTCCTAGGTGTCAGTGAGGGCGGTAGACCATTTACAACCACTGGTATCAGAGAAATGACAACTTTCCAATTGTGAACAGTATTTCTATAACCAGAAATATGTTTTAATTTCTAACAATAAATGTTACACAATGAATTTGTACAGTTATTTCATTGGCATTTAAGTAAAAATAAAGTTACATTTGTATTGAACTGAATTAGTGACAGCCCTTCTTTTCAAATAAGCATAGTAGTACCACTGAGTAGATAACATTTGATTATAGAAATCCATTTCAAGCAGACATTTGGCTCAATCTTCATGTCTTACGGGGGAAAATATGGTTAAATCAAATTATATTATTTTGATACTGATGTATCCCTAACATTGTTTATTAATAAGCTGATGAGATAATAGTAACATAGGGTATACCCCTCCCCTTCCTACCCTTTAGAATGTGCAAATACCTAAGGCATATATCTATCCACTAGAAAAAGGTAGCTCTTCCTCCCTCAGAAAAAAGACTCCACACATTTGATAGGACAGAAAACTTAAAAAAACCAAACACCACCAAAAAACCGCCCAACAAAACAAAACCAAAGACTGACATTCCATATACATTTTGGGTAGAGAAGAACTAGTTATCCAAGTCAAAGTTTAGGCAACCTTGCCCATTACCAATAAGTGCATGTTACCTCCAACGGCCAGCAGAAGTGGAATTTGTGCAAGTGGGCAACTCCTTCTGACAGCTGGTAGCCACTTCATGTAAGTTCCATATTTTCCCCAGGTTAAATAACCTGACATGAACTGATAAATTCCACTAACTAGGATCAGTATTGAAAAAATGTCACTGCCTGCTGCTCTCTTCGGACAGTCAATGTATTTGGTAAATACTGACGGACGCTAAAACAGTATCAACCTACTTATGTTCAGAACTAGGTATTTCCTAGAATTATCTCATCCATACGGTATTGTCCCACACAGCCTAAAGCAGCTTACCTTGCAAGGCAGGACAGAGACCACAAAACGAGGTGCCATGACTAAACTGCCTCGAGTTGAGGTAATTACATGAAATACTACACATGTCTTTGATGAGCAATTCAATACAGGATGCCAAATTCTATCGGATGCAAAAAACCTGCATGGAATCAACTTTAAATGCTGTGTTTCACCCATGATGAGACTATTCAGTGAACAGCGACTCTATGAAAAGCACTGTTTTCCAGAAGTTGTTTGGGGCAAACTGCAAGTCGCCATACTGAATGACTTGCTACCCAGACTTCAAAGTCTTCAGCATGCTGGTAAAAGCCTGGAAGTGGAACTGGGGTTGTGGGGTTTTCCAAACACATGTCCAGGATTGGGAAGCTAGGAAGCAGGAAAAAAAAAAAATCGCAGGTGCATATGAAAGTGAGATGGCACTCCCAAATTTTAAGACTACACTCTCTAGCCAAACCTTGCCTGTGGTAGATGAAGGAAGAGGGCTTCTTAGTCAGATTACTTTCAGTAAAGCAGACTGAAATTTAGGTTTCCTTGTATTTTTCTGGAATACAAATGAGTTGAGAACGGAGCAGCGAGTAGGCAGGCGAATGTGGGAGTCGTGCACTTGTTGCTTGGCAACAGCGCAGTCAAATCGAAATAAAACCGATAGGCATGGACGTGAACGCGACAGCATTGGTTTGTGGTTTATAAACACGCTGGTCATTCAATCCACGGTAAATATAAAATAACCTACTTGCAGAGAAATTCTTTTTTTCCAAAATAACTATTTAGGATTCCAGGACAATATTCAAAATACCCAAAAAAGTCTATCACACCTTGTAGTAGCAGTACGCTTGCTTTTGAAAGGTTAGAATTGCTGTAGGGATGCCTGCGGTCTGAAGCAATAACTCAGAGGTTTGTATTCCTATTAATTAGTTTGGGATCAGCTATAAAACTTATATGGCAGTACTTCAGGATCTGTATTTATTGATTTATTGATCATTTTAGTAACGGTGTAGGGATTAAAAACAGAAGAGCACTGGCTTCGGAAGTCAGGTTGTTGCCCAGGAAGCAAAATGTGAAGAAAAATTACAGAAGGATTTAAATTTCACAGCACAAGAAGGAGATAAACTGATCCAGATATATCAGTAAAATGACTCAACAACGCCCTAGCAACAAGCTCTCAAGCTACCAAAAAAAACCCCAACCAAAAAAAACCCCCAGCCTGCTGCAAGCCTTCAAACATCCTGGCAGCTCCAATCTAAACAGTCTTTCCACATTTCACGCCTTAAAAAATGACATCTGGCTCAGAAGCACAAGACAAACGCCCCGAAGAGGCACCACGGAGCCACAAGTCTATTAGCAGAAAAGATATCAGAGCACCATTCCAGAGCCAAGCCCACTCGCTCGCTTTGACAAGGCAGCCTCACGGAGAAAAAGTGAAGAACTACATAGCTGCTGAAGAGAAGGCAAGCAACAAAAAGGGAGGTCAAGGCAAGCACTATTCCATCTAGTAGCAAGGCTTACGTTAAAGCATAACAATATTTTTATTAGGTATCCAGTACCTGGATAAAATGTACAGAGATCTGCTCCTTGGCACCCTTTTACGCAACACGGGAACGCTTATCTGACCTGTACCATGATCACTACTGTTTAGCAGTCATTTTGTATATTCCTTTGAGGAAATGAGGTTTGTGTTCATTCAAAAAATCCCTGGGACACAGTTTATAAAGCTATTTTATAGAAGACAACTTTTCAGACTGTTCAACTGTCAGGTAACTTGGTCAATGCTTAAAACTTCAGAATTTCTGTAGGGTTCAGTATCACAAAACTAGGGAAATCATCTCCATTCTTGTAAGACTGCAGAACAGTAGCTCTGCAAGAGATCAGAGGCCATTCTGGAGCTCATTTGTATTTACGGTCTTTTTTCACCCCAAAAGCACAATTCAACAGCAGACAGCTTGCTGACTGTTGAACCCACCAGCTGGGTGGAGCACGCAGATCATAAAGCAGCATTAGAAAAACACCACAGCAAACTTGCACAAACACTTGCCTCCAAATATCTGTCAGATGGCCAGTTACAAAAGGATTCACTTCCACTATTGTCTGGTGTTCAAAATGTATTTTTAGTCAGCCACTCCTTTCTGCTGAATTCAACAATCCTTAAGCATCAGTTACTAAATAAAAGGTCACAGCTATCCATACTACTCTGCCAAGTAAAGCAACTTAAAATGCAGAGTTATACACAGAGTAGGTATTTTAAAGTTCCATAGTGATGTAAACGAAATTACGTACGTAGTAGTGAGATATACAGAACTAAAGAGTTCCCATGCTAGGAACTTTATAGTGTCTGAACAGCTACTAGTTAATACAAGAAAGTTCAGAAAGATGAAATGACATAACTTATTTTGAGCAAGTGAGAAGATGAAATATTTGTCTACCTTTTTTTCTAAAGTTGTGTTATCTCAGCGTGTGATCAGCTATTAGTAAGCTGATAATTAAAAAGTATTTTGCAGTGCTTTCTATTTAATGTTCTCCTTTTTCAATTTTTACATCTATTGTGTCAACAGGCAAATTCTCTTGTGGCCGTGTTTCACAGCCAAATTTCAATATACACCCATAACAGAACAACACTGTGATTACTATAGTTACACCCAGTAGCTACTAACACAATAAACAAGTGGCATCCTGCTTTATTATTTATAAACTAGCTTTATTAGGGCCCATTACTGGCTTGTCCAGAGTTGGAAAGGTTTATTCTCAAACATCGCTGTACAATCACCCACTGAGCTGGCACCTTTTTCCAAGGAATATCACATATGCAAATCACAATTGGTATTTAATGATGCCAAAGACTGTATGCTTTCTCAGCTAAGAAAGCGAGCAGAAAAAGTTCAATTATTTGCAAGTAAAGGGCACGAAGACATCAGTCATAAAATCTCATAGTTCTCATCAATAGCATAACTATGCATAATTATGAAAAGGAGATTCACCTGCACTTGATCAGATATTCTGCAGAATTCAGCCCCGTAACGAATAGTTATCATCACTGTTCTTTTAGTTTTAGTGATGCACAGCATGCCTCACTCAGGACAAGTGGTAAGTGGTACATATACTTAAAAGTGAATGATACTGTAAGCCCATTTCAATGTCAGATTACATATTTCTGTAAACATGTCACCAGCTTCATTCTTTGATTCTTGGATGCGTATAATCGAGTTCCAAGGAGTGGTTAATCAATTCCCCAGCCTTTCTGCCAATATCAGCGTTTGACTGTGTGAGAATTATAAATTTCCTAACTATACGTAGTCCCTAGAAATATTTATAGATTTCTTACACAGGTTTTATGCGTTGACTTTAACCTATCTCATCCTCGGTAAACAAGAAAGAATCCTGAACTACTACTTAAGGCTTAAGCTCTCTTCCGCCTCCTTTTCAGGTACGCTGCTGCACAGAACTTGAGATGCAAACCACGCAGTGCTGAAAGGACAGGATCATTATGTATCGATAATACCTCTCCAAATGCCTGTAAAACCACTTTCCTTCTACTCACCAACATTCTAACAGCACACTTAAAACATCACTGCACCTTGGACCAGCTAACAGTCAAATACCAAGGTTTCAAATACTGAAGTAAGCACAAAATAACCACTAGGTCATTTTCATTTATGACAGATTTATCTATAAACAGTTTGCAGGCCTCAGCTCAAAATACTGAATTAGTTCGTAGCATTTAAACAACAACATATTTTTGCTGAGATCACGTCCACGTGTATTCGTTAGTAAGTCATAACCACTACACCTATTAACTTCCTTACAGATACAACACTGCTATTAAGTCAGCCAGCTGTGGACAATTTTACTTTTCTGCTTTTAAAGAAAAGGTAGGTAAGTGCTTTAGGCTTAGCAAGCATCTGTTGCACACTTTTGTATCAGTTTATTTCCAGAAATTCTTCCTTTACAGATGAAATAACCATTCCTTGCTCTGCAAATAAAGAAAACGCACCGCATGGCAAGTCTTCACAGAATACGTAAGGATGCCTTGGGTCACTGCCAGACACAGTAAACTTTCTGAAGATGGGTTATCACTGTTCTTTATGCTTGCGTGCCTACTTTCTTGTCTGAACAGGGCAGGATGGCAATGTAGCCGTTTTATGTCACTTGACATGAAATAAGACAGTGTCTAATGGAAAAAAAAAAAGAGGAGAAAAATGTGGCAAGCAAACACAGAATTTTTTAAAGAGAATTCAAATGACTGCCTTCTCTTCTAACTTTGTATATGGAAGGGGCTTCAGCATCTGAGATCTTGCTAAAAACAAAACGCCAAAACAAGCACCACAAAACCAACCAGACAAAAAAAACCCAAACACAAAACACCCCCAAACAAAAGGAAAAGGGCACTAGCTGTCTGTCAGTTAGCCCTGCGGGTCCACGAACTGTGAGCTCCAACCCAAGCAGCAGCGTACGTGTGTGCCTCCACGGTCACACCGGGCCCCTCCAGCTTAACTACAGCAAAATCCTCCTTACAGGAGCACCGGCACCGTCGACGTCGAACGCCTTTTGCCTAGAGCGCGTGAGCTCGCTTTAGCACTCCTTTCCCATAAGGCTTCCTCATGCTGTCGTCCAAGTGGCTTACAAAGGAAAACAACCCAGATCAGAGCGAAAAACACCAGTTTACTCTGAAGAGAGCTGGTCAACATCCCTTTTCTCATTAAACTGCAACTAAGTCCTTCTGTTGAGCATGCAAGAGATATCACACTTACTGAAGCAGACACTGAAATACCATCCCCCTACCCCAAATGATGCTATCAAGCATTCCAAGTTCCGTCCAGATATCTACTTGTGTCCACCACACATCTCACCTGAAGAAATGAGATGTCTTCTCCCCTTCTACAGGCTCAATCATACTAAAATTAACAAAGTAAGGATACAACAGCACTTTTAATATTAATATAGTAATACTTTTGTTGTTGTATATTCAACATAACTCATGAAAGGTGTGGGAGGAACAGCACCCCGCAATGTTGGCCTTAGAAAAGGACTAGGTGTCTTACAAAGTCAAAGTATTCCTGAAAGTACATATTCTACATTTTTATCCTAAAAAGAGGATAATTTGTCTTGTGATGTATACTTGCACGAGTCTCAGAAACACAGTTTCTGAAATTGATGGAATTGAGGGGAGGAAGGGAAATGCAGGTGGGAGTAGGCCGATAAAATCAATCCAGCTCATCCTTCTAATCTGGAATAGTCTGACAACTTTTTTTCAACAGCGAATAAACACAACAACTGGAAGAAAAATTGAGTTTCCAAACATCCATTTTTATTCCTGAATTTTCATGACCAGTCTTTTCTCATGACAGCAGTACGACTGGTTTAGAAGGAGTCCAATCATAACACATCCTATATTCTTCAAAAATCTACTGACATTCAACTGCATAGTTATGTAAAACAATCAGCATGCCTTTTAAAAAACATTTATTTAAGCTGATACATGCTGTCCATGAGTACATATCCTTTTTTAAGCCTATGCAGAAATCAACTTTAAGAAAAATCATAATCCAAGGATATGCAATTTTAAGTGTTCGCAATGAGTTAGTCCCCTACAAAATAGAGCAGTTAAAAATGTGTCCTTAGTTAAACTTTCGAAACTTTGTGTGCAGATTTAGTGTCAGAAATCCGTAGGAAAAAATGAATTAGTAATCAAACAGAAGACAGGCAAGGTAATTTCGGTTTCAGCACTGTAGACACTCACTTTACTGTCAACTCTGTATCCCCTTTGAATCTTTAAGGCATCACTAACGCTTTTTCTACTGCCTAGCATAAATGCAGTGCTCAAACTTAAGATTCAATAAATCTGTTCCTAATAGAGAATTACATGGGACATTCAGATACCCCAGTAAAGTCACTCTACAAGTCACATGCTGTTCAGTGTTTTCTGATACTAGATATGCACACACGTGTTTCACTGAAAACAAAATTATTCTGGTTTTGTTTGAGCAACGATCACTAATATTCCAAAAGGAAGATTTCCAGAACTTATCCCTCTTCTCAACCACTTTGTTGTAAAATGTGAAAGATACACATGATAACCTAATTTAGTACTAGTTAATTACTGTTGGAAACTTAAATGCACATTTATACTGCAAACTGAAGTTGCATACAAGATTTTGTAAAGGCCCCCTTCAGCCAATACAACAGGCTCAAAGGTGACTCAAAGACCTTAAAGAGGACAGAGAAGTGTGGTACAGCTTTTGAAGACAGAAAATTAGGACAGAAGGTAAGTGGTACTACTCATCTTGTTTTCTTTGACTCCATCCAAAGAGTCAGGGGTATTGAAAATGCAGAAAAGGGGCCAAGTTAAAGGCAGGCAATTTCCCAAGCAAAAGGAAGGGAAAGCTGCAGGATGTCTTAGATAAATGTTCTCTCGTAGAAATTCTATTCCAGAGTTATAAATCACTGGAAAAAAGTTCAGATAGAAGTAGGTAAGAAACCAAAATTTATATAATGAGACTTTCTTTGTGTTACTCAGTATTCCTTTGATTAGCATGAACTTACAGATTCATTAAGTGTAGAGCTGACAAAAAGCATGAGCATTTTACTCTCATTCACACGAATGTTATCTGCAAGTGGTACCAGCCGTATTACACTTGCTTTTTCCTTCCACCTTTGTACTGCCTTACACCTAAAGTCTTCCTAAGAGCTAGCAGCGAAGCAAGTGTTTGAGAACTTCCGCAGCAACAAATTTAAGAAAATGTAAGCATCTCCTTCCTACACTACCTGCTTGAAAGCAAGTGTTCTGTGTTTTTTTGTTTTTTTTTTAAAGCATGGAAAAACCCTTTGGTATGCCTGAACAAAATTCCAGAAGAAGGAAACTTTTTGACCTTTATTTTACCTTTCACATTGATACTGAATAGAAGTTTTGTTTCTTTGTTGCTCTGACAATCAAAAACATAATAAAAGAAATGCGAACAGATGTATTCGTTTGTTGGATCTCTAACTGCATCCTGGCTAGGAAACCATATTTAAGTAGCAGAATTCAACTACCAAGTTAAAGATTATATTTGGAAAGGTTCTTCAAAGCTTGCTCATTATTTTAGCCTCCAACTTGAATTTGGAATAAGGTATGTTTATTATACAGTGGTAAAACAATAAAATCTTCCAATGATTAAATTGTTCCTTATTTTAAAATTTCTCAGAGATTACAAAAGTCACAGGGTATGACAGAGCACAGATTTTCTAGGAAAGTAAGTCTGTAACTCAATCTACAGGGTGAAAAGCACTAGTGAAAGCAATGAAAAACTATGAAAACTAATAAAATTAAGGATCTAAGATTTTAATTAATTGAAAAAATCTTGCATGCCTGCTGGTATGATTTTTATTAGAAATATGAGAATTTGAAGAATGCCTTGTTTGCAAACATGTATTGGCTATTTATTTAAATTGTTGAATACAAACAGAAGATACTGCTAAAGTGTTTCCCTCTGCTTGTTTTCATGTTCTTACATGAACTCAAAGGGTCTGCAGAAGGTTCACCACTGACGACACCTCCTCAGATTGTGACAATACTTTTTGCTGGAAGTGGCACCATCAATAAAAGTGTTACCACTGGCACCATGAGTAGCAGGGCCACTACCAGCAAGGATCACACTATGGACAGCAACACGCACCACCAGGAAAAGCTCTCGTCCCAACCTTACCACCCAACAAGCAGGTCAAGCAAGAGCTCCCCAGAGACCACAACCACTCCTAACCATGCCACAGAGAAGCACATCAGCAGCAAGGGTACCACAAGCACACACCCCACTGGTGCAGCAGCCACCCCACTGGCATCACAAACAAGCACCCCACCAGCAACAGAAGCACCAGGAAGTGCCAAAGCAACCACATGAACTCTACCAGCACTGGTGCCACAGGCAGCTCCACCAGCATGAACTCAGCTACCACCAGCAGCACCAGCAAAAACCACATTGGCAACAGCAGCAGAAGCAAAACCGAGAGCCCCGCTGGCACAAAATACATCGACAATAATCCAAGCATGAACATCCATACAGGATCTGCCAGCATCAGGACTCTCACTACCGCCATCAGTGCTGGTGAGAACTTCAGAGACCTCGGCGGCAGCACCACCACGCTCTCCGCCGGTGCCAAAACCAGCAGTCCCACTGCTGCCAGCCAACACCTCACCAGCAACCCAGTTACCAAAAGCAAAGGCACCAACAACACAGCACAGCGAAAGGTACAACAGCTCTAATCTTATCTGTACAGTTCTGTCTTTGATTGCACTTAGTTGTGAGCACACTGACTTTCCTTTTCTTAAAAAGACTGACTTTTAGTAATGAGTGTAATTACTATGGAAACCATTTTGAACATGCTATCCTCTGTGCATTTTATAATGCAGTTATTTAATAACTAGCTTGCAATACCAAGTTCCAGTTATATTCTTACTCTAGCTACAGCTTTATGACTGCAAACATTAGTTTTAATGAAACTACTAGCTTTTTTTTTTTTTTTAATTTTTATTGTTTGAGAGAGAGAGAATTGTGACCATTGTGACTTAGTTGACCATAAACTGACTGATATTAATCTTGGAATATTCTTCCCCAATTCTTCAATACTGCAGCATGTGTTACTCATTGTTATGAATCACTATCTTCCACAGAAGACAGAGAACTTCCAAAATTTTGCCTTATTGGAAAAACACAGTCTTCTGCAAAGTTCACATATCAACGTCTGCTTTTCTTATTAATTTAGTGATACTTCCAATGTTCTCAATCATTTCCAAAAACATGGTATTATTGTCACTTAGAACATAATGCTGAAACTGAAGCAACACCATGGTCTTGACTACGTGTGAAACTTCTAAAGACTTTAAAATAGGATATAGGGACCATTGTGAGAAATTTTATCCCATGTTTTAGCTTGTTACTCATTTTATACTTGAGAAAACGAAGATGCTAAAATCACTGATAAAGGGTTAGCAGTAATGTGGTGTAGATGTAGTTTACTTGAGACAGTAAAAAATTAGTAAAATGTATTTAAAATTTTATGTATTTTTCCACAGATACTCACATACTCCTGGGTGGAAAAACTATGAGAGTTCCAATTTAGGAAACAACTCAAAAAATACTGTCACCAAAATTTCACAAATAAGCTATTTTCAGATTCTTGTTTGTTACAAAAGTTGGTGTCCCTTTCTAATATACACTTGATACTTTTGATTTTACATGTTTATCTCAGACAGGGAAGGTGAAAGATTCCTTACCGCCGAGCAATGTAGTAGAAAACAGGATTGCCAGCTTTTGATGTCCCAGCTTGGTAGAAAATATTTAATGTTTTCAGTGCTTTGAACTCCTCTTTTTCATGTACCTGATGCCTAAAAAGCAGTACATTGACATCAACTTTTCACAACTGCTTTAAAAACAAAACAAAACACAAAACCCACCTAAACCCTCTTTATTTGCTTCTTTAAAAAAAAGCATTAAGCTCAGACAATCCTGAATCTTTGTTAAATCACAAACACTACTGCCATCTCCAGTTCTCAATTTAATTCGGGAAATTCACATCTACTCAGAAACTTAAAAGGTATATGTAGAGCCAGCTTTTTAAACTCCCCTTCAAAACAAAAGCTGGAGTCTTAATAACTACTTATATTTGCCTGACGTGCTCAAGTCTAGAAACTCACAATGCGTGTCCCTTCCATGATAGTCTCGTTACCTTGTCATAAATTCTTCAAATTTGGAACTAGTGAGATTTAAACTGGACCAATGGGTATCTGCCACGGGTTTGTGCTCAGGAGGACCCAGATAGGCCAGAAGAGTAGCCATCTTGTCAAAAGGTCGTCTTCCAACAGCCTTGTGGTCCCTAGAAACAGCATATTACTTGAAAGTCCTTCTTTACTCAGCAATTCCTTTGGGTTTTTTGCCCACCACCCTCCCTTACCTTGAACAGGCTGCACTTTCTTTTTTAACATTAAAAAGTGTTCAACAAAGAAATAAGAAAAGCGTTTGTTACACATAGAACAATTTTTACAAAAGATAAGACGACTATACACTTGCACAAAAGGTTGGCAGTAAGATGGGCAGCAAGTTAGGCATGTTCCCAATAACGGCTTGTCAGTAAGTCAAAAGTCTCCAAATGTAAGATTATTCAGCCACAATATTCTTCTCAGTAGTAACAACAAAAGCATCTGAAAGTATTTCCAAATATTCTTCCCATCAACAACTCCCTTCTTCATAACATTTCTGAAGTCTTACCTGTTGCTGGAAAGGTACTGGCCAATTTTCTCCTGATTGTTCCACAGCAACCGGTGCAAAGCAAGCACATTGCCATCACTGATGAAAGACAGGCTGTGATTGACAGTGTCGCTAGCTGGGCAATCAGATGCAATATCGAGGAAAAACCTAGAGTTCAAAACCAGTAATAACCGTAAGTGTGTAAGGGAAATCTGCCAAGTAGACTCAGGGTACATTAAAGGGCTGTTAAGAACATTCTCCGCTCCCTCTTTACATGAGACAGCCTGAGCAAGTTTTCAAAGGGCCTACCTTCGTGCTGCATCAAAATTGCTTTTTACAAAATCATTAAAAGGCCGCATATGCTCTTCTTTTGTAAACAGGACATGGTTGGCAATACTCTGAAGTATCTAAATAATAAAAAGATGGTAAAGACACATAAAGGTTTAATGTATTAACTGTTGTGACAGTCAGTGTAACTTCAGTGTCGGAAATATTCACTGTGACCTGATACGACACCTCAAGACAAAAAAAGGCCGACAAGCCAACTAATCCATAATATGTTCACTGTCAAAATATTTTCCTTCACATATTTTTGAATACTAGAAAACAACTTCACTTATTTATCAACTTTATTCAGGTTTAGACCAGGAAAATAAATCCTCTTTCAAAACCATCATTTATTAAATGTTAACTATTTCTTCTGGAAATTATATAGACATGTAAAAGCAACAGCATATGCCTATTTAAAGAAACCTGTAATTTCTCAACATTCAAAACTGGTAATACGCACGGCCCTCGGAATCTGTATGCTACCATTAAATCTTTTTTTTCCATTTTAATTTTACAGGAAATAATACCAAGTGAGATTAAAGATCGGAAAAATCACTTCTTTAGCACTAGTATGAACTTAATCAATATCTGGCTGCCATTATTCTCACTGTGGTCAAAGTAACATTGGTTTCTTTGTTTTCAGCTGAGGTTAGAAGTTCAAGCGAAGAGCCAGAAGGCATTCTGTTATCTTACACATGATTTTGGCAAAGTGGTTTTTTTCCATACAGACTGTTCCCTGTACTTACGCTGCTGTGAGCTATAACATTAACGTTAAGATGTATAAACATTGTATGGAAACTGCACTTTAAACAAACATGACGGTTGCTACAAAAAACTACAATTCTACCTAAATTTTCTAACGCTAGCCAAAGAACAAAACTAAATCAGGTAGAACACAGAATATGGCCAAACCAAAATATTTACTGATTCACCTTTGACATCAGTTTCAATCCCCTTTCAATTCTTGGTGGAGGCTTTTTATCTAAAATCCCTGCCTCGTAAGGGGAGACGATCGCAGGATTGATGAACCGTAGGAACATTGCACTCCCAACTGCTCCAATGCTGTTCTGAGGAAATCGCTGACTAACAACCTATGAAGTTGAGAATTATAAAGAATATTTTTGCATTAAAGAAAAGGGAAAGCAAGCTGAGAAAAGCCTTGTATGGTAATCCAACTTTAAGCATTCTTTCCATACCGATCAAGCTCAATACATCTGAGTAGGACTCTCTTGAGTAGGACAGGTCTTGCATCATAGGACAATTAGGAACGAGAGGGAAACAAGAGTAAGGGGCGAGGGGGCTAGCAGACACTAGCTAGTTTTACTTCAGCTTTCGTACAAACTTTCTTGCTGGGGTGAAATTGCTACAATAGCTATTGGGCAAAGCTAGGAAGGTGTATGTCAGAACTACTGACCACTTAATTCCAGGACCCTGCCACCGACAGCAGAGCAGACAAATGCCGTATACACTTGGGTCCCTGCAGCCTTCCCATGAAATACAGCTAATTCTTTTCAAATGAGTGGGTCTTTTAGTTGTGTATTTGCAATTTCTATTGGTCACAAGAGCATCTCCAGCAATAAGACATACACTGTAACGTTTCAGGAGTAATTTTAAATTTGTGGGAAGGAGATATTTGTAGATACACTCTTCAAACCATCGCATCTCAGATTTGTCAAAGAAGGAAAGACAGAATGAGCCAGAGCTGAGTGGCCAGTATACTTCCCTGCCTATATAGACACTGTTCAAAATCACTTAGCAGGAATTTGCCAGAAGAACTACAGATTTAGAATACCATTCCCTGCTATCTAGAAAAAAAACAAATTCTGCAAATGTTGTAAGAAAAAAGAAATCTCCTTTCTTTTTAGGAAATCACCTATGTATTACTAAAAGGATAGTCTATTCTCTTTCATTTCTTTTTCATTTGACTTTGAAAAGTTAAAGATAAAGCTCCTTGACATTAAATATGCTACATGTGGTTCTATAAAGATTCTGTACCTGTATGTGTATTTTCTTATGAGTAACAACGGTTAATCAAAACAAGTCAGATTCTACCTTTCCACAGAATAAAATTAGCAAGCTTCGTATTTTAAATTGTATTGTTATAAACAAATAAAAACCAAACAAACCCCATTTTACTAAAATACTTCAAAACATAACTAGTGCAATCTCAAATCATGCTGCTTAAAACAGATAATGCCATTAGTACACACAAAATATATCAAGAATCACTTTGGTTCAGTACCAACGTCATTCAGTTACCTTGTGATGGAATTACTGATAGTATTTTCATGTAAAATACTAGTTTGCACACAGATTTTTGCATTAAACATTATTACTATTCTGCTCAGTTACAGCAAAAAATAAGGGAGTGTTTAATAAAAGTCTAAATTTCCATTCTGCTTCTGTTTTATTCGTACTTTATATTTTGAGGTCACTGTCAAAGAAAAGGGTAAGTCTCAACTGTTAATGACACAACTCTTATCACATTATACATATCTAAACTCTTTAACACAGCAAGATACTTAAAATGGGAAATCTGCTTTTCTCAGTAAATCAAAACAAGTGCTAAATTTTATTGCTTAGTCACAGGCAAACAAAAGAAAATACATCAGAAATAAGTCATATAAGCCTCTTTTCTTTTCAGTAACCCATATATATTAATTGTTCTTCTCCCAGGATGCAAGCTGAAGTCAAGTTATCAAACAGAGCGTTAAAAACAACTAAACAAACTCAGATTTCCCCCAAAACCAAAAAAAATATTTTTCTTCCACATTTTTTTAATTTGAAGATGGTGGCAAGGGTAGAAGAATCAGAGTATTAAATACTAAGCAGTAATGTTAAAAATGTCTTTTGTTTACTCAAATAGGCACACAGAGAATATTTTAAATATAACTTAATTCCAGTGTTAATCGAAATGAAAGCTATTTTGTGCCAGAATTAGTAGAATGATTTTACAGTGAGGTCAAATAGACTGAAGTAAAGATGTTTTGAACAAACAGCAAAAGATTTCTGTTGTGCTTTGAAAGAAATGGCTAATAAAAAGGTCTCCAAACTTACTGATTTTTTGTTTTCCTTTTTTTCTTTTACGGTAGCTTTATTCAGTAGAGAGTGGCAAGTTGCCTACAGAACAGAGATGAGCACAAACAAGTCACAGCACCAACTACATACAGCAACAAAAAACCAATGTTGACTTGTACATAAATTACACAGTAAAATGTAACAAACACAACCAACAGAAAATGAAATATATAAACTAAAGACTGATGATGGAGTTTTTATTCCACAATTTTATTACATCTTATTGACAAAGCACTAAATACAAAACAAGCAAATGTTGCGTTTCAATCATTTCTACTATTTCTGGCTAGATTAAAAGTCAAACCACATTAATGTGCTCATGATATACAATATTGGGCATTAAATGGTATATTCAGCTTTCAAATGTATTTCACCATCCCCGAATAATTTTAGTGGTAAAAACAGTGAAGTGTTACACCTTTGAAATACATATTAACTTTTAACATAAATTTAGAGATTTAAATCTTCCCAATGTTTCTCTGTGTGTCCTTCAATTTAGTTAGATCTGCGAATCATCATGGTTATTACTACTTTAATAGCTAAGCACTGCCATAAAACACTCTGCGGAAAGAGGAAGAAAAAGCCAGCGGGTCTGCATTAAGTTATTATAGATTTCCAAATCAAGACACCACTTGATTGTGCTTATTTCTGCATTTCAGTTATACGCAAAGGGACCCACCAGGAAGCATCACGTTCTCTCGTATTTCCCATCAGGATCTGAGCAAAGCTATAGCACAGCGGCCTTGTGCGCTGCTCCCCTGCACAGAGGTAAATTTTGGTCTTGGATCTCAATGCTACATCCTTCATACTAGCCATAGCAGTAAATCGGCATCCCTGAGAGGCCTTACAGCAAGCAACCCCTGGAGCTGTACCGACGGAAAGCTACCTATACTCAGCAGTTTGAGAGGATGCACGCACCAACGTTCCAATAATCTTTAGAGTACCACACAAACTGGAACCGGAAGAGAATTTCTACAACTTAAGAACGTGAGAGAGTAAAAAGAAAAGAAAAACAAAACAAAACAAACAAAAAAAAAGAAAAACAAAACCACCAATAAAAAACAGTCAGTAAAAGCTTTTCTACTAACCAAGCTAAATTTAAATAGTTCAAATTTGTGCAGGACCTATTAATATTTAGCCAATGGCACCTCTGCCAAATTTCTGGCTCTGTGTAATTTCTACGGTTAGCTTCTGAAGCAGTCATATACATACTCTATGCATCAAGCTATTGCACTTAAAGCATGAAAAATTTCCACCCCTCTTTGTATGAGTCACTTTGATCAGGCTTGCTCGTGACGACATTAGCACCCCTCGACGTCCGTTAGCTGAAAATGAGCAAGCGTGAATCTGCCACAGCAACTAGTTACATGCAGTTCCCAGCTGAAAACACTTGCTGGGACTCTGTTCTGGTAACAGAAACACCAGCCAGGGTAGACCCCAATATCCAACTAAATACACCGTTTCCATAACGTTGCTGCATTGATTAAAATTAGCTACAAATCATTTACAGAACATACCTGATGAGTATTTTTTGCACACAGATTTACTTTAAAACTCAAAGCATAAAAAGACACCGTAAAGTTCAGTCTCATTTAGTATTACGCTATTGCTTGGGATGAAACGCATTCACCTTATAAAAAATGAAGTTACCTTATAAAAATCACTTATTTGGTTCTTAGGATAAAAACGGATTAACGCTCCCAAAAATTCAGATTTTAATTGTACTTTCTTTCAGATAAAGGCCAGACTCTTCAAAACTCTCTGGAAAGTACACAATGAATTATTACACTATTTGTGATGAACAAACATTTGTACACAAATATGTGTGTTATTAGAAACAGTTAAAATAGTAAATGTTGAGGTTGAGTATCAGTTAATACCACCTATATAATTGCCTGTAAATCATCTCTTTCAAGAACAAACTACCCTTGTTACCAAAAAATGTCAAGGCTACTGGCTCTATTCTTGCCTTTACAATGCTTCCACAGAAGAATCTCTGGCACTGCCAACTGGTGAGTACAGTTTAGTAATTCCAATTCATGTAGGAATTAAAAATGTTTTGCATAGAAGTAATTTCTAGCAACTTATTACTGAAATGGAAATAGATCTGATCCATCATAGTAGAGCACATAAAAGCAATGCTAGAAAAGGATGTGGGACAATGTAACATCTAATAACAGAAGCAACAATCAAGGTCGCGTGTGACATTTTCAGTAGCGCTCAAATATACTCCCAGTCAACCTCTGTGAGACTGAGCATTCGCTCCTGCAGGAAACCAGCCTGCCCCATTTCCCAATTCAAAAAACCAAACCAAAACCACCCCCAAACACACCCCTGCCAACCTGAGTGCAACCACTGTCAGAAACAAAACTGATGACTTTAGAAGCCATTTATACAAGTTGTTAGAGCAGAAACAAAGGCACATCGTTTGCGCGCCTAATTCATTCCAACACCTCACAATGACAACCCAAGATCCGCAACAGTCACAACACGCAATTCACTGTTTCTCACTTCCAAGCTCTAAGAACTGCAGCAGTTGCATTTATTAATACAGCATTCCCTGTAAAAATATGACTAGACCACGTTGCGCAGAATTTTTTTATTACTCATAATTTGTTCGCACAGCTCAGAAAATCAGTTTTCTTTGCTTTACTTGAGACCTGAGATACAGACTGCGTGGCTGAAAGGCCGAAAATAGCTCGCCCGGACCACTTCACTGAGACCACTGCTCAAATACTCTGCCACGCACAGCTCTTCTGCGACAGTCCTCCAACAGGACTGGAAACTGCATTTCCTGTGAGCCCGGAGGGCAGCAGGAGTATCCCCCGCTGGCATTTTTAGCAGCAGCTAAATCCATCAGAAACACACAAAGAGCAAGAGAGAGACCTGTAAGCATACTGGGAGATGCTTATCCACATTTCTGCTGTGGAGAGCCGCAGAACCGGGACGGAGCAGGAGTCGGGGACGGAGCCCGGGGAGCGCCAGTACTGGAACGGGAGGCAGCCGGGAGGGTACCGCTATAGGGGAACTTACTCTACAGAGGACAGTGCACCACGCGGGAAGGCCGCTTCTCTTTAAGCGTCATTTATAAATGATACCAGAAACAAGCAAGAAGTGGATGGTCCCAGCTTGGTAACTTCCCATGGTTTGTGTGACAGCACTGAAGTTTGAACCACAATTAGAAGTCTCTGTAATTTGCCTCATTAGAAGAGGTCTATAAATACATTTGTCTGTCTCCTCCAGGTTCTCTTCCTCCTATTTACCTACTGAATTTCTCAGTACTCTGTGTTTGCAAGATGTTTGGTCAGTCATTTAATCGAAGTACAGCTGCCCTTCACGATACATACTGTAACATACCGCAGGCCTCTGACAGGCAACAGAACCTCGATCGGAATTGTGTTGCCCATAGCAGATGGAAGGTATTTTACTCTGTAGACCAAAATGTATTCCTGTTGTCATCTACCTCTTAAATACAAGAGCCTATCATCCTCAAAAGACAGAGCAACTGCAGCATCTCAGTTACAAGGGTAATGTTATTTACCAAATTACAGGCCAGTGAACCTCCTTCCCAGCACAAGCCAATGGCTTTCCTTACAGCTGTCCACAGCAACCTAGAGACTCCTGCTTTCAGAACAGCGTGACGAGTCAGGACACTGAGCGTGATCAGAACAAAGCCTGAATGATGCAGTGTCTTGACCTCACCCACGAGTGATCTTCTTTAGGAAAGCACATGTAACCACAAACAATTCTCTACCAAATACAGCCAACAGCATTTTATACATCTATTTCCTTCCATTATACTCAGCTTCAACCCACAGTTTCTAAAATTTACAACTTGTGACTACTGTGGTCCCACTGAAGACCATACAGGCTTTTTCTAATGAGCATCTCGTACCCCTTTTAACCTGCTTTTCTACCAAAGGCAGAGGGGGTAAGCTTGTGCCCACCTGTAATGGACAACTAAATAATATTGCTGGAGCAATGATCTGAATAATGCATTTCATAGACAATTTTGGGAAAAATTTACTTCAGAGAAAAATGCTCTTGAAGAAATTGCCTCTATTTTTACACTGAGAAAACTATCTAGAGTCAGTAGCTAGTTTATTCACAAAGTTAAGGTTTATCAAAGGTGTGATCCATAAGACTTTTAAATAATTAATTAACTTTATTTCTGATTTAACTGACCCTGTATAAAGAGCAAACAAGAACATTGTTTCTATATTCAAAACACAGTTTTGCATTCTCTCAACCCAGGAGCATTTTGGGTTTTTTTATATTCCCCTCTTCTGTCTTCCTTATAGATGGCCCATATGATAAACTGATCAAACTGTGACCTCCCTAGTTAATATTTAGTCTCCCATAGAGATGCTAAAGCAGATTATTGCTGCCTTATTAGAGGTCTGAGTTCTTAGCTGTGATTCAAATCCTTAAAAAAAAAATATACCATTTAGTCACCTCCTGATTGCCAACCCAAGTCTTAAAACACCGTTCAGTCCCTACGTTTAGATTCCTGTTATTTAACAAACAGCTGAAAACAGTCTTCAAGAAACACTCACTGTGCACACACTACTGGACCAAGCTCCAGACTGCTAGAATTATAAAAACAAAACTCAAAGTTTAGGGGCAGGCAACCATTGCAGGCATACCTGGTATAAACAATGGCACACACTGCGAAGTTGTGGTGGGAACTCCGAAGAAGAATTAATGATTGCATGAAAAAACTTTTCTGTCATTTGCAAGAGACTCCGCTGGTTCTCTTCAAGGCTTTCTGTAGGCTCCAGCCTGAAACAGACCCATAAATCTATGACCAGCAATCAAAGAAATGATACTAGCTGTACTCATATGTGTGGTAGTAACCTTATTTCACAGGGTAAATAGAAATCTTGCAGAAATATTTATGATCTTTTACACAAAAGTTTCCATCAATATTTTAAACCATTTAAGTTACAAATAAAAGGTCATTTAAAACTCAGTAATAGACAGCTGTAAGCGGGATTCTCTCACAGCATTTCATACAGAGACATGCATACATAATTCCAACTGGTAACTATTATCAGTTTGACGGTTTCTCGGAATGAAATTTTTGAGGTAGACACAGATATCTGAGAGTTAAACTATTAAAAAGAAGGCCTGTCTTTTGGTGAGCTACATAAAAGACAAATACATAAAGTTTTTCTAAGAGTTGGAGATAATCCAAAGCAACAGAACAACAGCTACTAAATCCAAGTCTTGAAGCGATAGAAGAAAAATCAAAGCAAAAAAATTGCACACAACATGCACGCAATTCCATCTTGCTTCTGTAATTAATTCAATGACCTAAAGCTTGCTAAGCTAAGGTCAGATGCTTTCCAGTACTACTGGAAATCCCCACATTAGCGGCCTACATAAAAGTATGAAGAAGCAAGGAGGAGAAGAGGTCCTGCAAGAGCTCTCTATCTTCCTTACTCTCTCAGGGCTTAGAGGACATGCAGCAAAACTCATCTCGCTGTGCTGGACATCTCTGTATAATTCTCCCTGGGTATAAGGATTGCAGGTACAATTAATGTGTCTGGTAAAGTGAGGAGTGGAGAAGTATGAAAGTATGAGAAAAATATTTGCAACAAGGAGAAAAAGAAACCCATTATATTTACAATGACTATAAGTTGACTTGAACAGCAAATAACAAAGAATTACAATACATTTGCTCCCCCCTTGAATCTCAAACCTTGTTGGATCCACCTCAAAGCTAACGTGCTGCCATTCAGAGGATGTGATCACAGTCCTTAACAAAGGCTCCAAAAGCTTCTGCAAATATGTAGCACCATATACCTGTGTAGAAAGAAAATGAGAACAGGTGGCCAGATTAACAAGGCAATCCACAGGAACACTCCAAAATTCTGCAAGTGTTAAAAGTGCCTGAAAACATTTGATAAGTTTTGGCATAAGCCAAATTTCTGTAGAATTGGCGTTTCTATATTATAGTCTCACTTCTGAAACATGTCTGATCAATTTCTACAAGTATTTTAATTAATTTCCAATTTAGAGAAAACTATAGGTCACTTTAATAACCACAGTAACCAGATGGGATCTTTTCTTAGAGCACAGTGACCCAACACCCCATCTCTGTTTGTATAGTACTACACAACTTTTTAAACTGAATGGAAGCATAAACAAGACCTCAGAGTCTGACTCCCCATCTGGAAATTGCCCATTAAAAAAGACCATCAGGAACAGCGTTCAAGCTGGTACTAGCCCCAGAATCACTTGTATAACTAAACTAGTCAGAATTTTAAAGAGCCCTACTATGGAGATGATTTAGGAAAGGATTTTAAGAGAACTAAAACTTCTAGAAATATTTAGCTGTTTGTATCAAGTAAGTTATATTAACAGTGTAACTAGTAATAACTAGTAATCTCTGTTGAAATCTACAAATCTTGCAAACATTTTTGTTACTGCAACCAGTTTTCTTCTCTACAATGCAGAATATACACACGAGGCAAGATGAAACATTTATTGCCATGGAAACTTTCAAGAGGACTAACTGTAAGCTTAATCCTAACTGGTTGGGTCATGAAGTCTTGGCAAAAGGTTAGTTCCAGGAGGATTTGTATTTTTCAGTTGGACCTGAGCGTAAGAAGAATTAGTTCAAACATTAAAACATTAAAAGCAAAACTCCCTAAACTTAACAGATGTGAAAGCTGAGACTAACTTAAACTGAGACCCAAAGGCAACTCCGTACTATTTTCTTCTAATCCAGTTTCTCAAGTGCTTAACACCATAGACTGGTAGAGTTTTGTATTTCGCTAAACTTCTCCTGTTATTGAAGTGATCCGTAGCAGAGAGAAAGATTAGATAATATACCTTAAAACAGAAAGTCATTATTTTACTGGCTAAGCTGTTTCCTCGGAAGAGTGTCTGCATGGAATCTGCTAGTTCAACTTCCTTTGAAAACATATTCCAGAGCAGCTGGTAGAGCAAGTGCCGAGAATCAAAGAGTGTGACCAGGACACGAGCTAGCTCATCCTTAAAAGAAGCAACGAAATGTTAATCTGACTAGCAGTAAGCCAAAGCGAGTACAAAAAAAAGAATTATGAAAAAAACCACCAAGCAGTTTGTACTAATGCTTTAAATTTGCTATGGAGTCTCACACGTAAATATAAAATTAAGCATACACAATCTCTCTTTACATCTTTCCTGTGCTATTGCTTGTCTAAAAATCTGCCTCATGATATCCAGTCATACAAATTCATAATGGTTAGTCCAGATAGATAAGCAGTTATTCTGCTGAATAACAAAGCCCAATTCATCTTGCTAGAATCTACAGGAGCAAATACAGTTAGTTCTGTTTGTCTGCATTACGGCACAATCTGTAATAAATAACCAGCCCGAACAGATGCATTTATCACAATAACTGCATATAAAATTATTCTTAGACATTAACTAAAAATTTAGTATAAAAATGCCATTTATAATCAAGATGTCTGGCAATTAGATTCAGTACACTTTTCGAGACTATACTAAGAAAGGCGAGCCAGCACAAACGGTAGGTCTAATCTCTCTTTAGCAGACTTTTATTACACCCTTAATGTTTGCACTAATTTTTATTTCAAAACTTAATATTTTCAAAAATGTAGGAAATAAAATGCATGAATCAACTTACCCACTGAGAACAAGGCACCACATTGGCTAAAGCCATAGCAATAGGAAGCTCCCCCTGATCACCCATCATTGTAACCAACTCCACCAATCTCTCAAACCGATCTGCTAGCACTGTTTCTGCTAACGTATCAAATTCTGTTCCCTGCTGCAGAATTTTGGTGAGGACTTCCATAAACGTAGCTCTTGTTTGGAGGTCTTTATGATAGCCCAAGCCTGATTAAAAAAACCCAGAACTACTAAGGAAGATGTAAAAATAAATTAAATACCAATGTCTTCATTATGTATTCATTTATGCACAGTTAACTCTAACTACTTTACCTATTGAGTGCATAAGACCACTGTCCACATTGGCATTGAGTAAATTTGACATAGCAAGAACAGTGCAGTGCCGCAGCGAAGCCAGCCTTCGAGACATTCCGCGTTTCCTGCCACCTGTTTGTGCGCTTTCGTCTTCAACTTCGCTGCAGTCATTTAGAAGGTTCATAAACAGCGTGAAATATCTACAGGAAAGAAAGAGACTTGCGTAAGTAAAACAGAGTCTGCAAAGGCAACCATCTGAAAAGATTTGCACAGAGTAGCAAACAGACAATCAGCCTCCCAAAAAATCTCGTAACTGCCCCAAGTAATCTTTCTTGTAGCACAGTCCAAAATTTTAAATGTGTTGTAACAACCAGAAAGCACTGTCCTAAAATCTGTATGCAAATTGTCTCAAACCAAGAAAGTGAATTTCACAGATGTGCCTTTACAACAGATGTCTTGAAAGAGATTTTAAGTTTGATGGATAAAAATACAGTATCAAAGCAAGCTAATCATTCCCATTAATTAAACATACACCTGCATTAAGCAGAAACAAAGCCAAATTTTGCAGTTATTTTCTAAGTTAAAGTGTTTCCATAAACCTAGGACGTAGAGATTTGTGAAATGGGATGTGTAAGAGGTAATTTCTGTTTGGATAATTAATTTCTGCTAGAAGAAAAAACATAGTTTGTGATAGAAGTCACATGGTGCATCTAGAGTCATTGTATAGAAAAATAGCTACAAGTCACTATTTACTTAAGAAATAGCTGAGATTTTGCTTCCATCAACTCAACACCATCTCCTTCTTCAGGCTGTAGTGGAAGCCCCGCAAGAAGAGAGACTACTGCTTCCATACTCGCTTGGTCCAAATCTCTGAAAAATAAAGTTTTAAGAAGCTGTGAATCAATTCAGCACAATTAGTCTCTCCTTCCTCTTCGTAATTTTCCCATGCAGTACCACATCCCTCTTCCTTAGACATCTAACTGCAGGTGAAAAGAATATTTAAAAAAAAAAGTTACTCTAGTAAAGTTCTGTCCATCAGGAAAAAAGCTCTGACGTTGTGGTACAGGTGCAAGCAATACATCTAGTAAGGACAACAACTGCAAACCAAATTTGTCACTAAAAAAACAGTTAAGTATAAATTCAACAATATAATGTTTGATAATTTTACTCTTCAGAATGCATCATATGAAGATATAGCTCTAGCAAGTAAAATGGTCAATCCTAATGCTAAATCAGAAAATGTATTAAAAGGAATTAAATAAATTCAGTAGATTAAAAAAACCAAACCAAAATACACCCACCAAACACCTCAAGAGGCATGTTAGTTAAACCTATGTATTAAATATAATTCTGTTGTTGCTCACCAAAACTTAAGTTTCAATTTTTTTGTCTTTTTCTTAAAATTACTACCACTAAAGAAGTCCACACAAGCCAGCTCATCTGTGGATATCAAATGCTACCTGGTACACTGTTAGCAACAGTACAATAGTATTCTTTCTTACCTTGTCAAGCATTTCACATCTTCATCTGTTGCTTGATTAGACGTTCCCATAACCCAGTCTGTTAGATATTCCACCATTTTGTTCCTGTTACACATAGATAGATCGCTTTAGCTTTGTTTTTTTGTTTTTAACAACCCTTCCCCAAACACACTACTGTTGGCATCATTCTTAATTATTACAAATTCAATGTAAGAACTGTCTGAACCACCACACACTGAAGAGGAACTGAACAAATTTTGTTATACCAAGTAATACTCCAGTCTGTATCACACACAAAATTTTTACATGTGTTTAGTGTCCCCACTATCAAAAAATTTTAATGCAGCACCAGGCTCTAAATTATTCTGAAGACAAAGATAGGAGTACTATCCCTATAACAGGAATACTGGTGGGAGTCAGCTTTTGGTTTATTTTTTTAAAAATGTAGCCAAACAAAATTACACTTTTCCACATTACACCATTCTAGAACTTACAGAATGCAATACTTACCTAAATTTCATTTCTTGGCAAAATGAAAGGTCATCTCTCCTCTCCATCATTACTTCTACTAACTGACATAGCTTAGTTTTTATTTGAATTGCGTGTACCAAATTTCCAAGCACACGCACATACCTGAAGAAAAAAGATTGATTAAATACCTCATACTACAAGGCCCAAATGTCTGACACATCTTTTCAGCTCCATGCTAGAACCTACACACTGGCTGACCCAGCAGACTTGCATAATGGGTTAGCAAGTATTTGGGCTACTTTATTTTCCAAGTGAGCAAGCCAGCCCCTATATCAGCTGAAGACCAGCACCAGATTTCTTCTGGCCAAAGAAGTTTTCTGTTACTACAAAACTGAACAGAAATTCGCCCTTCAGCTAATTTTTCAACCACTAACACCACTGTACAGAAAAGAAACCAGGAATGCATATAAGAATAAGGCCAAGCAACGGAATGATTTAGTTTTTTAAAAAAGTCGCCCCCCATCAGCATACTTTATGCTACATATAAATTATCTCCACAATTACTGAAGTTGTGAGAACCGTACCAATGAGGATCAGAAAATCAGCTGCTGTTTCTCCACGGATGCAAGCAGAAAAGATATAAACTAGGAGGGTTTACCTCACTTCTTAAACATATTACTTTGTATAGGAAGGTCAACAGGATTTCTTACCTAACCAGATTTAGCATCATTGTCTCAATACTAGCTTGTCCAAGGTGTTCTGAACTTCCTTCTGTATGATTGTCAAGCAAATTCTTCATTATAGCAATGGTTTGCTCTACAAATTGCGTGTTGGTCTCAGTTAACAAAACCTACAGGAAGAAAACTGGTGGTCTTAATTCTTTACATACAAAACCAAAAAAAGGGTACTTATCACATATACTGCAGCATTTCAAAAATCTAACGGACAAGCATTTTTTCTAGTATCACCTAGCCAAAAGAATTTCAATGTATGTCAAGACTGAAATCTCAACACTACCAGCCATAACGATTCTGAGAACATTCTCACAGATTCTGGTACTCAGAGTTCACTAAGAATTCAAGAATGTTTTCAATTACTTCATTGTTAAATATAGCCTGGAATCATAAATACAGTAATTATTAATGCACGTTGTCAAATAAAATCACAATGCTTGCAGTTTTCTTGTACAACACACAAACAGGTATCAATTTCAATTACCTATATGAAAGACAAAACAGATGCTTTTTATGAAGACACAAATGTGAAGGAATATATCAACACTTTACCTGTCCTTGAGAATCAAAAAACTTGCTGATGGTATTCTTCAATTTGTTAAATAGCATTGGATAAAGTGCTGGACTCAACTCCAAACCCACCAGATCTTTAATATTAGTCCGTATCTGAAGTCCCACTTTCTCATGGTTACAGACCATCAGAGTCAATAATCGATCGATGAATTTGCTAACAGGAGTCTCTGCATTTCCCTCAGTGGACACCATAGATATCATGGAGCCCTTACGCTCATTGACAGGGCCCATAGGTGGACTGTAGGTTGCTAATCCCGCATTGCTACGATGCTGTAGGCACACTCCTCCAAGGGCACATAAGAACCCCGTCATGTTGATCCACTCCTGAAGAGAATCTGTGTCAGACAAATCTATGGAGCCTCCCCCACTAACATGTGACATTCGTCTCTTAACAATTGTCTTATGAAGACTTTCGGTAACCTGAAAAAGAATGGCTGAAGATGAAATCTCTTCAATTAAACGTAACTAGTGGAGAGAGATCAGAACTTTAAAGCATTTTGTAACAAATCCTGCCATTTACAATTCCAGTCTCAAGAATTGTCTAAGATTCGCCTTTTATAGTTTATTGCGATTCTGTGAACAGAAATCTATCCAGAGGCACTGTTTCTAGAGAAGTTGAAAAAGCAAGGCTAAAAGGGCAAGGGCTTGCCTGGTCAATTCCCTGCTCTGCACCAGGATAAAGCATATTTAACTCCTGTTAGCCAGCGGCTTGTTTAAGAACTTCTCGTTAAAGGGATTTAATAATTTCTCTAGCAGTATTCCAGAGTTTTCACTATTTTTTCAATTTCTTTTTAATTTTTAAGCTCAGCCTCCATATCCCTTGCAGCAATTTAAGTCAAATTACTTCTTGGCCTCTTAGCAAGCATGACAGACAACTGATTACCATTATTTTTCTGGATTACTTTCACAGCACTTAAGTCTGCCCGCAAAACTAATTTTCTAGATTAAAATTCAATTTCGTAAAATAAATAAGCTTAAATAGTTATTCTGAATTTCTAAGGGTTGAACCTGTGGAAAAATTCATAGTCACCTGCCCATCTTCCATTTTGGTCTTTGGATAGTTAAGGATTAGTTTTGTAGCTTGTTCCCATTTTGCATGCGTATCCTCCCAGGCCTAAAATAAGATATATCAAGATTTAACTTCAAAACTACTTGTTGCAACAGTATTTTCTGTTTGCAAAAAAATATGCGTACAAGAGTATATGAATTCAGAAGAAAATTCACCTCTGTGTTGCCTGCAGTTGGATGTTCAATGCGTCTTAATAACGCCATCACTCTTTTCTGAAGAGCTGCTCTCCCTACAAAGGGGCACAGAACAGTTAACCAAGTTTTTTGAAAACCCACCTACATCAAATATGAGATCTTTGAAAGTAATTATTAAATTAACAGAGGAACATATCCCCTTAAAGTGTTTAGAAAAGGATTCTCCTTGTTACACTTTAAAATCCTCATACACTCAGTCACCCAAATTCTCTGCACTTTCTAGCAGTTCTGATAACTAAGGTATTTCAGTGAAAGGAGGAGTAGCAATCAAATCAAGAATCTCAACCTGTTTACAGAACTTGAACACAAATAATAGTCTTATTTTACAGGTAGAAAGGTATTCTACAGATTCATGATTCTTACCTGTTGACATCATATTGCTAACAGATGCAAACTCCATGAAAGTATTGTAGTTTGGCAAAAAATTATGCACCGAGACTTCATCTACTCCGCATCTGATATCTGCTTCCTCACAGAGGTGACGGAAACAGGACATTGCAACAAGGACTGCCTCAATATCCGGGCTCCACAAAAACATGTATAAGGCAACTTCCAATTTTGTTTGAGCTTGGCGGCAAATCGGTGTTCCGCTGCATCCTGCTGTACTTTCCTTGGGAAACAGAGAATTCTGAACTTGCTAATATTGCTTATGTATATGGCAATTTTATTAAAATTCAGCCTTATCCAAATTGTTCTTTAAAACTGCTTTTATTCCAGGAGGAATAAGCAATCCTAAACAAGGTCAGAGATCTTACATGCTGTTGCAGGAGCACAGTGGCTAAGAACTGCTGCTTTCATAAGGATAACCATGTGCTTAGGAAAACCTCATTGATACTAGAAAAGTGTACATTAAAACACAAAATGAATTATTTGGCTCATAAAAGATGTTCTACATACCCTCTTAATTTTTTTTCTGCAGCTAGAACCACTAGTAAAACCAGGCTTGAGAATCTTGTCTGTCAGAGGGTATACCTTACTAAAGCGCTTGATTTTATGATCCTTCATAGTACATTCAAACTGCATGCAATACTTCAAAATGTGAGATTTCCAATTTATTAACAATAGACTAGTGTGTAGGGATGCTATGTGCAATCCTAGAAAAAAAATATTCACCAACATTTTGACTTGAAAAAGGTGTGACTTTAGAAAGTCTGAAACATCATTATTAACCAACATATTAGATAGATACACTATATAGGATACAGATGTCTTTTCCTCCTCAGACATAATTAATTTTAATTTTAAAAATTACACTCAAAGTAATTTAATTTCTACTTGCACCCAGGTTTTTCTCCCCAAGTGTTAAAAAGAATTATTATCACATATTACTTACCAAGGAAGAATTCCCTTTCCCTTTCCTGAGGGTAGCTCCTGGAGCACAGCGTATCATCTCTTCATGGTCAAGAGAAATTTGACTAGTTCCACCTCCAGAGACATCATAAAGGAAGAGAAAGTGGCAGGAACTCCTATCTGATTGCTATAAGGGAGGAAAGAAAAATAATAAATGAACCTATTTTTTAAAAAGGATAGATTTCAGGAATGTAAAAAGCTCTTCAACGTTTACACAGTACTTTTCACACTGGTGCTCTCAGGGCTTTACAAGGTTACCCTGATTAACAGTATCTTAGAATGGTATTTCCCCTTAAGAAATTATTGAGAGAGTCCTATAGGATTCTTGGTTTTAGTGCACAGAACAGAATCATAGAATCATACATAAATACAATTATATTTTAGATGTAATTAAGTCTAAAGAAGCCAAGCGCAGCAGTACTGCACGTTTTATTCTATACATTTTGTATTAGCTCAGAAAAGCAGGAACTGAGATTGTGAAGCAGAGCTCTAACATTATTTTTTTCTGATCCTGATATTAATGAACATCCTCTAAGCACTAAGAGGAAAGAGATTTTTAAAAACAACAAATTACTTCTTAACTGGAAGGAGAACAATAATATTAAGCATAGTCTCTATTTGAAGGACAGTTGATTTCTACCTAGATGCCAAATGTAAAAGTCTTCCTGAATTCACAGAAAGCCAGAATGCCTAAGGTCTTCAGATGCAGTATGTGAGATTATATTTTACGAATATATGTTAAACTGGAGATACCAAAGGAAAAAGCCTACGACTCAGCATCAACACAGACAAAAAGTACCGTCCATCAGTAACAGAGCTACCAAAGTTGAAAAGAGAAGAAAAGAAAAAAGTCATTTAAAGGTAAAAATCCTCTTGCTGAAAGAGGACTTTCTAAGCATGCTATATACTACACATAAGAGAGCATCCTTCTCATGTTAGCACAGCTATTTTCAGGTCAGATAGAAAAAACATAAACCATTCCATTTTTTCTAGTAGATTTTTAATTTAAAAAAGTAATATAGCAAGTCTGGTTTTAATTCTAGCAAGTATAGCATTACATCGTGTGTTTGGTTTGGAAAAAGGCTCTTGAGATTATCAGAAAGAAGCAAGTCAGAATCCTAGGACTCACATGAACATGAGATCCAAAGAGAAATTTTTATTTCACCCATGAAGAAATATATTTTATCATAACTAACATTCCCTCACCTTGCGGACTACTTCCCTTTGTATTAGGTAAATAGGTATCAGGCACCAGGTTTCTGCGAAACACACATTTTCCAGGCAAGTAAGACAACCTGTGTAGCTAAAGTAAAAAAAAAAAAAAATCCTAAATCTAACTTCAGTTAACAATTCTAATCAAGGGTGCCTCACAAAGCACCATCTCTCAGCAGAGAGGGAATCAGAAAACAGAAAGTGTAAGTGTAGCTATTAGATCTCTTCTAATCATAAAAATAACCTGGTAAATACAGGGAGTGAGAAAGCAGAGAGCAATTCATTTTAATGATCCTAACAGGTAGATGATAACATTTACTTACTTTGTTTTTTAGAAGAAATTTATTCCTACAGATGAGAATCTCCCGCAGCCACTTGAGGATTTCCGTACTGCTGAGCATCTGATGACTAGTTAGTTTCTTGCAGATATAAAAAAGCATTTGTGAACTGCAGCAAAATGAAATTCAGCATTAGCTTTATAATCTAGTAACAAAACTTTGAAGATACTACATTTCACATGAAATCAGCAATTAGCACGAATATCCTATATATATACTAGCATCATCTTTTAAAATGTATAATAGATATAATATAGGTGTGTACATTAAATGACAAGCTCCCCTCGGACCCTTCCCACCGCCCAGCTGGCTTTTTTAGTTCCCTAGAGGAAGTTAAGCAATTTGGGTACTTGTTAGAAGTCCGGACTCCAGGGCTGTCGATTCAGAAGTCCTCCATTTATCCACAGAACAGATACAGCACAGACAGTGGCAGTACAAGTTTACCTACACTGCTCTGATAACGTGTCTCAACTCTGTTCTGGAAGGAACACATCTAGGGATGTTCCTTCTTCATATCCATTCAGGCCTCAAACTCTCTGTTAAAACTGCCAAAGGGTCCAAATTAGTGTCAATTTTAATGGGTTTTTCCCCCAGCCCAAACAGACCACAGACTCATTTCTACTACTAGAAATTACAGTAATGAGTTTCAGTTATTGCCCATCTAGGTAGGGCTCAGCCCCAAACCTATCGCATAACAAGCCCCTTGAGCCATATTAAGCAGTCACGCAGGCCCATTTGTTGACGCTGGTAAGAATGTTCCTCCTAGACTGTTGTTCCCTTTCTTCTAAAACAAACACCCACACCAAATTCAGATTAGATCACCAAATATTTCTTTTTAAAATTGTTTAGCTCATGCACTTCTTAGAAATCCGAGTTTACAGATTCCTATTTTTTTGTTTTGCATTTTGTGTAATTCTGACTTTTTTCGAACTTCATTTCCCTTAATATTCTCCAAGAAATCAACCAAAACAGCTGCTGTGAAGTTATAAAAAGCAAGATGACTTTAATGAATAAAATTTTTTTAAATACACAGGAAAGACAAAAGTCAGGGCAAACTACTACCTTCTTTAGGTGAGGGCTTCAGAGTCAAGATTAACAAATCCACGCTCCTAGAATTGCTTAGTATTACCCTCCCTCAGCCCCCCAAAAGCAAAACAGAATTTAAACAAGTCATAAACATTTGAATGAGGTGGAAAAGTCTCTAACTTTTCAAACTAATAATCATTTCTACACCTTAACGTCAGGCCAAAGAGAGTCATCAAGAAAGCTAGCAAAAGGTTTGTTTTATTTTTGTAAAGTTCGTGTAGTATAAGGAAGATAAAATGTTTTCATGAATACAAGTCATAATTTTGACTGCAGATTCATAACGATGTTGCATAGGTTCCCCAAAACATTCACAGCTATTTCAAAAGAGAAAACAAATCAAAACAGCTACTTCTCTAATTTACAAAAATTAACTTACATACCTAATTTCCCAGAATGTTTCAATAGGTGCATCAGGATTCCACAAGTCAATGCTGTCTAACTGGTGAAGAACTAGCAAGGCCTAAATTCAAAACAAAGTAGAGTTTCGCTTAAAGGCACAAATTTACGAAGTACATCAGCACAGGCAGAGAAATAGGTGCAATCACATATTAACTACATTGTTTTTAAAACATCAAAAGATATAAAAGGCATTTCATATAGAAGAACAAGAGTTCACTGTTAGTCTATGTCAAAAGTATTTAGGCTTTATTACATATTTATAACCCAAACCTAGAGGTTTTGCCTTGTATTTCCATACAAATACACACTGGGCCACAACTTTAATCAACTTCAATCAATTTTAAACACATATGGTCAAAACTTTAATCTCTGCTTTTGATTTTAGTGAGATTAACTACAAAATTTTAAAAATCAACTACTTATAAAACAGTTGAAGACAGTTTTCAGAAGAAATACATATCCGATAAAAATTAAACTGGTCAAAGACTATAGACAAACAGAAAATTATTGATTAAAAGTTGTTTATCCTTAATTATATCGCGCAACTATAGCAAACAAAATCTCTCCTCTTAAGTCTTGGGGTTGTCTGACATACAGGCAAATAAATTTTCACTTCGGAGAAAATTAAGTTAAGGACAGAAATATAGAAAGTCTTATCTATTTTTTCCTCAAAAATTATAAAAAAAGTTTGCTGCAAAGGGTTTACTATTAGAACTTCCTTAATAATCTGGTAGTCAAAAACAGACATGAGAGGCCGATCCTCAGCTAGTTAAGAGAATAATTAGGCAGATTAAGGATTAAGATCAATAAAGAATCAAGATTAAACAGTACACAGAAATTAAATTACATAACAGCCAAAACTTTTCAATCTTTAAGTTCCTGTACATGACCATAAGGATGTTACCAACCAACACACACTTCCCAAGAGACTTTCACACTGAAAAGGATTATTCTTACACAAGAAATATTCTTGAATTCTTCCATTAAACTATCAAGAAATATGTATTTCATACACTGATAGGTAGTAGTATATTGGCCCTCTTCACAGCAATTCTTGTTAAGGTAAGTTTTAACAAAAAAGCCTTAGTTTACCTACTAAGTTTCAACTATTTATGTAAAGTTTTAACAGAATAAAGTTATAGTTAATCCTTTTTTCAGTCTACCTGTGAAAACCTAAAACATGAAAGATATCAATGAAGCACACACTCTACAGTGCACTTCTTCGAATGGGATTCTAAAGAAGGATAATATAACTGGCACCATGGATTAAAATAAATAAGAAATAAATTTTTCTGTTCCACTATGCACAAGGAGAAGCTGAAGCCTGCTTTCATTGCATATGAAGTGCTCTGGAGACCCATCGTAGTGAAAAAACATACAAAGGCTGTAACTGAACTGGCAAGGTCACAGAATCAGCAACTTTGCATGGAAAGGCTAAAAATCAGAAGTAACTTCAATGATTTGGTAGCTTCTTCAGTCAAAGCTGGCGGGAAGATTTCAGTAGCCTTAAAAGTACCCTCTCCATCCCTCGACACACACACAGCCACCTCTGATTCACAACAGGACACGGGACCAGCCACTGCGTTAGGCATTTTTCTCACAGCCATTTAGAAAACATAGAAGAGAAAGGGCAAGCTCAATGGCGCGCTCTGCAAAGATGGAACAGAGGAACTGTCAAACTGTATTTGATCAACACCAGGGACGAACAAACCATAGTAAGAGGTGCTGGGCAGTCACAAGAGGCAGCATGAATCACTTGTTTAAATCTTCTTATAGGCCCCTCCTATAACACTTTCAGTGCAAGAGACATTTAGAAAAAGATCAATGGAGACCAAACTCTAAGACACAGAACTTCGCAGCTAATCAATACTTCAGAGCTTCTACAAAAGCCTTGATTTGTCTGTGTACTAATTGTTTGGCATATAGAACATTTACCCCTTACCTCCATGGCTTCTTGTGCTATATCTGGCATGCTGGATTGGGGAACGAGTTGTACAAGGCCTGTAATTAATTCAGCCGTGCTACCTTGCGTCTCAGGCCCTTGCTTCCTTGGATTCTAAACAGAAAAAAGGAAAGCAAGTTGTTAAACTTTTTAATGACTGACCACTACGGCAGAATTCCTGTAATTAAACTAGGAGGATTTACAGATCTTCAAAAGTACCTCGTTTCTTTTTAAGCTACGATACTCCTTGCATATCCTATCTTTGACAGAATTGAAATATTTTTAAATTAAGCAATAAACAGACTTGAGAAAATGGAATATCTAAGAGTGCATCTGTCTTTCTACTCATTGAAATGATGACTAATTCCCCTCCTTATTTTATTTTTCTTCTTGTTCTATTCCCCTTCTCCATCCCTGCCCCCCTGTCCCCTACAGAATTAGAGCTTTATGCTCCCTTTCATTGTGTTGTTCTGGTTCTGTAAAATGTCTTATAATTTCTTTTTTATTTTGGTTTTTTTTTTCCTTTGAAAGAGGAGAAGCATTATAACCACAGAAAAGAAAGAGTATGGAAGTATCCTAGGTGACAGGTTTATGTTTTAATTTTTATTCGTTTAGTAGCTTCAAAAGTAAATTTTACTGTGAATGAATAGTATTACATACTTACACACAGCAAAAGCTTTGGATCAGCATGGATCAGTTTTACCAAGGATAACAGCAAGAACTTGTAGCTTCTGGTTTCCAAATCAGTAGGTTTTTCTTTAAATTTAAGGCTTGTCATTTTCTCCTTAAACGTAAGACTCTGATGAAAGGAAAAATCATAGTCATTGTCAGAAAGGTAGTCTACAGAGTAGTTATAATTAAACATCTTATGAAGTGTATTGCTTTTATAATCTATAATTCATTAAAATGTTTAAAAGTATATTAAATTCACACAGAACAGTCGCATAGCCTTCTACTTAAAAATCCCCTTTTACATATGCTATTACTTTATTCTATCTTTAAAGTTTACTTAAGAATTATTTTAGTGAGTTGCACATGGACATAACAAAAAGTTTTGCATAAGACAAACTGTGGCAAAAGAAAAATGGATAAAAGGACTAACAATGATTTAGAGGGATTTTCTCTAGTCCGAGAAAAAGAAATATACACGTTTCCCTGTAAGTTTGAATACATGACATAGCAGTGAACTTTCTTCCAAAGGAAAAATATTCTCTTTATTTTCTGCCATAATCACAGTCCAGCACTTTCATCTCTATGAACTCTGAAAAATGCACCTTTCAGTTTTCACATGGTACACAGTGCATCGCTCAAATAGAAACAAAAAATTTAAAAACATAGATTCAGCTGAAAAACCAGTAAACTACTTCTGTACCAGTCAACTTCCTCATGTGAAATGGAGGAAATTTTAAGATATGTATTGAGAGTTCACATAAGGTAGTCTGGTTTGACTCCAGTGTGTATATGGATGCTACGGGTTGTAAGGATTTAAAAACTTGAGTTTATGCTACAATCCTACAGTGTGCACAACCCTTCAAAGTGAACCCCGTTGTATGGCAATCAACTGCAGTTTCTTCATCTCAACAAAAATAACCTGGATGCATGCTAAAGTCTGTGAAAAATACTGCATATATGTGTGTGTGTATACATATACATACATATATATTAAAAAAGTGAACTTGCGTTAATTGGCCCCCAGTATGTTCAAAGACAAAAAATTTTCATCTCTCCAATGAGTTTACAGAACTTGTATTTTCATTAATTTTAATCTAGTATCAGTAGGAATTAAATTAGCATTTTTGCTTACAGCTACCAAAATAGCTATGAGACGGTAACTTGGAAAAAAAAATTGCTGCTGTGGATATTCAACACAAAACAGAATACAACACTCTTTAGAAATTCAGCTTTTTAAACCATTTTGTCTAGTTCATTATTTGCTAAGATTTCAAACAATAACATGAACTTGTCTTTCACTTTCACTAAACTTACAAGTTTTCAACAAGAAATCTAGCCTGAAATCATCCTCAAGGTAACAGAAGGATAGATATGACATTGTATAATTAAATTACACAAGAAATTCGAACCTCATGCTATTTTGCTAAATAGTTACTATGAAAATATGTAGCATAAAATCTACCACATAAAAAGCATCTGATGAAGAAATTGATATCGCACTGGTAGAGGTAACTAATTCTGTGCTAAAGCTTGGTTTGCTACCGTTAAGTGAATTCTGAGAAGAGGCACATGGCAAAAGAAGCCGATTCATTTCTGTGAAGCGATTTACTTCACGCAATCAAAATGAAAGACTATCAATAAACAAAGACAGGGACATGACTGCTCTCCGCAAACACAAAGGGACAGACACCAGTTTGAAGCTAACAGACAACAGTGGAGCAAGAACAAACGGGGGTAAGTTAGACATAAGTTTAGGCTGGAAATTAGAAACAGTTCTAACCACCAGAGCAGGGAGGCTCTGGAAGAGCAGTGTGATGGAAAAGTAGGGGCCAGAAAGAAAAGAACCAACAAAGAGCCTTTCCTTCTAGGAAGGAGCCCAACTGGTTGTGCCAAGCAGGGTGCTGCAGAGGTCTCCTCCAGCCCTCCATTCTCCTGTGAAACACGCTACCTTCTGTACCCAGATGGAGTGAGGTGACTGCAGTGGTAACTATGCACAGAAAAGTCAGAGTAAGGAAAGGCTTTTCTGCGGTAGTTACGAGGGTCATACTTACAGCAACAGAGGCCCACTGCCATGCAAAACAGTGACTGGTTGGCATCTGACCATGTGAGCGACAGCAGCCAATAAGAACGGAAAATAAGAAGCAGAAGACAAAGCACCACCAGTCAATGTCAGAGTTGCCATTACAACACTCCTGCTATTTTCTCAACAGATGAATATACACATGTAAAAAGCAAGTTAAACATGCTGTAGCTTTCAACTAAAGGTATTTTGATAATTTCCCCTCATGGGAGAAGCCCAATAGGAATATTTTCATTAATCATTTTAGGCCTTCTAAAACAACCAACCAAGTTCACTTGACATATACAAGTCCTAGATGGAAAGTTCAGAAGAAAAGCAACCCAGCCACATGTGAACTTACTAAAAAAAAAAAAAAAATTTGGATTAATTATCAATTTGAATTTACTCAAGATTTTTTCCAAGACAACCAAGAATATTGACTTTATTTCATAACGGTTGAAAAATATTTTACTTTGTTGCTGTCACCAAAGACCAAACAGTCAACTTGCTCAACAGAAAGCAATTAAGACAAATTAAAAGAAATATTCGTGCCAATCATGGTAAAAGCATTGCAGTTTTTCAGAAATTGTTTTCACATACAGAATGCTTTTGTTTTTCAGATTAAACAAGAATGGACATATTACCTGCTACACACAGAGCAAGAAATCTTAAAATGAACAGTTAGCCACAGAGGACAGTTACAGAAGAAATACTTCTATGTTGCCAGTTTAAAAGCAGCATCAAAACTGAGAAACATAGATCACTGACTAGAAACAGTGAGTCAATACACCAAAATCTGCAAGGTTTACCAAGCATGCATGGCGCTCTGTTGCTTTTTGGACTGCCATGTTCTTCCCCCCCTCTAGTTTCCAGTCTAAAGTTAATGCATAAAAAAGCTAGAATGGGATGGAGACACAGGAAAAACAAAGGGTTTGCATTTTAACAGCTCCTTTAGAAGCCCTACCGGAGTCATGCGAATTGCTGGATGTGCCCCACAGCCCTGAATAGCTTTATGAAGCGTCTCACTGAACATGCTGCGAAGCTCCATGGAATGGCAGTACACGGCATCAATCTTGGGCCACCAGTCCAAGGCAGACTAGAATTAAAATTAAAACACAGAAAAGCTCAAAGGTAAACTTGTAATATATGAGTTAGATTATGATTTATTTTATACTTCTAAAAGCTATAAAAGCTGTAGTATAACTAATCTTTACACGTGAGTATTTTACACAGTATTACAGATATGTTACTTTTGCATTCTCACCATAAAACTCATAATATTTAAACGAGCTGTAACAGAAGCAATACTTCCAACTTGTCTGCTTACTGTATTACTCTTCTTTCTGAACAAGTGCAAACTCTGAAATCATGAATGCAGGAAACCACGGTAGATTTCAGGATACTGCATGCTAGTAAATAATACTTCAAAACAAACGATGTGCACTCAATTCATTGTGATACACTAAACAAAATGGAAAATTGGTATTTTAAGTGCTTGATAATATCTGAAAAGCTGTACCACTCCACCACAGATACACGACCACATTTACAGCATCATTTTCTCTCCTATTTGTCAAAGTGCCTAATACTTTTTTTTTTTCCTAAATAGAGTGGTTTTGTCACAATGTTGGGATAAATTAAATAGAACATTTTACGTAAATTAAGTAAGGCTGGTTGCTCAACACTGACTGATTCTATTTTCATACTGATCAGGAAAATATTCCTGAACAGTATAAAAATTAAAGTTGTATTTTAGTGACTTAAAGTACAATAACATATTGTAGATGAACAACTGCACAAACTTTCAAAATATTTTTGGCACTCAGGATTTACTATAATTTTACACTATTTAAATTCAAACTGGATCAAATCCCTGAGCAAAACCATGAGGCCAGCTCTTCCTCCAAGTTCCCCAGTCAGTATACTAGAAGTAGCAGAAGGTGGTGTAACAATGAATGTCCTGAGAGTGTTTTCATTTATCAATAAAGCAGTACATATTATAAAGGCAGAGAACACAAGAATCATTTGTCATCCTACATTAGAGGTATTAAAACATATTTTTATTAAAATTTTACACTGGAATACAAGCTCTCAAACTGGGAATCCAACTGGTGGACAGCATGAACAAAGATTTTTACGTCCTTCCTTATTAACAAGCAGCTCTTGCAGGCAACAAGATTTGGTCTACTATTCAAATTGTATTTAATAAGCAGATACTGATCTGAATAGAAGCCACAGATTGCTGGGCTGATTAAATACTTTCAGAACTTACATTTGTGATTATTCGGTGGAGCGAATTTACCAGTACATAATGAAATGTTGATGGGGAATTCTGTGCCAAGCAGATCTACAATAAAAATACATAAAAGCCACTTAGGAACATCTTTTTCTTTGCCATCTTTCTTATCACACTGAATAACATACTGGAGGTTTTTTATTAAATTGACAAAGTTGCCAAATCTAAACATGAGGAAGTCTAACCAGCTAAGAAAAGATTTATAAAAACATGCAGAGATTTATTACTAAGGTATATTTATACAGTTGAACTTATTCACGACCTTCCAGCTGCTGTTAGTGTACCTTTCATAATTGACAGATCATCAATAGTTTGTGGAGAATGACTTACCAGTAAGCAGTGTTCTCACCTTAAAGTGTTGGTTATTATGAGGGTTTATGCGGAAGCAGGAAACTAAGCAGTCAATCATAAGGTCCACATCTGCATTCTGATTGCCTCTTGAAAAAGGTTTGCTTGGATTAAACAACAAATTCTATATATTTCAAAAAAACATAAATATATAAATCAGATACCAAGATTATTCTTGTCTACTTTCAATACAAAACTTTCCACTGAAAAACACTATGCTATTCAATTAAGAAGACATTAAAAGCTCATTCTAGTATTTTAAAATTCTAACTTCTTCATTGCAATTAGGAAACAGACATTTTTACCTTAAGATCTAGTACCATGGACTGCACTAGTAGGAAAATGACCGAATTATCTTCCCAGTTGATATAGGTCGATGCTTTGCACAGCTTAACACAAGCAATAGCAGCACTTTCAGTCAGCTGTCTGCTCCCACCGTGGCCTGCAAGTGCTTTTCTGAGATTGTCCAAGAACAGTTTCTGCAGAAGCCAAATCAGAAATAGTTATAACCAGAGCTTTGGTAATCTGTGGTGAGGGTTTTTAGATCCTTACACATTGAAAAAACAACAAAATTGCATTTTCTGATCAGAAGTCATGGATATTGGGACTGCAAAACCAACCTGATGCAGCATTCTGGAGAAACATTATGTTTATTAAGACATTCATTTTCAATGATTCAAGGCAATCAGAATGGCGCAAAGATAGATGGTTATTTACTCTTAACCATAATGTCTGCAGCCACATCACATTCAGCATCTGCTACAGGTACTGCAATTATCAAACACACAGTACACACACTGCAGAAACCTAGATCAGTACAGTATAGGCCAGGCAGAAGCTTGCTACCGGCAGAGGTAGGGGAGATCACAACACTAGGATTCAAATCTCCAAGGAGATGTAAAAGTTCTGAAATTATACCATTTGGGACATTCCACCTATATGAATTATTGCCAGTGAAAGAATATATGTTAGGTGAGAACTTAAAACGGGTGCAGAAATGTACATATGGTATTCTGATATGCTTTTTAGGCAGGAAAGACAAGTTAATATATACCTCAAATATAAAATAAGCAAAGAGAAGCATCCCCTAGAAATCAGAGCCAGAATTCAGATACTTTTCTTCTCTTACCTTATTCATTTTTGTTTCCTCTACCACATCCTTTGCTATATCTTGGATTATCTCCGGACACAGGACCAGGAGTATGATTTGCAGTGGCCAAACTGCTGCTTTACGCTTTGTGCTTTCAGCAAAGCCATCCACTAAGTCAAACAACTTCTCTGCACAATCTGCATAAAATATAACCCCAAGTTCAATACCAATTTTAATTATGAAAAGGTAAAGAATAGGTATAAAAGAGCAGAAGGATAGCTCCACCTACACAGAAAAAAGTTCTGGTTTGCACATTACTGAACGTAAAGGGGTCTCAACCCAGTTAAATATATGGTTTACCTGAAAATATAAATTTTCCTCTCTTTTTGACTAGAGACACATACAGGTGATGTTCTCTTAAGTTTTTTTCCCTGAATCAAGATGAGAAGTATATATTTAAAGAGTCTCCATCTTTTGGGTTTTATTTCTTTGTGTTGTGAACAAAATTAATCTCTTTAAAAGGCGAGTCAGGAGAGAAAAGAGATAGCATTATATCCATGCCTGCCCAGAGAAAGATTGACAGAAATTTGTTCCTTATTTGCAGGCTGCACAAGAAGCAAAAAGGGCACAAAATGCAAGTGAATGTGAGAAACCAATTTTGAACGCTGTATTATTTGTTATGCCTTACCAGCCATATCAGTCTGTGGTGTTTGATACAGCTTTGTGAACTCATCGGGATAGTTTTCCACCCAGTTCCAAAATGCCTGCAGATAATGCAAAACACCTTTACAATTCAGAGCTTAAAAATATGTTTTCTGAATTATGTATTTAAATGAAGAAAGATTTTTCTCTTACTTCTAACCACTCGACATTTCTTGCAAAACACATACGCGTCAAAGGGATGCACCAATATATATTTTATAGTAAATTACTGAATTACAACTATTCCTAAATTAGACAGTCTGCAAATAAGCAGTGAAACAGAAGATAAATATTAAAATACTTACCTTTTCAAGACTGTTGATAACCGCTAACTGAGCTACTTTCTTAAGGGCTTTAAACTTGAATACAGTCTCTATAAAGGTAAAACATTTCTGCAGTTAGAAAAGAAACTTGGTTCTAAAAAGCAACACAGATTATAAAAGACGTGAAGTGCAAAGCAATTATTAAATCAATGTCTTGATGCATTTTTAAGTATTTTGGTAAATATATGACTATTTGGAGTAAAACACAGCAATAAAATTGATATATATTGATACATATCAATACCACTGTGTCATCTCTAACTAGCCATATTCAGGTAAAAATATTTCAAAACACAGGCTCTAATCGTACCTTGCAAGAGTCGTTTTAGTTTTGAACAATCCACACTGATGTACTGTAAAAGTTCGATATCATGAACATCGGCATTATCTTCTGAACAAACAGTCAGTTCCTGTAATCTAAAAATATGCAAAGTAAACTAACTTCTCAATCAGATTATGTCAGATAGGAATAAACACATAACTATGATTCTATACAGTGGAATAGCAGGGGACTATTATATGATCTCCTCATATAATATGATCTCCTCCGATAAACTTTTCCAGGTTTAGAAATGAAAGACAGACCTTCCATGATTAAGGGTTAGTATTATAGTCTTATTGCATACTCACACTGAAAATGGATCTAGAAATACCACTGATGAGTCTTACAAGGTACCAATACCGTCTGGTGATAGTCTGTTTATACCCAAGATTTCCCTAAATCCTTCTGTCACCTACCATACTGTAGCAGTAATCTTGTGATCTTTCCATCTAAATATTAAATTTATGGAATCATGACACCTTTAGACTGCTGCTCCTTAACAGCAAGTCTTACCCCAGCTAATTTCTCGAAAGCAAAGCAGTGACTGATGGTACTTAATATCGCCAAAGTGAGCTACAACCACTCTTTGTAAGCTAAAGAAGGTCCATGTTTTTCTGGCCTAAAGAAACAGCATGAGGCTTAATCACACCAGTTTAAACACAATGGCATCTTTTCACACTTTTGTATTAGATGATTTACTAAACATTTCATCAGATTCTAAGACACTAATAACTAAATCATATGTTCTCACAAACTAAAGATTGCCATGTCTTGTTCCAAAGCTACAGATGTGTTTTAGACATGGAATGTGATTTCTAGTACTACACACAAAAGCAGTTCTTCATTTCTTCAACGGCAGGGAAACTTAACAGCCCTCACTGGGAATGGGAAGGTCCCCACTGCTGTGCTTTTCGTGCCAAAAATCCCCCAGCTGCTGTACAAGGGCTAGAAATATTCCTAAACAGGAAGCACAGGTCAAAAGATCAGCAATGCTAACTGTCGGCAAGCTGACCCCTGTGGAGATCAGCAACAATTGGTCAAATATTTAACTATTTATGTACAAGCCATCTTGAAGTGAAAAACAGGTCAGGGAAAAAGCACTATACTCCAGCTCAAACAGATGGTAAGAAGGGCTTTGGCATTTGAGACCTAAACCATGCTACAGACATATGAATAAATATAGACCCGTGGACTAGATTCAAAGACTGTCAAAAAATTTAAATTGAAAAATACTTCCTATAAAAAGAGTAAAAGAAATTGTTTCCATTTCCATAAGCAACAAAACATAATCAACCTATTGAGTTAAACCACATCCTCCATGCTGCCAAGTATATTGAAACAGAAGTTAAGGGCCCTGCAGAAGTTTTAAAAATCCTTAAAATTTCAAATTATTACATAATTTTAGACTGATTTCTAAAATACAAACGTTTTCCAAAATGTTGGAATGGAACTAGTTTTAAATTACAGGGAATATATAAATAATTGTTTCAACTAAATTGGCACACTCATTGCCATGCGACCACATAAGGCTGCCCAAGCTCCACTTCTAAAAAATCAAGGATGATTTAGCTGTAACAATGTATGATAAGCGCTAAGCTACTTCAAGCAACTTTCAAAACACATCAAAGTATCGCAGTAATAAAAAGCTTAATACACAACTCTAGTGGATTGGCAAATGCTGAAGCATCAGAAGGACCAGAAACAGGGCAAAAAGAACAAATAATAGATGGAATCTTTGGGCCTGTCTCTCTTCTCACTTAGAACAGCAGAAAAGACAGTTATTTTTACAGTAAACGTGCTGTGAAACTCAAGTCAGAAGACAAATGGGTCTTTTCCAACAACAAACAGTCCAGCTGTTTTGTCCCCTTCAGACATAAGATAGATTTAACATAGAAGCCTCCAAGCAGGAAAAATCAGGAAGAAAAACAGCCTTGGGGCTCCAACAGAGCTGTACACAATTAGAAATTTTGCATTCTAAATTCATGAGTAAATGGATACAATCCATTATCTTCAGCACCCTTTTTTTTCCAAAACACCTTGCACCCACAAGAACTTACTCAACTTATTCAGCTGAGTTATCATTATTTTCACTCTATACCACCATTTGACTTGTACTTCTGAAAGCAGAATAGAAAAGCAATAAATGCAGCTCACAGAAAATATGCTGGCAGTAGCCTAGAATGGACATGAAACAGATTAATTTTGTAACCTGAAACTCAGGTAAAATTTGAAAGGTAGAGGGAGTTTCACTTAAGAACTATCTTGTTAAATATAATTTAAACAGTGAACTTCTCTGAAATTAGGAAGACTGCAATTAATGACAGATGTTCTAGACACCAGTAAGTAGCAGATCTTCTAACTAAGATAGGCTACTGAAAAACACCCACCTGGTGGAAATGCGGCTGAACACAGCATTAAAGTTATTGCAGCTAAGAGAAAAAAGAACCCCAGAGGCAGAATTACGTAGTTCAGCTGCATGCTGGTTCCCTTCACGGTAAGTGTGGATGAAGTGGCAGATTTCTGGCAGCAACTGTTTTACCAGCATAGTCTCGTCTAGTCGCATGGTATCCTTTGGTTGCTAAAAATAAACATTCAGTATTTCATTAAATTCCATTTTGTAGGTTTGGAGGCAAAAAAATGGAGCATCTGCCATGAGTAGACACAGGACCTGAATCTAAATTTCTAATTCTGCCTGCAGGCTACCACCGACCATAGTGTAAGTAGTCTACACAGAAAAGGCTTCTCTCCATTTGAACAATAACCCGTATCATTCAAACCATCCTACATTTTCAGTTAAGTCCCCAAAATATGTAGGACACCAAGTTGGTCAATGTCATCAAGTATCTAGCAAAATATCAAACTAGTTTTTGAAGTAAAACACATTTCTGTTTTGAAGAACACACCTTGCTGATCTGTGTAAAGTATTAGCAGTAGAGCATTAATCATGTCAGCTTCGAACGGAAGCTCAAAGGGCAAAGACCCACCCTTGCTTCTCTTTTGGGTAGTACTCTAACCACTACATTTTGACGACAAATATTTTATATTAAAAAAATGAACCAAAACCAGAGGTGCTTCTCCCTTGCTCTTGCCTGGGATTGCTCTATTTGAGTCAAAAATGGCTTAACTTTCCTGCAGAAGAATGAGACATAAGGAAACTATTTACAAAAGAATTCAAAGTGAAACTTTGCTCTACTAAGAGCAAATTTTAACAGAAGGGTCAGCATTAAAGCTTTCTAGAATTCTACCATTGAATTTACCATAGGGAATTGGGAAGTTTCAGAGACTCCCACTTAGTTGACCTGAGTCCTGTTGCCATGAGAACTTGATGAAACATTGAGCAAGAACAGCAAGCAAGAAATACGTCTGAAGATATCAGAGAACACAACGCTCTTTGTATAGAACTTTGGCTCAGTCTTATTAGACATATACTGGCTCAACTTGCTCTCATTTGGATTGACAAATCAAGAAGTACTTGTCACAATTTCAGGCTGTTCAAATATCATGCTTTATCAGAAAAAAACCCCACTAACATTTCAAACAATATGCATATAAGAAATATTTGGAAGAATTAATTTCTGAAGTTAAAACTTTTTTTTTTTTTTCAAACTCGCTGCATCAAAGACACATAAAGAGCCAAAAAGAGGTATCTACCTCAGCTGTAAAAGCTGAAAATTATTCTGGAAAACGTATTTACCTGGATCTTTTGTGAATTTAGAAGAGTCCACAATTATTCAGACTGTTTTAGTACTATAAGATATGCTGCTTGACAAATCTAACCATAATAAGGTCATTACCTTATAAAGAAAGAACCTTCAAAAACTGTTGCAGGAAAACAGCAAAGAGCTTAGATGATTTCATGACATTCATCCAGGAATACAGCTTTAAAAAAAAAATTCCTTTCTTGTTAAAGGAATAAACCATTGCAAATTTTGCTCACAGTGAAGTTTGGCTTTGCAATTACACAGTTAGCACAGTAAGTCGTACAACCGTTTACATCCCAAAGGTAACAGCAGACTGCCTTGCAGCACGGCTCTGATTGGAAACCTCAGGACTGGACTCCCAGTGGAAGTTTGGACGTGGTTAACTAATGTAATCTAGGAAACACCTGCAAAAGTAATCTTTGGAATAGTGATAGCAAAGTTTCTGCTGTACATACAAGAAAAATTACTTAACAAATGAAACTTTTAGGAAACTTAAAGAAAAATCCACACTGTATGCAGAAAACGTAGTACCATAAATCTTACGCTACTTTTAACATAATTTACTATCCCTTTACTTTTTCCTGTTTAACTTGTGGGGTGAAAATGTTTTGATGCATCTATTCAAAAAATACTGAGCAGAATACGCCACAAGCACTCAAAGCTTATAAAAATCTAGTGAAGCTTCATAAGCACATCAAATTCTCATTTGATGTCTTCCCTTACTCTCCTTCACACGTCTCCGAGTACAGTTTTCCAGTTGTCTGCAATTCTTTTTAACACATGATTAAAAGGAAATAACTTACAACTCCACATATTGGTTGAGTAGTGGAAAGAGCAAGTTCAAAGGTGTATTTGAACCTATTTAAGCTGAAAAAAGAGCACTAATTTTAAGCGAGGAAAAAAGCACCCCACAAATCCTTAATTTATCAATTATATCAACTACTTGCATCTATAAGAAGTTTTAGTGTTCTTAAATGGTATTAATCCTACTTTGCTCTAAATCAGAGGGGTTTTAACTTTAGTACCAGTAATAATAGATACACAAGCATTTGACTTGTATTCTCTAACTCATTAGATTCCAACTTAGCAATTGCTTTATGCAAGCCTACTCACCCCAGCCAGACATTTTTCCAGTGTATCCAAGATGATCAGCTGAGATAGATACAAATTCTTTTCAGCAGTTTCTCCAAATATTCTCTAGAAACAAAAAGGGTATGGATTAATCTGATACACAGAAATTTGCCTTGTAACGCATTAATGTAGCAAAGTGGCACAGTAAGTTATGACTCCTTTACTGCTCTGGTCTTGAGTTTAGAAATAAAGACAGCAAAAATTAGATTAAAATAGGAATTAAAACCTTATCACTGAAGAAATATCCCTGTCCAGCCTGCAATGCCAAATCTAATAAGGAACAGTTACCGCAAAGTAAGACCGGAGGTACACTGCAGCCCCTTACCTTCATCAGGCCTATAATTTATTCAGATATTAAGGTTATACCTTTTCAGAAGCTATTTTGGCATCAAGTACTGCTGACTGTTTTCCAATTATGTATTTCATTGCCAACATCTTAAGAGAACTGATGTTACAACAAATCCATAGACAAGCTTCTTAGAGTGTTGCAAAACTTAGCACAGACCACAGGAAGAAATACATGAGACCCTCCAAAAAGATGCCACACTTCAGATACAGGATAAAGGCAGAATTCCATCAGGTGTTTAAGCTAGCACCCGACTTTACTGCCAACAGTAGTGACTAGTTCCAGCAATATTAAGACAGCAAAATAAAGCAGAAAAGATTTGGCCAAAAATATATTGGTACTACTGCCTACACATGGAACACATGTAGAAGTCACCCAAAGGAAGTTATATTTTAAACCACAGGAGAGTTTAGCTCAACTAAGTCTAAGTTTCAGCAGAGTGCAAACCCTCAAGACTTTTTTTCTAAATTAAGACCATTATGACAGACTATTGGTCTGTTTTGTTTCAGCTATAGAAATCCTTCAAAAATACTGCTGATTCAAACAGTAGCTCAGTCCATCAAACATAAAAAATATTAAGTCTTGCTCCTCAGTGCAAAGCAAATGTTGACTTTTTTATTGACATTTTTAGCTAGGTCTTTCCTCTCAAAAATCTATATATCACATAGAGAAACCTGTTTTAACTGTATAGTTTTCTCATTTATGAGACAATCATCTTACATATCAAGACATTCCTTCATGCCTATGAAGTTTAATTCAAATAAATTCTCTCAAAAGGGATTACAGATAGCTTTAAGCAGCCAAACTTGCAGTATGGCAACCTGTTTTCCAATTTTATAAACTTTGTGGTGTTTTAGCAGATGCACATCTCTGTACAAGTGTACATCCAAAAGAGCTCACTGCAAACTATCTTACTAAAATCATAAAAAAAAAAAGTATTGCTAGAGTTTGGCCAGTTCTGTTACCTGTTTGTGGAGATTCCACATGGATCACAAATCACAGGGCTTTAAAACTCTGTGAACTAAACTCTTCTCATGACAAATCCAAAACCAGACCTTCCATATTAAAAAAAAAAAAAAAAAAATTTCAAACCGCATCTTTCTCCTCATGAAGGATTCCTAAACTTTCCATTTAGCCAACTTGATGGTAATAGTTATTTTTCTAGAGTTGACACTATGGACATCCACAAACTTTTTTTTTCTTTTATAGGGTTCTCTTCTCTCTGGTTCCACTGAGATCTATTTTAAATGACAATTTTAGTGATGCTGAGGAGTCAAGTATTTTGAGAAAAACAGTATGCAGAAGGAAACCATCTACCAAGACACCTTGCTCTAAAGATTTCTCTTTGGGAACTCATAGAAAAATCACCTTGAATCTCATCCCTTCACATCAGTCTACTACTGTCAAATATCAACATTAAGTGGTTTAATGAGATACTGTGATCCATATCAAACAATAAATGGAAGAGATGTGCATCACTCCCACACATTTCTCATTCATTTTTTCACTGACTAGTAAGGTATCCCTTTGGAGCTCTGAGTCTACAGTGGCAAAGATTTTTCTTACAAGGTTCTTACTAGGTTCTGACTGATATATTCTATTAAAAATATATGTATTTTTTATACATACACACACAAATGCTAAAACATCCAGACAGCCTGGAAAATTCAAATAGCCTAAGTTTTAAATCCTTGTCCCTTCTTCTTCCCTTCTTCCTTTCCCAGAACAATTCCTGGCAGGTCATGCTCTGGCAGGACAGATGGGGGGACCTCCTAGTGCTGCTGCTCAGCAGCTCCTCTGCCCCGCTGCATTCCTCCTCTAAACACTTTGCTGGCACTGCTTCCCTAGATAGCTGAAGCACCTTTCCATGCACTGGCAAACATCCTCCCCCACCTCCAAGAAGCAGCGCATTCTACCGATATCTAAACGTTGCTCAGAGACCCCATGTAGTATGAGGTGCCTTCACGTCCCCGCTCCCTAGCTAGCCAATACCTCCCAGCTACAGGCCGCTCCCATGCCTGACAGAAGATTCCCCTTCATCACGACCTGCCTTCGGGTTCCTCTGGCACAACTACCTCATCGCCTTTACATGTCACGCAGCTCAGTGCTGTTGGTGAACGTTAGCACGTGAGGATGAAAAGAAAAAAATGAAGTGTAAAAGGCAAACGACAATTTGACTAAATTTCAAGTGACTCTCTGCAGGTAGTATAATGTGAATAAGTAACAACCATTTTGAAAAAACACCCAACTACCCAAAATTAGAAAACTTACCATGTTATTAACATTTTTTAAGATATTAGTGAGACCACTGATGACCAGGGAAAACTTGTACTTGGAAATGTTTATGAGACATTCCTTGTTGTGCTCCGTACTGACTTTGGTGTGGGTATTCTGCTGGCCAGCCTTTATTGGAAGCTACAAAAAGAGATAAGTATTGTAAGCTTTTAACACTGAAATTTACATCTTTAAACATGGCTTAAAAATTTTTGAGAAACAACCTTGAAAAACATTCTACAAGAGACAACTACAAACACATTGATTATTTTATTTTCTCTACATTCATCTTTTTATTAGTTATCCATAAAACAAAATACAGAAGTTTACCCGTTCCTTTTTCTGAATTGAAACTAAACCTCTATTTTGTGATAAATTTTCTACAAATCAAATGTCAAAGCAATCAAAAGCTGCAGAAAAACAGGAGTTACACAGAATTCTGAGAAGAAAAGTTTATTTACTTCAACAATTGGCTTACTAAATAACAAAAATCTTCACGAGGCTAATACCTGTAAGAAAAAACTGCCTCTTGAAACCTGAGAGGAGGTAAAAATCACAGAGGCTCACAAAGCAAGTGTGGAAGGTGGTAACAGCGGTTCCAGGCACGTCCTCCACTCCTTCGCAGGACAGCAGCGGGCAAGAGGCCCAACAAGCGCTTGCAAGCCAAACACAACTTGTGAGCCCCACATTACCTACCCTTGCCCAACATCAGGGGTGAAAACTAGACTTGAAACGCATCTTTCGCGGGAAAGGTAAGATTCCGAGTGACTGCACAAAACTGAGATGTTTCACCTACTAGACACTGTTTCCTGCTGTACCCAAATTCTTCAAGGGTCACAAACAAGTCACTTCCCAAGCACCCGCTCACTTCCCTGCACGCGCCTCACTGGAGTCGGCCCGTTACAAACCATCATGCAAAAAAATGTGAGAAGCAATTCTTTGGAAAAATTAATTTTACTGAGGATTTATACTTTTAAAAAGCAAACAAATATGGGAACAAAAAAGGAATCAGTATTATCACCTCTTTTTGTAATTCACACGTGCCATTCGTATTGTAAAGCGTGACCTAGGAATTCACCATCTATAGAAACTTTAATTGCTACTACAAGTTTTAACCAATTTTTACTACAATTATCAATAAACGTGTATTCTGAAAGACACTGATAGCTCAAAATAAATGCCACAATGTAATATTTTTTCATTAGAAAGGGTATCTTTACCCCCCCCCCCAAAAAAAAAAAAAAGGAGAGAGAGAATTTAAGAGAGGTTAAAAGCAGGATTCCAAGGAATTACGATCAGCTTTACAGCTGCAAAATGCTTAAAGAGCAACCTTGCAGGTTGCGGGCCTCTGCAGACTTGGTGAGGGTACTTGTCTACAATGTCATCCAGTTAAACTGCTGTCAGCAGTCAGGAAGATCTCTACCAATCATTTAACATTCAACCCTTACCAAAGAAGATAGTAAAGGCCCATACTTAAAATGCTAGATGAATTGCATTAAAGAACGCCAAACTTGGAACATTTTTTTTCAACAGTTTTGACTGCATCATTAAACGCAGTGTACTTAACACCGACGTCTTCCATTTGTAGGGAAATGGACCTCTCTAATACACTATCTAGTTTTTATACCCAAGTGTAATTTCCATATAAACCGTGGTTTGGTTTGGGTTTTAAGTATCAGTTCTTTCGGTACCACAGGCTAGGATCACAAGGGAAATTGGCTGGTTTTCCTAAGAGAATGGTTGACTCTTGCGTGAAAAAGTGACTGAACTGCCACACTAGATCACACCAAAGCCCCGCCAGCAGCAGAAAGGTCTGTAAGGAATGCTTGCTCTCGATTCAGACAGTGGCTTGGCACCAGGCGTTGCATCCAGGGAACCCTGCATAAGAAGGTCTAATGCTTTTTGCCCGCACAACCTCCTATAGCAACAAGTTCTACAGGGCAATCAAGGTAATTTCCACTTCATTTTGTAATTCTGTTGCAAGTGTTCAGACTGTAATGCTTTAAAACAGTGTGATGCATTTCAATGTGCTAAAAGCAGAACAAAAAACAGTTATGACTCAAGCTTTGTTTTCACTGTTAGATGTTATTTTTACAATACATTTTCGGAAGTCATTAGGGGAAGATAGATACATTTAATTAAAAATTTCACCATTACTAGTACTATTTATCTGAATTTTCAAGTCTCTGTGCTGACAACAGCAGAAAAGCTTAACACCACTGAGTGATGAAACTCTTCGGAAGTGCCTCTCAAAGAAACTGTGTCATCGATCTAGTTCTGTATGCTTCCATGTTATAGAAACATCGTATTACACACTTCTGGAGCTTCCTGCCACAACAGCCACTGCAACAAGGTCACCTAGAAGTAAAACTGCTTTTTATACCACTATTTAAAATAGGAAACTATATAAAAAGGAAATATTAGCACTGCTGTTTTGGAATTTTTTTATTTCTCAGATATTTCCTTTGTGCACTCTGACATGCTGGAGCATTATATGTCCCCTACCAGAATGCAGCGCCAGTGAAATGACCAAAAAAGAAACTATTTACCTTCTATACAAATACCCATCAATCTAAACATTACAAGAAAAACGAAGGGGGGGAAAAAAGGAAAAAAGTTGAAATTTTACTTTCATTGCCTTTGATTTTATTTTAGAAAAAAGAAAGTCTGACACAAATGGTTTCCTGTGTAGCTTTTCTCTGAATGAGAATCAGAAATTAAAGCACAAAGCTTAAATATAACTGGAGCTTCAAACTATGAACACATGCACCATTTTAAACTCATCCCAGTTCAGCAAAGGGATAGTCCACTACTCCAATTCAGCTATTTTCACCATTGAAACAACAAGCAATAGTCAACAACCTTAGAACTACATTGGTGCATATACAACCCACACTGAGGCATGCTGCCGTATATCCTCTCTCCCTCTAATCCAGTCTGACTATACCTCATTAAGGTGTCAAATAAACTACAGAGGACAGGGAACAATGGCGTTTTGGTCTATAATTTGCCTTATTTTATGCAGCAGACAAAGACAAGATAGATAGATGAAATCTGGACTCTTTCCAACTATCAAATTTTAAATCTTTTAAAGATCAATTAAAAAAGAACATTGCTGCAAAAGACAAGGAAAAGCCATTAAGTAGCTGAGCCTGACAGTTGCAATAATACAGTACAAGACCCAGCGTATCCTGAATTCAGGATACAAGTCATGTTGTGTATCAGGTATCACAGAAACAACTAGAAAATCAAATCTGTAAGATGAAGCGTCAAAGTATCTACCAGCTTACATCAGCCACACAAGCTCCCTAGTTGTTAAAACACATCTTTTGACCACATAGACAACTTTTTTTCCTAGAAACGTATTGCTGACTTCAATTTAAGAAGCCCTGCTGACCTATCTACAGCTTCTTCCAAATCTGCTGCTGATACAATAGTGAAACTGAACAATTCTCACAAGGTTTACTAAATGCAAAGAGATAACAAAGCACTATCAGGGGGGGAAAAGGCAACACAGATTGTATGAGATTATTATTTTCTTTATGTTTCCAAAAGGCGTAGAGTAACAGATAAACCTTAGAGAGCTGAACCACATACCCTCAAGAAGACAGGATTGTTAAAACTAATCCAGATGAATTAGTGGCTATTAAAAGATTTCTTTAAAAAAAAAAACAACAACAATATTTATTACCCAAAAGATGCAAATTGCTCTCTCAACTTGCCAAAGTGAAATTAAATTCTTCTCTCTTAATGAAAAACATAAATTAAATCACTAATCACAAATATTATTCAAAAATAATGTCATTTAAGAAAAAAAAATGTGACTAGGGCAACTCAGATATGGAGAATCACAGCACATGGTCAGCTGCTAGCATCCTAGAAAATAATCCTAAAAAGCACTTCAAAAGTCTTTTCAACACATAAGTTTGGCATCTGAAAACTTACTGCCCCAATGCATTACTATGGCAGAAGCTGTTAACCATTCTGCAGTGGTGTCTGGCAGCCACAAGTCGCCTGGTCAATTTTCTGTCTACAGCGATATCCAGCAGGTCTGCAATGCTGCTGAAGAGAGAAAATGCAACGGTTTTCCTATGCCAAATCACTCTTACCTATCTGTTTCTGGAGATAAAAGCATTCCAGTCTCCAGATTGTGAGACAGTAACTTTGCAGTTTAAAATTAGAAAAAAACCCAAACACCAAGTACTTGGCTATTCCAGAGGAGAAAAGAAAAAAAGATTTAATGTGCATTCTTAACAAGATCTTTACAGTCAAATTATTAAAACTGGCTTTGAAACTTTAAAGTGCTACCACAGAATTGCAAAGCTGTTTAAAAAGCACAAAGCATTGTGGTATCTGACAGCATAGACTGTCATATCTTTGGAAGTGGCCTCAGTTTAGTACTTCTATCCAAAAACGTTCAGTTCAGGAATCCTTCTTTGATCATAGATGTTAATTATTAAGACAAAAACAGGTGCTTTCCATGTCTGTAGAAGAGATAATAGCACCTGTTTCAGGTACCCTCTAGCCTGATGAGGTAGGGTATGATCTTTTGCTAAATGTACTTGGACACTGATTTGAAACTAACACCACTAATAGGCTTGAACGCCTGTAAGATATTCCACTCAATCTGTTGAGAAAGGCTAACATTAAGCCATGGATTTTTCTTTATCACCTATAATTAATGAACACAAAGTTTAATCGCCTCTATTTGTAAAAGACTGTACTTAATATTGTTATTTTCAGAGGTTACGGAGCAAGCGTAAGTGCTTTATCACTTCAAAGTCACTATTTCAACTTTTTTGTGCAAGATGCAACTTCGCAGAACACTAAGAATTCACAATCTGACAGATAAACCACAGGATTCAAAATGACAGCGTTGAAATCACTGTCCTGACAAACCTCTTAATACAGACAGCAGTCACTGCCCAACCATACACAGGTACACGCCGCAGTTCAGCACTTCCAAGATTCAACTTCACAGCGGTGGCAGACTGCAGAGCCCTCTCGCTGCCGCCACTGCCTCCACCGCATGGAAGGCACTGAGCGCTAAATCACCATTGGTGCGGGGAAGGTGGGAGACCGTTCCAAGGGATCCACCTCAGGAAAGGAAATTCTTGTCTATAATGTGCTCATTTTCAGTAAGCAGCTTGAGATGTCTGAATGCATCTGAGGCTTGTGCCTTTGATTCAGATTCAGGAGAAAGTAACACACATAACATTTAGGAAAAAAGTCCCTAGTGTGATCCTTAACAGCATAGAAATCTACCTAGCTTTTCTCTTTCAAATAATTTCTTGCAACTTCTTCAATAGACTGTAACACACAGACGTTCTGGTGAAAGACAGAAAATATACACAGCACCACTCTTTCCTCAGCATCAGGACGGTCAGCTTCTTCCCAACTATAAATGTGCATTGCATCACCTTCTAAAAAGGCATTATTCAGTAAACTAACCTCACAACTAAGCCTTCAGAACACGGAACTCTGAGAATATTTTATACAGGTTGCTCTAAAAAAAATTTTTTTTTCGAAAGGTTACCTAAAAGTTGGTACTGCAAACAAACATATATTTACCTGTACTGTTAACACAAACTGCTGTGTTAAATAAGGAAGGATCATCAAATCATCTCAATGCTTTTCAGCAGCTCATTAACAGACTCAGGTAACATCTGTTGCATGTCGACCATCCCCTTATCTATTCTTTAGGCCACCATCTGTGTACAGTATAGCACTTTGTTTTGAAATACGTTACACACGCTGTTTTAGAAAAATAAGATCACAGCTGCTTCAGGTTTATGTTAGAGAAAGATGAAACAGCCCGCTTTGTGCCTAAGAGCAGTGCTGTAGTCTGTCTCGGTTCTTAGCTCCTGTGGAAATCCATTTCAGTCAGAGCAGTTGTGGAAAAAAGTTCCACCTTCTGCATAGACCAGCCCTACCTTACAGCAAAAGGTACCATTTCACTCCGGGAGCACAGTCAGCATGTGAAATACTTTAAAAAACTTCTTATTACTACTAGGGCTTTCTTAACAAGCCAAGATGAAAACCGGCAATGAAAACCACAAAGCTGGTACTTGCAGCCAGTGCTTTTTCAGGTCCCCAGTTCTGTAGAGGTTTCAAATGCTGCAGAGAGAATCAACAGGAGGAGGGAATATTTGCTTTAATTTAATGCTTTTTAATGAAAGTAAGAATGGAACATTCCTACTGGCTTCCAGTTTTCACAAAAGCTTTCTTAACTGAAAGCAGTATCTCATAAACTACAAATGGAGAGCTTAAGCCATAATCCACATAATAAAGTGCTTCTTTCTTTAACCCATATCATAATCACTTAAGTCACCATAAGTTTATACAGGATTAATACCTTTTATTATATCTGATAGTTTCAAAACAGTCTAGATTTAAATGGTTTAGGCAGTAAGGCTTCTCTGACTATGCTTAGAACTATTTCACTACTCTATCAGCCTTCCCATGATTTCAGCTTGTAACACATTTAAAAATAAGTACATAAAATTGTAAGTGAACATTTCCATAGGAAAAAAGAGATCATTTTATTTTACAAAGACCTGATTATGTCTGAAACCACAGAGAATTTTACTAAAACATAGCCTAGCCTCTTTGTGCTACTGCAGCCTAATTCCATCCTGATCATTGAAGAGTTTTGAAAAATGTAGTAACTAGTCCTACATACAAAATCAGTCAAGAGATTTCATATGTGCTATACAAGAAGTGTGATCTAGCCTCACATGTACCATCAATAGCTTCTTTCTGCACCAGCTGAAACCTTCACGCAGTCTTCAAGGGTAGCTCAAAGAAGAGTGCATTGCAGCAGTTGTCGTCTCAGAAGTGAGTGCAGCTGGGCAAGACTGGCAATATATTTGAAACATGTATTCAGTGAGACAGGCATTGGTTAATAGATAAAACTATGCTTGCCAGTCATTTTAGGCCCACAGAATTGTACACACAAAAGCAGATTTTGGTTAAAGCAGCATTTATAACAATAAACAAGAGTAGACAAGAACAGACTGGTTTGCACTATTTTCTTGTTTTCAATACCGATTAGCATTCTCTCAGTTTGTTGTTTCCTCTGTCTTAAAATGAATTCAAGAACTTAGAAAATGAAATGAAAAGCCTGTCTACACCTATAAATTTTGGTGAAAGGTGGCTACATTTTCCTCTCTATAAAGGAAGGAAGAAACCTTGAAAAGTTTTGTCTTCTCCCCCACAGAAAAACAAAACCAAACCCTAAACTAAACAACCCACAACAAACATGAGCTCCCCTTCTTTACTCAAAAATACTGATAATACAGTAAGTAGTGGCTCCCTCAGTGCTGAACCAAGAGGTCCTGCATTTAGAAGGGCAGACATAGCATGCAAAAACTCAAAAATGCATTATCACCACTAAACCAGTGTGTATATATTCAGTACATTTTTATGAAGTATGAACTTGATTGCTCAAAGGAGCAGTCTAAAACGTAACAAGTAGATAACTTGATAAGCATATGACTACCCAATAATGACACAAACGTCAGGACTTACAAGAGGGACACAAATATCACCATTGACTGACAATGCATTTAGCAGCAGTTGTGTCACAATAACGTGGCATTTGGGTATTCAGCTAAGAATCCTTTCCACTGTGACGATCACTGTCAGACCAGGCAAAGCAGAGGAAATGATGTATTAAAAGCAAACAAACAAAACTGAGAATCCCAAGTTGAAATTAATAAATGAGAGAGAAAACTTCTCATAAAAAAGTAGACATTAATGTCTCATCCTTGCTTCACAGCTTCATTCACTTGATGATACAATATTATTTTAAAAACTGCACTGGTTAAACAAAAGTATGCAATAAATTAATCAAACTTTTGTAAATAGCACCTATCACATAAGCTACACTATGACTACAACAGTCAATACTGTCATGTGTGTTATCCCTGCAACTCCAATATTTTAGCATCTCTAAAATCAGAACAGCTTCCTTCCTGTCAGGAAAGGATTCCTCCCATACACCTATCTGTAATTATCCTATAAAATATATAGAAAAATAATTATGTTTAAAAAGCTGAAGTTCTTAACTCCTAACAGATGTTGGCAAGCCAAATTCCACAATATACGTAACAAAGCCGACGACAAAGCCTAGGGCCTTTTAACACCTTTTTACACAAAGAAACATTTTCTTGCATTATTGAGAGCATAATCAGTACCATGCTTTTTAAGCTTATGGAAAAAATGATCTATGACTCAAGATAAGGGGTGGCGGGTAAGTTAACTATGCAAATATGCCTAAAATGTATTGGAAAAAACTGCATCATTTTAATGTCAAAAGACAAAGTTTGATGGTTTCCTTTTTTTAAACAAACTTCATTTACAGCAGCTTTAATATAAACATTAAAAGAACAGCTTATTTTTATTCAACCATGCCACAATCTTTCTGTAGGTTGTTAAAAGCCAAGCATCACCCAGTGGGACATAGGATTATAAAGCAGGTGAACAGAATTCAATCTCTAGAACCAGCTTAATGTCTTTGATAGATGTTACACTGAACAGGGTCTCACAGAGCTGTGCCTTGGTGACACAAAGGCTGTACTCACAGTAGAGAAAAATGAGACAGACAACACAGAAACTGATCATTCAGCCTAAACTGAGCTCACACTTACATGTCAAGAAAGCACCTTGGAAGTAAAATTGCAGCCTAAGCACCGAGCTTAGCCTCACTGAGAAAGTCATGCCACCTAATCCCAGTAAGCAGTTTCTGCATGTGGATCAGAGAAATACAAAGTCGAAGGCCAACAAATCCCTCTTCCTTCCATTCAGAAAACCCTTCTCCAAACTACTAGCACTGACTTTTGTAAAGAGAATTATCTATCATGATAACATTGGCTAGAAAACCCTCTTCATCCCATAAAACTGTGCTCCCAGTGATGTGGATAAAATTTCACACCAACATCCACCATTACGCCATGGGGAACAAGGTGGAATTGCTCGAGCAGTTTCACGTAGTCCTCCTTAAACTCATTCCTGAGGCTTTGCCTCCTTTCTGATGGACAAGATGATGTAAAGCGAAGAAGCAAATTCCACAGGAATGTCTGCGAAAAGCAAACACACTTTTGGAAGAGGCGGGGGAGCAGAAGCGAAGAGGAACCGGCCATCTCACCCCCCCGCACCGCACAGAAGTGACTGATACGCCGCCGCACCTCGAGCGGGCCGGCACAGGGGAAGCCACTCCGCCACCGGGGCTGGGCTCCCCCCTCCAGAAATAGGTGGGAAGCATCAGAGTGCCTGGAAGGGATAACAGACCGGCGGGCAGCACCCGGCCCCACCCAGCCACCCTGCCCAGCACAATGAGCGCAGCCAGACGGGGCCGAGCGGGGACCCGCCGCCGAGCCGGGCGCTGGGGGGGCCCCCTTGGCGCCCCGGCACGGCCAGGAAGCCGACGGCAGGGTAGAAGGCAGGGAGCAGCGCTCCCACCGGCCGCCTCCGCCCCAGGGAGCGGGGCAGCCTCCCCCACCGCCCGCAGCTGCCGGCGCCGCCAGCCTCCGGCGCGCGGGGGCCCCTCACCTCCGGCAGCGGCCCGGCCCGGCCCTCCCTGCCGCGCCGGCACCCTCCGCGCTGCCCCTACTCCCCCGCCGGCCCCGGCCCAGCGCGGCGGGGGTGGCCGCGCCGCCGCCCCTCCTCACGGCCGCCCCCGCTACCTGCTCATCGAAGCGGTTCACCACGGCCTGCACCCACTCCACCGGCTTGTGGGCCGCCATGTCCCCCCGCCTGCCCAGCCAGGGAGGGGGGCGGATCCCCGCAGGGAGGGCGGCAGGCGAGGCGCCGGGCGAGGGGAGGGGAGGGTCTCCGTATCCCTGGCGCGCTCCGGGGCCCTCAGCTCCCCGCAGCCATCAGCGCCCAGGGCCCGCCATGACACCACACCGGAAGCGGGAGCCCAGGCCGCCCCCGCCCGCCCGAGCAGCACCGTCGCGGCCGCCGCGCCAGGGGGAGCGCCGAGACACAGGCGGCGGCGGGCGGCGCCTGCGCGGCCGCGGGGACGCACTGCGCCTGCGCGCCTGCGCCGCTGCGGAGGGGGGCTGCGCGGCGCCTGCGCCCCCCGCCCCCGCCTGGCCGGCACCGCCCCTGCGCCTGCGCCGCAGAGAGGCCAAGCGGGAGGCGGTGACAGCCCGTGGCGCATGCGCCGTCCTCCAGGGGCGGGGCTTTGCCGGGGCGCGGGAGGTGGCGCCCGCGGGTGCGGCGGGATGGCCGGAAGGGTGACCAGCCGGGTGTCTGTCGGCGGCCTGGCCGGGGCCCGGGGCTGCTCTGCCCCCTCCCTGACGCCGCCTGTGCGGGGAGGGAGCCCGGCGCCCCGCAGGCCTAGCACTGCCCTGCCCTGCCCTGCCCGCGGGGCAGCTGTGCCCCGGGGGCACGGGCTGGGAACTCGTCTCCGACTCCCGAGTGTGTTGCGGGGAGAGCGGCCGGCCTCGGCGAGGGCTGCCTGGGCCTGGGCTCGCGGTTCTCCCCGGGCGGCCTCGCCGCCGGCGGGGAGCCCAGGAGGCGCCTCGGGCTGCGCCGGCCGCGCGCGGTTCTTCCCGCGGACCTCAGCACCGCCGGCCCGGCGGCGGCGTGGCTGGGCCCGCGGGCTGGAGGCTGTATCCTGTGGCCCATATTCCGGTCTCCGCGGCTTTCGGAAGGAGCAGCCTGACCTGCCGCCCTCCCCACGGGTAAAGCACGAAAGGGCCCGGCCCGGCGGTTCTCCTCTCGCAGCGAAAGCAAGGGCGTCAGGCTGGGCAGGAAGGCGGCCGGGGAGGCCTCTCCTGGCCCTGCCGGGTGTGAGTGTTGGCTGTCGCTTACCCTGCGGGGCCGGGGAAGCAGGGGGAAAGGCAAAAAAAAAGTGAAAAAGTACTGAAATAGTGTAAACTGCTCTTCAAAATACCAGGTTGTTTTAAAAGTCTCCCTTGAAATTACTTACTCAATAAATTTATTCTTATTGTAGACCAAACTTCTATCCTTTGACCACAGATGACAAGGGAACGTTTTGCCTCCCCACGCTTGAGGCATGCATTGGTCTAAAGTTTCAATAGGATTCTACATGATGATTTACACCTTCTCTTGGCAGAAAGGCAAGACAGTTGGCAGATACTTTATTCAAGTTGCAGTGGCCATTTCAAAGCCACTGTGCTTGGCAGATTATCTACAATTTTGATATTGTATAGAGACTGGAATTTATAGCTGTATCTGACCTTTTAAATAAAAAGTTTTTATAAATTCCTTTATTTCAATTTAACAGCTTCTGTTATATCTCAAGGCTTCACTGCAGAACTCTAGCAGTAACTAAAAATATGTAATGTAGCACAGAAAAATTCTTCCCCAGCCTAGTTATACAGTACCCAGCCAATTGTTTACTCTTTGTGACTCAGAAAAGTAGGATACACGGATAACAAGACAAATAAACATCCACTTCCAGTTTCCCTCTTGGGAATGTTAATTTGTTTTCCTTCTGGGTTGACAGAAGCACAAAATAATGTCCTTTCATGCTAGAGTCAAGTTAAAACTCTGACAATATAAATAAAGTTGCAATTCTAGCAACAAATTCAGGAACTTGGTTCATAGCAAATATTTGAAGAGGCAGATGCTTTATAAAAATATGAAAATCAATTGCAAATATTTGATTTAAAAAAAACCAATTGGTTGAAGAATAAATAGTAGTTTTCTGTCTGTACAACTTGTGGTACTATCTTTCAGGAAATGCAAAAAGCATTCTGACTTACACAAATTATAAAGTCTAATATTAGGCTCTTAAGTGCACTGAATTTTGTATTATCCATTTGCTGTGTACTATATCTGTGGTGTAAAGGCTATTGATTCCTTTGCATTAGGGTGCATTATAATGGTCAGCATTAATGTGTTTCGAAAAGATTTTTAAAACTAAATGTCTTCTATTCTAGGAAAGACTTCTAATGATTGGTTATATATACTCATGTCCGAATCAAACCAACATGGTATGTGTATATATCTGCTTAATGGTCAAAATCTTAACTGAGTTGGGTGGCAAGTGAAGCTGGTCCCTGGAACCTTTTCTAATCGTATTTGTACATCTGAGCACAAAGAAAGGCTCAGGCAATAACCACGTCAGCAGAAGAGTGGTTTGTATCACTGCATCATTTTATAAGCCTTTGTTATTCTCCCCAACATTCCCCTTGAACAGGTAAATGGTTACTTCAAACTCTGGGAAATAGGATGAGATTAGGAGTCTGTTCTCCAAGACTTCCAGCTCCTATGGGCTTTCTTCCCCGAAGAGGTGTGCAGGGTATCTGGGAGCAGGGCCAACTCCGAGCTCCCCAAGGTTACAGAGTCTGGTTCACTCCACAACCAGAGGCTGGACTGACAGAAAATGCTTTGTCAGAAAGCGCATAAAAGCAGAAATGAACCCAAAACACTCACTGGATTCAGTGGGGCAAAGATCTTACCTAGAATTGTTTATTAACTTATGATTAAAAAAACCCTGAGGGCTAGGAATCATCCCTTCTCATAGTAACTCCTCCAGCGGTCCCTTTGGCTGGCAGAGAAGTAGGAGCGGTAGCATTCGGCAGAGACAAACAGCTGGAAATTCTAAGACCTGGGCCAGCTCAGCTCTGTCTGGAAAGGGGTCTCACTGTTTGAAACATCAGCCTTAAAACCAGTCTAAAACTGCATGGAGTGAGGCCTTCCTCAGCCCGCAGACGTCCGCTCTCTGCTGACGCCGTCTTGGCTGGAGATGGCATCGCTGCTTGTCCTTGACCAGCACCTGCCACTGGGAGGGATTGCATGAACACTCCCTCCTCTATCTCATCCTCGCCTTCCTCATGGGCTTGAACGACATTGACTCATTTTGCTGGTGATAAAGGACATGCCTCGGAACAGTTACCCATTTTGCCCAGCAAGTCTATAGCTCTGCTTACAGACAGTGCCTATACGGCACAGCCGTGCAAGCGGAGCCCTCCCTCCGCTGACGTACCTTTCACATTCCCAGCAGATAGCAGGTCTGGGATAGCTGGAGGCCGAACCACTCCTGCTGGGCCCTTCCTCCATGAATTTGTCAGATCTCCTTTTTCAACTGTTTCTATATTTGACCTCTAAATATCCCATAGCAGTCAGGCAGGAATAACACCCACTTAAGGCAACACAGCCACAATCTTGACGGAGATCTCTACATTCTGCCAAAACCTAAACAATCATAATTCATGTAGGGGGTAGGAAAGGGCTTCAGCTTACTGATATGCTTACAAAAAACATGTCCCGAAAAGCCAGAGAGAAATCAGGGGTGATAAGATTAGCTGAGAGAGAAGCATCTTGGGAGCTCTTGACTTAGGTAGAAAAGGACAGGCTCCTTCTTCCCTTCAGAATTTACTAAACAAAACAAACAGTGCTTCTTCCTGTTTCTCATAGTGTTTTTCCCAAAGCACATTTGTTCCCTAAAAGCAAACATGACTTGCTGTAGTATTCCTAGGTTTTAGACGAGGGGAAACTTCAGAGGTTGAATGGCGATGTTGGAAATTCTCATAGTGTTTTCCCCAAACTCTTTGGAAAATTCCAGACAGTATTTGGTCAAAAACGTTCTTTCCCAATGCTCTCTGCTTCCTTTTAATTGTTTCCTCTTCTTCCTGGGTTCAATACAAAGTGCCCTGAGACCCCCTATCCTAGAAGTGATCTGCTGACCTAGAAAAAACGCAGTATCTCTACTATTAATTTTTGTGCTAGACCCTATCTGTTGCATACACGAAAACCCACAAGATTTTGTCCTCCAACAGGCAGACACATGACAGTTTATAACTGCTAGTTAGATATTATTTGAAGAGAAATCATTCCAAGTTCCCTAGCTCCAGTTAACTTCTGAGTTGTGGTACCATTGACAATCTTGTGCTTCTTGGTTATCTTGGTGGATTTTTTTAAGATACTTTAGCAAGAGCTTCTTAATGCACTTCCTTAAGCTTATATGTAAACTAAAATAAGAAATTACACCCTAATGCATCCACAAAGTCTTGTCAGGGTTTAATGGGAATGCCAATGGTTTTTCCTCACTAAAAGTTTCCCATTGTGGCTGCCAAAAGTGGCACTAGCGGTAGGAGTCATATGCAAGAGGAAAGTCCCTGCTATGTCTCTATTCCCTCTCAGCATAGGTTTGGAACTACTAAAACCTGAACAGCCAAGCCACTAGAATTACAAGTTGGAAATGTATCTACATGAGAACATGAAATTTCCACACACTGATGTTTTTAGTCAAGCCAGAAAATGCCACTTGAATCACTTCCTTGGATGTATTCTGGCACTTCTGCTTTTCGCCTGAGTAAGAAAATGGGCAACCAGATGAGAAAGTTGAGGCACGGAGGGAAAATGACCTGGCCAGACCTGCAGTAAACTCCGCACTAATTCTCAACTCACTCGCTTTGTCCTTTACTCCGAGTAAGGGTGTTGTTCCTATGTCGTTAGATAGCATCATTTAACAACACAACTTCCAATAAAATTCCCTTTAAAGTTAGAAGCCCTGAAGCATTTCCTTCCTTTGTGATGTGTTTTACCCTATAAGATTCAATTAATTTCTAGGTATCACCTACAATTTACTCAGGAGATCTAAGCCTCTTTTTTATTATGCCTTGGCTCTTGTAGGTGACACTTCTCTTGGCTTCTTGCCAGAGCATATGGATTTTTTTCCCCTCCCACATCTTTATCTTTTGCTTTTCTCTATTTTGTATTTTCAATTCTATTTATTTATTTATCCTATATTTTTTTCTCCTACTCACTGAAATCTCTGTTTCATACTTCAATTTCTTCTCTTTATTCCTCCCATCCCACTTTCTCATTTGCACCAGCATTTGTCAAACACTCCAGCAGTGGCTCAAGTATGCTAAGTGATACTTTTTAATTTCTATTTATCAGCTTTGGTCCAGAAACCTACCATCACTTACGGAGGCATTCCTCTGTGAGGCGCATGTTTGGTTTCAATTCCTGATGGATAGGGTATCATTCTGGAGGAAATGTGCCAAATCTGGGATCGGCATCAAAAATATTTTCCTACTGTTCTTAAGTGAAGCTAAACAAACAAACTTAAGTAAATGAGGAAGGAAGGGAGGAAGGAAAGGATCTGCCAAGTTTTTGGTAAGAGGTAACTTACTATTTCTAAGCTACAAACCCCTTAAACACCGGTTTTAATCTAAGAGCTGGCAAGCTCCCAATGAAAGCTGTACAGCCTCACTGGCAGTGCTACAGCTCTTTCTCCATTGAGATGCTTGGTTGTTTCACCCCCTTTTGCACGGTCTCCAAGACATTGGACATTGCTCCAAGAGATTTGTCCATTAGAGGGCATTGGAGGCCACTGAAATCCCTGAAGTTTGAACTAACTAGAGGAGAGGAAAATAGTCCGTATTTCTTTTTGTTTGATAAATGAGTGGTGTGTTTGTATTCTTTCCATGACAAGTATCTTATGGACTTACCTGACATGTGCTGGATAGATTTCAAATTGTGAAGAACTTTTTCTGAAAGATTAAGCCATGGGTTTTCTTTTGTATGCTCTGCTTCTCAACTCCTCCCTGACTGCAACAGGATCTGTTAAATATGAGGAGAGCACACAAATTATCTGACTAGATTAATAGTAAACACAGAATGATGGATTATACTTTAGGGAAATTAGAGATTCTGTACAAAATATTCACACTGGAACTTTTATACCAGAAAGTCTAACCAGCAAAGGATAATTAAAATTGTAGCATATTGTTTCACACGATCAACTTCTAAATGCAAATATTTCTGTTCCAGTAGAAATGTCATTTGAATGCAAAACACCAGAAGTTTAATCCCTGCTACTTGATCTGATACGAAGAAATAGTCCATTTTCAAGACGTCTTAAGAGCTCAGATATTCTAAGGGAACTTCATGGAACAGAATGTTTTCTGGAACTGAGGCTTATGCCGTGCACTGGAAATGGATAAAAACATATCAAGTCAGTGTCTGCCATTTTGCCTTAGAGGTACAAACAAGCTCTTTGTCAAATCCTAGTTGAAATTTGTTTGATCACAATCACTCCCAGCGTATGTGTGTATGTTCTAAAAACTTCCCAGGAATGAGATCATTTTGAGTATCTACTTTTTTCTTCCCCTAGCAAGCAATGCCTTTCCCAGATATTACAGTCATTTGGAGAGGTTAAGTTACTTAAATATTATAAAGCATATTTTAATTGTTCTGGATGACTAATCAACTCAGCCTAGATTATCACATTGCTCTGAAGCATAATTCAAGGTTATCACTTCCTCCCCCTGAAATTCTGTTTCCTTACTCGTTTGTCATACAACAGGCATCAAAAAGAGGAGAGACTTCACAGGAGAGGAAGACCAGATAGACCGTGTGACTTTAGTACTGACTGATATTTTCTGGCTTCTTTTCTGGGTGATCTCATAGAAAGGGTAGGAGTTTTATTCACAGAAAGCAAGCTGGAGGTCTGGAGCGTCTCTGGGATGAGACCCAGAGGAGGGACAAAAACACAGTAAGAGCTGCAGGCCAGTCATGAACCTCCTGTGCTCTCTCACTGTAAGGTACTTCATTAGGTTCAGTCTTCCAGGTGAAGTGATTGTACTTTACTTCCTAACAGCACTGAAACACTTCAGTACTGTTTTTCTCCTTCGTAACAAATCAAGAATATTGCAGATATTGCACTCTGTTGCTGGGAAGGTGCCGATTAACTCCCCATTAACTCCCTATAGTGGATGCTACTATAAATAACACGAACTTCTACCTCCTTCTCTTGGTTGTGCTGTGATTAATTGGTTTTTATGTTTTTAATCTTTATCTGTACCTCATATGGCTGTGTACTACTGCAATGTGGGACAGCTGCCTCTAACCAAAGCTTTGGGTGGCTATAGCATATGGTCATCTGTGTGTAACGACCAACGATACTCATTATCTGTGTCTGTGGCTTGGGACATTTTAACTGCTTACACAAACTGCTCCCCAGGGAAAGCAGTCTTGGTTTTCCAGTCTGTGAATTTCTGTTTGGGGCCCTGACTCTGTTTCATTAGAAAACACTAAATGGTACCTGTTCCTTCTTATCTGTTTTGGTTTTTTCCAGTAGCCTTTTTCCTTTGCTGTTCACTGCTCTCCAGTTGTTTGTGAGTATCCCTAAGAACATCTGATGCTCCATTCCCATTTAGAGCTGAATGGGAATTCGCTGAATTCTACAGCAATACACTAGGTTTTATTACCTGAATGCAGATTGTATGGTAGACCTCACAAAAAGAATTTTTCTGACTGTTGTTCTTGCCAGAGCATCCAGCATCCTTCCAGCCCTTCCCATGTACTGGATGTTTCTACATGTTTAGTAAATTCACCCACTGACTGATACAAGGCATGTTCCTATTCTCAAGCATGATGTGTGCATCCACCTAAGAATATGCCTCTTAAATCTGACAGCATTATTGTCTGATGCCTTTTAAGCAAAATCTGTTACATTTGCACCCCTCTCTCACTTGGTAGCAAAGCCAGCTAACCTGCTAAGGGTACATCCTCCTGCAGCACGGCCCCCCTGGGGACATGTAAGCTCTTCCTGGCTGGTTTTTGCTCGACAAGACACATTCGCTTTCCTTTCATCTTGCTTACAGACTCCATCTTCTCTGCATTCGGCAGGGTATAACTTGCACAGTGTTTCCACGGTAAGCAATGCTTCTTCTGGGTAACGCCTTATCCTTACTTTACCAGGCAGGATTATTTGTAAAATCACATTACATTTGCTTGAGTGCTTGTCTTCACAAAGCTTTCTAGCGCCCCATGATCAGCTGTGTCAAAGGCTACTCACACCCAAACAAACCTACCCAACAAGTCACAGATGAATGCCCATTGCTCAGATGAACTGTGAAATTAAAACTAGTCTCAACTTGCACAATAAAAGACTGGGCCTGGTACTTTTTTCCCTTGACACTGTATAAAACCCTGTGTAATTTCCATTAACTTCGGTGGAATTATTTCTCAGCTAGATCAGCTGGCTTTAGATTATAATCACATAGTCTCAGAGCCAGGATTTGGATTCAGTAACATCAGCACAGCAATGAAGTATGTCTTTTGTTGCGGCGTCCAAGATCTAAGCTCTGCTGACACAATAGCATTCATACTGCACTCCTGCTCAATTCAGTAATGACAAAATGGCTGGTATCAGAAACATATGATTTACTTCTACAGGTATAAGTCAATGGTTTATCAAAGATCAGTGTTGCTGTATCTGTACTGTTATTTTAACTTACTTTAAACACACATACTTGTGCAGCATGCAGAAATGCCACCGGGCCAGCCCATTCACCAAAGATTGCCTTTTTTTCTTTCTCTCTCTTCTTAATTAATCAGGTGTACAAGGGTGACTGAAGAGTGTCTGATGGAAAGATAAGTCTTTAAGAACTGGGAGAAATTGAAGACCAGAATTTAGTTTTCTGCTTCCTAAACAACCTTTTCGTAAGCCTCATATTAGCCTGTATGAATTTATGAATATAAAGACTCTTTGTTACCGAACAGTTTTTACCAACTACTGCTCTATTTCCTTCCCATGAGTCACACTATTAGCTTATGCTGCCCTGTTTAATTTCAGCTACCGCTTAAGCCCACACAAGCTTTTCTAAAATAAAATTTTAAAAAAGCTTATTTGAAGTAGACATCAAGCAATTTGAATGGATGCTACATGGCACTGCCCTCTGCATACAATACATGCTGGTTTGCTGGGCTTCCACATAGTGCTGAATGGCATGGAGTCCTCAGCTGCAGTGTCTTAGAGCTGCTGTTAAATGGAGCTGAAAACTGAGAATAAAGCTTACCTAGGATGGAAAAGTAACAGTACTACTATTTAAAAATCCATAAGGAGAAACATAGGAAGGTAAATTTTAACCCCGTTGAAATTAATTAGACTTGAGGGTCATCCTTTACCTGGATGATAGATAGATAGATAGATAGATAGATAGATAGATAGATAGATAGATAGATAGATAGATAGATATTTTCTAAATTTACAGATGCTTGCTAAGCAACCAGAGGTTCTATTTTTGCTACTGTCTTTGAAGCATTGCTATACTTGGCACTGCGCAATGCTTGTATCAATGGCAAATCGTGACCTGACTGGCACTAATATCAAGATCACAGTCTAAAGTAATAATTAACTGCCTGCCTGCTACCTCATAGTAAAGTCTTACATAAACTTTACGAAGCAGTGCAGAGGCCTATAGTATCCCCTTCTACGATCTTTTGTTTTCTATAGATAAAGCCACAAAGAAAAGGGATAGTAGGAAGGTTCTGTTGGACGTGTTGAGGGATGTTTCTTGTTTCTGAGAACAGGAGTGTCTAATTATTTTTAATCCTTAAAGCAACAGTGTGCCTGGAACTGTGAAGGACCCCAGAGCCATGACCCTCTTCTGAACAACACGTCTACATTTGCACTTCCCTGGTGAACTCTTGGTTGGTATCCAAACATAGGTCCAGTCTTTTTCTTTTAATTTTTAATTTTAATTTTTTTTTTTTATTATTATCTGGCCACATGGGCAATGAAAATGCTGGAGAATCAAACTGCTGGCCACAAGTAGCTCTTGTTGCCCTAAACTTGAACCTGACCCCTTAAGGATCTGAGCACTCATTAACCCATTTTGCATTTTTGTAATCTTTTTTTCATTATGGGTGTAATCGTGCAGTACTGCAGGTCCACAGATTTCCGGAATATCATCATGTGACTTAAAAGCAGCAGTGAAACAAAGACATCACCTCTGCCTTACTTGCAGTCATAACAGGGATTGAGAAACAGGAAGAAAGCATTCCAAAGCTGCAAAGGGCAGGGAAAAATGCCAAGCTCTTTCGAGACTATGTAGTATGACAGGAAAAGCCAGCTCTGAAAGAAAGGAGAGAGAAGGCAAGAGGGAAAAATACTTCCCAGCTCAGTAAGAAAGCAAAGACAAGGTTACATCTGCAAAACACATGAGCTTCCCCCAGCTTATTCCTGTAATGGAATTGCACTGAAAATATTTTCCTGTGTTAGACTGGCAGATTTTAAGTGATCAACTCATCTTTTCCTTCCATATATACAGAAATAGTTACATTGCTATAAAAGTCTATTTCTATTCTGAAAAGCAAAAATATTATGCTGTCCTGTGCACTTCTACAGCGGTGTAGCTGTATCTTTATCAGAACTTTCGCTGTCACATCGATTTAAGTTAAAAAAAAATTACACTCTTTCTTGACACAGTCATGGTAGTACAACCTTCAAATATAGACCAAAAGGGCACTGAATGAGCTGTCTTGTGAGATAGAAGGCTTTACCACACTAGCATGGAAGAGATTCTAATTGCAGTTTAAAGATTAGAAGCTGCACAGACATAAATTGGGCATGAGTAAGTTAGCCCAGCCTCCACGTGGAGGCTTTATCACCCTACACCGAAGTTGTGTAACACAGCCCTTTACTATACAATGTGCTGTTTGCATTGCAGTAGCTTGTAAGGACTCCCACTGAAACCTAGACCCCTTTATATTAGGTGCTGTACAAATACGGATTAAAAAGAAATCCTTTCCTTGCAACCTTAAAAGATGAAGCAGGCAAAAGTCAAGAGGGCTTCTGCACTCAGAAGCAGAGAAAGCCAGTATGACTGACTCAGTGGTCACGCAGCAAGTCAGCGACATGGCCATGAGTACAATGGCAGTCTCCTGGCTCCCAGATCAGTGCCCCTCCTGCTAGAAAACTGTCTCTTCACCAGACCCGTAGAGAACTGCTGAAATGCCCCTAGAATGTAGGCTTGGAGCTTAGCAGCATAAGTGAGGATAAACACTAATTAGTAGTCTCTAATTTGGGCACTGTAGCAGCAAAAAGTGAGTTTACCCATTTTTTATTTACTACTATAGCAATGGAAGGTACTCTATCATTAAGACCTACCCTCATATTGCCATATTACTTGACAACACTGCCTTGCGTGTTCCTACAAACACTGCTATCAGCCTTCTAATTGCGCTGTAAACCATGTTTCGCGGCACAGGATGTTTATACCACCTGACGTTGCATCGATGCCTGACGAGGCACTAACACATGATGCCACAGCATTACGTCCTGCATCGATTCTACCACACCAGCTGCGGGACCAGCCGCTCATCCGAAGCCCTGGTTTCCGTTTCCAGTGAAGCAGCAGCGTATGACATGGTCCCCTCCTCGTGCAAGGGCTGCTCTTCTGCGCATCTGCAGCTGGTGCTTTGCCATTTCTCGAGTGGCGTTGGGCCTGTCACACAGCACAGGTTTTGCCTGACTGATCCGGTGCCCATGCAGGAGATGATAGAAAGGTCTCGGTTGAGAAGGCAAGACCTGGGGCGATGACGGCGGCTGCCCAGACAGGCCACCTCCCAGAGCAGCCGCCGCCACATCCCCCAGTCCCCACCCAGCAGGAGGGCCAGGCGCCAGCCTGGTGTTCGGAGACCTGGGCATCAGCAAAGACGACAGCGTAAACACAGTCCTCCTCTGCCTGCATTACCCTGGGCAGCAACGTGCAGCACATTACTGATGTTCGCTGCCGTCGTGAGAGAGTTACTGCTTCACAGCCAGTGCGTTTCCCTACAGCAGCGTGCCCCACACGCGGGCTCTGGCCTGAAGTGAAGCACCAGCTAAGGAGATCTACTGAGAGTAGCTAGAACCCAGCTAATTCAGCACCCTGACTGTGAAGCTCCTACCATCAGCCTCAGCAGGGGTAAAGGGATAGTCCCTAGGTTGAAGTACTGGACTCTGGCTCTGGAGGAGTTTTAGTTCTTCTATAGACTATTCCACACAGACTTCGGTAAATCCTTGATCTTCAGTCTGCATTGGTGTACTCACCTATGAAACACTGCTATTAATAACCAGTAGTCAAAGCCGTTGTGAGCTTTAAATCTTTAATGTAGTAATATTCTGTTTGCAGGAGTACAAAGTGTTGTTACCATCATAGCACAGGATGTCTGACTGAAAAGCAGAATTTATAGCCCAAATTCTACAGTGCCTATTTTTAACGTACGGTGTGTTGCTGAACTAGGATATGTACTTCCTGTTCATGTCTGGATATAGGCTTAAATTTCAGGTCTTGCAAGAACATTCTCTCTTTCCTGTGCCTTTACTTAGCAGCAGCCTTTTCCCGCTCAAAACTCCGGTGACCAGACCACTCACAGAGCTGAAGAGGCAGCGTACGGCTGCTGTGAGACAAAATGTTCAGCCGCAATTACCTTTGTTCTGCAGCCGATCAATCTGTCTGCAGGTCTGAACACGTACATCTCATTCCCCCTGTTTATGGTCACCAAAACGACATCTGACAAAAAGGTAAATTATGCTCCCACAAAATTCTGCTTTGCTTTAGTGGGGAACCTGTTGCCACTATCAAGGCTTATTTATTACACATTTTCTGTACAGTCTGTGACTTCAAGAAGGATATAATGAGCGTATAACTAGAAATCTCCTCAGTCTCTTTCGGGAAACATAATAAACAGTACAAAATAGACCCTAGTTAAACTTGAAGTCATACCTGTCTACACACTGCCCGCTACACTGCTTGCACAAGATAGTTATTATGTACCAATTTGTGTATTTTCAGTGCTAATGGCAACACGGAGCTTTTACTTTTTGTGCTAGAGGCTGCTGGAATAATGGAGCACATAATTACATCCAGCCACTCTTTAGTTCTCAAATTACAAAACCGGATTTCTGTGCCAGGCCTTCAGGAAGTAGGAATGGAAGGAATCTCACAAATAACCTGCAATTACACTAATGCAGAGAGCAAGTCCTTCCCCTAAAAGCTACCGGATTCGCTGGAGTGGCTGATCACAGAGCCAGACACGATGCTTCAGTGGAGGAAAAAGTAATGCAGGAGGTAAATTACAACGGTCACAGTTCTGGTGCCTCTGTATCCAGGTCTGTTTAGAAAGAGAGAGAATGAAAAAAAGCCTGCAGTGTGGAGGCAGCGAAACAGGATAGCTCTGTCTGTGTTGCTATAGCTTATTCCTTTAATTTACAGGAATGGGCTGTGCTCACATAAAGTACTTTTACATGGTTACAGCTCTACTTGCAGTATGAGTCTGTAGTGCTTTAACTCTGTCTAATTCCCAGATTGTTTTACGTACAATGACAGAAAACTGTCTGCAGACTAGCACTCAGATTTGCACAGATCTAGCTCAGATGTCAAATGATACTGCTCAACTGTCACATTACAGAAATTCGGATAAAGGAAACGGAAATCTGGTGGTGAAGGAAGAACTGAAGAAGATATTACTGAAAGGCTCAGCATAGCTAGCTTTTTTGAACGCTACATTGCTACGTGTCTGTAGAAGTGGTGTTACCACATACTGACTTTTTCTAGGCCAAGAGCTCCTTAGGCAGCCTGCGGAATGCAATGTTTGCAAGAAAGGATAAAATGTACAGTCAGAAGGAAGCTCTGTTAACCCATTCCTATGAAAGGAACTAGATAAACCTTTTCGAAATACTCTCAAAACACTGTTTCGACCTCTGGTTATTAATGGACCGTTGCTCATTTGCTTGAAGTCTTTGCTGCTTATATCTCCTTCCTACTTTTTTCTTCAGCTTTTAAATGTTACACCAGTTCTTCAGTACACCCTTCCTTACAGCTTTCTCTTCAGAGTGCAAAGACACTGAGAGATAGCGCTGATGGACACTCCTGCTACTGTGAAAACGAGTAACAATCTCTTGCAAAAAAGTTACAATAAGATACCAGGGTCATGTTTGGTAATAAACTCTCCCAAATCATTGCCAGATTTTACACAAAATCTTGTTTTTCTAATATTGACCAACTCCTGTTCCCCTAGCCTGTTTTTCCTTCTTCTTCCCCTGTCATGCTTTGATTCAAGATTGTAAGTGTGTTAGCAATGTGAGTTCTAAGTCAGTGATATAACTGAGAATAATCTTACTCGTATCACTAGTTACCTTTACTAACCCCACCTGGATTTTATTCTGAATATGGCTGCCTGGAGAAATTCTGTCCTCTGAGCTGCAGGTGTGTTTGTGGGAATTTTCCTAAAAGCAATGAGAGGTATACATGTTTCTTAATAAAGAAATTCGGTCTTAGGGCGTTAGTTTTGTTTGCCTTAATATCTGTCTTTACACTACTATTTATTCAAGTTCATATTCTAATATTTACTTTAAGACTCCTTTACACCACTCTTACTCTGTATACACTGGGCAAACACAGACACACATTCTCAGTTTAAAATAAAAGGCTCCATTGCAAATAAGTGAGTTCCTATTTTCTCCCCTCACTCTTATACCTATTTCCAACATTTTTACAACCCATTAAAAATGAGGACTAGAAGAGGTCTTAAGAAATTATTTCGTCCAACCTCCAGCTTCAAAGAACCTCCATTTCTCTCAATTCTTCACCTTTTCTGTAGCCCCTGCAGCAACAGGCATGGATACAAACCACCTAAATATTTGCAAGCTCAGTCCCACATCAGCCCAGGCCCATCTCTGATCTGTAAGCAAACGCTCTTTATCTATAAGCAACCTGCTCTTTCCCAACTCCACAGCAGCAGGAATGCAGCCTTGGCTGTTTCCAGGCAGAAGCTCTCAGACACAACCCTGTAATTCCCCGACACGCTGACTTTTTCTGTTCATATTGTTTTATTAATCTGCTTTGCAGAATGTAGGTAGTCTATCCCTTTCATTTTTCCTGTTAAACTCAACTTGCTTTTCTATAAATTGCATTTATAGACAATTTATTGACATTTACAATGACATCCTTCATGCAATTGATTTTCCCTCTGTTTGCATAATCCTGCTAGTCCAATGCCAAAACACGGAGTTCATAAAAAGCAAAAAACATTCTTCTTATTGTAAACATGCTCAGCAGTTTATTACGACTACATCCTACGTTAGCATAAATCACTGTACATTTCTGCCTTGGGTCAGGTATTTAAAAAAAAAAAGATGGCTATTTCATATTCACACAAAAGTGTGTGGGACTGGAATGATTCAGAATATTCCCTGCTATCTTGTTATCTGTTGCACTCAGAGTCAGCCCTTCTTCTGACTTGGTATGTGAATGCTTTGACATTCCTCTGGTCTCACACCAGCTTCCCAGTCCCAGCCGTTTTCGGCTAATGCATGACTGCATCAGGCAGAAGAGAGTACACATCCCTTGGCACTTGCCGAGGCAGCACTTTCACTTTGAAAGGTGCAGCTTGTCACCCACTGGGACGTTCAGCTCTTCTAGCTTGTATGTACCAAATACCCCTGGGTGCTTTCCCTTCAGGACGGTGCATGCTGCTGAGGAGCCAGGGTGAGAACAGCCTCTGCCTCAGAGCCGACCTCAAGCGCAAGCAAACGCTGAAGCAAGGGCTGCATGATGCGCTCTGCTTGCCCAGCGCCTTGCCTCGCCTCGCCTGCGCGCCTCTGCCCCAGCTGCTCCTCCCCAGCAGGCTCTTGCTGGAGTACTTAACTGCACTGTACTTATCAGGAGAAAAGCAGGACAGGAGAATAAGCAGTCCAAGAAAGGTTATTTTAAAACTGGCAGTCAGGGCTTATTGCAGACCAGAACATCAGCTGGATAGATCCTCTGCCTCCGTATGAAAGCGAAATGAATGTCTTCACAAGGTGGGTCTGTCTCCCCTGGCAGCACTGCAGTGCTGAGAGCTGTTTGATCAGCCCTGCCAGCCAGACCTCGGTGCCCTGAAGAGGAAAGTCAAATTACGAATCTGGCATCTTGGGGAAGGAATGGGAGCAAGTTTGCAAAATGAACACATAATGGAGGGGACTGAAGTATAGCTCTCGGCAGCCAAAGAGCTAAGCCACGTCTGCCTGGAGCCTGCAGCTGTGCTGGCAAAGGCAAGGGGGCCGGGCGGCATCGCCCCTCAAACAGCTCCTGGGCTGCCTGCCTGGGCTGCTTGGCGGCAGGAGGAGACGGCAGGAGAGAAGAGGCCTGTGCTGAAGCTTTGAATTTCTTTCATGTGCATTCAGCAGGAAGCAGGCCAGGACTGGACCTTTGCTCAAACCCTGTCAAGCATTGGCAGGAATTTGTGTCGAGGAGCGTCTCTGCATTCAGTCAAACGGCACACAGTGCTTGCTGAACGGCACTGTCCCCATCCTCACCCTGCGTGAATGTCAGTAGGCCTGACTTTCTATCGTTTAACACCTCTGGCCTAATTTATGTTATTCCCTCATGATACATTTTGCTGGGGTGTAGGAGGCTTCTAAATCTACAGGGTAGAAAAGAGACTGACCCACAAAATAATTCAGTATTCAGTTACAGTATTTTGCAGCTCTCATAAGACACAGCACCTCTGTCTCAGAGCACTATGTTACCATTCCTGAACTGAGTCGGTTATATTTAAGTTTGGTTAAAGTCTGGGCTTAATGACTCATCCAAATTCACCTAGGAAGCAGAAATTAGGAAGAGAAGCTAGCTAGATTCTACATCACATGCTTTGGCCACGAGGCCTTGTATCCTCTCTGATTTTAATGAACCAATTAGAACAATGTTTTTAACCCTGGTTATAATGAGAGACTTGGTGGTTTGCACCACTGTAAATAATCAGATATAATTGCAGAGCAGAATGAGGGAATTGAAGCCAATGGAATACAAAACTGAGCTCAGTAACATTTTTCACTGCACAGTGGAAAAGAATGTAATTTCAATTCACACAGAAACACTGCAGGCTGAGTGCCTGCGCCCGCCCGGCACCACGCTCCTCCTGCAAGGAGCCTGAACGCCTTCAAACAAATTGAAGTTATTGGCAGCTGAGATCAGAGAAAACACAGGCTGAAGAGGAACAGGTGAAACTAATATGTTTTAGAAAGGATTTTTTAAAGAAGAAGTGAAATAGCTGCGTGGTGCAGGTCAGTGATATTTGAGGTTATGCTGACATATATCAGGGTGTGGATACAGGGAACTCACGTGAGGCTGACTTGCTTTCTCTGTAATACAGGGACCCTTTCCTACTATCCTTGTTTAGGACAGTTCAAAACTCTGAGCATGACCTTCAGCCATTTGAGATAACAGCTCTTGTTACTGCAGTGGGTAAATTTAGCACAGATGTTTCTGAAAGCAGCTCCCTTACAAGGTACAATACCCAAGGCTAGCTTGCAAAGAAGGAATGGTTTTGAACCTAAAAGGAATAAACCTGAACCTCTGTCTCCTTATTCCAGTGCAGCTGCTCATCACAAAATTGCTGAATTCACCACATCAAGCCATCTGCTCTATTTTATACCCAAAGATGTGGTCCAAGAATTATAAAATCCCAAAGAGACCAAAAGAATGCAGAGAAAAAATTACTGTAGTCTATCTCTGATATTCCATCTGCGCAACTTTTCCATAGCACACTCTTTTAGGAGACCTTTACAAATTAACCTCTTAGGTACCAGAAGTGCATCAATTTATGACCATCTATAGAAAACTAATTCTAGTTTTCATGACAAGCAATGGTGAATAAGCTGCAGAGCAACGGGGGAGAAGGGGACAGAGAAATGACAGCTCAGAATTACAGGGGAGGTGGTCTCATCTAGTGCCTGAGGTGCCTGTGGGAAAATCAGAAGATTATGCTCCTGGCTGCTCCATGATGATCCTGAGAAAGCGTCCTCATCTCCCTGCTTCCCCTCCCAACTATTGTTTGTCTTGTCTGTTTAGACTGCAAACTCTTCAGGGCCAGAAGTCCCATACTAAGCAGCTGAACTGTGCCAGTATTACTTGTAGTCACCAGGCAAATAACAACATGTACATGAAATGAATAACAGCTGAAACTGTGCCAGTCACAGCAGCATTTCACGGCAAGGAATACGCTATAGCAAGGGTGGCAGGGAGAGATTGAGAGGGGCAAAGACTGCTTAGCGTTTTAAAAAATATTTACAGTATATGAAATTGCAAAGTACACAAGGTCTCATACACTCTTAACAGTTTCTTGCAGGGCTGGGTGTTGGTTTATTTGCATGTCAAGGTCTTTTAACCCTTCAACTTGTGGGGCTGTCACTTGAACCACCTTCACCTTCTGCTGAACTTCAGTGTTATTGGATCACTGCTTGGAAAGCCCATTAACCTGCTATTTTGGCCTAAAGCTTTTCAAAGAGAAAAAGGAATTTTCTCACTCAATTCCTGTTGACTACAACCCTCAGTGCTTTTGAAAATATCTTTTTGTTTGAGTCGGGCCCTTGTTACATTCTCTCACAGGTCAATAATCCATCCTTCTTTAACTTTTTTCCTCTTAAGGAAGATTACCACTAAGGCCTGCACATGCTGAGCACAAGGCACCTTCCTCTCACTGCAGTCCTAGCTCCTGTAGTCTGCTGAGGACAGAGGGACCCGGCAGTGACCATTGCTGCAAGAAAGGCCAAATGGAAAGTCACGCAGGACAGACTGCGATTCTCCCAGTAGAGGTCTGTAGGGTAATGCTTCCACCAAGACTGCAGCTGGCAGCTGCAGTTCCCAGTGATGTCTGTAAGGGCTATACCTACTCAGCCCCTCAATGGAGAGGTTCAAGCTTGAACCCAGGCCCCTGGAATCATTAGTCAGTCGGTGCTGAGTTTTCCAGTGTGCACTGTGGCAATAACAGCAGCTAATCTATTTTGGGCCTCTGACAGCACTTTCTTGTTTCTGACCAACACAACCTCTCTGCTGCTCACCATTCTCTTCACTGCAATCCCTTTTTCTTTTCACTCCTCTTTGCTCTCTCTTTCTTTCTTCCTTTCCGCTTTTCCCTTTCACCTTCTCTTTTGCCTCCACAAACTCATGCTGAACTTTCTCCATCCTAAGGGCACTACTCAAAACAAATGGGAGCTTGTGAATTATTAACAGTGTTGATTATAAATAGCGTTAATTGTTAATGACAGCCAAACCACCAAGATGCATGCACTATTGCACAGATCAGCTACCTTGGTCTTAGTGTGGCTGGCCTTAATTGTCTCCTTACCTATCATCTGTCAGGAGTGCTTTACAGAATGACAAATGCAAAGAGGGAGGACATAACCTGTGGGCCTGAGAAAGCACTATGGGCTTTTCTAGTACTTTGCTATGTATTTTACACTTACTGTGCTGATCTAACTTCCAGAGGTCTGTCTGTACAACCCAAACAACCACAACTAACTGAAACTGATAGCCTCAGTGGTCGATGAACAGGAAAGCCTTGTTGGGATGGCTTGTGCAAGCTGAATGGGGACCTGCACAATAAGCAGAACTTGGACAAAAACTGTGGTCTAAATTCCCTGCTGATCTGTACTAGGATTCATCAATCCGAAGGAACAGACTTTCAGCGGTGGAAGCCTTCCAGCAGGAAGCCATAGCAATGGTAATGAAGCACAGCAAGCACACTGCTGAGAGTCTTGCAAGTAGCTAGAAGACAGGAAATGCATGTGGCAAACACCTAGGCTTATTTTGCAAACGCCAGGTAATATTACAAAGGGATACAAAGAGAAAACAGCACCAAAACCAATTTCTATAAAAGCAGCACAGTCCCTTATTTGGGGTACACCCTAATTTCAGATGGTCTTCCTAGTCCAGTCTAATGACTGACTGAGTCAAAAAGACTTCAACAAAGCTGATTAAGAAACATGCAATCACAAATCAGTTAAAAAAATCAGAGCATAAAAAATAAATGAAATGTGTATAACTAGATTCACCATGTCAGAATACAAGAACGTGAAATAAGCAGACCGTGGGGCTTCAGTAGCCTGGGGAAAAGATCCATAACCTGGATGTTGGAAAGTATTTCCAAGACAGGAAGACAACAGAAGTCCTTTCATTTGTGAAAGCTGCGTGTAAAGTATTGATGGAGAAGGCACCGAGTTTATTAGCTTCTCACCTGAACAGCACTGTGGAGACTTGGCAGCTGCATCCATACAGGAAGATAATGGGAAACACATAAATCAGCCCTGAGCCATCTGCACGGCCTTGCAGCATGTGACTGTGGGGTATGCAGCCTGGTGCCACCCTTGATTCCACAGCTATGCCTCACCAGTGAAGCACAGTAAAAATCACCCCAAAAAACATCCAGTATGCTTCACTTACAAGGAAAATAAACATGACAAGGGCACTGAGAAAGGAAAGGGTGGATTCTTTACCTCCTCAAGTTCTGACTGATTTTTAGAAACACATGTTTTACCGACCAGAATGGTTGAGTTAGTAACTTACAGACAGAACTCAGCTTTCCACCTCTTCTACTCTGGCTTCAGACATGAGACGACACCCTTCTAGACAGGCATGGAAAGAGAAGGTACTAGTAATGTCTCCAGGACAGCCTGTGACACCAAAAAAATTCTAAGAAGCTTGCAAAACCCCGGGAATTTACATATCACAATTTGCCCTTTTGTCCATGACACACAAAACGCGGATTGGAAGGTTCAAAGATTGGCATTTGGACTCTGGTGCTGTAAAGGTCGAACAACAGTGTAACTGCTGGAAATCTCCACTGTTTGAAGGTGTGTTACATTAGATTAAATTATATTCCTCAGACTAAATGAGCTAAACATCTCTTCTGGCCCTCAAATCTATTACATTAATGAGGAGAAAATCACTTGAGGAAGAAACACCAACTATTGGAGAGGTACTTAAAGAAATGCAGAGACTTAAAGAAATAACAAATTGCTAAATACTTTTCTTCCTTTAAAAAAAAATAGCAAAAAAGCCAGCAACGTGGTAATACTCCTACAAAGCTGCCTAACTCAACTGCTATCTTTCCCTGGCTGTAACAGCCCCCCAAGGTAAGCAAACAGAACCCAACCTTATTCTGTCTGTGCGTGAGGCTCAGACCCTTAGGGGAAATCTTACAAAGTGAGTCATCTCAGCCGTGAGATCGCCTGGTTCAAACATTCACAATTTATGAGTAACACGAAAGCAGCATTTCACAATATTCACTGGCTACAAATCTGCCTTGTTATAAGGAGTTGTTGAGGGGTTAAATGAAGATAGCTGCCTAGGGCTTTTCCATCTGCAGCAGATTGATAGAGCAGGAACAGAATTATGCTGCTAAAAAGTACTGTGTCAAATTAGTGCTATGATGTGCTAAGAGAGTTTATACAAACCAGCGTTAATCCATGCTAGTGTTTGGACCACCAAACATTCAAAACTTCTTTCTGTTCCTTTCTTTGACATTGCCTCACTACATGATTTTAAAAAAGCTTCGCTGACCTTGCTTACATAAGGGTAATTTCTGGATGTTGCTACAGCTGAATACCTAATCCATACAGCTATTTCAGTGTATCTATCAGTGAGGTCACTACTTTGGAATGAAATCATAGTTATTATCTGCAATTAATTATTCTGCTATGTGCTTTTCTGAAGTCCAAAGAGATAGCAAGGAAGAGTCACGTAGCCTAGAACAGGGGCAGAACTTAGATATGCAAAAGGAGAGAGAAAGAGGAAAAGGAAGGGAAGGAGATAGGGGAATACACAGACATTAATACAAAATCACGCAGAGAATGAGGCGGCCTCAAGGTCTCTCTCTCCAAGTTGTTTATGGACAACTCTGTTAACTTAACAGAGTAAATTAAAAACTTTACATAAACTAGACCTGGCTGGGTTTAGATGCTGAACTATACATGTTTAGAAAGAAACATCAAAGACTAGGGAACTCCCAAGAGATTCCTAGCCTCTGGTTACGGAAGATGAAATCTAGTGCACATGTCACTGTCCTACACACATTCTGCAATGCAGTCATATAAGCTTTCATGTGTTTTTCGGTTTATGTGTTGCCTCGCAGTCACACGGTCAGATATCAAGGATGTCACAACCTGGCTTAAAAGGTAATGGGGACAACCTCTATCTAACTCACTGCAGCAGGAATGTTAACTGCTGCTGACTGGGCATTTAAGCGACATAAGAACATTTCTTACCTCGTTTGAGGACTCTGCAGTTTATTTATACAACCTCATCAGTACATCCCCACAACAGCAGCTATAAAAACCCTTTTGGTTTCAATATTGGGGGAGTTGCTATGGTTCTTCTCTGTACTGTGAAGCCCCATGTTTTGAGGGAGCAGGTCACTACAGATTTACTCCCTTAGTATAGTTAAAATGTGACTCATCTTTTGGCATGGATGGGATTGAAAGATGTTCCTAAAACAGGTTGTGACGGCAGACCCTGCCAAGATGGCACCGCAGCCCAGTCTTTCTACTGCTTTACTGTGTAACATTCTTCCTCCAGACACAACAGGAACGGGGTGTATTTTAAGCACTTCCTGAGGGTGTTCTACAGCAAAGGCTGGGTTCTTATCAGACTGCGAGTGCTGACCATCTCTAGGAACATAACTCTGTTTTTTGCCGGGTGGATGGGGGCCAAGCTCCCCAGGGCAGGGAGAACCAAGGCGATCTGGGGAGCCAGGAAGTGCTCAGCCAGCACGGGCGGAAAGGACGAGGCGCCGGGGCCACGCTGCCGGGTGTCGAGAACTAGAGCGCTGCAGTTCAGCGAAGAGGCGTAGGACTACAGCACGGGGCGAGACCCACAGTACCGCCGAGGAACGGAAATCAAATCAAGGGTCAAGTGCGGGAGGGCAAGCCAGGAGAAAGCGCAGGGGTAGAAGAAGGGCTCCCGGGAGCCGCGCGGGCCAAAGCGGCTCCGCTAGCGGGTTGCCCTCGCCTGCAGGCCCCGGCCCCGTCGGCCCGCGGGCGGAGCGAGGGAGGGCGCGTCGCCCGACAGCGGGGCGAGGCCGCCGCCTCCCCGCCCCGCGCTACACCCTGCGCCGCCGCCGCCATTTTGTCCCAGTCCCTGCGTCTCCGGCGAGCGGCGGTCGCTCTCGCTCCGTTGCAGGTCCCGAGCCGGTCTGAAGGGCGGCCCCGTAGATGGCCAGCTTTCCCCTGAGTGTTAACGAGAAGCTCATCGGTGAGGGGCGAGCGCGGCTCGGGCCTGGGGGGTGGCGGGTGGGGTTAACGCTGTCCGTGACCGGGGCTGGTTCCGTGCTCGGCCTTCCGGGTGGCGGGGTTGCCGCCGGCTCCCGCGGGCGGGGAGCAGCAGTGTCAGGGTGCGGGCGCACGGCTGCGCCGCGGAGCGGGGCACAAGTGCCTTCCCCTCGCCCGCTGTCTCTCCGATCTCACGGTAGGCAGCGGCAGCTCCCGCTGTCGGGAGGACACCGCCTGGGCCCTCCTGGATTTTAGGGGGTGGCTGTCGGTTACAGAGCCCACGTTAACCATGAACGCATTATTCAGAGGCTTCCTTCGGCTGAAGCTGCTTCTTCCATCAGTGGGCAAAGTCTTGTTAAATGGCGTTTAGGTGACATTATTCCTTTCACTGCCACTGACCCGTTCTTCCCAGGCGTAAAAAGTAAGTTGGTGCTGCCCGGCTGAACGCGGAGAGGCGGCGGCAGGGCCTGCCTGCGGGGCAGCACCCGGCTGCCATGCCGCGTCCCCGGGGCCGCTCGGCCACCCCCGGCCCGGGCCCGCTCCCTACGCTCGCGTTCGCCGCTGGCTACCAGCCGGGCGGCTGCCTGCTGCTGACCGACTCCTGCCGCAGATGTCCGCCTTCGGAAAGCGAGCTGGAGAACCGCGTCGGCAAGGTGCCTTTGAAGCTCCAGAGCTGCCCCCGCGGCCTGGGTTGCGGAGAGAGGGTGTGGTGCATCCAGTCACGGTGTAGAGCAGCGAATGCGATCGCGCAGCGCTAACTTGTTTCCTATGGTTGTTGCTTAATTTATTTTTTCTGAAGGAAGGCAAGCTATTGCAGTGTGCAAGTGTACTCGGCATTTTTCTTTAAAGGTAAAAAAAATCATTACTGGGCATCTTATTTGCTAAACACTGAAGTATTAGGTCAAATTGGAGCATGGTTCTATTGCTGTCTCTGGACCTTGTGTTACAATAATTGAAGTAATAGCTGGTTTCAGTACATTTTCGATTTATTAGAGTTCTGCTTCTGATATCAAGATGTGATACTACTCACATGACAACCAGGACATTTTAACACTAAGCTGTTTCTCTTTAGTGACTCAATCTCTTTTGCAGCTGAGGCTTGGTCTTTTGATCAGTTATACCATGACAGTAAGACCCCTTCCCCAATTGCTTTACATGCTATGAAATGAAAGCAGAATATTTAACATACTGCCTGGTTCCCTTGTAACCTTTTAAAATATGCTGGCTTTTTTTTTTTTTTAATGGAATTTCCTCTTTGTTTTCTTTTTAGCACGGTCACGCATTGTAGGAGAACTCTTAGCCCCAACTTCTCCTTTTGACAAGAAGTGTGGACGTGAAAACTGGACTGTTGCATTTGCTCCCGATGGATCTTACTTTGCTTGGTCTCAAGGGCATCGCATAGTGAAGCTGGTTCCCTGGTCTCAGTGCCTTAATAACTTGTAAGACAAAACCATATGGCTTTTAATTCACCTGAAAAACTTAAGAATTTCAAAATAGGAGATAGTTTTTAATAGATAAAACCACATGTATTGGCTTTTTAGGCTTTGGCATCTTTGGGAAAAACTAATTCTTTAAAGCAACAGCTATTGTTTTATCTCTTCTTCTGTGGCCAGTGAAACAACTGTATCTCAACCTCATAAAGGCTATGGAGGAGTGATTTATTAATTGATTCAGATGCTGTAAAATAAGAGGAAATTAGAATGAGAAGGAAATTTAAAGACTTGGCCAAATCTGGACTTCTAAATTTCCTATCAGAAAGATACTTGGTTCTACCTTTTAGGAAGTTACTTAAAGGCACACCTTGTTCCTTATCATTCTTATCAGAATGCAAGTTAAGTTCCAAAAGAGGCATTTTATTTTGGCTCACAGGTTTCATTTTAGTGAGGTTAGTAACCAGTGGTTGCATCTTTGTAGCTAGTTACATTTCCCCTCCCAGCAAATCCCGCCTCCCTTGTTTTTTCCCTTTTCTGGTGGTGGGTTAATTGGTTTTCAGATGCTGACCTCAGTATGTCTTGGAAGTGAATTGCAGGGAACTTCTTGCTCATTTAGCAGAAAGTCTGAAAAATTTTTGTAACTAATTTTTCTGATAATACTTTAAAAATGTTTTTCACAGTGGGTTAAGTTAACATATTGCTTTCTACAGAGGTAAAAACATATACAAAAGTATAAGTATTATTGTGTGAGGGGGTTTCCAGGTGTTAATAAGTTTGGACAGTTATTAGAAAAAGATGCTTTTATAATTTGAAAATAAAAATGCATCATTATGGGCCTCCAAAATATAGTTATGGCAACTCACAGATTTCATTACCTCTTAAAGACTTTTTCGTTATTTTTCAAGATACTTTATGATAATTTTTTGTATTTTTGTTTCTTTTGCAGCTTGTTGCATGGCACAAAGAATGTTGCAAATTCTATCAGTACAAGACTTCCGAGGCAGAATAGTGACAGCGGTCAGAAAAATAAGCCTTGTGAACATATAATAGACTGTGGTGATATCGTCTGGAGTCTTGCTTTTGGGTCTTCAGTGCCTGAGAAGCAGAGCCGCTGTGTCAATATAGAATGGCATCGTTTCAAATTTGGGCAAGACCAGCTTCTACTTGCAACAGGCTTGAACAATGGGCGCATCAAGATATGGGATGTATATACAGGTAGAGTATGTGAGAGGAAGTTGGTACCTCATTGGCACTTTATGCAGCAGTAACGTCATTAATACACAAAATTAATTGGTTACAGAATTTTAATTGGGAACTGAACCTTGAATACAAATTAAGTAATCTTAAAAAAAAAAAAAAAGCATTAACTCCTGCAACTAGAAATGTTCAAATACTGTTATGGGAAGGAACAGACTCAGGTCATGCTTTGAGATTTAAGTGATGGAAGATGAAACCTTGTTGCTGCAAAATGGTTAAGTATGTGATTGACTTTGTGTATATTGGTTGTTTACTCTAAAGTCTTCTGCTGGGTTGTAGTTTTAATATACCTTCAAACAAAGGAAACTTTCAAAGCGTGAAGTTGTTCTCTGTTCTTGTATATGGGGAAGGATTATGTTGATGAGGGCTTTTTTTTTTTATTTAAAGTAAATAATTGTTCAAATTATAAGAGACTGAACCTGAAATTAGGGAATCTCAATTTAGCCGGTAGCACAGCTGCTAGGTTGGGAGAGAACTTCTCAGCTTTAAAAAGCTGAAACTAATGACTATTGAGTCAACTAAGACTATTGAGCTTAGAACAGAGATGTCTGTCAAAAGACGAGTCTTGCCTTATTTCTGAGGCATATGGTTTTAGTGTACAGGTTTACTGTCATTTTCAGGAAGTTACCTCTTGGTACAGAAGAGTCTAAAAGGATACAGATGCTGCTTGCTCTAGGGAGCATTTCTACAAAGAAAATTTGGCTTTACGTGCTGTAATTTTGTGTTCTGTATTTCTATTCATAAAGCATTTGATCTGAATAAAAGTACAGTCCTTCATTTTAAATTGTGGTGTTTTTATGTAACAGGAAAACTCCTCCTTAACTTGATGGACCATACCGAAGTTGTTAGAGATTTAACCTTTGCCCCAGATGGCAGCCTGATTTTAGTGTCTGCATCCAGAGACAAAACACTGAGAGTGTGGGACCTGAAAGATGATGGTATGCATTTTAAGTTTATCTGCTGAAATACATAGAAGAAATACGCATGTACTCCTCCTTTTTTATTGCTATAAGCTCAGTTATGTCAGCATTTCTTAAAATACTAATTTTGTTCTATTAGTCACTCACTCTGTATGCTCTCTTAAAATTCTTTATATGTACCCTAAAGGTATGGGTTGGTTAAGGTTATGGTTATTGGCTGGTATTGGGTTAAGTTACAGTGCATGAAGTGACCTTTTTGAATAGGGATATAGCATTTATAGGCTGCATGACAGAATTTTTATTTCTGTGTAGAATGACTCTGCAAGATGTAGTTTGGAAAAATAGTATAAAAATCTACAAAGGAAGAACTAATTTGGAAGAGCTTATTAACTATTACAAATTAAAATTAAAAAATTCTTACAGGAATGTCTCTCTTTTTAGGAAATATGATGAAAGTGTTGAGAGGACATCAGAACTGGGTATATGGTTGTGCATTCTCCCCAGACTCTTCTATTCTCTGTTCTGTTGGAGCTAGTAAAGCAGTATGTGTCAGAGTTTCTTGTTCATTAAATCTACTGAATTGTGTGCATAATCATTTTAAATCTAAGTAACATTAAGCTTGTGCTCGGTGTCATAAACATCTAATGTCTTATGATAATGTAAAAGTGCATGAAATTAAACTAGCAAATGGTGCATTGAGACACTGATTTATGAATTGAACTTGCACTGCTTTTAGTTGAAGAAACCATAAGCATTCTTTGAGAAATAGTTCTACACATCTGCACGTTCATAGTGTAAAACCAAAGAAGATTAAAGCTTCCAGTATTAAAAGTTACTTAGATTAATGCATAAAACTATTTTGTTATTGATTTTATCCTTTCTATTTCCTGCTCAATGAAAAGGACTTTTCAAAGTCTGAGCCAGTCATGGTATCTCCTGCTGAACAAAAATGTTTCTACATGTTTTCCAATACAAATGGCACTCGTGCGTAAAAGATCTAGAGCGAAGAACAGCATACTGGTTTTGTTTTCATCCATATTCTAATGCCTTCCTAGAGAACTGAAAGCAGTGCAGGTAAAGCACGTATGCCATAAGCTGTTTTTCTTGGCACTGAAGAATTAGGATAAAACGGAAAGGGGAATTCAGTCTAGTTACAGGGGCTTTGAAGGTAGTTTAATGAAGCCTAGTGATGCTGAGTAAAAAGCACAGTTCAGTCACTGGATACCACTTTATATGGATAACTGTTCAAATGCATTTTATACTTTAAATTATCAGTGCAGATTTGATAGAGAATAGTTGAGGGCTGGGTTTTGTTTTTTCTTTAAATAGAGCAGATGTGGATGTATACATTGATATCTTTAGGCTGTGTGTTTTCCATAAGCTTCTTGCTTTCCCTGTCACAGGTGGTGGCAGCAATATTGGTGTGATTGAGGTTAAGCTGGCACCACTCACACAGGAGCACAATGGTGTTAGCTGGGCAGAAAGAGTGGCATCTCTGGCTACCAGGCTGGGGGCGAACTTTACCATAGGACGAAGTAACCTTGCATTCGACTGCAAGGTGTACTGTACGTACGCAGGTGCTGGTTGATGTCCACTTTCTGCTTTCTTTCTTTCTTTTTTTTTTTTTTTTTTTAATAATTTTCACAGCAGTGAAACACACTGACTCCTAAAACTTAGTTTCCAGTTTTATGAAATGTTGGGGTCTCCTTAGAGAAATTGGTCAACGTTTCGATAACTCAGTTTATAATGTTCAGTTTTAGGAAGTGTGCGAGGCATTAAGGCTATGTTTGCTTTGGTTGAACATAAAAATTTATCCAAGATGTCAGTATTTAATCTGTGCAGTAAAACAGAGTCAGGGGAAAAATCAAGGACCCTAATGAGCTCTCTTAGGGACATAACATCTTATGCTAAAGACTTACATTTTCTATAAAATTATGCTGCTGTACATAGATCTTTCCTATTAAGTAATTCTGCACAGTCTTTATTTTGATTATGTATAATGTACAACTGCATGTAAAATCCCAGAGTACTATCATCTTTTATCATTTTTTGTAATATAATATGCAATTAGCCGGGTAAATTGCAATATTAATGTCTTTTTTTACTGTTGACTTGATTTAAAATGCATAAATTCTTTCTAATAATGTGGTTAGACTTCCCTATTGTTTTGCCAAAGACATAACTTTTGGCTGTGAAAATTCTTTTTGCTTGCAGTATCTGTTTCTCTTCCTAGGCTGACGTTGGTGATCCAAGCCAATTGTAAACAAGTGATCTTAAACTCAAAGGGATGCCACTGGAGTAACAATATGTTAACCTTACATTTTCTGTCTGTATATTTCTTAAAATTTTGGTAGTTACTGAAAAGAGGGGACTGTAGAGTTTAACCCTATTTATTTCTGCATATTTTAATAAAATAGTTTCGTAATACATGAATTTCAGTAAGCTACGTGGTTAAATTGTGTTGCCTTTATCTTATATTTTGGCTTATTTTGTTAATAACATTTAACAAACTTGAGTTAGAACTTGCATGTCTGCTTTAATTATTTTTTAAAAACTTGATTTTAATCTGAGTATGACACTGAGCGTATTTCTTAATTGTAGTAATTCATAATGCCTGATTTTAATATAATCCTAAATAAGACTAGCAGCTATACGTAAAAAAAAAAAAAAAGTACGTGCTTCATTGCATCTCTGAGCAGAGCTATAACATCAGCTTATTTAATTGCAGGTTTTTCTCTGGGATATGGATAAGTACTCCATGATACGGAAACTTGAAGGACATCACAACGATGTGGTAGCTTGTGAGTTTTCTCCTGATGGAGCTTTACTGGCTACTGCATCTTATGATACTCGAGTCTATGTCTGGGATCCACATATTGGAGTTATTCTTATGGAATTTGGGTAAGTAAAGTAGTCAAATCTGGAAACATTCTTCTAGAGTGAAGATGACTACTGAAAATTAATGGGCTTGTATATTTAACTGATGATTAGACTTGGGAAAAAACTTAGCAGTGGCTGATGGAAACCCTAAAGTGGCAGAGCAGTGGAAATTATTCTTCTAGCTGAGAAAGTACACATTAAAATATCAGTGCTTTAAATTCTAATTTAAGCATTTTCAACAAAGCTGAAGTGTTCAGTACTACAAAAGATACAATAGTTCGATCTCCACTCCTGATTTCATAGTTAAATGTTCAATCCATTTTTTCTTCCTCAGCCTTGCTAGTCATGGCTGAAGGAAACACTTCCATAGTTCTTAAACATCATGCTGTTAGCTAAGTGTGTCTCTATCTCCAGGCATCTGTTTCCCCCTCCTACTCCAATATTTGCTGGAGGTGCAAATGACCGATGGGTCAGATCAGTATCTTTTAGTCACGATGGACTACATATTGCAAGCCTTGCTGATGATAAGTAAGTATGTGGAAAGGTTTGTTAGACTCCTCTACTTCTTCCCATAGGACGTGAACTTTTAAATACTAAGTCAGCTTTTTGTTTTTAACTGAGAAATTACTTCTAATGGCCTTGATAAAAGTAGATGAGTTGCCTGGTATATGTTAATGTTCATTTGAATATAGAAATAATTTGTTGTGTACAGAGTAAAAGATCTGAATAACTTAAGTGTGTAACAGCTGAAAACAGAAAAAGATGTGTTGTAAACAGTGAAAAATGTAAATGGAGTTAATAATGCATAGTGGTAGATTCCAAAGTAAAAAGAAAAGTATTCTGTGATCTCATATTCAACTTCTGCTAACACTGCAAAATAGTATTTTGAAGAATTGTGTTTTAAGAATATGAAGAATGCTTTCTCAAGATGACAGCAAGTGTATTAAACTATCTACTGAAGGGTTTTAGTTTTTTTTAATTAAGAATTGTTGGGATTTCCTAGCATATATGACACTTCAGAGAGAGATTGTCTCGATCCATAATTCAGGTTATTGCTTTCTTCTGTCAAAGGCAATCTTTTAATAGGCAGAGTTAAAATGGTTGAAGAGGTACAGACTGAGGTATATGTCAGGAATGAAGAAGTAATTTGGCATTTCAGGCCAAATCTGAAAGACCTTGTATGCATATTAAAATGTTTACAAAAATTCCCTGAGCTCTGACTAGTTCCTTGTGCAGTGTCAAAGAAAATATTGGACAGGATTGAATGTCTACTCTGATGGCTTACTACTTTGTTCTTCCCTTTTCAGAATGGTAAGATTCTGGAGAATTGATGAAGAATACCCTGTACAAGTTGCACCTCTGAACAATGGGCTCTGCTGTACTTTTTCTACTGATGGCAGTGTTCTAGCTGCAGGGCAAGTATATACTTTTTTTTTTTTTTAAATTCCTAAAATATTATGGTAACACAGAATGCTGAAAACAGTTGCTAAGGGTTCTAAAAATCTTCAGTTGTGACTTGCAGCTTGGTGCTTCTGACTTGATTTTACTTCTGGTATTATTTGTTTAAACATGCCTGAAACAGCAGTAAAATAAAGCAGCTGATAAACTAATTTCTTATCTTTGAGAATAAATAAAAGACAGACCCACAAACATGTGGCTTGTAAAAATACCATTAGATAATCAAGGGCAGTTACTCTGTTTCAGCTGGTGTACTCAATAGCTGTTGGAAGATCTGCTCAGGCCTGTCGCACAGATAATAAGCAAGTTGCTTATTGTGCTGCTGTAGCTTAAAAGAACTGGCATCTAGTGTAAGTGAGTCTGGAATAGCTAGAACTAAACAACAGGAAGTCCAAAGTACACTCCCCCTAACTAGCAATGTATGTGAGAATTTGTACTAAGTTGAAATCATTCAGGTGGGATAATTCTGGTGGTGTGGGGGTTTTTTTGTCTGTGTGTGCAGGACACAGGATGGCAGTGTATACTTCTGGGCAACTCCAAGACAAGTTTCCAGTCTCCAACATCTATGTCGCATGGCAATTCGAAGAGTGATGCCCACCAGCCAGGTCAAGAACTTGCCTATCCCATCAAAAATGGTGGAGTTCCTTTGTTACCAGATTTGAATTAAAAGAAAAAAAAAAAAAAAATCAAACTGGCAGGTGGCCCAGCTGCTGAAACTGGCTAAACACTTTAAAGATCCTCAAACTTTACAGCCTTTAAGCTTAAAGCTCTACAGGTTTTCAAGAGCTATTTAAGGTGATAACCTATTTTGTCAAAATGCCTGACAGATAAATTTTTAATATTTATAGAAGACAGTAGAAGTATTCCTGGTGTTCTCAATTTTCTAAAATATAACTGTGAAAACATGTACATATATAGACATAAGCTGCTACATGTTATCAATGTACCTTTAAAAATTGCTTTTATGATTTTTAATGTGTATCATGTATATATTGCTTTGGTAGAGCCATCAGATGCATATGTGCTGTAAAGTGGAAGGATAGCTATTATTCTGGGACACTGAGAAAAAATATTGACTTAAGGAAGCTTAACTGCTCTGTATGTATGTACATTGGTTGGGGTTCAGGAAACTGATCCACAGATAAGAGTTCATGCTAGCTTATTTCATGAAGAGGTACAGCTTGGCTTTTTAGAGCAATGTGTGGTGAAGTAGGTTACGGTAAGGGTTGGAGTATATCTAATGTAAACCCAGGAACGGTGACTGTGTGTCAGCTAAAGGCAGCCTTAAATTCCATAGCAGCAAACCAGGTTAAATTTCAGTATTGGGCAGTGTTAAAGAAATATTTCCTTACATTTCTAAAAATCTGACTACTGTATTATTGCCTGATAATGTGTCTGTAATAAGAGAAATTTACAGACTCAGTGTATTATTATTGAACCCTGTAATATCTCTGTGGGGTGATTATTGGTTAATGGCCAAAGATAAGCAAAATACTTGGTTTTGCCTCCTGTTATTTATCTGTACCTGCAGATATAAAGAATGTATGCATTGCATAAAATGCCTGATTATATATATTTTTTTTGTTGAATTTTTTTTATTAAAAACTTGTATAAAAGTTTCCCAGTATCACATCTGGTGACTGATTTATCAAGACTGTCTACCTGCAACAGTTCTATCAGCAATCTGCTACCGCAGGACTCTGTATAGTTTTCCTTTTCAGGACCACAGTACACTAATTTTGGTGAAACTTGCTGTGGGGAGCTACAGCAAGATCTTTAAACCTTTTATATGGCCAATGGTCAAAAGCATATGTGATGTAAGTGTTCCCCTGCTCCCGCATGGTGCAGAATGTAGGAAAGGGGAGTTCTGACTGCAACACACATGATGCCCACAGGCTGTAAGATTGCATACACTCAACACAGCTCTTTATTCCCTCACTCCTCCAGAGCACTGTTTTGGTAAGCCCCTTCTTTGTCATATCAAGTATTAGTTCATGTGTTGTAGCAGCTAGGGATTTTGCAACTTGCAATCAGGAGACCCAATTCTTTTCTTCACGGGGCCAGTGGCGTGCTACAGAATTGCAAAGTACCCCAGTTCCTGGGTGGGTGACAGGTATGAGAAGGGCTTCAGCTGCTCTCAGAGAGCAGAAGCTTTGGCTTAGGGATGAGACGTAACTGGGTGCCAAGTCCCCAGGAAGCAGCTGGCACTTCCTGAGGGGCTGACTTCATCCTCATGATGATGGGTGGGAGACAGAGCAAGAGGAAGCCTCACGTCTGGGCAGAAGCACTGTTTCCCCCTCCCTCACTCCAACAAATGGAAGAACAGCTTCTGTGCTCCTCTCAACTTAGGTAGTGCCTGCCTAGAAAGAGCAGACCCTTGCAGCAGCTCCAGCAGTGGTGGAATGGTGAAGAACTGAGAAGGAGAGGTGAAACTGGAACAAGAGGACTGATAAGAACTGTTACTCATTAATTCACTGCCTATAGGCTAGTGGCAAAAGCTCTCCAGAACCATCAGACTAGAGTCATCCCATCAAACAAGCTGGCAAGAGTGCTATGCAGAGAAGGCATCCTTTTGATGATGCCCTGTTCGCACAAATCCGTTGAAGCAAATATGTTTGTTTTTTCTCTATTATACCATTTATTTGAGCAAGAGGACAAGGTCAATCTATGCAAGGCCAGATGCTGAATCATCACAGCCCCATCAAGTCCAGTGCAGTTAAAATTGTCTAGTGACCATGACATATGGCTTTGCAACCTTTGGTAACTCACTTCCTTTGTATTTTCATAAACTTGCCAGATGGCAAATCACAGAGTGAAGTTAGTAGGGAAGGAGGATGTGCAACTCCTGCTGTCAAAAATGGAAAGGAGATTGCATCCAACTCCATTTGATCAAGTAATGCATCTTTTTATTTTTTGTGTGGACGATGCTAAATGCCTTCCTGACTTCCACCAGCTTAGCTAGTATATAAAATAAGTATAACGGAATAAATTATTTCATTCTCAGGCATGCTATTAGTATTTTAAGAGCCTAGAATGCCTTAGAACTGCAAAGGCACTTTTCTGCTTCAACAGTCTGGTCTCACTGGCAGATGGATTTTTTGATCATGGCCGCCTTTTCTTGGGTGAAGTACAAAAAGTCTATGACAGGCAGAAAGAACTCTTACTGAGTGCAGCCCAGCAAGCCTTAGCCTGAGAAGATTATAAATATCCCTGCTGCTCTGTGTCTATATTGCTACACCACCGTCAAATGACAACACTTGCATGTCAGATTCAGTGAAAGTAATGTGGTATTTCAGTCTATTTTCAATGTAACTCATTTTATTTGCACATATACAAAAGAAGAGAGACAACCGCCAATAGCAAGCAAGCAATCTTCTCTTCTCAAAAGCTCAGCCCCAGACACCCAGGCCTACTTTCCAGGAAGTTTGTTTCCAAACACCACAAATCAACTTTCCACTTTCCAAGGAGTACTAACAGAACAAAGCCAATGGAACAGAACTTCCTCAGGAATTAAAACCCAGCTTGCAAGGAAATAGAAAGTGTATGTGTTGCCACGCTACTTAATGACTCACTCATTTGGCACAATATTTTTCATAAAAATATTGCACCTAATTGAAGCAAGTATTTCCCTCTGTTCTAAATACAGGTATGATAAAGACAAAGCTTCTCATACATTGTCCAGTTGAAGGAAGAACTAGCGAGTTCCGTGTCCCCTAACACATCTCATCTCAACTTGAATGCAGATAGGACTGAAGAATAGCAACCAGGCATGAAGTTTTCTGCGAGGGAGCTTCCTAATTTATAAACACTTGCTCCCTCTAAACGCAGTCACTCAGATCTGTTCGAGTGCTGTGTTCTCCGTTCTGCACTCTCTGCTGGGAAGTTACTCCCAAGGCAGCAGTAGCTTTTCCCGTTGGAGACCTCAAACCAAAAAGCAAGTGGTTACCAATATTAAAAAATAGCAAAGATTAAGCAGATGTATGCAGACAGCTGTGATGTTAAAGCATGTACTTAATAGCTCTGCCTGATGAAGGAAATAATTATTCTATGATCTTAGAACAACATGCAGAAAATTTGTCAGGGCCATTACCATTGAGGGTACAGTCAGGAGTGAAGGGAATAAACTGCACCTCCAGGATGTTATTCAGATAGATGGAAGTGGTTTGTTGACTGAAGTATGCTTTGCTGTTGTTACCACGCTGTAAACAGTCTGGCCTAGTTAAAAACAGCTCATAAAGAGAAAAACTGAACTGAGCAAAGTAGCATCTTTGCGGTGTTGGTGTGCTGTTTGGCTGGGGCTGAGCAGAACTGGTTTTAGATCTGTTCACAGCCATCTAGAAACATATTCTGCATGGCGAGTATTTCTGTGATCAGTGTAATTAATGTCTATAAATCCTCTTGCAATCATCTACTGAAGCGTGCTCTGGGTATTAAAGTCAACAAAGTTGACAGGAACTGAGGCAAGGGAGCCGGAAGCAGAGCTAGTCCTGCAACACGCTGACACGCTGCTTGCGTTACCCAGCTATTGCAAACACAGCCTCACTGGGGTTGGCAGCAAAGACAATTAACAGGAAAAAGGGATGATGCAACAGCTTGCAAAATTTCCTGACAGGAGCAGAAATATAAAGCAAGGGAAGACAGAAAGACACAAAGAAATAATTGAGAATTGCTGAGTCAGAAGCTCTTTTAAAAAGGAAAGCATGTTAACGACATGAAAGCGATAGATAGAGGTAGTCAAAACAGGCAAGAGGAACGTGGAAATTTCTAATTCACTGAGCAGAAATTTGGTCATTTACTCTGTGGCTGGGCACTGGTATTTGAAAAGTTGAGTGGGTTTTGGGCTTTTTTTTTGTTATTGTTTATTAATCCCATGCAGCAATATAGAACAGATGTTTCCATCAGGGGCAGGATGTTGTACTACGTCGAGTATTTACTGCTCTGCTCCATTCCTCTGTGCCTGAGCACAGTAAAGTCTCAGTATCACCACGATTCTTGACTGTTTTCTAGGACCCCTACACCTCAAGCCCTGAGTTGGCAGACTCAGGTGTCCCCAAGATGAAGGAAAGGCACAGATCTGTTTCCAACGACAAATTTGGCTCATATGTGCTTCCTTATACTGCAGAAGCACCTCCAAAGCACAGGCGAGAATGTCTCTGTTGCACTAAGGCACTACACAGAGTTGTGGGAAAATTAAGAATAGGTGATCAGGAGTCCAAGAGATCCAGAATAACTTTCCTTTGATAAATGTTGCCAACTTCGAGAGATTTTTCTTTTTGGATTAGAACACTCTGCTGTTCAAGCTGTATGGCCTCTGGATTTCTTCCCTGCCCCATGTTCACATCATACCTAGCACACGAGTCTTGGTTTATAGCCAGGACTTCTGGTGGCTGCCACAGTACAAACAAGAAAATAACTGAAATACTGTAGTCCTGTTTGTTTTTTCTATAAACATAGTGTCCTACTGGTACAGGTTGGCCTGCTATTGACTCTATTTTATATTTACCTGTCCCTTTTTGTCTACAGCATACAGTGAATGCTTTTCATTTTGCCATGTTTGTCATCACAGTAAAGGCTGAGCTTTTAAAACATGGTTTGTGCTACCAGACAGGTGCTTACAGAGCTTTCTCAAAAGGCATGAAAGTATTATAAGCACGTGTGAACTGGAAACATACTTGCTTAAGTACCTCCATGAACTGAGCTAGAAGCCAGGCTTGCCAAATGCCTATTTCTGCAAGACCAAAGTTCCAGGTCTGCAATTAGCAAGTATGACTTAAATGTGGAGTCTTGTAAGAGAGGTTTATTGAAAGGTCCCCTCAGGTTGCGTTCACTAAAAGCTGTGATTTATGGAAATGGAGGAAGAAAACAACATCCCTGCTCAGCGCACAACCCCCCTCCTTCACCAACTCTGAACACTGTGTCCCTGTATTACAAAAGGAAACTGCCTCCATGAAGTCTCAGCCTGTTTCTCCTAGCTCTGCCTCCATCAGTTACTCTGTCTGTTCTAACCTTTGTCTAAAATTATCATTTATGTCCTGGGAAAAAGAACACAAGCTTACCTCATTAGTGAGGGTATTTATAACAATTTAAAACGTTTATAAGCCTCTGCCTGCTATGGTGGGATACCACAAGGTGAGGCTCACAATTGATTCATTCCCAACATCCTCCAGGAGTTCCCAGTTCTGACTGTTGTAGAAACATGAGCCCATCAATAAGGCCAGGCATGCAGCTTCTCCCAGAGATACAGAAACGTCTTCTCAAAGCACAGTAGGGCAACCAGGGAGAGGGACACAGCATCCCAAGAAGCTTACCTGGGGCTTAACTGCTCTATCCAGATATGCCTAAATGTTAGAGATGTTTATGTCTGCACCTTGCAGCTGTAGGAAGGAGGGGTAGAGGATTTTTCTACACTATCATTACATGACTAATTCCAGACATTCCTGAGGCTCATGCTAGTGTATCAGGGAAGACACACCTCATTAGCTGAGTCTAACTGAAATAGAAGTGGTGCGGCATTATGACTTGAGCATATCAAACCTGGTTGAGAAGTGCCATGACAGATGAGTTACAAAGCTGCTTGTGTTCCTTGTAGCACAACAAGACTCAGGGGGCTTTGGGTGATAACCAGTTATATTTTGTGGAGAGATGTCTAGTGCTCTTCTGGGAATCTAACAGCAAAAGACTGATTTTTGATCAGTGCGTATTTATCCTCCCTTCCATTTGCTCATAACAGGAACTTCCACAGGAGGAGAGACCATGGGCTTGACTGCAATTAAACCTATCCTAAGCTGCTATCAATTTCCTCCTAGCTGTTCTTAAGTAACAGCTGTCAAGGACAAAAAGGAAAAAAGGGCAAGCGGGGGCGGGCGGGGGCATAGGCATAGGCATAGGCATAGGCATAGGCATAGGCATAGGCATAGGCATAGGCATAGGCATCTGAGCTCACAGTAAAGCCCCTGTCCCACGTTCCAGGGACTAGTCCTGAGCTGGGTATTCTCTGCTTTGGTGGTGAGCCCTGGCCAGCGCAGTGAGGGCTGCAGCAGGCTGGGCAGACGGCCCTTAACAAGCATCTGTGACCAAGAGTAACTGTGGAGAGGAAGAAGGAAGGAACATTTCAGACAACATGCTCCTCTTATTTCCAAAGTAAATCCCATATTCTGCTGCCCTGGAAAAGTCTGTGCTTTAACTGCCGAAGTCTTTCACACAAGCACTAAAACTATTAGGTTGGATTCTCATGGTGTAAATACCACAGAGCTAAGCGGATTTTCATCTGAAAATCCAGCTCTACGCAGCTTCCTGCTAGCTCCATCCCCACAAGGCCATCCTGTCAGATGGAAGTTATTCTTCTGGAAAAGCTCTGAAAACAGTATTTATTTTCCACGTTCATATGCAGCATTTTAGTTGAATCACTTCGGGAGAGACTGAATAACACTGCTAAGTATTTTGTGTGATTTATTTTTTTAATACTGAATGAGGTCTTCCATTGGAACAGTTTAGAAATCGGGTGGATGAATCCCATGACCACTTTTCTTTACATACTACAATGTTCTCATAAAGGACAGAGGTTATGTAAGATCCCATGGGAAATCTGGTAAAGGTGTCAGACAAAAACTATTTATCCAAGTAATTATTTCAGATTAGAACCACCTGAGTAAGGCAGATAGGTTTTATGTGTGATGCTGGCTTCTGCACAAGGATAATTTTGTTTTATAAACACCAGTCCACACAGCACACAAATCCAGCTGCAATAAGCCATTTCAGAACAGCTTTAATTATTGATGTACTAGAACAAAAAGCAAGCCAGTGTAAACTTCAGATAAGTAATCAGTAACTTTGTTTAAGTCATTGTAACAGTATCACTTATCAGCGAGGTTATCGTATAAATAGTTGAATTCCAGACAGAAGTTCTGGGGCAGATATTATTTATTTCTAACATGAGATTAGAAGATCCTGAATGCTCACTTTTATACCAGATGTCTGGGTTCTTTGCTGCATCAAGGAGAAAAAAAATTAATTATGGGCTTTTATATTAGAGTTGCTAGACTGGGATTACACGGCAGAAATCATAAGCCCATCTCTCTTAAGGACGACTTTCCGCTTGCATGTAAACCAACTGCAGTTCCTGCCTGCGTGGTTCTCTGCGTACGTAGAAAGAAGACAACATAAGCAGAAAAACCTGCAGGTGAAGTCATCTCATTGCAGCCCTTTGTATGTGTAGATCTGCTTTCCCTGGTGTTTCTAAACTCAACACAGAGTGGCAGCTACTTTCTAATGATAGCAAAGGAAGATAGACACACAAAGCTGTGTGCAGTCATGAGACTGCTGGGATATTTTTGCTGTCTAATGCACAGAATTAAGGCAAAAATGAGTTCTAAGCACACTTTCTCTTTCTCCTGCCATCCAACAACACAGGGTTTCATAAGACAGTCAAATACAGAGTATTTAGTTCAATAAAGACCTGCCTTCTCCTGTAAAGCCTGTGAAGTCTCCCTGAACTGCTGCTGAGTGTCTTGGTGGGGAAGACGAATTATACCTGAAAGACACTAAGCAGGCACAGATCTAGGGGATAAAAGCCATTCTGAGTGCAAAACTGCACGAAGGACAAATACAGAATTAGTTTAGAAGTTGGGCTAACATCTTTCCCAAGCCATCCCTGAAGTCAGCATTTTCCAGCAAAAGCCACCACCCTATATAATTTTAAAACCTTATTAAAATCCTACGTGCATCTTCCTCTACAGGCACATGTAATCATCCAAGCAGATAGTTCACCTATAAAAATAACAGCCTTCCTGTCATTACAGGACTTTACAACTCCTCATTCATTTAGTATTGAAAAATAGTGACACATTTATGAAAGTCTTTGCTAACATATAGCTGCTATTTTAATGCTTTCTGGAGCTCGTACAAAGCCATGGCGTATTGCACAGAAGGGAGGTATTATGGTAAGACCATGACAGTAGAAGTTAAAGTTATCAGATCCTTGGTTTACTAAATCTCCAAGAATCCTCATGTAAGAAAAGGAGCCACAAGATGGATGTCCTTAGGGATAATGTCAGGTTCCACCATTCATGACCATCTGTGAAGACGTAAGTGCCAATGGCTTACTTTATCCTTGCATTTGGAAAGAAAAGTGCCTCTTTGCTGTGTTTAAGATCTCCCTATCCAAAAAGGAGTTTTGGCCTAGGGCAAAAGTCATTGTGGATAACGACTTGCTCCATCTTGCCACAACCGATTTGAATCCTGGCACGAGGGAGCGCAGTACCTTTCCAAGCTTCAGCTCCCCACTCCCTTAACACCCCTGCTTGTACATCAGTCTACATCTTCCTGTACCTGCCCTAAATTAGAAAGCACCAACTGCTGAAGTCAGCCCACCGAAGGCCTAAGTGAATAGTGAGTAACATCCTGAGAGATGCTTTGTCTATGCTGTGAATGCAGATATGGAACAGGTCTTGATTGCTGTTATGGTGGGGCACCTGTTTCACATTTGATCTCTAGGAGAGAAAAGGAGATCTACTCTCTGGCTAACGGAGTAACATTCCTACTGTCAAGAAGTTATGAAAACTGAACTCTTAAAAAACAAACAAGATTTGTTACTATAACACATGAAGTGAGACCCCTGTAAAGGAATGCATTTTTATGCATTACAAATTATTTAAGACCTGCAATAACTAACATTTCAAAGTTGTGATGGTTTTAAAATCTCAACTGAATTGGGAAAGAACAGCTCTGTTTACATTCAGGGCTGGGACTACTCAAAATGAATGATAATAGGACTGTAGGGATTCAAATCCACTTTCTAAAAAAGTACCTTTAGGTACTTTTCAGTCTGTCCTCTGAACTGTCAAAGCTGTAAGCATGATTTTCAGTCTGGCCAAAATTGCAGGGACTTGGTATGGGTAAAATGCATACATAATTTATTTTTTTTAATCCCAGAAAGGTCAGAAAGGCTTGGATGACATTTAGGCACCAATGCTACGAGTTTAGTTGCTACATAGGACCTGTATAATGCTGAAGAAGTTAGAGTGTGGGAGAGCTGAGGCTAGTAGTGTTGCATTGCTGGTGCTCAGAAATCTCTGAAATTGCAAAGGCCCAGGGGAGAGTTATGGATGAACTGTTACTTTGGAAAGAAACTCTGACTGAGGGCTGCACTGGCAAAGAGCAGACCTGGCCTGACTCCCATTGAAATTAATAGTATTAATCATGCAAGTGTGCCCTACGGATCCCATTCATCATTATGAACAAATGTGTATTATACTGCTATAAATTAAGATATGCTGTGCAGAACTGTGCTTCCATTGCAAGGTATGAACTAGCATTTTCAAGGAGGCATATTAGAAAGTATAAAGACAAGAGTTTAGGAGTATTTAAAGCTGGAGAGGAAAGCTGTCACTATGTGTTTCTGAAAGACAGGCATAGGAAGCTTTTCCTTACTTTCCACCCCTTTAAAATCTGAACTACCACTTCTCCATGCTTTCTCCCATCTATAAAATTTCCAAATCTTGCACGCTCTGCAGAAAAACATGGTGGTTTTGGCATGCCAACTGGTCACTACCTTGAGTTCACCTTTAATCTCTTGACAGCATAAGGGCAGAAATAGCTGCTCTGATGGATATGATTCAATTTAAAAGCACCACTCACTAAGGCTGCATTTTTATTACTCAGATCAGAAGTTCATTACAGATAAGGTTAATTGAAGAAGTTAACCAGCCATGCCGTCCAACAGAAGCCCTGAGTTCCTTTTTATTTTGTCAATAAATGTCAGAGCTTAAGAGATTTAAATACTAATTCAGCAACTTGACTGGAAACACACCCTTTAAGGGTGAATTATAAAAGCAAATTTTATATATATGGGGTCACTTACTGCTCTATTAGAATAAATTTTTTTTTTGCTTCTTTTTATGGCTTTTTTGTTATTATTTCAATTATGTTAGGCCACAGAAATCCCATTGTGCTATTTATGCATGGCAAACCAAAAATTTCATCAGGTCAATGACCTGTGGAAACATGTTTCCTTTTTAATTTTACCAGTATAACTAAACCACTAAGCTTTCACTGATGCTACTTCCTTCTCTATTACCTCCTGCTCCAAAAATCAAGCAGTTCTTTGGGAAGACTATGTTTAATCTGCTTTCATATGATATAACATCAATTGCAAACAAGCATCTTGTACCAGAATAAATACCAGGATGGAAAAATTAAATTGAAATTATATGGAAAAAATATATCGGTGGTTAGCAATGTAAATTCACATTTTCCTGTGTACCTGTACAGGAGTCATTAGGGTATGTTTTGATGGTACTACTAATTATTGATGAGCTCCTTGTGGGTACAGCAGAAGAAACACATCCAGAGGAAAGATTTAAAAGAGTAATATTGCTTCATCTTAATTGCATCAGGGAAAAGAAAAAAAAAGAAAAAAAAATCCAAGGTCCACTGCAGATAACAGCAGTGAGAAGACTTAGTTTGGGAAGAACTTTGATCCTGATGTGGCATGTCACAAGACTGAGATATCTGTTTGCTGCTATCCCAGTCCAGAGAGCTGTTCTGTTTTTTGTTAGGCCATTGGCATTTCTAAAATGAGGATCCCTCCAGGAATGGGGACAGCTGAGAAACTACCCCCTGCCTACAGACCTCAGCAACATGTCTACAAAATAGCAAGGCATCTTAGAAGGTCTATAGGCCACCTGGCATCAAAGGAAGGTTTCTAATGTGCCAAGTGATTTTCTTGACACTGATTCTAAAGGCGCCGTTCATTCAGTTCTATCAATCAAGTGAAGCAGCTACAATCAGCACACGCAGGAGAACAAACGAGAATTATGTGGGTGGCACATTTTTTCTGTTGTTGTATAAATCAGCACCAAGTCTGGCCTGCAATTTGCTAATGCCATTTCTCTGATCTCAGTGCTATCATAGGTGAGTTTGAGCTACTGCCTAGAGAACCCTCTCCTGACTATACTCCAACACAACATGAATAAAAATCTAGCTAAACAGAGCACATCATGACAGTAATCTGATCAACAAATGACCAGATCCTAATGAGTCATATTCACAGCGAAGAAAGACTTGCAATAAAGAAAGGAAAGTTTGATATACTGATTGTGCTATAACATGGATTGATGTGGCGATGAGTGCCTCCATCCATGTGTGTCTGTGTGTAACTAACTCAAACATGGTGGTGCCCAGCTGACCACCAAGGTTTATTTCCTGAGCCTGTGAAGAGCTTGGTACTTGTGCTGCAATTGGCACGATAATCTTGTTTCTGAAGAGGCGGCAACTGTGTGGGCGTTCACTGTGGTGTCCCAGGGGAAGGTACAAAGACCGCTTGGCATCACAAGGTTTATTTACTGTGTCTACTGGCTCATGAAACATTAGAGAAGCTGGAAGTGGACTGACCTGCTTACAGCTTTGTGTTTGGTGAAGAGCTGCCAGGATGGCGTTCAGCCAAGACAAGTGCTGCACCTTCTGATGTGACCCTCTTGTGATAAAGGCTTGAGCCACTAAATATCAGAAGACAACCTGCCCTGGCTTAATATGCCCTGCTGCAGTGGAATACACATTGCACAGCCAGCCTTCTACTTGGAGAGAACGGGTATCTTTGCAGTTAATCTGCATGATCAGACCCTGAGGGCTTGATTTAAACAAAACTGCTACTGTTTGCAGAATGGTACGCAGGCCAGAGCATGAGCTCTTTTGGCAACAGACTCCAAAAGAAATTAATTCAAGATGTCCATGTGTGTAGAACTTCTTAAATTACCCTTTTCCTATGGAGTTCTTTGCCCCAGAAAGCTAAGCCCGTACCAGACCCCAGATTCCTCTCAACAAAGATCCTTACATATCAGCTGGGAGGATGTTTGTGCAATGTGATGTGTAGAGAATGGTTTCCTCTTTTTAGTATCAGTTCTGTCTAGTAATTCATAAGAAAAGGGGTGTTGAGGGGTTTTTATGTCTAGTTTTTTCCTTGAATCTATAATAGTTCTTGGCTTTAACAGCAGATTTTATTAGCTGCTTATTATTCAGAAATAAGCCAGTATTTTGACTAACTATCTCAAATCATACTTTAATTAAAATGTAAATCAGTAGCATATATGGAGAAATGTAAGGATAATAGCTTTCAGAATGTTTATGGAAATCTGTAAATGTTTTAATTATCTTCATTTGTGCAATACAGTAGCATCCAAGCCTTTAATAAACAAGTCTCTCTAGTCCAAAGAACTCCTAAGTTAAACAGACAAGAGACAAAGCTGTGAACAGAAAACGTAAGCCCTCACTTACAGTAAATAAATGAGGCACAGAAAGGGAGTCCAGGGAAAGCTGTGGCCAACCTCAGAATTTGATTTTCCTCCCTTATGAGGTAAGACAGTACCTTTGGCACACACTTATCTTGCATCTCCGAACAAATATCAAATGTAAATGCAGTTCTTTAAAGTCAGTCTACAGGGACTGCTCCAGAGATTTTATTTCATTCATCACTGATGTAGTTTTGCCGCTGGATTGATTTTCTCTGCTCTTTCAAAACACTAGTCTTGTGATTTCACACCAGGTATCAATGCTTTTAAAGCTCAATTTCCAGAGCAAAATTATCTGAGCTGAATCTCACCTCAAACCAAAAGCAAGAGAGCAAAATTTTGTAATATTTCTAGAGACGTGTTTGAGAACATGATCTCTAATCCTTCCTGTACCAAATCAAGAGGTACCAAGGTACCTGGATCATGTTATTTTTAAGGCCACATGCTCTTTAAAGATAAGCTCAGCATTTTATACTGACCCTCACACTTCAGATGAGTGCGTCTGGCAGTGCTACACCCAGCTCTGACCCTGTATGTATTCTGATGAGTTTTTACTTTCACATATGACCTTTGCTGCGATCTGTTCAACTTCTGAAAAGCTGGGATTGGTTTGACTTGTTGCTGTATTCATTTTCTAGGAAAAAAAGGCATGGGGAAGGAAGGAGGAGAAACCCCCTTAAAAAAAAAAATCCAGTTAAAAATTTCTACGATCACTTTGTGAGAATTCGTCTTCCCCCCAGCCCAGAACCCTTTCTGGGTCTGCAGTGCTCTCTGCTGGGTGACACACGCTATTGCTCACCTGGTGGGAGATGGAAATAGCCTCTTCAACGGAAACTGAGGGAGCTGCTGCCTTCCAGGTACGTCCCCTTGGCTCACAGTTCTGAAAAAATGTTGAACCCTGTGTTGTCAAGCTTCAAGGTGCCACCTGCTCCATAACTGCAGAAACCGCTTGCAAACAAGAGAAATGTGGCTAAATATACAGCATCCAGGAGTTAGCAAATGTCTGCTATTCTCCATCTGTTGTGCTTGGTGTCAGCTGCCACGGGACCAGATCCTGGAGTTATTCCTGATTCCTACAAGCTTTACTTATTGGAGTAAAACTTAACTTTCCAGTAGTTGCAATGATTATAATACTGGCTTTCTTAAAAAGGTATTGTGAAGCAGTGCTGACAGCAAGCGGAGTTTCATATAAACCAGATGAAGGGGCAAAACCTCCCGTCTCTCAGGCAGTCTGAGAACATGCAGGGAAAAGAGGCCGATGGGGGAGCATGACAGGGTGCCACTGACTCCTGTCCCAGTGGCTTCTTGGTAACTCCAGAGCTGTTAACATTAATGCTCTTGACCGACCCTGTGGTTCCTTTGTACTGCTACTGTCTTAACTATAATTTGAGGCAGTGGAGTTCTGGACCGGGACTGGGAAGTCAACTGCAGAATTGGTTCCCCAAGGAAGTGTGCGTGCTCACCCCTGCAGGCTTCTGGGAGAGGGCCCTGATGTTCACTGGTGACCTCCCCATGTTTATGCACGAAGGTAAAGACCCTGAGGTCAGAGTGGAGAAAGTAGCTCTTTAGCAGGTAATAAAACCACAAACATGTGTTTGCACAAGGATTTGCAGTTAGGCCTGGGTTTGGAGGTAAGAATCGTGCAGCACCTCCACTCTGCATCATAATAGCCATTTGCATCCTGCTGCAGATAGGACTGGTCAGCTTTAGAGAAAGAAAATGAGCTCTGTGGGATTTTCTGTCCCATTAGTGTCCTGGCGTCTTGTAAGTGGTGAGCTTGCTTGTGTACATTGTAAGCAACAGCATCAAGTATGAAAGAGTTCTGCCAAGGCTGGGAGACAAACCTCTGACTTCTTTTGTTTCCCCTGCTTTGATTTGGAAAGAAACAATGCATGAAACACAAGCAGTCCTGGAAAACCAAATAAAGGTAAGACTTCAATGCTTTCTTTTCCTGAATACACACCTCTGTCAGCTCTTTAGTCTTTCATCTCTTCAGAGACTAAAGGTCAGTTGGGCCATATGTGAGCTGCTGCCCTCAGAGAGGAAGGAAATCACACATTAGGCACAGCTTTCTAGGCCTGTCTTCATACACTTTGTGTATGAATCATCAGAGCATGACGGCAGCCTGGTGGTGACTAGAGACTGGCATCTAGCAAATCTTGGTTTCCTCTTTTCAAGTTGCTCACTTGACATCTGCAAGCAGTATTTTTATGGGCCTGCAAACAATCATGCTTTTGTTTGGTGGGGCTGTATTGGAAGACTCCTTTTGCGAAAGTGTCAGGAGAGTTCCAGCTAAAGCTGCTTATTTTCATCACTTCTGGGAAACACCAGTCTGGCCCCTGGCCTAAGGAAGAGTGGAAAAACTGCTCTTCCAGCAAGTACTGGGGAATTGCTTTCTGAAATTGTCCCAAACACAATGAAGCCATCAGTCACCACTTTATAGGCTTCCAGCTTCATAACGACTTTGTTCCTCTGTCACACATAGATGACATTTTGTTAAAGAATTGAGGTTTTGTTGCAGCTTTAACATCTTAATGTTCTGTTTTGCTCAACATCCTCAACCCAGTCTTGCAAATAATGTCTTTCACTGCTATAAAGTTAGCAGTTACTTTTCCAGCAAGGCAGCTGTGGGAAAGTTGGATTTAAGATGCAGGTATTTATTCCCTTTCCATCTCTGCAATCATCTTCCTGTTTCCTGTAGCCTTAACATCTTGGTGCCTCAGTTCCTAATACTGTCCCATTACCTTATATATGACCTGTTAAATACATGCATTCAAACATTTGAAAAGTCATAGGATACGGAACTTTAAAACAATTAAATAAAGTTGTGTTCTTTATTACTGCCTTCTGGGACCCATGTAGTCATATCTGCAAGCTTCTTTTATTCTTTTTTATGAAGTCATGAAAATTTGCTTAATTTTTGTTATTAAAGTGAAAGCTGAAGTTTCCATGAAACCATGTGACTCCAGGAAACGGGGCTTTTAAGTGAAAACATTGTAACGCTAACTGTAAGATTATGAGACCAGGCAGATGAGTATGAGGGGCTGAGTTACTCAGGTGACAAAGGCAAGGTCTGTAGATCAGGACTATAGCTCATATTCAGACGCTATCCCTCTCTGTACCATCAAGATCACTTTCCAATAGCTGCTATGGGAATAATGTTTTTGTTGCTTTTTAAAGGATATCATCACTTAGATTTTGGTATCAATCACTTTCCAGGGGTGAGCCATGACAAGCTGGCCAGTAACAGGGGCAAGGATGTTTGCTTCTATCAAAAAAAAAAAGTCAAGGGATTCTTTTTTGTAGTAACCAGTAATGTCACCACTTCTTTCACATCTTATCTGCAGTAAACCAGGCACTATGGTACTATTCTGACCTGATCTTTATGCTGAAACATCTATGCTGAAGATAGATTTGATCAAGATTTGGTAGACACCCCCTCAACAGTACAGTATGGCAGAAGGTCAAGGAAGAGAGCAGAGCACCCTTTTTTGTTCAGAACTATCACAACTTCACAGCCCTTGTGCTACTTAGAGGTACTGCCCTCCAATACAGCCCAAGCAGCCTATCTTTGCTGTTAGTACAAAGTACTTCAGTGGGTTTATAACTCCCAGAGCATAAAATGGAAGAATTATTCTCATTCATCATGAGGACTGTATTTTCAAATGTATTTTTTTCTAATGTGGCAGCATGGATGTGAACAGCTGTTGCCCAGATTTACAGACACGGGGCTACTACGTGACAGCTCTTGTAAGAAAGAAGTAATACGAAACACTGGCAGCGTGAGGAGGCAAATGTAAAACAGGAATGCAGGGTCTCCTGGAATACCTGTATCAATAACACTGTGCTTTGCCCAATGGTTATTACAGTCACACATGGGGTCAAAGAGCCTCCTCTTTGTGGACAAAGCAACCTCAGGCTTGCAATATCACACCCATCATTTGTCTTTTAGAAGTCTCCTTAAGGAAGTGCATTTAGGAGCAGTTATAACCGGATGGTGTTCATGGTCAGGAAAGAAGTTCCAGGAATAGCAGGTATGAAATCATGTCTGTAGCACACATGCAATCCAAGGACTATTTTTAGGAAGAAGCCTAAACCGGAAGTTTAACAGTGGGTCTTTTAGGACTTGTTTCTGTTATAAAGATGAAGACAGTTAAGTGAGCATTGCCTGAGTTTACAGTGTCACATGAAACACCTGAGGGTGCCAAAGAGACCTTTTCAAGTGGAGTAGAGAGGATAAAGTTAGCAAGGATATGGACAAATTTTTAGGAAAATGCATGAGAGTGGTATTTACAGAGGGAGGGGACCTTGGGTGACTTGCATGACATGCACTGAGAGTCAGGGCAAACGGTGCCTGAGCACCTACTGTGCCTTTGATATTCCTACCTTCCATTTAGTTCTGCATGCAGTATAACTATCATGGACTCATTATAAGGCACTTAAGTATCACCTACTTCGACATCACAATACCTTTTGGGATGCAGAGAAGTTCTGGAGTACATTTGAAACACAAAGAAGCTGGGAACTGTCACATCAGAGATGTAAACATAGGTTTCCTCTGTCTTTGGTTAATACTTGCATTATGGAGGTGTGTATTCTTTCTTTAAAAACAACAGAAACGGGGCTGGTTGCTAGTAATGAGAAGCCAGAATTTTAACAATGTCTTATTTTTTAGCAAATGTTCTGATTATTTGGTAATCCTTAATTTATTAATTGAGAAACAGAATTAATTAGACTTTTTAAACTACTTAATCTAGTAATAAAATGTTAAGATCCATGTAAGATAATGCTTTCCTGTTTTCCTTGGCCATTTAATTGAGGCCAAATATTGGTCACCATCTTTTTTTTTTTTGTTAGAACTTTTGTTTCTTTACTTATACTCAGGACTCGCTTGCTGGGCCAGAGAGACCTGGTGTGCCTGCTGGAGGTCAGTTTCTTTAAATAAAAAAGTAATCCAGATCAATGTGGGATTACAGCGCACAAAATCCCCTCATGGCTAAGCAGGGTCAGTGTTCTTGGATGGCAAAACTGCCCTGAAGTTTTACTTTGCAATAAAATACCTGGCTTCTTGCTGGCTGCTGGCTTCCCCTCCCAGCAATGAGCTTGCCACAGTGCTATTTTGCTTTTAACTACCCACCTTGGTCCAGGTTCAGCTGAAAGGATGTGCTCCACATGCCCCCAGGATTCCAGCAGTCACAGCTCAATGCCTGCTTAGCCGCTGAGCTCAGCAGTATAGATGCAGCCCCAGGTGCTGAGCCCTACAGAAAATCTGCCTTTTTCTTGGGTGCCAAAAGATCAGCTGAGCATGCAGGAAAATCCAACCCTATAAAGTTGGCAACATTACTTTCCTCACTGCTGTTTGGATTCAACAGTGTCTGGTCACAGCGGCCAACTTTTGGTATTGTGGTAAAAGATTAGATCTTATCTGCGTTCAAAGAAATTGTAAGGGAATTCTCAATGTGTACACAAGGCCAAATCCAGAGGTATGCCAAGCCAGTGACTTCCACGGGGAGCCATCTCTCCTTATGAAATTGCCTCAACACACATACATAAACACCCCTGATTTTAGGGTCTCTGTGTTAGGATGCTGTGGCATCATAAAGTGCCTTTCCTGTGTCTTGTTTGTTTCTCCTTATTTATTTTTATCTCCTATGAAATCATCACTAGCAGCAGGAGCTGTTTTAATTGTCTCCGTGCTTCTGACAAAAGTAGGAACATTTTGCTTAGACTGAGGCTCAGCAGAGGCACCCTTCAAGCAAAGTGTTCAGAGCTCACTTCAGAAAGAATCTTTACATCAGGATTCCCCACCACGGACACAGAGGATGTTACACTACAGGATCCTGTGGGGTGCCACAGATGCCTTAGCCTCCCAAGAAAGGAGGGATGCCAAAAGTGACTGGGAGCTCTGTCCACAAGTGTCCATTGTGGTTGCTGAATGACACATCTGCCTGCTAGAAACAGACTTCTGAGTTGTGAGCACACTTATAGCTGGCCAGCAGCCTGAAATTACTTCAAAGCTCTGAGCTGGGCCCAAGGGGTCCAACATCCTCTTCCTCTGAGCTCGCACAACACCTGTGCTTAAGCAACAGCCGCTGCCAGGAGCTCCTTTTCCTGACCAGAGATGCTAAGACCTACACATCAGGAGATGAAGGCAAAGCTGTGCCAAGAACATCAAAGTAAACTTCTATTGGCAACTGTACCTTTGAGGAAAGTGGGATATTTCTTATGCAGGACATTAGCAATGATTTTAGAATAGCTGTGTTTAAAAAAACTAACAACTTCAACAACAGGAAACAAAGAAGGGAAAGATTTGAAACCAAAGTTCTCCAACAGAGAATACGTTACAGCATGGGACTCCAGTGATAAGACTCAAGCTACTAAAATAGCCACCTGAAAAAATATTTCATCAGGACATGAGAGTGAGCAACTCTTAGAGATTGTCTGAGGTCACCCCTCACATTTACCTCCACATTTCAGCTACCGGTAGGAGTGGAATGGGTCAGTGGAGTTGCAGGTACCATTCCCTTCAGACTGATCCAAATCACCTGGAATGCATCTTATTTCATAATGCCCACAAGAAGAGAAACTATACGCTCTCACAAGAAGAAAATAGGTTTGACGATGATTTATGCAGTGAGTTTGTTAAGACCACGGATTATTTACTCCATCTTCTTAAGCACTCCAGAGTCTCTTGCTCCTGAGGTTTATATTTTTTTGTATATATATATTTATATATACCTAAAAAAAAGTATACACACCTCTACTATTTTATAAACATACACACGCATGAATGGAAACTCTCCGTGGCTGCCCGACTCCCTTTCTCGAAGGCGACGGCCTCCGACGCCCGGAACACCAGCGTGTTAAATTAATCTAATGAAAATAGCTGTCTCCCGGCAGGATTACATTTTTTCATTTCCTTCGATTGTCTGCACCTCCCGCCGGGGAGCACCGACCCCTGCCGCCCGCCCTGCGCCGCGGCTGTTCCCCGCCCGCCCGGGGAGCCGCGGCGCCCGGCCCCCTCGGCAGCCCCCTCCGGCCCCGCTGCGGCCCGGCGCCCTCGGCAGCCCCCTCCGGCCGAGCAGCCCCCTCCGGCCGAGCAGCCTCCTCCGGCCCGGCAGCGGCCCGGCCTGGCAGCGGCCCGGCCTGGCAGCGGACCCCCGGCCCGGCTGGCTGCAGAGGGCACCAAAGCCTCGGGAAGAGGCCCCGCCGCAGGCGCGGCAAACGCCGTTCTTTTGCCGGGGCTGGGGGGCAAGAGAGACTTGCGAGGGGGCAAGGGACAAAGCCCGGACCGTGCTGCAGTTTCGTCATATCTGTGCAGCGCTACGGGGATACCCAGAATCCTGTTACGAAACACTTGTGCTTCAGGACCATCTGGCACTGCCGCTGCTGTGCTAGAGAGCCCGTGGCACCAGAGAGGCTACACCGCTGTGCAAGGATTTACAGCCCTCCAGGACTTCGTTCGTCTGGGTAGTGGCTGCATGCCAAATGCAGTAGCAATAAACACATTGACCCAACCAGAACAATTTCTTACTTAAGTAATTTCCCGGCCTGGGAGAAAATGCAGAATGGCACAATGTTATTGGGTAGCTGTCGCTAAAAGTCATACATGTTGCTTCTCTCTGAGAGCAGCTGATGAAGCCTCAGCAAGTGCAGGCCCTCCTGGCCTAGGAAGGCAGAATCCAGGTGTGCAGAGAAGAGCTTGCATAAGGGCTGTCACCTCCACAGCAACACTAACGCTGACGTACACATAACCCACATCTGTCCCTGGGCTTGCCATAGCAATGAACAAAAGCTCTCATAACATTTGCAGAGATGTGAAAGGGAGTTCGGTGCTCATACTCAATGCTTTTCAGAATACATACTACAGTCCCAGGGAAAAGTGGGACATCATCCTGACTACTCTCCTTACCTGTGCATCTGAATGCATTAGGAAGCAAAATAATCCACCCAAGAAGGACTTTCTCAGGACACATCACAGTCACTTTTCTGACAATTAATCACACAGCTAACTTGTTATGTTGACAAGTGCTCACTCCAGCAGGGAACTAAGTGGTTGGTGTGAGGGATACCAGCCCTATAAATCAGCTGACAGTTTGAGGTGTGACCATATTCTTTAGCTTCTGATAAATTCAGTGAGTCTGTGTCTCTCTCTGGCTTACTGGAGGATGCTCTTCATGCAATACAGGGAGAATGGGTTAAAGAACATCTGGTTTTGGCAGAAAGAGCTGTAAGTCTAGAGACAAGTCAATTGGGAAACTTTTCAAGACTTCAAGAGACACTGGATCAAGCCCATAGGGAAAGGAAATAAGCACTACTCTTATCTGCAACATCAGTGCTTCATGTTTAAAAGCCTCCATAGATAGCTAGCATCTGCTCTGCAACTCTTCTGGTAGTACAGAAGTGTTTATATATTTTTATCCCAGCATCTTTAAATAGCCCTATTTTGCGTAAAAAATGTTGAACCTTTTACTGCAAATTCCAAATGTAAGGTAAGATCTCAGCCATGAACATCCCAAACCTGTAGATATTTCAAGTTTTCATCTGAGTTTAGCAGACAAGCTCCTTCATTCCCAGTGACAAAAAAGGATTGTATTTTCACTACGACCTCATCATTCACTCCCATTGTGACATCACTGCAGAATAGTTATCTAAGTAACTTGATAAGCCCTTCAGGGTTTGTTGTTTGGGTTTGTGTTTGTTTTTTTTTTTCACTTTTAAATCAGTAAGAGCTCCATTGTTGCTACAGATAAGCAGACAGTTTGGGTTATTTGAGTGCAAACTGCAGATAAGATGACTGTCTCCTGGAGGCTTTTGTTGTCTGTTTCTGCTAAGGGCTTTTTGTTTCTCCCCCTCTTTATATTAAAGTTCTTTGAGGTTGTTCTGCGTGTGTGGGAAAGTACAGTGATCACAACTGCTTCCACAAGTGGTTGTGGAATCTGTACTACCCTTGGGACTCCCAGCCTGAATTTGCAAGTCTCACTTCCATGTGTGAGCTGGCACACCCTCCTCTGCAATAACTCAGCCTTTCCCCAGCACTCGTGCAAGAGAGGGTTGAAGGCTGGGCAGATTCTTAAATGCTTCCCTGTTAAAGATGTCTGTGACACAGAATCTGGGAACCAGGATCCTTACATGATAAAAGGGATCCAACTCTGTATCAGCCTTGGAAAACACTGATTCTGTGAGCTTACAGCAAGAAACATGTCAAGAGAATTCACCTTCTATGTGTTGAAGTAAATAAATAGGGATTTGGCAAAGATAAAGGGTATTTATTCAGTTTCAGTTATAAGAATGGAATAGTGCTGTAAGATGGAGAGAACGTATTAGCCAGAACTACAGGATTCATCAGCAGGTTCCGATTCGTATGATTCAGCTGTGTAGAGGTCACTGCACTTCCTCACTTCCCCACTCTCTGAAATGCAGGCTGATATTTATTTACCTGTCCTAAGACAGAAGCAGATGACTCGGTGAACGCTAGCAGAGTGCCAATGGCCATTATTTCTAGAGCTCAGAACTTTTCAACTGAATCATACATACACCACAACCCAGGTCAGGTGGATTTGATGTGCATCCAATCACTTGTTTTTTCCCCCCTTTCCCAAATGATTTAGAATCACAAAATTGGTATAAAGAGCCGACCTATAAGCAATTGTTTCTATGTGCAGATAAAGCTTGTGTCAGAGTTGTAGCATGCTACACTGCTTTTCATCTAATTTTTTGCAGCTCTTACAACAGAAGGGAACTGTTCTAACCATCCAGCACAAACCCGGGCAGCCCAGGTCAGGGCCTTCTCCCATGATACTCTGACTACATTCCTGTTCTTTGCTATCATGGTCCCAGGTAATAATCAGAAGGGAGTGCCCACAGTCACATGGGGGATGAGCCAGTCCAGTCTATTTCCTGATTTTCAGGGTCAACAATTCCTTATATTCTTTGACACTTACAGAGGATTCTCCAGGCTACCAGATGAAACAGTTGCAGCCCACTTTCAGCTCTGCCAGTAACCTACAACTTGAGACAGGCAACTAACTTACCTTCCTTTCTTTCCTGGGTCCTGCAAGGATTTCAACAGCACTTGTCTTCGAAGTCAGCTTAGGGCCTAGCCTATAAGGAAACCTCTGAAAAGCTCCTCTAAATAGAAGTCATCACGATAAATTACTCCTAATTAAATAATCAACCTTTTCAAAAACCTTGTGAAAGAGATAGTTAGGTAAGTTTTATCAGCCCTAGTTTACAAGGAGATCACAAGATTACCTGTGAGGCATGCCCAAAGCTACGTATCACATACAACCAGAAAGCAAGCCAGGACTGCATTCCTCTCCTAATACCACGCTGTAACTTCCAGAGAGTACACTGCCTCCAAAACCAGCCTTGATCATCAGGACCTCTTTCTCTTGAACGACTACTCTCTTCACCTTTCTATCTTATAGATTTTGCTTCTTTAAAACATGCTGGAAGAGGCAGTGCTAGTACTTGAACTGCACTTGACTATGAGGGGTCCATCCTCATCTACAGATAACTGTAACACTTACTAAACCTGCCCTGCACCTTGGTAGAGCTTACACCAAGCACCACAATAAACCAGACAGACCTCCAACTACAAACTCTCCCAGCAACTCCCCTGATTCAGGCAGTTTAATTGAGCATTGAAGATAATCTATTACAGCTGGTTTGTAAGTGTCTGAATTCATAATTCTCATCATTTGCAGAGCTTTTTTTTCTTTCCCCCACAGAGGCATTTGTACAGGGCTCCATGCCCTGTTATGTTTCAGTCTGTTTTTCCATACTGCTTTCCACTTATCATCTCCACCACCACACCTGCCATCAAGGAAACACCTAATATATTTGTGTATCTTCTGTTGCCTGCAATATTTTAACTTAATTCATCAGGGCATCTGTGTTTCCTGACAAGTGTGTAAAGAAAATTTATATACTAGAAGGGTGGTGTTATAGGAGGTTGAGGTGACGGACTGCTCCGGCAGTGTTCTCCCTGTATCACACAAGTTAGATAGTATTTCTCAGCTCTCCAAAGAAAAAAAAAAGTCTGTTTTAACATGTTTATAACTGTAGCTGCATCCTAGAAAATAGATACCCTGGGGAAAAACAAAAACCTAGCAGGTATTTACTACTTCTGCACCTCCTGGTATTCTTATTACTTCTTCTTTTGGTATCTTTTTGATTTCTCTGCATGTACTTGCCTCAATGTATATATCTTTGAAGCACCTCTTAGAAAGGAAGTGTTAATAAAAATACCCTGTGCAGCAGATGCGCATTGTGATGACTTTGCTAAGTGTTATGCCTCTCCATTATTCACAAGCTTCTACCAGTCTGCTCTCAGCAGGACTGCCATATGTAGGATTAAAGGAAGCAACAAAACAAGAACAAAAGTAAGGTTTCCCTGGCAGCACAGTTTATGTGCCTTTCTAATGTCTTGCTTTATCTGTCTCATGGAAAAGCGATAGCCCCTGCAGAAGAGAAAAATAAATTATGCCTTAATTAAGCCCTTTTTTAATGCTTTTCTTGCATCCTCAGTGAGGGAAGGCTGTGTCATTCTAACTGCATCCATTTAGAAAAAAATCACGTATACTTAGAACCTTAGACCCTTGGAAATACTGTAAAAGCAGACAAGTCCCGAGCATCTGTGCAGCTACCCGATACATTGCAGTCCATGTGATTATTTTTCACCTGCTCACGGTGCAGACAAAACCCTGTGTTCTTTTCTCAGCTCAGCTGCTAATGCATAACTTTACTTTTTCTTCCCCTCTGTAATTCCCAATTGCTTCTCTGAGAGCAAAGCTACTCTGTTTGGGGATGTCAGCTTGTGCTGACAGCAAGAGCCTGGATAACTTGACTCAAGGAACAAGCAGAAGAAGGGACAGCCATTCATTTCCAGTTTATCTCTGAATGATCGTGTGGCCTAATATAGTTAGTTGGGCTGCCTGTGCGTAACCTTTCAGATGTGTCAAGTAACTGTGAGCAAAAAGCAATTTGGATTTTGTGGTTAATTGTATGCCCCAAACAAAGCATTTCTTACGGGTAGGACATTGATGAGAACTTTTCTTTGGTGTCTAATCAGTAATGAGTTAATGCTACAGCTTGGCACTTTCTTCATAAGATTATCTTCCCCAAGCAGGTAGGGATTCAATTATCTCTAATATCTCCATCCTTCTATGAAATTTGCTTGAAATCAAAAAATACTTTATCAGGGAGTCACACAAGCTGCCTTGGTCCACCCAGCGTTTTCCTAAGGACAGGCAGCATACCATGCGGAACAGAAGTTCGTGCACCGCTGCACCGTGTTCTGGTGCACAGTCCACCTCTCACCCGTATGTCTCATGCACTCTGCCAGTCGGTGGTTTGGACTGAGAACTCCCTATGTAATGACCGCTGTAATCAGAAGCCAATCTTGATTAGTCCCTCTACACATCACTGTATGGTAAAAAAGGTGCATTAAGTCTGGACTGCTAAAAGCTAGGTGGAAATGCTTTGACCACATCACAGTAACAACAATTAACAAGGCTGTTGTAGCCTATTCCCAGCTTTCCCTACACTGCTATACTAAGCAAAGCAGCCTATTTGTTTTTCTAGCACAAGCTGACCTTCTGTGCAGTCAATATCTAAAACACATTGTCTGAGAAGAGGGAGTTCACAACATTGAATTATGCAACTATATGAGTGCACCCAAGCGTTTAGCAATGCAGACTGCATCCATTCCTGCTGACTAGTTGCGATTTTCAGATACATTGGAACCGGCATGTCTTGAAATGTGAATTCTTTGCAGATGGCTGTATCTGCTCAGCATACAGCTGTAGGCAAAACTCCACTATATTTTGAACAGCTCTGCCATTGCATAGCTCTGGGGCGTGTGAGAGAGGGAAAGATGGGAGCAGAAAGACATTTGCAGCTCCAGTTCTACTGTTTTCCAGATGGGCCATGGCTGATAAGTGGAGCTGGGCAGATTTCTGTAACAGCCCTTCTGACTGTGAAACTTTCCCAGTTTGAAAGGTATGGAGGGATCAGGTTGTAGAGAAAGTACAGGGAGCACTGGCTGGGCGAAAATTCCTAGCCTCATAGCATAGGTGAACCGCACATGCTATTTTGAAGACACCAAGGACAGTGAGCAACTACTGAAATTCTACAGACATATCACTTTTTAACAGAAATACAGAGCTGAAAAGGTCAATATGGGTTCTTTCATAGCTTGAACACCTACATAAAATTATTAGCAAGTCCAACATCCCGATTATCCTTCATGGAAGCACTTGAATGCTTGGGGGTTTGATATCAGATTTCCTATTTTAAATGTGAATAGTTTAGGGTAAATTACAGTGTTTATGGTTTGAAGGGAGCTTTATTGTTTTATTTTTTGGCAAAAGATAAGCAATACTACTGAACCATGCTTTCGAATTTGGAGGAGTTTGCAAATCTCAGATGGCACAGAACTACTGAGCTAACTGAAAAGAGGTTCATGGGTGGACAGGAGCTGGAGACATTCTGTTTCAAATAGCTATGACCGCAGTCCCGCCGAAGAAAAAGAAACAGCATGAAGCACTTACATCTAGTATTATAAGTTCTGACTTCATTTAGCTCAATGAATATGTGGAGTAACTCCACTAAACCAACAGAATTGTTTTTAACTATGACCATTGTAATGGGCAAAAACTGACCTTTTGAAAAGGATTCTGGGAAGCACAGATGTGGATCACATCTACCCTTTTTGTCCTTGTAATTTTAAATCCTAAGTGCTCTATATGGTTTAAAAAGATATGTCAGACAGAGGAAACATTATCATCTCTACTTCATAGGGGACGCAGACAGATTAGATGATTTGCCCATGGCTATACTTTCTGAAAGAGCCAGGAACTGAACCAGACTGGTCCAGTCTCAATGTCTTAACCACAGGGTCATCATTCCCTTCCTTGAAATGGTTTCCAAAAATCATGATTATACTGACTGGAAGCCAAAGTAGTGGAAACATACTCCCAATAAACCGCAAGCTACAGTTATAGGCTTTTTCCTTGCAGTGCCTAAATAAAGTTTCAGAATATTTCCCTTAGTTCTTCAGGATGTAAAAACATGTTCTGGCTTGAAAAGGAGACAGATTTACCAACGTGAATCTGTCGTTTTTGAAAGTCATTTTCAATTTTTATTCAACAGGAATTTCCCATGCGAAAGAAACACAACGTACTGCTTTGTGCCAACATCTCCTTTCCCTATAACTGCGATTTTATTCATAGGGAAGAGGAGGACTGATTTGAGCAAAGAACAAACAGAAAACTGCATCAAATGGTGGAAACAAGAGCACCTGAGATGCGAGAGACACCGTGCCAATCCACTGGTTCTTTAGCCCAGTTAGCTGACCTATTTGATTCGTTATACTCTGCCACTTTCCTGTCATGGCTTAGTGTTATGCTTTGAGTTACCTCAGTTGTGTTGGTAAATTATATAGGACGAGGGCTGCTGCAAATACTTTGCATTAGTGTAATGCAAGTGATCAGAAACTGCAAAAGCTGGCAACTCAGAACCTTGTGTGGAGTGTTTGGAAATATATTTGCTATAAAAAGAGTTGAGAATAAAAACAAGAAAGGAAGATGGAGAGACATGCAGATGGCTGTTGTAGGACTCGTGTCACCCTCCTTCAGTCAGAAACAAAATCCTCCCTGTTTTTTTAGATAGCTTTGCAAAGAGGATGTGCTAGTATTACTTCCTGACACTGGGGGTTTGTTATCAGTGCGTATGACGAGAGACAGCATTCCAGAGAGGCAAAGGTCTGTGTAAACTGGTTGTCATCCCCAAGTACAGACAGATCCAACTTTCCAACTGCCTCTTCATGATGATCAAGCTAAGACTAAGAGTCTTCTCTGTCTTATCCCTCAGATGAGTGTCCAAGCTACTGTAGTACATACCACATGGGAGACATGGAAAAACTTTATTTTCTTAAGATCATTCTTTTCTATGTCCTTTATACAAATTTTTGCCTTCAGAGAGATTTGCCTCTCCCGTGTTAGTATGCTTAGAAAATAGAGTGGCACCAATTTCAGGACCTGCAGTTAGAATTCCTGACCTCTCAGTCAGCAGCTGTGAGTCATCTGCTATTTAGTGATAAGCAGGTCATTTAGCCTTGTGGCTTCTGCTCAGAACCTGACCATGAGCTAACTGAAGTCCAGGGGAGTGTCTCCCCTGGTTTGATTTGGACCTACACAGCTACTTACAGACACACTGAAAAGATAGTGCCCTATGGAAGTTTGAAGTCTTCTCTATTAGCTTTTTCAACTTTCCCTCTAATGACAATAACTTACAGTTTTGGGTGCACAGGGATCATTCCAATTGCAAAAGCTGGATTTCTTCCACCTTTCTTCCATGAATGGAGTGAGACAATCCAGAGTAGAGAAAATGTACTACAACAAGCTCTGATTTAGCAAAATACGTCTCCGCTGGTTTGTGTTCCTTCCCAAGGCAGCACACCTGAAAGCGTGCTTAGGCAAAGCCTCAGCAGTAGCAATTAAAATCAGATACTAACTTGACTTCAGTGTAAATGTTTGTGTCATATTGACTGCTGTAGCACTTAAGTATGGATTTAAAATAAACTCTATGCTTATGCAATGTCCTGAATAAAAACACTTTCCTGCACTGAGACCTCTGTCCTTATTGTGATCAAGTGCTCAGGTCTTGTCAGGCAATATTCACCATCAGAAAACAATGGTGACTTTTACCTTGTGAACTGCAGAAGTAGGCAGTAGCCAGGGCCAGCTGACTGTTTCTCAGCTGGCTGAATTCTTCCATTTTGCAGTGAGAGCAGAGGTAAAGAAACATGTGAGCTGCTGGATCAGGAAGGACTAAGCTCAAATATGAGGGAAAGTGGTAAGGGTTTACTTTGTCCTTTCCTGTACATTTGTCTGCCATGAATGCAAAGGACTTCCTATTTGGTGCTGTGGGGTGAGAGCCAGAATTTTCAAAACTTTGGCTCAGCTCCTGCTAGCATTCATGTTCTGCTTATCTTGCTTCCGGTGCAAACCATTTCCAGAGATGGTGTTACTGAGAAAGTCAATGATTGTGATGGAAACTGAGGAAGAAGAGTTAGCAGAAAACCAAGAGACTGAATTCAAATGCTGACAAGAACTGGCCATGACCATTCAAGACACTTTCTGTCTAAGGAGATTTTACTAAAATCAGAGCAATGCCAACTCATCCCAGGTATCTCTATGAGCCTCAGCAGCAGGCTATGCTCTTCTCTGCTGGGAAGCAGGCAGAAGAGCAGGACTGCAGTACTGAGATTGCAGTGGCACTGCAGTGTGTCCAGACGAGACCAAAGCTGTAGAATGCAGCTCAGGAATAAAAGCTTGACCACTGCACAATGAGAATCAGTTCAGACCTGGATTTCTAAATCACCTTGTTATGTATGTGCCCTGATTCAGCAAGACACAGAAGTCTATCTCCAAGCCTGACTTTAGCATGACAACTTGTGTTTAAAAATCTTAGACTGAGTCAGGGGTAGTATCAGGAGCTATAACGTAACACCATGCATATCAGTTTTACAGCCCAGGATTTCAGATTGTCTAGACCTTATCCATCCTGCCTCCCCAGAATGTTCCATAGCACTGAAGCAGGACCATGAGGCACTTAAAATAATCAGCCATAAATATAACTGACTAACAGTGTCTGCTAGTGCCTGTTGCAGGAAAAGGTTAGTAAAAGTGTCAGCACAAAGAGCTCAAAGGGGTTTTGACACCAAATGGATAAAAAATCAGCCTTCTTGGTGTATGGTTTTAAACTCCATCTATTGGTCTGAAATGGTGTATTCTACAAGACTTTATTCTGATTATCATGATTACATGTTTAGGAATATCATACATTATAACCCACAGAACCAAAATGCAGAGCATTTCTACCATGGTATGCTTTCAAAATGAGAAACTTAAGTCAAATGTTAATGTAAAAATTATGCCCATTGGATTTTATAAAGACTTTTACTGTGTTCAAGTAGATTGCAGAATACGTGGTTCACTATCTTCTGTAGCATCATCAGAAAAAGATTTATCTGCATGTACGTTTCTGCTTGGTGAGTAGTTTGGGCAGTGACTCTCTGCTGTGTAAGAAATGAAGTATATGCATGAAGCCCTGGCTTTTTACAGTGACTGCAACAAATGTTTCCATTTAAAGGAAGTTTTGCATAGTCTTGCACAGAAAGTTCAGGCTATCTTATTACTTCTTGCACTCATACTAATGTACGCTATTAGCTGGTTAATTCATGGATGCATTAAATAGCTTAAATATGGTATTACTACCATAATCCACAGTCTGAACTATATGCAAAGTTCAAGTAGGGATTTGGATAGTACATGCCCTTAAAGGTGACTTTCAAAAGAAAAAAAAAGTTGTAAATATTTGTTTGCTGAGAACTAAGGTGTACAGAAACAGCCTAAAGGTATTTTAAAGGCATTTCTTCTTACTTTTCTTTCACCTGGCAAACTCCCGTTCAACCAGAATTGTTTACTATTTATAAACATACCATATAGTGAAGACTCCTGGTACAAACAACTAGTGACCATCCACACCCTAATGGGAAGGGAGTATCATTCTGTGAACGTGAACAGTACCTTATTGACATCTCTTCATGCTACCACAGCCAAGGCAACAAAACATTTGCAGTTCCCAAGGACTCACAAATCAAGACACAAAGCTCCTTTATGTCAATAATTTGGCCTACAAATCATCATAGAATAAAAAGGGTAGTTCTTTTCTTTGCCTTCTAGTTAAGAGCTAAGATGGCAGATTCTTCCTGCTGCTTTTGTTTTCATTTTAGTCTGATTTGCCCTCTCCCTCCAGGCTTTGTTTTTAAAAAATGCGATGGTCCAGTGGATGCTCTGTCAATATTTTCCTCTTAAACTGGAATCTCAATGCATTGGCTACCTTGAGACCTGACCCAGTTTTATACAGCATGGTACGCAGAACCCTTGTTCCCCAGGGACCGTCAGCAACTTGAACAAAGCCCTGCACACAGTTTATACGGCAGCTTTGGGTCTCTGGTACTGGTCTGACATACAGAGAATGAAAGGAATGGGTTAAGTTTTCTAGCTAGTTCTGAAAAACAGGGTGCCACTGTGAGGCAGAATTAAAATGAGAATGAATCCAGACTGCAGTTCTTTAGGATATGCACTATTTTCTATAGATGTCCCTTTGCCTCTTCCCTTCAAAACCCCACTCTGTCTTTAGCATATATTACAAGTATTATACTGTTTTATAGAATTCTAATTAAGAATAGTTAGGTAAGGTCATGAAATCTTCTAGACCAGAAACTAAGATTCTCCCTTTAAATATGTTTCTCTACCAACTTAGCACTACAGTAATTGTGAACAAAGAAAAAATGCCAGACTCTAATCAGCACGCAGCAGGGATGGGTCATGAACACAGTTATCTTTCTTCTCACAAGCCTCCCCTGGATAAAGGAAATGCCCTAATACTCAAGGCATCTTGGACACCAGATGGCTGATTATTAGACATTTTATAAAGAGGAAGGAAGTAAAGAGAAACAGCCTGAATTTTCATGGTACTGTAGGGACAGGGGAAAGGAAGGCGGAATAAGGACCTAATCCAAAACTTACTGAACTGGGAAGACACTGATTTCAAAGGACTCTATATCAGAAGGAACAAAAGATCTGTGTTTGCTTTTCCTTCTGCAGATTAATTCTCAACTCATCAGGAGCTAGAATGATTGACAGGTGAATAAAATGTCCTTTCTATTATTACCACTGTAATGACTTACAGCTGAGCCAGTTTTCTGCAGGAGACGGGTTTGAGTTTTTACATACTCATAATAATGTTGCAAGTTTTCTTTAGACTATCTGCAGGCTTTTCAAAGACCTGGTCTCCAAAAGCCTGACTCAGTAGAGCAGGAGCAGGCTGTGAGGCCAGGAGGAACACCAGAACGCACTGGCAGTTGCTTGCAGAATTCCATCTCCTGTGAAGGAACTCAACAGGCAATGCTGATCGGATGCATTTGGACTGATCATATAATTTGACCCAGCCTGTTTTACAGTGTCTCAACTTTTAGAAAGCTGTGAAAGTCAGCTCCTTCCATTTTTATCTATTGTGGGGTTCTTGCAGCTCTTCTAAAATAGAGATTTTAGTCCATCCAGGTTCTCTCCAGAGACAGCTATGTAACAGAACTACAAGACGTGCACCAGAACGCTTACGGGAAAGAGACTTGATGGGTGTTTCACAAGTGGAAGATGGCAATAGCTCCTCCCAGGTCCCATCATGCATGATGGAGGAACACAGCTACATCAGACATGCAAATGAATCTTGGGAAGAATGCGGATGTTGGATCTAGCGGTCTTTATGGCCCTGCTCCTCCCATGGAAAGGGATGTGGATTATCCAGCAGGCCCTGCTGATGCCAGGACAGCCTTCTTGCTAGGTATGTGATGAGAGACAAAATGAATTGCTTGAGAAATTTATGTGGTCACCCCACTTCTGAGGCATTGCCGATACAGATGTGCAAGAAGGGCTGCAGAACTGGAAATGAGGCCTCCCACAGAACAGTGTGAGAACTGGTGGTAATATCTCTCTCCACACAGAAGAGGCTGCATCAGGAAAAGTTTGGGGTTTTATTTCCTTTTGCCAGTGAAACTGGCATCGAGTCAGAGTTTTGCTGACAGAAGCATGGCACACAGGGGTGTGAGGAGTTTTTTATCATGTTGTTAATCAACACAACTACATTGCCAAAACCCCCAGTGCAGGACAAGCCTCATGCAGGGCGTGCACAGCAGAATCTGGACTCATGTCCTTTCTATAGGCCTGTCACATTAAACGAATCCGAGAGCACAGGGTATAATGTGAACAGTTGATTAACCCATACAACTCCTTTCCCTTTATTTAAAACAACAAAAAAGGGCTTGGGGGAATGAAGCTAATAGCCATGTGGGGTAACAGCACTGAAAAATGTAATGATGGACCTTGAGCCTTTTTTTCACACAGATGAAAGAGGGGCTGTTGTGATGCAGTTCAGCAGCGTTCTAATAACAGAGGTAGCGGCAAAAACAACTAAAACCTTCAGCCATGTTTCAGACTCAGGGCTGTAATCTCCTTATGCAATACACTTGACAAAGCTCTCTTGTGGAATATGAGCCTGCTTTTTCCACCACAATATATACCCCCTTCCTCTCTTTCTCGCTCTTTCTCTCTCTTTTCTCTTTCTCCCTCTCAACATTTAACCAAATAAACTGGTTATTTTGCTGTAGATAAAACAAACATGAGGAAGCTCTGCTTGCCGGGATGGGCATGCCTTCTGAGGGAAGAGCAGCAGCTCACGTGCTGCAGTGTTTTGAGAGGTAAAGCTGCCTAATTATTTTTTATTATCCCTGTGTTGTTTTATTAACCAAATATTTGTCTTTTTGCCTCATACACATCTAATGCCAATATACAAATTGCACAAGGGGATTATGCCAGCATGAGTCAATCTTGGGTGTGTTTATCCTCAGAGAGACATAAGCCTCTGTTTCTAGAGGCGAGTGTTTCTTATCCTTGTTAAACCTATGAATATCTTTTGCCAACAAAATTTGTCACTTTTCACTGTTGGCATGACTGCTGCTAGAACAAACCCCGCAGACTGGCACGCCTCCAAGTGGGGTGGGGGCTAAGTCCTCTGTGACTATCATTATTTAGTATTTACATTACAGCAGAGCATAGAGGCTTCTAGCTGAGATTCAGGCGTTGTCGTGCAAGCAGAGAGTAAAAGACACTTCCTGCCCCAAATAGTTTATAGTCTAAACAGAAGAGACTGGTGATAAGTAGCAGAGAAAAGGCAGCATTATTGCAGCACAGCTAATGCTAAAGCAAGACTGCAAAACCCATGAGATTTTTCTAAAAATAAATGTTGAGTTTTTAATTTGTTTTGTAGACTATTAAAATTTGTATATTCAAGTTTTCTTAAAGCTAGAAAGTTTTTGGTTGCTGTAAGAGCTGCAATTCTTGCTTACTCACATGACTCCAGGAGATGAGGTCTTATAAGATGAACACATCACTCCAAAGATCCTCCTTTCAGTCCCATTTCAAAGTTCCTGTCTGTTGACCTGTCTACAGAAAACATTGAATGTAACTACACAGCTAGTTTCTTGTGTCCTCCATTTGTGGAGCAAAAATTGTTTTTCTTACATTGCCCAAACGCAATGGTTTTTCCCCACCCATGAAAATGATTTTAAAGAGCAACAGTAATGTTTAATTTTCACATCTCTTCCTCCATTATTCTTGGCATACAGTTCAGTTTCCTGTATCTATCCGTGTCTCATTGGTATATACTACTGTCAAACCTGTGGATTTGCTGTTCTATCCCTTGCTTTTGACCTTGCCATTTTAACTGGCAGAAGACTCTTATTAAATTCCTGGATTCTCTGATGACAAGTGATGCAAAAGAAAGAAAAAAATAAGCAGACAGAAAGGAGTGGGTGTTTTGCCTGCCCAAGGTGGCCTCTACTGTAATTTGTGCGGGAGGCTCACCACATGGGCAGCTGAGCAGGAAAAAGGCTGTGGAAGAAGTGGACCTATGCTAAAAATTTTCTTAAAGGTGCAGGCCAAATCTAAACTGGTATGAACTGGTTTGGCTCAGTTGCAGGCAATGGAGATATTTAAACTGGGGGAGAATGGTGAGGATTTGTCCCATGACCAACACCTCACTATCTTCACTTTCTCTGTATATTCTAAAAAGAATATCCAACAGCAGGTCTAAAAATAGGCCTTAAGTTTCTCAACTTCACAGCAGACAAGCATGCCAGAACTACTGTGTATTATTGTGCTGCACTGCAATGAGAAAGGAATACTCTTACTGTCTGTGTAGGAGGAAGCCTTTGACGGGAAAATCATCGATAATAAAGGCCTCTTTTATCTGAAACACCTAACATTTCAGCTCTTCAAATCCCAACACTGCATTTTCTTAAAACAGGTTTCTATTATGTGTTAAACACATCAAATAGAGTAATTCAGTCTCATGATCTAAATTCAGTGTTGTGATAGCTGAATGAAATTGGGGCAAGCTAGCTAAAAACGTAATAGAAGCTTTTCATAAAAGCAGCATGTGAAATGCATCAGTGCTTTTCTTTCTTCAGGAAAAAAAAGAAAAAGGTCTTTGCTTTTCTCCAGTGAGCTTATGTTACTGAGTTGAAGACCCTTGACATGGTCTGTAAGGCAGGACTTCCTAGAGGCGATGAGCAAGGTTAGGACTTCATTGTGGTAGTTAGCAAAAGAAAATTCTTGTCGCAGAGAACTTGGTCTGTGTGAGCAAGAGATATGCGGGGCAGTGGGGAAGAGAAATCGTTTCAGTTCTTAGGTCAAGGATTTAACAGTTTTCTCTGATCCAGTTTAGGCATTCCGCATTCTGTTGCTGTTGTCAAAACTATTGTTGTTTTTTGATATGCAACAAAGGCCACTATACACTTCACATAGGAATGAAGTACACAATGTGTTTGTGGTTCCCCTTATTCAAGAAGAAAAGTGGTTGCTTCCCTCTACAGAATGCAATTCTTATGTCTACCACACATACACTGTAAATTCAAGAAAAAGTCCTAACAAGTGCATCAATAAATGTCTAATGTATGACATGAAAAATATTACTTCCCTGAACCTCTGGGCAAAACAGCTCGTTCAGTGTGCTCCTTCTAGCACTGCCCAGCCATGGTATTTCTCTTCAAAACCTCTGATAAAGAAGTGTTTTTATCCCCCTTTTCTGATAGACAGAGAGCTATGACTCCAGAAAACTTAAATTATCAAGACACACAAAGTTTGTGGTAAAACAGCAACCTGAATTCAGTTGCAATCAACATGCTTTCCTTCCATTTCTTTCTGTATCTTTGTTTTCAAGGCAATGGCCATGAAAAAATCACAACAGGGTCAACCTGGTAGAATTTTAAATTCTCTGTACAACATGCACGATGCTGGGAAATACTGCTCACTAGGCACAAATGGTAATGAAGCTGGAATAATTTTTTCCCCCAGTCTGAGCTGCATTCTCCAATACACATTCTCAATACAGACCTCATGTGAAATACGGCGTGTTTAAGGATTTAAATAAAGACCCTAACATAGATGTGTTCGACAGATGAACAGAACCTGTGTCCCATCGTAAGAACAGTGTATGGGGATGCTCTGTCACAGCTGGTTTTGTGGGTCTGGAAAAAGGGACACACACCCTGTGAAATCCTGCTGGCCTCATCCATGTAATCACAAAAATTACAGTCCCTCCCCACCTCCATGTTCACAAATGTCTGGTCCTGGTATCTCAGCATCACATCTGTTCAGTGGTCACCCTGGATGACGCAGGCTGCAACTCTGTGGGACACCCAAGGTTGCAGTCCTGTATTAACACCACTCTGGGTTCATCTTGGCGTAAGAGCATGGTTCCCCTGCGGTTCAGTGTGTGCAGCTCTGCCTCTTCTTTCAGCCTTGCTACGGGAGTCAAAGCAGCTATCTAGAATGAGAGCAGCTCACTTGCATGTAATCTGCTTCCACAGAAGAGCACTCAGAGATTGCCCATTTCTCCTGTGAGTGCAACAGCCTCACGAACAGGCGAGCCGGCGAGCGATGCTCAGCAGGGACATGAGTGCATGGTGCATATGGAGTGTTTAGTCAGCACATTTTTCCATGCAGGCCCGGAGGGCAGTCTTGTATGCTGGGACTGGAATGCTGCCCACTTATGGTAGCCAGTTAATGAGGCCGGCACTCCCAACGCGGTACACAAACACTTGCAGAGAATGCCAAGTATCTTGTGATGCACAGCCCACAATTTTCCTAGTTTGCTTGCTTAGGCAATACACTTGGTTTCTTGACTATTAGCAAATGGATGTTCTCAGGTGAGTATACAGAGAATATCTATGAGATTATCCTTGTTAATAATATTTCCCAGTTCGATGGTCACCTGTATGTGAAGATGTCAGTCTGTCAGAGTTCTAAACACTAAAATTTCCAGTGTTAAAGCAAAGAGGGGGTAGATAAAGACTTTTTCACAAGGCCAGAAATATGGATTTAATAAGCAAAAAAGTTACTTTCCCAAAGCCATGGGACTCATCAGATGGCAGACTAATTAAACCTTAATCCAGCAAAGCCCTTAGTGCATATGAAATTTACAGCATGTGAATAATGACAATGAAATCAAATACTTAACCTGACCCACATTCTTAAGAAAATTACTAAACAGCATATGCCACACTACTTGATGCAAATGCACACAAACTAATGCGGATACCAGTATCCATCTAACAATGAGAAAAACAGCTCAGGGTCAGCTGATTTGCCCTGCTCTACTGCCTCATGTCCTATAATCATATTGTTTCCCCCCTCTTTTTTTGCATAAAACTGTCTTTTGGTATTGCCATATGTGGCTCAGACGTCATTTTAGCGTTTAAAACCTGGTGTCAATCTAGTCCAAATTAAGGAGGCTACCTCCTGTCAGCAAGATGCACCCAAATTGCCTTTCTGCATCTCTCATGTCAGATCAACAGTCCTAATTCTTCTAATAATTGGGAGATGTGTGATTCCTGCACTGACACCTCAGTTTTGTGTGAGTCCATCAGACAGTTAGGATATGCAACCAAATGCAGCTGTAATGCAATTCCCTGTGCTATTTTTCTAGCATTTCCATTGTGAAAGCTGAAACCACAGTGATTCCACGAGGCCATAATGAAGTTCCCTCCTACTCATGATATGAATGAACCCACACAACTATTGCACTCAAGTGTTTATATTCACTAAAACATGTTTATAATAATGCCCACTTCATGTACTAGACCTGCACTTATTCTTTACTAAGTAGATGTTTATGTCAATTAAAACATGTACCTGGTTGATTTATAGAACACTTGGGGAAAGCTATTTTAGGAAAACTCTCTATGGCCTTAGTGAGTGACTTGTTTATAGCTAGCACTTAAGTTTGTGCTGGTGTAATGGCACAGAGTGTCAGGGAGCTCCGTAACTGCTCACACCACAGACTCCGGCCCCAATGGCTGTGGTTGTGCCACGGCTGCAGCAGGCCACCCCATCTGGAAACGCGCAAGGGGCTTCTGTGGGATGGCGCTGAAAAAGTGCAACGCCATTTTCATGCTGGTTTTAACCCCTGGACCTTCAGGTGTTCGTGGCATTGAGTGACTGCAGACACAGGCAGGCTTGTCGTCTTGTGTTGTGCACAGTGCTCCTTCCAGCGCCAAGAGGCGTGAGGGGTTTGGCTGCACCCCTCACGCACAGCGAGAGGCTGCACCCACCAGCCAGGCCCTCACACCTCCGGGTGGGTTGGCCAGGCCCAGCACTACCCCTGACCCTTTTTTTTTCAGTGGAGTGGCATCGGGGGCTCCTCTAGGGAGAGCTACAAGTCCCGACATACCTGCGGGAAGGCTGAGGCAGGCTGAGAGGGCGGTGAGAGGCTGAGGCGGGTGGAGGGAAGCACTGAGGCAGCAATAGGGATGCTGAGGTGGGCGCTGAGAGGCTGAGGCAGGCGCTGACGGGGCGGAGGGAGACGCTGAGGCAGGCAGTGAGGGCTGAGCGGGGCGCCGAGAGGGGCGGAGGGAGATGCTGAGGCGGGCGGTGAGGGGCTGAGAGGGGCGGAGGGAGGGAGCCGCTGAGGCAGGCGGTGAAGGGCTGAGGCGGGCGCTGAGAGGCTGAGGCGGTGGGGCGGAGCAGCCGCTGCCTGCGCGGGCTGGCCGCGCCCGCGGTGCCTCACCGCCCTGCATGTTAATGCACGGTAATTGCCCGGAGAGGAGAGGCGGGGCGAGCTGCCGGTTGCCCGCCCTCCTTCCCTGCTGCTCCCCCCGCCGCTGCCTCTCCTCCCCGGCCTCCCTGATGCCGAGGAATGGATAGAGCGGCTGCCCTGCGAGCCGCCGGCATGCTGGAGAGGAAGGAGCGGAGCGGTGGTGAGGCGGCGGCCGGCGGCGGCGCGGGGCCCCGGGCGGGCGCGGCGGCGCGGGGCTTGCCGGCCGTGCGGAGCACGCTGCAGCAGTGCGGGCTGCTGCAGGACCTCATCGACATCTCGCTCTCCAACCTGCGCGGGCTCCGCACGAAGTGCGCCGCGTCCAACGACCTCACCCAGCAGGAGATCCGCACCCTGGAGGTACGGGGCTCGGCAGCCGCGGCGGGGTCGGAGGGGAGCCCCACTGCCTGCTCCGCACAGCCGGGGACCGAGGCCTGCCCCTCACCGGGGCCTGCCCCCTCCCACGGCGCCCTTTCCCTCAGCGCCGGGCGCCCTCCCCGGTGCCTGGGCCGTGGCGGGGAGCTCCCCCCCCGGCTAGAGAGCGGTGTGGGGATGTACGTGGAAGAGAAGGGTCCCCCAGCCCGTTGCAGCCCTGTCAGTGGGGGGTCGCTCCCCTCCCCAGCCGGGCCTTGGGCCAGGCTGGCCGTGGCAGGGCGTCCCGCGGGGCGGGGTGCTAAAGCCGAGGTGGGGGAGGACAGGTGCGCGGGTACGGCTGGGCAGGCCCGCGGGTGCCGCGTCCCGGCGCGGGCGTGGGGCGCCCCGGGCTGTCAGGCGAGTTCGTGGGGGCGGGAGCTGCCTGTCGCTCGTGTGGTCATGCTCCGCCGCCCCCCGCCCCACTCTGCGGCCCTGGGGCCTGCAGGCGGGCTCCGGTGTCGCTGTGAAGGTAGATGCGCTGTGAGGTGGGACCAGAGATGACTTGAGGCTCCCGAGCAGAAGGTGGATCCCGGGATGCTGGAGAGACCCGCGTTTTCCTTCGGGTCTGTGGTTTTTGCTCCTGATGCTTCCTGCCCTCTGCTCCGGGCCTGTGTCTCTGTTCCTGGCTCCGTTTCACTGATCTAATCTGATCCTCCTTTTCACTCCGTTGGTGTGGCTGACAAACAGCATCACAGTCTGGGTTGGAGAGATGTTTTGCTTTTTAGAAAGATTATGTGAAACTCTTTTAAGCACAAAACGTGCTGTTGTGCTGCTTTCAAAGAAAGGCTGAATCTGTACAGGAGTCTGCATAAGTATTTAGAAAGGGATTGTAGATTTATTTTTGCTTAGGTCGTTTGACCTTTGGGTACTTAAATAACATTTCCTTTTACCTTGTGTGCAGGTAGTGTTGCTCTAAGCAGAGTAAACAGTATTTCCCCCCCCCCCCCCTTTGATAGAGGTTTCACATAAAGGCTAATGGTCTTTTTCTCCAGCCTGATACTGGAGGTTGTGGAGCTAGAGCATTGGGCCTTTAGGAAGAAAGGTCATTACAACAGTGTAACTGTACCAAACATATATGCTGCAAGATCCATCACATGAGAAATGAAGGTTGAGAAAATAGTGAAACAATAGGTGGTAGGTAGCTTTTGGCACAACCTCTTGGAAATCTATCATTCTTCCTTTTCTCTTCCTCTGCCTTTTTTTGTGGTTTGTTTGTTTTGTTTTGTTTTGTGGGGTGTTTTGTGTTTTTCAAATTTGTGGCACTTCCTTATTTTTTTCCTCCTGCCGCCTCCAAATAGCATTCAAAAGGGTATTCTTTATAAAACAATATTTGTGTAGGCTTTTGGCAACCCTATTGACAGCCTTTTTAATGCCCAAACAATGTCAACCAGCATCATTTTGGAGAATGATCATCAGTATTTTGCTGGTGGACCTGTACTAAAAGGAAACCTCTAATCACAAAGGATAAAGGCCTGCTCTCATCTTTAGGTTCTTCTTAAAGCAACAAAAACTGTTTCTAGTGATAGTTGTTGAGTGTGTGCATGCATTCCTCTTAAACATTCATCTGCTTAAACAAGTGGGTGCTGCATTCACTGATGATCATAAAATCTATGATCAGTAGAAATCTTAGATGAAAAAATTCTCTTTGATGCGCGGTCCAGTATATGATTCCTCTGGGAATTCAACCAAGCATGGGATCTCTGCCAACACGTAAAGCTATGGGCATGGATATAGACTCTGTGCCCTTTGCTCTGTTCAGCTGCCTGTACCAAAATACGTGTTGTCAAGCGTAGCCGGAGTGTTGTGCTTAACTCTCTGTGCCAGTCTGGAGTGGGTTTGTCTGCAGAGGCAGAGCAGAGAACCAGACTGCAGGAGGTGAGGGTCTTGTGTTTACTTCCCTAAGCTGTAATTTCCCGTGGTGTAGCAGAGGGTGGTGGGCTGCAGTGTTGTCTCAAGTACCAGGTGGCCCGCCTGTGGCATTATGCGGTGTAATTGCTGTACCTTGGTTAATGTGTCAGAAAAGCATGAGTGGTCACATGCATTTGCCTGTCGGATCACATCAGTAGAGGCAGGTGCTCGGATGTCGCAGAAAGCCGGTGTTACCGATGCTCTGACTAGGGTGGGCACTTCTGTGCAGTCTGTAGGCAGCTCCTCAAGGGTCAGTAGTTTAACCAGAAGCTGGGAGCTTGGACATCTCCAGTGCCTGCCGTGGTTCTCTGGATGGCCTTGCCGAGTTGCCAAATGGCTCTGTGGATCATGATTACTGGCTACTACTGGTATGGTTGCTGGGCCTGCAACCCTCATATCTCCTTTGAATTTTAATTTACACCTGTCTTCTGTTCCTGTGCAGAAACTTTTTCGTGGAAAAACAATTAGGAAAACTTAGCTGCTTTAAGTGATAGTAATACAAGTGATACCAGTGTAACTGGTAAACTGTGTAGCAAATCCACAAGGAAATGACAAAACATGAGATGGACAAAAGTAGCAAACTGGAAGCAGGAGTACTGGTTTGGGAACGGAGGGGACCTGACTCTGGAAGTTGAAGAAGTAGCTCCTGAGGCCAAATGTAAGGCTGCATGTGTGTATTTTGAAGACAGTCCAATATACTAAGTCAAAAATCAGTTTATTGAATAAAAACAAAGTGTAATCAAAGGGACAAAAAGGCAGGGAAGCTTCTGTAATAGGATTTGTATATGGCTCAGACATTTCTGAAGGTTCTGTAGTGTCTAGTTTTGGTGTCAAAAGCATGAACTTAGCAGTGAAGGGATATGAACACTATCTTCTATAGCAGTGAACTGCAGGCAGTCAGACCACCTATGCGTGGGGGGAACACTGTCAGGTGGACGTGGTTGTCTTAAACTCTATACCAGCGCAGGTCAGACAGCAGTTCATGCTCATTACCATTTCTAATCCCAAGGTTAGCACAGCCCTGAAGTAAAGTTCTGAAAAGTAGGTGTAATGTGAATGGACTCAATAGGCTAAAACACCAGTGCAAATTCATCTAAATGGTTGTGTTATTTTATTTTTCACACTAGACTTACTAGCTTGGTCCTTCTGGCACCACTTCCCTCTGTGCCTGTTCACAGCTTAGATAGCTGTCACGTGATTCATAAAGTGTGTGTTTCTGAGTCGCGAACATCAACCTAACTAAAGGTACTTGAGTGCATACTTATGTCCCTCCCAATTTACTGCAATACTTTAAGTCCTTCCTCATTCCTCTTGTGTATAAGGTTTTCTCAAAATAAAGCGCAGCATGGTATATAAGGGTTTCAAACTGGGACCCTGACAGGTAAAGATAAGAACTCACGGTAGCTCAAATGAGTGCAGGGAGAACTTTCTGTAATATAGAAAGAGGAGGGGAAAGAAAGGGCTATGGGAATCGCTTGCAAATAATATGTTGAGTGTAGATGTGTTACATGAGTCGACCTTGTTTCACATGGAAGAAGGCCGTTTCTTAGAAGCGCAGGGATTTTCCCTGTAGTGGAAAGTAGATTGTGTTAGTTTGGTTATTAGCAGAGTAGGTTCTCTGATGCCGCAAGGTCTTGTATTTTTTTTAATTTTTATATGTTCTACCAAATAAGTGCTTGAGTGTTTTTACCCAGCATTTTGGTATATAACCTGCTTTCAGTTCTGTCCTAGCAGGTTTACTCACTTCTCAAGTTGACTACAAAACTGAAATGGAAAACAATGGTAATTTTAACCCATACCTAAGAGAGCAAAAAATGTCTTACCACGTGGTGACCATCCAGTGTTGCTCCAAGCATCCTTGGAAAGGAGCAACTCTGACAGTCTTTAACTCTGTCCCTATGCTAATTCCTTGCATCATTTAAATTGGTTTTGAAAAATTAGAAGCATATTATTTTTAGCCATATTTCTTTGTAAAAGTGGTGTCCTTCTGGATTAATTTCTCTGGCTAGGAAGCTAATAATGGGACTAGGTGTGACTTCTGTTGTGAAGCACATGAAACTTCTAACAGTGTGGCTCAAGCCAGTCTGTTGGAGGTGAGGAGGAGAATACAGTCCTATGTTCTGGGTGCAGGGAAGGTTCCTGTATTGTCTCAATCTATGTATTTTCTTTCTATGTTGGCTCTTGCATCGTAAGAGCTAACTACAGTGTTTCTGGCATGGAAGCTGCCTACAAACTGGTTATGGTGGGAGTGTCAGGGTGGAGCAGTAACATGCATTGCTAAGATCTGCCTGCTCTTTAAGAAAAACTGTCCTCATAGCTCTTTGGCTGGACTATGTCTGTGATAGAGACACTCTTGGCCCAGTGTGCAAAGGTCACTTTGACCTCTTCTGCAGGAATGTCTTCTGTTGAGCACCTCCAGAAGATATAATACGAGATCAGAAAGCCCGACTCCAGCTGTGCTGTGTCACAGATAAGTCTACTACTCCACAAATCAGCCTTTCATATTGGCTGAATGATATCTGTGGATTAAATATGTTTGAACTTGCTTTGGCATTATCTCGATTCATTTGGCAATTTGGCTAGAAAAGGCTTATCTCTTACCAAACAATCTCTAAGCAGAAACAAATGCTTTGAAAATGAGGGGAGGCATGAGAGGAGAGGAAGAGGAATTGTAATCATCCAAACTTGCAGACTGGAAGTTGGGCGTGTGGTATGCATAAGGAAAGGAAGACTGTGTGTTTGCAAATTGGAAGTAGTGGGAGTAGTGAATTTTTCAAGCCAAACTGCAACCTGTAGCCACATGTTTATGAGCCTTGTTCAGCTGACAAGACTTCCTTTTCCAACAGGTCTTATGTAAGAGAAGAAGAAAGTCTCTTACTTCATCTTACTTTTTGCATATGTGCAACACATTTGTTTTTCTTAAAGGTGTCCTCTTTTCTTATAGGACCTCCTCTTTTTTCCTAAATTTGTGCACTTGTTTGTATAAGATAGGCTTCAACAGAGGTTCTGTTGGACTTGGAAGGAGGGAGAACTATATATTATTATCAAGTCTGTAGATATCATCTTTTCTTTGTGACAATGTGTCTCTGCATATGATCAGAATTTGCACATCATAATGGAATTTAGCTCATCCATTGTTTTTTGTATAAAAGTTGACACAAAAAGTCAGCAGCAGTGTTTTAACTTACTTGGAGTTTCTGGGACAAGCTCTGATGAGTAGGTTATCATCAAGATGATACGACAAGAGCCGCTCTTCACTTTTCTGTCAAGGTCTGTATGTACTTCTCGCCTCGCATTGGATTCTACGATGCACTGACTGGGAAGCAAGAAAGGAAGTATCAGAGTAAGGCTTTGTGCTGCCTTTGTCTCTTAAAGACTGCTTCCGTGGTCACTGGATAATGTTAAAACAGAATTATTCCTGCTCATCTTCATGCAGAGTCAGCTTGGAGACCCTTTTCAGCAACTGAACTCCAATAAAGAAGGTCAGCAGAGCTTGGAGTTGAGACCTCTGTACGTACGTGCCTACACACGCTAACAGGAACCCACAGTCTGTCGTGCCCGACAAGCCTCAGTCTCCGCATATGATTTCTGATGTTTATTGCATGTTCAGAATTGATCTAATCAGTGAAGCAGCCCGACTTGAACCTCCGCTGTATCTAGCTAAACTCATGTATGTAACCAAGCTTGCGCAGATACCACCTGAGCAGAACGTGGTCTGCTACTCAAGTTCAAATGCTAGCTATTAACTGCATTTTACACGAGGAAAACCCCTATTAGTGTTACAGCTGCATACTAGTGACAAATTTACAGCTATGAGTCAGCATGATGGTACATAAACTTATCACCTGTTCTTGTTCATAAATAGGAATGCTTAACAAAAGAAGTAATGTGGCACACCAAATTATTTAGGGAATAGTTATGCTTAAAAATTATATTTCCAGCATAGACTGTGTAATCTTTCAGATGCTTGAGGGATAAATCCTTATCTTTCCTTTAAGGCTAAAATGTCTTATCCTTATTTTCAGCCCATAGGGAATTTTTTTTTTTAAACTAAAAGGAAAATAGTAATTAAAGCAAGCCTGGCTATCTGTCACTGTTTTGGGGGTTGGAGAATGCATTGGCTAGATTACTGCTGTGGTGAAAGGCATAGAATGATGTATAGACGATACCACCCAGAGATACTGACTCAGGCATCTCTTAGAGACTTCCCTTCCTGCTTGTTTCTCGCTCCTGGGGAATAATCCCACACAGTCGGTGCTACCAGCAGCACAGTGTTGCCACGGCTAGCAAATTGGGGGAACAGAGGCTCTTTGAGTCTGGAAACACACCTGTTTCAAAAGAAATGGGTAGTTCTTCCAAGACATAACTTTTGAGCAGCTGTGCATAGAAGTGTCATGGGCACTCCTGCTTCTTGGTGGGAGTCTGAACCTAGTCAAAGACTAGCTTGACATGATTAAGAAACAGTTTGGCATTCTGTCTTGGCTTTGACTGCCGCTATTCCGCATAGCTCGTCTGAGGGCGGGTGGTGGGTCCATGCCCCTAGAATCTAGGATGGGATCAGTCCCAGGTTAAACTGTATTGCTTATAAGGTGTGAGGACAGCTGGGAACCACCAAAGTACACAGGTGGTCAGATATGCCTTTTGCCTTGCACAGAGCTCCTATGCCACCTACAGATCCCAGAGGCATGTCCCAGCCCAGCTGTACTCCTGCTGTATGTGCTCCAAGGAACATGAAGTAATCATCAGTGCAGCTGTAGTGGTCACCTGAACCTGTGCTAGTTGGCAGTTGCCCATTCTGTGTCTGAGCTCACTGTCTACATTGTAAACCTGCTTTTTGCACGAGCTGTTTAAACTGAACCCTGGAACATTCCAGAGGTGGACACTCAAACCTTAGCTTAGGCCCTAGTCTCTCTGGGCATGTATGTATCACAGCCTAGTCTGATAATAGCTGTCTTTTTGTTCATCTTTCTCTAAGTGCAGCACATGTATTTTCAGTCTGAGCTTTGGGGCCGTAGGTAGAAGGAAGATAAAAATCTTATTGGACTTATGCACCTGAGCTCAAGACTGTTCAACTAGCAACACGACCTGTCCAGTGATGCTTTAAATTGATGTTGAAATCAATATGGTTACGCAAATGCACAGGAGGTGAGGACCTGGCCAGTATTTTTGCTTCCAAGAAGTAAGTGGGGTTTTTTTGTTTGTTTTTCATAAAAAAGGTGGGGAGAAGAGATCCTGGATGGACATAGCTTGCAGTTGGCTGCAGAAATGTGCAAGTTTAGCCTAGCAGAGGGATTGTGATGTTCAGCATCATGGCAAAGCACAAAATAGCAGAAAGATATTAATGTTAGTGTGGAAAAGACTAAAACAGAACTCAAAGCCAGAATATTTACTTGCTTTGGCTCTGAGCCTTTTCAGGTGTTATTCAGGATATCATCCAAAATACCTGAAATTACTTATTTCCTACCAAGTAAAGCCACAATGGCAGGTAAAAGCAGCCAGCTTTTCAATAGAATGCTCCCCACCTAAATATGGGCTGTGAATTTTGTAGCTTGACTAGCAACGCTTTTGGTCAGCCAAAAGTGATTCGGGGAAGGGGGTATAATAGACGGTGCATGCAGAATGTGTGGTTAGATGGCTGTGACACAAATACACTTTCCATGCTTTAATGAATGAGAGGAAAAAAAGACAGCTTCCTGTTGTGGTGTTTTTTTTTTTTTTCTCCTTTTAGCAAAGTCACTGCTAAAAAAGAGTTTTATGTGTTTCTTCTAGTTATCCCTGGGGAGGTGGTTGGAGGGACAGTGGTGAGGGCTGGGGCTGAACCTCGTTGCAGGCCTGTGACATCCTCTTGTCTAAGAATAAGGTTGGTGACTCCTTGTCATTGCCTCGAATTTTTTTCTGTGAGAGTGTTGTCTTCTGAACCTTTCCCTTAGAGGTAAAGGATGCCCTGGCCCATCACAGTGCAAAACAAGCCACTGACCAGGATGTCCTAGTTTTAAATTTCAGTAGGGAGAATCTATCTTCATGCTCTAAATTTTAAAGGACTAATTCCAAGTCTGATGAGACTTACCACTGGGGCTACGCTGTGTTTGTATATGTCTGCAGGGAAATGCTAGCTTGCCTTAAGTTAGGGCAGTGACTGTCCAGAAGCTAGCTGAACAGCAGTTATTCTTTTCATGTCAGTGTAAATGGAATTACAAATACCCTTTGCAGAACCTCTATGGATATTTGCTGGATAACTTGGAGAACAGTTGCAGTGAAGCTGCTTCATGCCCATTAGCCATTCCCTGTCTGCTTTCAGGGTTCTTGCAGGCAGAATCGGACCCACTGCCTCCATCTTGTTTTTGGTATTTTAAAATTTGGCTTTAAAGTTAAAATATAATTAGCTGTCTCTTCTTTCAGGAATGTATTCTAAAGTGAACAGAGGCCAGGTCACTGTCATTCCTTTTCTGCCTAGAAAGAAAATATAATTTGTATTGTGTGCATCTTGAGGAAACAGAAGAGAATCACAGGACACTTAATCAGTAGAATAAGGAATCATGCTTTGATCAGGGGCTGCAGAGTGCTGATATGATGATTGTTAGTTATCCCAAAAGGAGGAGTTCTAATAGCAGAAGCTGTGAGATCCACTTTAGAGAAATAATTAACATGACACTGAGGAATCTTGCTGGGATGCAGCAGATCCAGGCTCTGATCTGGTCTGATCTGACATGGCCAAAACAGGTAAGTGACCATAGTTTTCAGAACGCGGCCATGGGTAAGTTGATTTATCAAAGAACTTTCACTTCTCTTTGAAGCAATCTAAATTTAGAAAGGAAGTCTTGAGCTTCTTATTGCTGCTGTGTGTGGGGGCTATTGTTGAGGCTTGCAGATTCCAGTGTGAGGTTTTATTTTTAGTTATTAATGATGCTGAATAAACTGGAAAGAAGAAATAATTAGTATGTCGTACAGATTGAGAACCAGACATCACCACTTAAAGATATTAGGGGAGGTAGATGGATCTGTCAGTAAGTGCAGTTACTGGAAGATGTGTGTCAGTGCCCCTTAGGCTGCCGTATAGTGCTCTAGGAGAACCTCTCCGCACCTGTTTCTCTACCCATCCTTAAAGCATGAAGAATTCTCTAGCAACAATTTTCATCTTCCAGAGCAGTTTTTTCTTCTTTTTACCTTTAGAGTAAGCTAGAGGACTAAATCCTGTTTTAGGATACAGTTGCATAGCTCCACTGAAATAAGCAGTAGTAGTAAGTTTTTGTTGCTTAAAGCTTTTTTAGACTTCTCCCTCTTAGACACTGTTACTCATCTGCAAAGCAAAACATTTCAGTTTACAGGCCTTTTGTCTTTCTGACCAAAACTGAAACTTTCCACAAAGTAAAACATTTCTTATGAAGACTTTTAACTTTAATTCTCTCACATTGTCTATAGAGACAGTTCCAAGTGCCTCAGACCAGCACCAGCTAGTAGTATCAGGCTCTCTTAGTACAAGTGAGGATCATATGCAGTGTTTTATTATTATTAAAATAATTTTTAATTTATTTTTTTCCCCTCATTTTAGTGAATTCTGGAAGCTATGCACTTGTCTATTCTCCCTTGCTTTAAGGAAACAACTGACTAAAATACACAGGTATTGTTTCCAGGAGACTGATCCGTTTGGGGAGATATGCACGGGCCTTCAATCTGCTGCCTTTGGAAAAAGAAAGGTTTGGGTTTTTTGTGGGGTTTTTTTTTTTCCTCCTTTGAAACACAAGGGTGTCTAAGTGCTCTGGAAGAGGAAGGAGGTCATAGTGTTGAAGTAAGCCAAGGTGAGCACAAACACCAAGACTTCTAGCATTTGCTCACAGAACTAAGCTGTGAGAAACCCCAGAGGAGGTATCAAAGGGCCTGTCAACCCTGTTTGTATTGTCAGGATACTATGTGTGTTAGAACTGGATTGATCTTGCTTTGTGAATCAAGCGTAATATTTGCAGAACCACTGGCTGACTGCTACAGGCCTGATTTAAGCACTGTTGTGTTGGAGACATTTTGTGTGGATATTAAGAGGCAGAGTTTCTGTGGCACACTTCTCAGTGCTTCCTAATTCCTGGGCCATTTGCAGTCATGGCCAGTAACTTGGTGGAGTCTCTGGAAACTAAGGTTTGGAGGGAGAAAGGATTGCTGCTGTAAGCCTAGGTCTTTAGCTACTGCACTGAAACACTGGCGGGATTTCTGCTGAGACCACAATTTGTGGGAGATGTTTTTTATAATGACATTGAACGCACCTCTGTAGCAGTAATTACCTATTTGCATCTAACTAAATGGGCCTTACCTGTTACTGTCTTCCAATCTATAACTGGAGGCATAGCTAATTTAGAAGTATTCAGCTAGCTCTTGCTACTAGGGTGACGCTAATATTTAGGTTTTGATTCTTATGGAAACTAAATCTATACTACTATGCTGCTGACAAGATATGCTCCAGTTCCACTGGTGTGTGTTTTCCTTATTTTTTTCTACTGTGTTATTCATATTAACTCAGTTGCCAAGAATAACTAGTTTGTGGTCTGAGGCGAAGAACTGTGAAGTTAATGGACACCTCACAACATAAGATTTCAAACTGAAAGTAGTAGCGTCTATCCCTTCATTTGAGTGAGAAATGAGTACTTCAGCAGCAGCAATGCAGTGGTGATGCAGCACTGCTCTTAGCTGAAGTCTGTGGTAGTGTTAGAGTGCTCCTTGCAGCTCCTCTCTGTAGTACAGTTGAACTGCCTTTGCCATGTTTCTTAATGAAGGGACAGATTCTGGCTGTAGCATTTTACTAACAGATTTTTTCAGTGTCCTTTGAACTGTTGTGCCGAGAAGAGCGAGTTGAGAGAGACTTAACATCTGGCTTCAAGGCACTCAGTTTTTCATGGCAGCACAGAGAAGAGAATGCAGAGCTGACAAGAAGAAGATATTCCTTCTTAAAGCTGCGTGCGTAGAGAAATTACTTTGATCATTGCTGTGGTAGTCAACTTTGTGATGCAGTAGAGCAACGAGGAGCTGTTTGGAACAGGGGAGAGGAAGACTGAGGAGAGGAAGCATCAACGAGTGCTGGTGGCTCAGGTGTCTCTGTGACAGCATGCCTGCTCCTACAGGAATTGAACCATAAGAGCTCTGAAACGTGCTGACCACCCACTGTTGCGGATGCTCTTGTCCAGAGAGTTGAGGGTTAACATACTGCAGATGTACAGGTCTTTGGGAAGAGAAGGGATGTAAAATGCCTCTTACAGGTCTAGCTCCAAAGGCCAGGTGTTTTAACCCCTCACCTCACTGACTGCAATGTCTGGTTAAGGCCTCTAAAGTTCTGACCAGAATGCTGGCTCTTCCTTGCAAGGGTAAAGGCAGGCCCCTTTCCAGATAGACTGGAAGCCTGCATGATGTGGGAGCCTGAACTGGGTGGCAATGGAGACCTCCTAACTGCCTGGGGTGTGTTTTGGGGCATTGTTCTCCTTGTTACAGACTACTGCTGTAATCAGGAGAGCTTTGAGCAGGCTGCTGGGGAGCTCACAGAAGCACTCAGGCTCATTCTGGCCACCTGTGTTGTGCTAAATTAGCCAGGGCTAGCTAAATCCTTCTACTGGAGTTAACCTGCATCCTCTTTCCAATTCTCTTAATGCAAAATGCTTCTGTGTTTTATCTTTCCTAGGCAGGGGTCTGCTATGTACCTTCAGCCTAAGGAATCCTGCTTGTAGGTGCATTGTACCCCTTGACTGTCTCTACCCTGCAACGTCTTTCCAGCTGCTCAGCTTTCTGCCTTATCACATGGCTTTGTCCTCTGGGTCAAGCATTGCGGACAGCTTCTCTGAGGCCCCATCGCCACAGCCTGACTCAGCAACCTTCCACGCTTCTGGCTTGATCTTTCCTGCAGCTGTAAAACCAAGGTGCAAGGGGGAAGGGGAAACACATGGTCTGATCCCTGCCCCTCCCCTTCACTCCTCATGGAGCCTCTACATAAATAGGCTGTCTCAGCCTTTTCTGTCTTCCTGTATTCCTGTCAAGAGGAGCCGGGTGTGGGGTCTCTTCCATACCCCTTTATGCTGCAAAGAATAAAGTCGCCACATTCAAGCTGCATTTTGCAGGGTGGGTTAGCAGTGTGGTCTTTGTCGGCTTTCTCGACAAAGCCTCAGTGGTGTGGGAACAGTATCGGCAAGCACTGCAAGTCTCTGCATTGCTAGAATTCTTTAGAGTTCTTCTAAATGCTGAGCCTTTAGCCCCTTAATGCAAGTAGCTGTGGTTCTGAGATTTATCTGGCCTGAAGCTTTGGGGCAGAGGACCTGGGAAAAATTGGAGAGCCACCTTGATGGCTGAGAGATTTTGAAGTTTATTAGTAAGAAAGACTTATTTATTTGGGAAAAAAATATTTTGAGAGTTTTTCCTTGAAGAAGTCCTGATACCACCTCTTGTTGCAGTATTGGCATATTAAGTAGTCTGAATTGCCTTCTGTTCATGGGAGAGTGTAGTATAGTTTCCATGCTGCTGTGCAGATGGTTGCTGAGTTGTCTAAGGATACGACTTTAGATCTAAAGTGCATGACCTTTCTGTCCTTAAATGCTTGGCATTCTGGGACAGGTACTTGACAAGTTAACCTGTGCAGCGGCAGTTGTGAGAACCACCAAGAGAGGGCTGAGTTTTGCAGTGTGAGACAGTCTAATGATTTCCCCCGTAACAAAAACCAGCATGCACCTGATCCTGATGTAACTGACTGCATATTGCAGCTTCTGTGAGATCAGTGGGGATAACATGGCATAGCTTTGCTGTGATCTCGTGTAGCTGCATCAGAATCACGTTTAATTACTTTGAAAGCCTGCCTCTGAGCAGTAGATTCTCTTACCCCAACTGCGATAGGCAAGCTCAGAGACTAAGCTGAATCTTCATTTCTGCAACTAGTGGAAGAGTTACTGTTGTCTGTCGTCTTCTGAGGTTGCAAAACAATGGGGAGACCTTTCACAGCTTAAAATCTGAGGCTGAATGAGAGGTGGGCAGAAAGAGGCAGGCTGATCCAGGGGCTAGTGTCCCTGCTTGGGAGGGATGGCTCGGTTCTCATGAGCTTTCCAAGTCACTTGGGCAATTGCTGGCATACAGGAAGGTTTTTTTGTTTTGGTTTGGTTTGTTTTTTTTATGAACACAGTGGCACTTAATACTATCAGAGCACCCTTCCTTCACCCATCGTACCAGTGACACAACACACACTTTCATTCAAGAGAGTTCAAATCTTTTTCATGTAAGGATTTTATGTAGATTCATGTGAAATAGGACCTATTTGCTATAGCTAAGGGTCTGACCCCAAAGCAGGAAGCACTTCCTGTTTGGTCTCTGATAAGTTGGGCATCACGGTGCCTCTGCCGTTGCAGTTGCATTTGCAGCAGCTAATTCCCAAGTAAAGGACTGGAAAAATCTCTTTACTTAATGATATTGTCCACTTGAAGGGCTGTCTTATAAATGTGTCTAGAAATCGTGTGGCTGGGTACCTGCCAAATTTTGATTTTCATATCTTCTAATGTTGCTTTCATTTCTTTTTTTTTTTTTTTTTTTTTTATGCCTTTGCTGTTGGGGGATAGGGAAGGTAGTTAGCAATATATCCTTAAATCAGCCTGTTTCCAGGTGCTGGCAAATTGGGCTATAAATATGGCTTTGTGGTTGAGGGCTGGCATGAACTCTGTATGAGGAAGGGATGATTTATTTTGGGTATTACATTCTCTCATGTGGGCCTATGTGTGCAAGAGCTGTTCTTCTGGGTGTCTGCGTTGCTAACTTTTTTTAAAAAGTATTGAGAATCATATTGGAGCAGTTTCCAGTCAGCTTTCTGCACTCAGCCCAATCCCTGTGATTACCATAATTTTGTTCTGTTTCTCAAAATATTAGTTGAGTTTTACTGTGTTCAGTGACGGGACCCAACCTGGAGGTGCATATCAATTTATCCCAGAAATAAGCATGACTTCTAGGCCAGGATATTTGTCTTTTCTGAAACTCCACAGCATGTCTGTTGCTGCCTGGCTGTTCAAGTTTGACCTATTTGTAGAATAAGATTTAGGGCCTGCATTGACACGGACCAGTAGTGCAGTCTGCAATAGTCTGTAACACGCTATGGTCTGTATTTATTCAGATTATAACATCACTGCTCTTTAACGGCAGCTGAGAAACCTAAGCAGTGAAACTCATTTAGCCATGCAAATGAGAAGAGAGGCACATCTTTAAGAGATGAGCCTTGATTCTACCCTGGGCTGCCCTTCAGCTGATGGAAAAGTGCCTTATTTTTTGGGTCTACCTTGCTAGAAACAGACAGTAGTATGTTAAAGCAGCATGCATGTGGTTCATGCCCTTCTGATGAATTGCACCTCATTCTACAGAGTACAAAAGTCTGTGTTTTAGTTTCCAAGAAAAATGTTGAACTGGGTGATACACATTTGAACTTTGGGGCTACTGTAGATTTATATTTAATACCGTGATGTTATGTTTATGTACATGTCTCTTAGGTGTGAGGTAGGAAATAGAGCTCTTTTCTTCCTCAAAAGTTGAAAGGCATGGAGAACATCTGCTGCAAGCTGTGTTCCTTTATCTTAAAGCACGTGATCTGTGGCAAGGTAGTCATTATGTTCCTGTAATGTATTTTCAAACTATTATTTAATCCGTAAGACCTATCAGTACAGCAGATACACAGCTTTAGAACTAATGGCCTTGCAAAGTTTTATAGTATTGGCTACCAAGTACTGTACTCACTAATGACTTGATTGCTACCAACAGTCTTCTACATAGCCTTTATAAAAAAGACTGACAGTTCTCTGACTCATGCAGTTCCTAACCTTGCCTGCTGTCTGCTGCTCATCACTGAAAGATGCAGTAAACACTTTCTAACCTAGTTGCCTAAGAGATTAGGTACTTACTCTACAGGTGCCCAAATGCCACTCATGAGGACAGCCAATACTCTTGCTGTCACTTCAGATGCCCAAAGGCAGAATGAAGGAATGACGTCCAGAACAGCCAGCATCAGACAGGTGGAGATCACTACAACTCAATACAGATAAAGGTACCTTCTTCCAAATTATTTTCTTGTGTTCTGATGAGCTTCTACTTGCCATCTGCCCTTTACACAGTTGTCATATCATTATCTGTTCTTTCAGAGACAATTTAATTAGATCTTCTTTCAGTAGGTTTTAATCAAGTGTTATGGGGTTGCTGGTAAATTATTTACAGCTGTATCACTTGATGGAACACTTGGTCTGCTAAAGGTATCACGTAAGTGACATATCTGTAGCAGAGTACAGCTGGCTTTAACTTAGGACCCTGCTTGTGTTCCTTGGGGTTATCCAGTTGACATCAGATGAATGTCGGGTTATGTGAGCCCACTTTCCTTTACAGCAGTAGAAATTGAAAGTGACTGTGCTGAAAACAAAGGAGTTGAAGCAGTTTAAAACTAGGGTAAGAGCTGAATTTAGCTCTAGTCTCTGCTTGCTCAGTTCTTTAGTAAGCGCCTTTCAAGGTTGAATACCTTAAACAGTGTGGCCTTGACCCTCAATTGAAGCTCCAGCTATTTTAACGGAAGTGCTAGAAGTGCTGTTGTGCTGTCTTCAGACTTGGTCTGATGTAAAGTGAGTGTTTTTTGAATGGGCAAGGTAGTAAAATAAACACTCAAATAGCAATGGATAATAAACTGAGAAAGTGGATATTTTTAGAATACAGAAGGATTCTTTGTCTGCCTTATTTCACCTGTCCCTTAAGGCAGTGAAAATTTTACAGCTATAAGATACCCCTTCTTCTTTCATCTTGTTAGATGCAACATTACTTTTTTTCCCCAGTTCAGCTCACTTTCTTTGTGAGAAAGCCCCAGCATGGGAGGATACCAGCCTGCCTCCACCCAAGTATACTTGTAAGTGTACAGCAGTAACCATCTTCCATTCATTGTTTACATAGCCTCTGAAGTAAAATGCAGTTTGAAGATATATAATCAGTGTTACAGAACTGTCATCTACGGAAACCTTATTCCAGGTATTTATTATGCTTATTTGGTATTCACAATGAGCATAAGCTTGGGTGTGTTTCTGAAGCTTAGTGTGCAGTCTGTAGATGCAACTTAGGTTCCATTCATTATTGGAAAATTACTAAGTGCTTTTGAAGATGAGCTCGTTGGTTCTCTCAAATTCCTTCCAGTGTAGGATTTAAAACAATAGTTTTGCAGGCTCTTGGTGGAGTCTTGCTTCACTTGATGGATTCATAGTGCTGAGAGAGAGAAATACAGCTCAGCTGAAGCTTTGTGATCTGATCCAGAACGGAGGACAGTAATATGCCTTCATTTTGAAGCACAAATCTCAACTGAGTGTATGGAGAAAGGATATTTGATACACCGTGGAACACCATATCTGATACCAGGTCAATGACTTTACCCTGGTTTTATTTCTCCCATATGCATGTTAGAGAAACAAATCCTGGGGTGACTTACCCTGTGCATCTGACCTATAAAAGTTCCAGACTTTGTAGCTGCACAACCAAGTGCAAAATTTGATGTAGTTATTTTGCACAATATTTATAACTGGGGTTAAAGGGGAATATAATGATTGTCAGAGTCTTGTTTCCAGCTATTCTGCCACTGCTGGTCTCCAACCTATAAAAAGACTTTAATCATTTATACAAAAAGTGTCCTGCACTCAAGAGGCTGATGCTTCCGGATCAAAAGTTGCAACTCACTACCTCTCCATACCACTGCAGAAGAACTGTTACCAAAATTACAAGACAATGTGACAAGGGCTTCTAACTCTTGTCACATATGGGGCCAATACCACAGTAAATTGGCATAATACCTTGACAATGGTAACATACCGTCAGAGCTATTTCACCTTTGAAAGCTTGTGTCTTGCTCTTGACCCTCCTCCATTGCCTTCTTCCTTGTTCCTCTTTTTGTGTATCAGCTTTGGTGCTCTAGCTCTTTCAGCCCCTTCGTAGCATCCAGAATCAACTCTTATTTGTGTTTCTTCCTTTGGAACCATATATGTGGCAAGATATTTCTTGCATGATGTGCTTGTCCATGCCCCCATAACATGCAACTATTGCTACCCATGACCTAAATAATATTCACTGCTTGTATAAAGATTTTGTTGTTCATACCTAGCTTTAAAATATCTACCACTGAAATGACTACAGGAATGCTTTGAAGTCCAATTACTCTTAAGGTTTTTCTCTGCATTTTTAACAGCTTGAACCTTTTTCTGAGGCTGATAATGAACTATTTAGTATAGTTAGGAATCAAGAATAGCATGTAGGAAAGTGACTCTACCATTACCCAAGCCATGCTTCAGTGGATAAGTGCAGATGTTTGACTTTAGGAAATGATGTTCAGGGAGGTCCTGGAAACCCCCAGGAGACCAACAGACAATTTAGCAGGTCATTGTGTCTCATTGGAGATCATCATTTGTCAAGAGCCTTTTGTGAAGGAAAAGACTAATTTACAATCTTATTGTGTAGATATACTGGATGTGACAGCATGTTTTGAAAGGCTCCTGAGAATGAACAATTGGGGTGAGAAGTTGTGTACTCTACAGTTCCCCCCCTGCAGTAAGAGGGAGGACTGCCTATGCTCAGCCCATGCTCTTTTATCCTTCCTCATTCTTTGGAATGACCAAAGACAAGGAGGGAGTATTTTAATGTTCATAGGTGAAAGCTGAGCGAACACGTTACACTCTCAGTTGAAAGGAACTGAAAGCAGTCCACCTATGCATGAGAGCATTGCTACTAGCCACAGTTTTTCTAACCTCTCTTGGCAAGTAGCTAGGGCAGACACATTTCAGAGAGAGTGCTTGTAGTCCTGATGTTACTTGCTGTTTGGGAGACAAGACAATATGGAAGTTGGGATAAGAAGGGACTTAGTGCAATAAAAGTGCAGCTGTAATCTGGAGTATTGTGTCCCGTTCTGGGCTCCCCAGTTCAAGAGAGACAGGGAACTTTTGGAGAGAGTCCGGTGGAGGGCTATGAGGATGATTAAGGGACTGGAACTTTCCTCATCTCTTGTATGAGGAAAGGCTGAGAGACCTGGGGCTGTTTAGTCTGGGGAAGAGAAGGCTGAGAGGGGACCTTATCAATGTCTATAAATAGCTGCAGGGTGGCTGTCAGGAGGATGGAGCCAGTCTCTTTTCAGTAGTGCCCAGTGATAGAACAAGGGGCAATGGGCACAAACTGCAGCACAGGAGGTTCCACCTCAACGTGAGGAAGAACTTCTGTACTGTGAGTGTGACGGAGCACTGGGACAGGCTGCCCAGAGAGGCTGTGGAGTCTCCATCTCTGGAGACCTTCAAAACCCGACTGGACATGTTCCTGTGCAACCTGCCCTAGGTGACCCTGCCTTGGCAGGGGGGTTGGACCAGATGGTCTTCAGAGGTCCCTTCCAACCCCTACCATTTTGTAATTCTCACATTGGAATGGCTATTTCAGATGGCGTGGTTGTGAGACAAATGGAACCTTACCATTGCTTATCTGGATCAGATATCTGAAGCAAACTCCTGACAGGTTATCTGCTTGTCTTGAGGTTCAAGCTCAAGTGAAACTATATAGTAGTTGGCTTTATAGCCTGGTCCCTTCCTTCCAGCTGCTGTGTAACCCAGAAGTTTTTTTTCCTCTCTCTCCTGTTGCTGTGTTTGTTGGTTTCACATGTATCATCACTGATCTGGAGCTCTGTTCAGATGCTAGAAGAGTATTTGCCTTTGCATGCAGCAGAAGGCAGGTTGCTTGAGTACTGAAAGAGTGTTCCCCTCCCCCAGACTTGGCTATTATTTATGCAACATGATCTAACACAGAGTGCCTGGGAGCCGATGGTCCAGAGTTCATTTCCAGTTATTATTGTAGTACAGAGTCAGTCTGGTTAGAGGTACTCATTTCCAGCACAGAACGAATACCCTTTGAAAGCATAAACAAACTCTAGGTCAGTTTTACTTAGCTCCATACACAAGTGTTTCAGCTAAACAGGAAAAGCAAGCTAGAGCTGAAGCACTGCAAGAAGCTGGTTCAGCAGTCCTCCATACTAAACTAAGTAAGGTCTCTTCCAGTAGGAGAGATATGCAAGGAGCACTAAGCTCTAAAACAGCAGTGGAAGCTTCCCTTTTTAGTTTCTGGAGATGTATTGAGTACAGTTCTTAGCTTTGTCTCTGTATGTGTTTGGATTCTTGAGCTAGGCCATAGCTGAATAAAACATATGCAGCCTTTCCTTGCTAGGTTGGTGGTAAGACTTTAGTTGCCCTAGCAGATGTGGCTATTCAGACTTTAATGGCCTGAGCAATTACACTTGCCGTCACAACCCTGTTATGGTATGTGGGTGTACCTACTCTGGAGTTCAGTCATCCTAGCTACCACTAACTCAGCTAGTCATATTAATTGCATGCTTTTTTTTCTTAATATCTAGGATATGACTAGACCTCCTTCATATAAAAGAACACCCAAGGCCCTGGCTTTGAAGGCAGGCCTGTTCAGAAGTTGTTGGTATGGTCTCCTAGACCACAGACTAAAGAGCCTGGACTAGGTGAATCACTACCCTCAGAGTATGAACTTCTGGCATTGGGGTACCATCTTTGGTGTTTGTACAGTCTCAACAACAGTAATCTGGTTACAACTATAGCCAGCTTGGAAGCACTGAATTAGCAGGGGTGCTTGGCCTCCCTCAACTGTATTTTTCTGTATACTAGTAACAGCAGTTTTTTAGATTTGAGGCTGAAAAGACACTTGTACAGCTCAGTATCTGTGCCTGAAGATGAGCCTACCTTATGGTGGTTCATGCTTGTTCCAGCTAGTAATCTGTATGTTGCCCTGGGAAACAGGGGTCAGGCAGCTCATGGAAACAACCCGGTGTCGCAGGCTGTTGCAGTCACAGGCGAGGTTTAATAGGGCAGCACAGCCTGAGTGGGAAGGGTTGCCTCTGATCTGGACAAACAGGTCACACAGGTTTCCAGGCACTCAGTCCTATGCGAGCAGAGCACTGAGGCTGCAGGAGCTGGATGCTTTCAGGTAGGAGCAGCACCAATACTTTGTAAGATCAAAGTTTACCAGAGTTGAGGCTCCATCAAGTACTGGAGTATTTAAGCTTTGTTTAGCAAGAGTCCATGGGAATAGTCACTAATTTATGTTCTTTGCAGTTAATTAAGTTCCTCCTACAAAGCACCACTGATGTTACTAAATTCACAGTTTCTAACCCAAGATTAACAGCTTCACTTGGGTCTTTGCTATACTCTTTACTCTAGGGAGACACCAGCTCGGATATCATGATCTGACCATTTAGGGAACAGAAGTCACATCCTGCTTTGTCTCTGTAGGGGCGACTCCTATTCTTCCTGTTGCCTCACTTGTTCTGTTCACGTCCCTGCCGAATAGCAGGGGACATGAACAGGGAGTAGGAAGGGAGGAGAACTAGCCCAGTACAAAACGTCATTCAACACACATTCAACCCAGCAACAGAACAGCATTTTTATAGCAGATTAAAACAGCAGAGCTTATGCACATAGCTCACCTCAGTAACTTCAAGACAAATTCAGGAAAAAGGCAATAATAAAGCCTTCCTACAATACCACTCTTCTGCTTCATAGCATTTCCCCACATCTCATGTTAAACCCAAACTTGCCCAGCTAGTCCTTCATTCTCATTGCAACAACACTGATTTCTTCAGCAGGATGGTCCTGGGGTTGCAGAGAGGATTTTCTACCTGTAATCCACTGCAAGAAAGTCCCTCCTGTGTTTTTGAGTGATTGGCTGTCCAGGATGCTGTTCACTCTTGGTCCTAATTGCATAGAAGTAAATTTCTCAAACTGTTAAATCTCACAAATCTTTAGCCTTCTGCAAGCAGTAAAATGAATAGTCTAGAAGTGTGAGTACTTCTACACTAGGAAATGAGTGTTTTGGAGAAGTGATTCTTCAGCTGAGGATACCTCAAGCATAATTGGAATTTCTGTGTTCATTGTACTGTAGCCTAATTGAGATATGCTTACTCATCATGTTGCATGAGAGTTGATTTGGGGATACTTGCCTGATGGAAGGCATGTCCTAGACCTCATGGGCCAGGCTCTCTGTTCTCTTATATTGTCCTCCCACTTGTAAGTCAACTACACTTTACAGAAGTTTGCCTGAGACTGTAATGTTCCTCATTTTGAGACGGCAGAAGGGCTAACCTGAGGACACGTGGGACTGCAGAAAGAGAGGGAACTGGAAAGATAAGCTGTGTGGGTTTACAGGTTTGTTTTCTGAGAAGAAAGGAGAGCTGACCAGGGAAGCAAACTCAGTATGATTCTCACTCACTAATGACATACCCAGCCCTAGAGGAAAGATAAAGCTCATACAATCTGTTTTTTAATAGTTTTAGGAGTCTTTTCTAGAGCTGAGCTGTGGGTTACCCGCTATCTACTTGGCAGCTGAATCTCAGTTATGCTTGCACAGATTTTTTTCATTCCTGTATTTCGGGCCTCAGTGCATTGTACATGGCGCTCTGAAGCCTTCTCTCAAATTTATCAGCAAACTGAAAATCTCTGATCCTTACTGCATGGCAGAACATACCAAAGTTTTTCTTTTTTCTCTTAAACTCTGAAATAAGGAAGCTTACTTTATAGCTTCAAAGCATTTTGAACAGAGAGGGGTTTAGTGTATTTTGTTCTTTCTGACAATCCCAAAATACAATCTCATAGCAGCTTGTTAAAGCTGTTTTGCTGTTTTAAAAGACACTTTCAGAGAATGTGGCAAGTTGCCACATTCTAGTTAAGCAATTTCCTATAGTTGACTTTAAAAAAAACAAAACATGGTTTTCTCAGCCATCTCCCTTCTCTGTTTTCACTGCAAGAAGCAAAAAAACCCCAAACCCCACAACACAGAAGCCCCCACCCCTATATTAATACTTATGCATTTGAGGTGAGTATTCTTTGGGAAACCATGGAAGGCCAATGTCTATCAGTGGCATGCTTGTGTGTTTTGATTCATTGTCTAGTGTAAAGATCTCCTGATTGTAAACATCTGATCTGGTGGAAACAAATAGTCATATGAAGTGGTAGGGAACATTTGATACCAAGTATGGTACAAATAAAAAGTATTTTAACACTTTTTTTCTTTCTGAATGGGTTACATACTTAGAATCCAGTTATAGTGCAGAGCCCAAAGTTTATAGCTGCACAGTTGCTCTGGAGAAATGTATTATTGGAGTATTACATGCTAGTATAAAAAAGTGTGTGGGGGATGAGAGAGGCATATAGCAATAGAGAATCTACTCCCAGGAGCTGAAGTCTGTCCAGCTGTGATGCTAAATTGTTCTTAGACTTGTAACTGTTGGCAGTACAAGCATCTTTACATAACGAAATAAAGGCTTCTATATGAAGTGTTTTTTGCCTTTTCCCCCCTTTTATATGGCTCTTGCCTGTTCTCCTCCAAGGATATTCAGATGGATTCAAAGAATCCACTGCTGCTTGCTGAGAAGTTTCAGTGGAAGTAGTGCTGTTAGCAGTAGCTTAGAGCAGACTCTGCTTGTCTCATCATGAGAACAGATATGGAGCCTTGGCACTGGTGATGGTGACATACATGGCAAACTTTAATTTTTAAGAACTGTGGCTTTTTTAGAAATAGTATTTTCCTTCATGGGGATAGATTTACCCTTTTTTAATGCAGCAGACCTCAAAAGCAACTCAGTAATAGAATCTTTGGGAATCCTGCCCTTACAGATTTCAGCTTGTGATAGGGGAATGAACGGGTAGTTGTTCAACCACGTACAGCAGCACTGCTGTATTTGATGCTCTTTTATTGCTTGAAGTAGTGAGGCTCACTTAAAACACTATGTTCTTTCTCACTGAGTGGGTAGCAGTAATTGCCTTGCTGAGTTCAGTGGGTGGATGTGTCCCCTGCAAAATCAGGTTTTGGCAGGTGCATTTAAAAACTGAGTAACTGATTTAAGAACTGATTTGAGAACATCTGCTGAGTAATCAAAAGGGAAGAAGGGCAGGCCAAGGTAGTGAGTAATGCTATCGCTTCCTATTTTTGGGTGACTGTGCTTAGTCCTCTCCCTTTCTCTTGCCAATTGAAGAAAATGATTGGCAGTAGCAATGTTGTAGAGACAAGACCAAGAATCAACAGGCAGGGTTTTTTGCAGGTAGGCTATGGAAATGGACTCCAGAACATGAAAACACTAGGCTGAGGACCAGCTTGGGCAGCCAAACTGCTTGTATCGAGCTACCACATGCCTGTGTTTCTAACAGAACCAAGCACAAGGCTTTAATGCCAACTGTACTGTTAGGGTAACAGATGACACAAACAGGACCTAATCCAGTGTTCTGGGAAATTAGTGAATCTGGGAAATCAGTTTCAGATAACTTCAATATTCTTTGAATCAGGTCACAGCTGGAAAGCTAGTAACAGTCTGCTGCTCATTATTTGCACTTTCAAGAGTATACCATAAACAATCTAGTTGAATTTATAAATTCCCATTGCCAAAACACAAAAGAGAAATAAGACTATGAAGAAAGGATGGAGGTAGAAAGTTTTTTGCTTTAAGACGTTTTGGATTCAGAAGCTGGATACCAAAGGAAGACTACTGGTACTTAGGGAATCCTGCTATTTTGTTTACTCATCACATGATGGCTGAGCAGGTATAAGTATTGTATCTGTGGAGATCCTCAGAACAGTGGAGCTTTGGAAGGAGAATTGATGTGCCTTATTCTCAAACAAACCAAATATTGGGAAAGCTGTATGTGAGCACTAACTTTGCCTATGAGATAGGTAAGAAGCTATCTGCAGCACTGCTGGATCCCTCAAACATTTGTAGGCCTTCACTGTGTTTCTGGCCTTGTTAGTCCGGAGGAGTGCTGTAGGAAGAATGACTCCCACCAGTGTTTTGTATCACACCTAGCAGGAGGTGTAGTAGAGTACCAGTGGCATGTAGAGTCTTCCACTGCACAGGTGTGGCGTTCCAGTGTTCAAAAGCATCCTAGGGAAGTTAGCTGTTACTGAAAATATGAACTTATTCATGCCCCTTTTGGAAATATCAAGGTTAAATACCGTAAGTGAAAGGAGTCTGAAAAAACCACGAGTGTTCTTTGTATAACAATGAAGACTTGGTTGACTGCAGTGAAAAATCTCAAAGCTTAAGGAATGAATTTGTATCCAGCACTTGGAACTGTCAGTTTGCAGGCAGAAAAATACAACATAGAATTGCTTTGTCTTTCCCCTTCTCCTTAGGAGGGGAGTATTTCCATTACAAAACAGCATACAGGCTTTTTACAATGGCTTTTTATTTTCTTATAAGCAGCCATGTTTTTTTTCTTATTTCTGGTTGCTGTCACTCAGCAAGTCCCTCCTCTGATGCAGTCATCTGAGCAAGAGATTGAGCTGAAATCCTGAACCCCAGAGGCTGCTGAACTTACTCTCCAGTGGATAATCAGAGGAGATACTTTAAAGATAACAGGGATCTGACTAAGCACATGTAATGCAAAATTGGTGATGAAGAAGTATTTTGACGAGTGTTTCCTAAGGAGACTGTATAGCATGAAAAGTGAAAGATGTAAAAAATTGCAAAGCTCAGCAGATAAAAGGAACAAAGGAGAACAAGTATATAAATCACTTTGTAGAAATGTTTCTACAGGCTGATGCCCTGGGATTGTTTTCTGAATCTTGGAGTGATCAAGAGTTCTGGGTGGAAGTGGTGGCAAGTGTGAGAACTTTCCTGCTCCAAAGACCTTTTTCCAATCCCCAATTGGAGTGAAAAGTCAGGCTCAGATTTTTCACCAATTCTGCATAAAATAATTTTTGGACACACACACAAAATGCTTAAATTCTGATCCTGAACTGGCACTTGCTATTTCATTATACATTTAATGCAGAAGTGAAGTTTTTTAAAATGCATGTTTTTAATTAGAAAGATATGTTTTGAGAACTTTGATTTGTTTCTACAGAATGCTTTGAAAATAAGAAACTTAGCTAAATCACTTTCATGGAAAAGTATTGGTTTTAACAAACTGTTTGTGACAGTACACTTCTCTTAAGCAAACAAAAACCCAAAGAAAAAACAACCAAAAAAGCACCACTTCCTTTTCTGACTAGGCGGGCAAATGTGCTCTATGGAGTTTCTGTGGAAATTCACGAAAGTAATGGATCCTGTATCTGGGTTAAAGATGCTAAACTTGGAGCTTGTTGTCTTTGTACCTGTGTGTGATCATTTTTCAAGTGCTGATTAAAATCTTTCCAGGCTGTTCTATGATGCCAAATAGCTGTTGCAGTACTGTCTGTTGTATGGCCAATTGTTGCTCATCAGTCTCCCATGTAATTTTCCTTATACAACTATCACTAGGTCAGCAACTGTATTCTCCTCCACTTTCTAAGCGGTCACAGCATGGTTTAGATGAAAGTCTCAGAGTCACAAATAAAAAATGTTCTTTTGTGGGGTGGGAATCTGGATTCAGGTGTCTCCACTCTAAATACTAGATTTGTACTTAAAATAAAGGTTGAAAAAGGCAGTAAGACAGAGCCCTAAAGAGATTTTTGGAAAAACAAAATGTAAGCAGTGAGCCATGGCAGCTTTCTCACACAGTGTCTGTGAAAAGAGAAATGTGACCCCAGTCATTGCCAAAATAGCTCCATTCTTTCTAGCAGAAAGCTAATAATTTGGAGCATTTCACAGAATAAGGTTTCTTAGCTAAGATTTCCCAGGGTGCAGAGACATAATGTCTTCAGCTCGAAGACTTGCAACCTGCTCCTACATAGACTTAAACTTTTTCTGTATAAACCTCTTCCCCAAAGTCCAGCCCAGCAGCAGTTTGGGGAAGTGCGTGTGTCAAAGGGAGGAGGGGAAAGTGGAACTCTTGAAGTGCTCAAATAGAGTCAAACAGGCAGAGAATTTGATTTTGTTGTGCTTTGCTTCCTTCCCTTGGTCTGCTCTAAATCCAAGTGCTGCAGAGAACAAGCTGCTAATCTGTCTCATTCCCCAGCCAGTGCCTGAGGGAATGGAAGAGACAGAAGGTTAGTGAATGTATTTTATTTTATTGAGGCTTCAGAAATAGAAATGTGCAAGATGAAAGGGAGATGGTTGGGAAGACAAGGGGAAGAGAAGTGTGGGGAAAAAAAAAACCTTTGGGATTAGGGACAGCATCCTGGGCAGTAAACTGCCTTGTTAAAGGAGCTCAGTTCCTTCAGACAGTACTGAGACCTTTGGGGCTAGACATGCAAGGCTAGACTCCTTGGTCCCTCACTGTCTCTGATGAGAGCTGTGGGTGCTCAGTACCTGGCAGGATGAGGCTTGCAATGAAGAGGAAAGGGAAGTGCAAGAATATGACGGAGACCTAGAATTAGTCATTCCCTTCCTGACCTTGCTGAAGGAAATGTCTGGCTTTATATTTTTTGCTGTAAACTCTACTTCTTTATTTGTGCTGTAAGTTTACTCATGTACAGGTTGTTGGCTTCTTTATTCCTGCCTCCCCCACCATACCATCAAATATACTTGAGAGTTGTTTTACAGATGTGTGATTACTGCAATTTTAAAAATGATGGAATATATTATCTTTAAAGGCACTTTAAGTTTTGAATTTTACAGAGATATCCATGAGTTGGAGCACAACCCTTATCCTCAAAACGTGACCTGGTATTTTCTCTCCAGATTATGAACCTTTCTTAAGTAATCTTTCTCCCTGTCACTTGCTGCTTTCTGCCTGCAGTCATTGTAAAACTGTCTGGGGATGTGGGGTAGTTGTTTTCTTTATGGGAGGAGAGATACAATAGATTTGCTAACACACTGAACAATTATAGTTATAGGCAGAAGCATAGTATTAGTGTTATCTTTGGGCTCCACTCACCTCTATGTAACTTTACAGGCTACAGCAGGTAAGTTGGGCAAGTAGTTGTTTACCTGCAATACTTTGAGAAGCCTGTGTTGCATTAGGATCTGAGCACCTCATAAACTCTTCCCTTTTCCTCAGCTCTGTGAAGTAGGGTAGCACTCTGTATGCTCTAACAAACCAGGAACTGAGCCTTGAAGACTGTAAGATGCGGAACCAGCAAAGTATGTAAGCTCCTAACTTGCTGTTGAAGTCTGCAGGGGATCTGGCCTGCAGTGGTTTGCTTAGGGGGTATGCAAGAAATAGGAAGGAGAGGAAAGATCTGGACTTAGCTTTCCCCAACTGTCAAGAAAGATTTATTCAGGGCTGATCTTTGCTTGGAGCAGGGAGATGGAAGTCTTTGATTCGTTGAGGCTCTCCAGATTTCTTTCAGTGCTGTTACAGTGCAGGTCAACGTCTGAGCCAATGTAGAATCCCTGGAAGGGATCTCAGGAGATCCGTTTTGCTGTCTTGCCAAAGGCACGAGTAGCTTTGCCTAGTCCATTTCTGACACATGCTTTTTAACTTACTGTTAAAGACCTTGGTTGAGGGCCAAGACTCTGTTGAACTAGGCTTTGTGAAGCCTTAGCTATTGAGGACCAGGTTCCGGACTGATGGTGATACTCTTCCAGATGGTCACCCAGTTTGTTTTAGCTGTTTGAGATTTGGCTGCACGTGAACAGATACAGGATCTGCGGACCCTGTGGAAGGAATCAAATGTGTGAGAATGGGATGTGTGCGGTGCCGGGACAGAAGTATTCATCATAGCAGCCTAAATCAGTAAGCCTGCTGAATGGCACATGCACCAATTCCATGTGTGGATGGGAAATGTTAACAGGTCTGTGGACTGGTTTGGAGTAACGATATCCTTCAGTATCCGCTTTGTGCAGGAGGAAGTATTAGTCTTCCTGTGTTCCATATGGAAATACAGTTAAGCCTAATGAAGCATGGCTGAGCTAAAGAAGCTAGATGGGTGCTGGAGAGAAGTCTGAGCTGAGAGGAGGCTGAGCTGCAGATCTGATGTGGCAGTAGCAGGGTTATGTTCTTGCACAGCGCTCTCAATCATTGTGTTGCAGTTGCACATCCTTGGGTTAAAAAGGAAGGGGGAGGGCTTTCATTTTTAGTGTGCAGTGGGTGTGAAATCTTTGATATTTAAGCAGAGGACTGTTTCTGCAGCTGCATTAGGCTCAGATGCCTCCCTAGGATGAAATCTTTGAAGAGAATCATGTTATCAGGCACAGGGAGCCATTTGATTTCTGCAGTTTCATCCTCCCACTTTTAGCTGGGGAGGCCTCAGCTGAGTGTTTACAGCTCTCAGCCACTGGGATTGTGAAAAAGAAAGGAGGGGAGAGAAAACGGGTGGTATGTGGCCTCCAAGTGACCCAGAAATGATGCTGTCTGCATCATCTGACAAAGCAGAAATAACATACTGTAGTGTTTGGGCAGTGGCTATTGTGTCAGCCTCAGGCATGACTGAAGGTTCAAAGGAAAATCCATCCATCTGGTGTTCCATCTCTCCCTATCTCTCTACCTCTCTGTGCTTTTATTTACTAATTTCTCTTAAGGATTTTTTCTTTAACTCCCCTAGAGCATACCTTGTCTGTATACTTTTCTGCTGGCTTATGCTGGGTCCTGTTTCGCAGGGGTTGTTTTAGCAACGCATTGAGAAACTACTTCCTTTTCTTTTACAAGGAAATCCAAAAGTCTGTAAGTCAGCCCAGACACCTAGGTTCTGCAGAAACAGCAGGCTGTCAGTTGTTTCTGTGCGGAAGCTGCTGCAAGTAAGGCTGGCATCAAAACTCCACGCACAGACCCTCAACCGATGTGAGCTAGCACAGCCCCCTCGCTGTGGCATGGTGCAGCCTGCAGAGTGGTACCCCCAGAGTGCAGCTGTCACTCAGAGTGCTTGTTGCCATCCATCTCATCGTTCTGATTTCCTCTGCTTTTTAGAAGCTCCATCACAGTGCTGCCATGATCTAGTGGTTAGATTAGAGGACTGAAAGATAGGTCTTTTGTGAGTTGTTGTTAGAACTGCTCCTTGACTTTGTGCAAATTAATTTTTATCTTTCTTCTTTCTTATTTTTGATAAGGTGCTACCACACAGGGTCTTGTGAGTGTGTATATGTTCATAAGTTGGTCTTGGCAATCAAAGCAGTGGCACCATTCTGCAAGCTGTCTTTTTCAAAGGAGACTGTCCTGTGGTCCAGCATAGCAGTAACCTCCATACCTGGTGCCTTTGGTGCCTTTGATTGCACTTGTATAACCGATGGAGAGGCGGATAGGAAACCGATCCAAGGAAGTGAGTACTCTGGCTACTGTTTCAGCAGAGCCAGAACTAGAAGCTAGGCCTAACATCTCAGGCAGGAGTCCTGCTCACCCTGCCACGCTTCCTTGCTCAGTGAGTCTTCTGGGTTCAAGTAAGTGAATGTGAATTCCACAGACTGCAAGTCAGTGTCTGACATGTATGCAAGCTCCTTTTCTCAGATACCATCTCAAATAAACAAATGAATCTGCTACCAGATATTTCTTTGTAATGTTTTATCTGCTAGCTTGGCCTTACTCATATATGGCTGGTGACGATACATGTCAAAATAGCATCCTTTAGTGGATTCAGTTCTGTTTTTGAGGACAAGGCCATGTGGGTGAGAAATTTGAGTGACCTCATTTTTTAGGATACAAATAATTCCTTGAAATGTTTTTTGCATCTTTTCTTATTTTGGGTTGTGCATTTTACTCCTGTGCAGCTCTTGTGCTTGCCTGGAAAAGAGCTGTTTGAATTCCATGCTGGATTCAAGGTAGCTTTGAAGTTTGTGAGCTTGTGAGACTCTCCAGCTGAATCCTGCATCATCTGAGTGTTCCTAATGAAAGCACAGATGGGAAGTATGGTTTTCTGTATGGTCGAATGAAATGTTCTATAAACAGGTTTGGATGAGTTTTCACTGCAAAATGAGCATATGTCATGTTAAAAGGGTACAGACCCACTCCATTTCACCAGGCAGATTTGGTTTTAAACCAGTCAAAAACAGTCATCGGTTTAGTTCTCACTATACTGCAAGGGGAACAGTCCACATTGTTATATGGTATGTTTATAACCTATATGTGCAACAAGATAGTTCTCTGACCAGAGAGGGAAAATGAGAATTTCAGAGACTTCAGGTGCAGCTTGGTGATGCTATGATCAGATCATGATAACAATTCCGATAGCTGGGGGGCATTCAAGTGACTGAGCTGCCTGAAGCTTAAGTTCACAGAAGGACCATCTCGGTGTTGGCTTGTGTGGTGTACAGGGGTTGAGAAGACAGTTGATTTGTTGTTAGTTGAAGGGTATTGCAGACCATTACTTTGAATCAGAACAGTTTAGGATGGTTGACTGAACAGCAGGCCTCACAGGCATGCATCAAGTGGCTTGCCCTGTGTCTGCAGATCCCTGGCAGACCTGAGACTAGAAGCTGTCTTGTGATCCTCCATCCGTCTGTTCCTGGCTCCGTGCACAGACTGCGGGACAGAGCAGGAAAACAGCACTGTTTCTGCATAATGATTCTTTGGCCTTATTCTTGTGCCCTCTGGTCAGGCACTTTGTCCTCGTGTATTTCTCTGGGGCTCCTTTTGTCCCAGGAAAAAGATAAGGCTCACAAACTGTGTTTTTTTTGACTACTGCATGCCAGAGAAGGTTCTGCTCAGGACACACTTAGCGTTGCCGCATTTCAGTCCTAACTGGAGAAACCAACTGGCATTTTTACTGCTTTGCTATTTGCTACTTTCCACCAATTTGGTATTCCCACCCTGTTACTGTGACATCCAGGTGACTTCTTAGCTCTGTTGTGATCATCTTTCCAAAACCCATGAAAGAATGTCTGCTCTTCTGGCCATGTCAAATATGGGAATCTGAGGCAGAGTGTATAGCGACAACCGTATCTCCGAAGGGCGAAACAGTTACCTGCATTGCTGGGCTGTGCTTCCCAGCGAGCCGCTGTGCGTGCCTTGCACCAGCGAGGTCAGGAAGGTGGAGTTCCATTGTGCCGGCCGTCTGCATGGGGGCTTTCTGAGCTCTTCTGCAGACCACACTCTTCCCCAGCTCTCAGCTTTCATACCTCAAAGCAAGCAGCCTTGCATACAGAATAGCTTGCTCTATAAAAATGAAATACTAGTTCTTTCCTTTGCATGGATCGGCTCAGTTGCACCTTTTTTCTTTTTTAACTCAGATGACTTTGAAAAAAAGTGTCCTGAAGTACACTCAGGTTGCCGCTGGTCTCTGAATGCTTGTTGAGATCTTTATCAGTTTCTCACACGGTTGCTGAGCATGATTGAGAGACAAATTTGGCAAGCCAGAATCTGACCTTTTTATGTTCTGTTCAGTGCTCAGGTTGCTTGAGATTTTTTTTTTTGTCTGACTTGGGGTTTGTCTATATAATGGCACCGGGGAAAATAGATAAGAGTCAGCCAAAGGTGCGAAGTGAATCCACTTTCACTGGATGCCTTAAAATGACTCATCTTACTTTCCCCGGTGTCCCATGCAGATAAACTCTGACGTCAGAAGTTTTGTCTTCTGTTTCAGGAGGTAGAAATGCAGAACCTCCCTCACTGTGTATGAGATACCAATCCAGCTATTGCAACGTCCGGCTATGGCAGTAGCTATTGTCTGATGCTTCAGAGAGCGCACCCTTGCCCTCTGGGTCCTGTTCTTGGCAGGAGGTTAATAGAGGAGTTCCTTCCTGATTAATTCCTGTCTGAAGGAAGATAGATGATTTGCATTTCTCTTAGCCACATGGAAGAGCTGGGTCATACGTTGATCTAATCCTTTCAAAACTTCAGCCATTGGCTTGTTAAATTGCAAGGCGGTAAGTGGTTGTAGGCTTGGAAGTATTGGTGTTAGCTTGTATATATAATCTTTTCAAGTGCTGCCAGACTCTGAGAGATTTCATCTCCAGGGACAGGAGAAATGTGATCTGCTTTTGAACATGTGCTTGATTTATTGATTAAATAATGACAATTATTTGTTTTGAGTATTGCAAAAACCTCTCTTTAAACATTGCATATGTTTCAAGTCATCAAGAAGAGTTGTAGGCATCAGTAAGCAGAACATTATAAGTTTTGGGAAAATGTGAAAACATGGCATTTGGTAAAAATGTATGACTGAATCAAACTGTTCTCAAACTGCTGATATTCTGAAGGAATCTCGGCTAGTACTTTAGTATAGCAGAGTCTTTATAAGAGTTCCTCTGTTTTTTAATGTATAATTTCTGTTCTGTGCCTCAGTTTCCCTTTTTTTGTGAATTGAAAATAATTGTTCTTGCTGCATTTATATGGTATTCCAAGATACGTGGATTCAAAGCATGAGGATAAGCTAGGGAATTCTCAAGAAAAATGCAACCTCTTCTATCCTCTGCTCCTTTCTCCCTGTTTATTTGGATCAATTGCATTCAATTCAGACTGACTGGTTTTGCAAAAGCTACAGTAGGCTGACTTCTGGAATGATATGCCACTTTTCTAAACATGAATAAAATATAATTGACAAGAAGCTGAGAGACAGTTGACCCCCAAATGCATGAAACGTAATTTCTCTGTTCGGGACGATAACTTAACATTCTCTGACAAATTAAGTTAGAATGTGATTTCAGATCAGCTAACCAGAGGTCAGAAATATTTGGGCTGCAGTTTGAATACTGAATTCTTCCAACTAATCCTTGCAATATCTCTTTGCTTGCCAAAACCTCCTGAATTTGCACCCTGATGTCAGTGAACTAGTTTCACAGATGCCATTGCTTTCTTGTGCCATGTCTGCAGAAGTGCAGCTGAAGAACTTGTGGGTATTTGTTTTTTGTTCACAGTCATTTAAACTCCCAACTGTTGGCTTGAGGTCATGGATATGGGCAAACTTGTATCTCAAGAGTTCTGCTGTTGATTTTGTATAAATAAATAAAAAAAGTACAAGCTTGGCAGTTTTTTCCTAAATGTCTTGGGCCTGATTCTCTCATGTGCTGTGAAAGGATGTTCATTTAAAAAGTGCTCTAAGGAGGAGATAAATGTGCATCCTGGGCCGTACCTCACTGCCTGTGCGGTTCTTGGAGCAAATGAGAACTGGGTGTCCTGGCCATCAGCTACACCAGACAGAGAAGCAGGGCTCTAATGGAGCACACCCTGTAAACAGCGATATACTCCAGCTGCTCCCTATCCTGTCTCTATTACTGTTCTTTCCCATCTCTGTGGGTTTAAGGCCGTTGGAGTATTGCTGCTTCTATTGTGGGGTTTGCCATTTGTGATGAGCAGGATGTGCTGTTTGGCAAGCAAGCAATGAATAGCTTACTATTGGCTTTATCTCTTTGTCTAGTTTGTGGTTGGAGACCTGCATGTTGTTTGTGGGTTTTTATGTGCGTCACTGAAGCCAGAAGTTTTATTATATTCTCAGAAAAGAGTTTTGCAACAGCTCAGCTATTAAAGCCAAACCATGTAGTTCAGTTAAAAGTCTGGGCAGGAAATAACAAAATGAAATTCATCCTAGGGGAGAAGTGTGGTGCATGTTAGGGTGGGAAGAGAATGCAAATATACTATTTATAGGACTAGGGGAAAACAAATTTGGACTTGAAGAGTAAATGTGAAGGAGTTATCATGGGAAAACCAGACTTGGCAATCTAAGTTACTCAGATCTGTGCTGTCAGTGTACTTTTCCATTTTTGAGAATTATATTTTTGTTATAACCCAATGAAGAAGAAAAGTTTGACGTTGAAATCTCTGCTGCATAGACTACCTTCCAGCAGTATCCTTTTAGGAGTTTATGCTATGGATGTGACGAACCCTTATTTTTTTAAGCAGTACAAAAATAGTTGAAGACAGCACCTGCTCCAGGGAGTTTGTGACACAATCAGGCAGAGCCACATGCAGGATGGAAGAGAAGACAGATTATTTAATTTGCTGATGGTCAGACAGCAGGTCAGTGGCAGAGGCAGGCTGGAGTCCAGCTCCCTGGAGCCCAGGTCCATTCTCTTACTGATTAAATGTGATGCTTCTGGTGTTACACTGAAATTGGTGAGGAGAACTGTTGTGGGGAATGCAAAATAGAGACTGTACCTCAAGAATATCCTTCCTCAAAGCAGTATGTTGTCCTCGTGATACTGCAGATTGTAATAGGCTAATTGGGGCCGTACCTTTTTTGTATAATTTCTTTTACTTAATTTGTGATTTTTTAGCTTATAAATAGATCCTAAGTCCTTCTTGCCTTCTACCTTTTGGAACAGATTCCCACACCTTTTCTTGCCACTGTCAGTGCTTGCAGTTCCTTGCTTTATACTGGGTCGTGTGTTACTTTTAAGGCATTTGCATATAATCAGTTACATATAACTTAGCGTGGAGCTCTAGCTTTAGAGAGTATGCTGATACTTTATCCTTCTTCCAGGGAAATAAATCTTGCCTGATGGGAGGTCCTACACTAAAATAACAGGTTACAATCAGACTGAGGAGCCAAGCTGCTACTTTTATACGTAGGCCTGTCATGGCTGGCTGTACCAGTTTCAAAATCACTGTGCAAACAACCTTGCTGCTTTCCCTAGGTGCTCAGGAACCTTGAGGTGTGCCCAGGAATGGGGAAGGGGTGAGGTGACCCGGGGGAAGAAGCAGTAACATGCCACAATAACCTGGGAATTCTACATACCATGTCTTACAAATGCACAGCTGACTTGTTCGCCTTTGGCTGGATTTTGTGGAGTTTGTACATCATAGTGCCTATCGTCACTGAACCTTGCTTGGAATGGCCGCCAGAAAGGAGGAGGCTTGGCTGATTTCTGTCTTCCTTCCCCTTTCCATGACATATCTATTGCAGAGCTGGGAAGCTATTTTTGATTTATGTAGGCTGATTTCTGGCATATTGGGGGCTATTGAGTAGTCCTCAAACTTCCTGCAACCTCCTCTTTCTGCCTCTTATTAGGGGACCTTCCATCTCTATTCATAGCAGGTCTTCATTGTTCCTATTGCCTCCGTTCCCAATCTGTGTTCTTGGTTAACCTCACTTCTAGCCCATGGGTTGCCAGGATCCCCTCTTCTTTGAGAAGGTCAAATGTGCTCCCTGCATGTCTTCTGTCAGGGCTTTGACTATCCTGTTCCTGTCTTTACCCACAGCAAAGTCCCTCTTTCTCATTTTAATCTCTTCCTCCCTTAATGTCTTTTGAGGGAAGAAGCCAGGATGCAAACACAATACATTTGGAGGCAGTAAGAACAGATCCAAGTATCTTGAGCAGAGTGAAACCCTAATGATGAGAAGGTAGGTCTTTCCTGTTAAAAATGAGACTTAGGACAGATAGGCAAAAGTCAAGATCCATGCTAGAACTCAATCTAAACTGTGGAACTGTTGCTTTAACTGTAGGAGACAGTATTTCCAGCTCCTCCCCCTAGTATGGGAGTTATCCCCAGCTGTGCACAGACTTATTTGTAATGGCTAGGTAGATCTGCAGAGTCGCACTGCATCTAATGTGGGCCAGCTGGCTGTACCGTGTCAGGTTGTATATGATACAAAGCCAAGCCGTGAAGTGGGGAAAAAGTACAATGAGAAGCAGAAAATTTCAAACCAAGCACTTAGCAGGAAAATACTTGGAACAGCATCTCCAAGCTCATTTCTGACCTGACTGTGAACGGGAGAGCTCGCTGGGTAGGCCGTTACGGGAAAATACGTATGACAGCGAGAAAGCAGAAGGTCATGACTAAGCCAGCCAATGATATCACGTGCCCCTTGCTGCGCTGAGTTAACTCTGAAGGAACAGAGCATGCATACTCCAGAGACATCTTGATTTAGGGGTGTGTGCAACTGAAGGTCCAACTGTGTAGGAGAGTACAGCTGACAGCAAGTTTAAGAGTACGCGTACAGGCAGAACAAGCTGCAGCAGTGTTTAAAAGTCACACAGTCACACTAGCATATGGCACTATGCTGAGGGAGCGAGCTGACTTGTCTCCACTTGGCACGGAGTGCAGGCACAGGAACGTGGCTGTCGGTGGTGTCCAGGCCTCCACTGAGCCCATCGCCAGCCCCTTTGGAGCCCAGCTGGCTTCGGCAGAGCCGTGGCTGCCTGCAGAGGCCTGCCCTGCACTGCTCTGCAGCATGGGGTCTGCTAGAGAAAGCAAAGGGTGGAAAAAAGGAAGTGCTATCATCCCCTTCTTATAAAAAAAGAGGTACTGAGACTGGGAACGGCTGAGTGGGATTTCCAAGGTAATTTCTTTTAGGTTTTATGCTCTAAAGCCATGTTAGGAAGTTTATGGCTAAAAGGTTCCTCTGGTTTCAGCTGGGTGGTCAGAGTGTAAATGCAAAAGGGTGGCTGAGTCTTCTAGGACATGCCAGTCCTTTCATTGCACAACTGCCTCTCCTAAGAGTGGCACTGCTTTGCATTTCTGTGTTCATTGTACAAAGAGTTTGAATTTGAATCACTGTTGTTTGTATTAACCCACTGTTTCATAAATCTCAAACTTCATGACACTGCTGTCTGGATTCCGAAGTGTGTGGACAGCGACAAACCTTGTTGTTATACCTGATAGTTGTGAGGAATCAGATTGCTCATAAAACAAAACCCTCAGCTAATTTTACAGGAAAGCACAAGCTAGAAATGCCTTATCAACCACTGCTGGCTTTCATCAGTACACAGAACTGGTGGTTCTGCTGCTAGAATGCAGCCAACCTCCAAGAAACACCCAGTGTAGTGTTCTGGTTGGGGGCTGCTGCTGCCACTTGGCTTCCACTGCCTTCAGCTGCCACTACAGTGCCAGTGATCTACATGCTGCTTCCATTCACGTGTAAATAGCTTAGTGTTGAAGTTGCAGGCACAAACATGCAGCTGGATGTGCCAGACCCCACCAGTGAGGTGGGGTCGCTTCAGTCCAATGTCGCTGCAATCTTTTGCCATCCCAAGGATGGCTTTCAGGGCTTTTCCTACTCTTGACTACCAGTCTTTGGCCATGTGCAAAAACTGAGGCCCACAATGGCTTGAATAGCAGAAATTGTGACTGTAGCTAGAAACATAGTTTCATCAGCCATTTTTAAAGAATGGTATTAGCAATGCAATAACTTAGCAGAGTGTAGTTCCCCTATGCAAGCACAAGTCCTCTTGCTCAGTGTTTTGTTTATGGTTAACTATGTTTCTGTGTGTGTTCTGTTATTATCCCCTACAGAGCCTTGCTTATTTAACAGGGTTGTGTGTGAGAGCACATGGATCAAACTCATGATTAAACATTTGCAGGACTGTGTCACAGTAAACAAGATGAGAGGGAGAAAGAATTTCCCCTTTTCAATAAAACAAGTGATTCCCATATACTGCCAAGGAAGAATTTGCATTTGTTCAAGGGCAGTCACTACGAAGTAGTAGCTCTCCCAAACTGATGAGCAGGGCAAAAGCATTGTTCTCCATGTCGGGGTCATTCAGTTGAGATCAAGTGCAATATCTCTTTTCCCTGTAACATCTGACACATCCTTTATCTGGGGAAGGAGGAGATGATCTAATTCTTTCCTATGTATAACTGAGATTGTATCTGAATAATGACTTGTATGCACATAGAGCAAAAACATTTTGAGCAGAAAATTAAGAGGAGAGATATTATAGTGGTCAAAGAATCCATGTCTGTTTTTTCCTTTTCATTTGTAGTCTGACTTAGTCAACAAATTTTAGCATTTGGGACAAAGAACATGTTTTAGTTTATAAATCATGGATCAACTAACTTGCTTTGAGGCGTTGTTTTGTTAGGAAGGTTTTGAAGCTTAAGTCTGCCCCATGGGAATGTGTGACATAGCGAGAAATCTTTTGAGAATATTTTCTTTTTGATAAGCAAACATAAGGCACAAATAATATTCCTTCTTGCTGTTTTATTTCTCTGTGTCTGAAGTGAAGGTTTCTGTGTAGTGCATTTGGCATGAGATGGTCAGGTGGTAAAAGCTTTGGAATAACACTGTAGAATAGCATAGAAGACATACAACGATCATCTAGTCCAACTGCCTGAATTTTTGTTCTTTTAAAATCACTGTTTTTAATGTTGATTTTGTGATAGGAATGCCCATCAGATAACGAGCCTCAGAGTCTTTGGGTACTTTGGCTATTCCAGCCTTACTGATACTAAAGAGTATCTCATTTTTATATCATGAAAGAGCCCCACTCACAAACCAGGATCCCCTTTGGCTAGGTACTGTACAAACATTGTCCAGGAAGATGACAGCATATCCCAAGGAACTTAACTCTTTACTTTCTGGATCCCAACAGGTGAAACTGATTGACTACATCCACAGACAACGGCAGTGTAAGCTGAGTGTGCCCCTGAATGACAGGACAGCAGAGCTCAACAGCTACCCAAGATTCAATGACTGGTTAGACATTGTCAATGTGAGGAAAGAAGTTATACAGGTAAGAGGAAGACAACCCTAAGCACAGAACCTTCCCACCCTTTCAAGACGTTCCCAGCTGCCTGCTGAACTTAATTTCAGGCAAGGTGGGAGTGTGTGGGTATGCAGAGGGACCTTTGGTGGAAAGGGTGCTTTTCTCTCCCAGGACAACTGATCATCTGGTTGGAGTGCTGAAATACTCCCTTTCCTTTGTCCTCCTCCCAGAGTTCGCAGGCATCTTCTCATGATAGGATTTGAAGCAACACCTCACACCTATTGCTCAGTATGAGACAAAGGTCCTGCATTACCTTTTGCTTGCTAGGTCCGAGAATGATGCCAAAACTTAATCACTTACTAACTTTTAGATAGTAATAATACTGTACCATACTATATTCTATGTCCAGTACTAGCCAAAAAAAGGACCAAGAGTTACAATTTTGTGCACTGACATATCCAACAAATGGACAAAAATATTGAGTTGTTACAGCCTATTTATTTCTAAAAGCGTACATAAGTTAGTGAAGATCCAAAAATAGCAAATAGTACTATGTCCCTGTAAACTTAGAGTAGCAAAAGGGGCCAGAGTTTACAAGCTTGTCCCAGACTGATGGTTTTGAAACTGTGTAGCCTCACACAGCACTCGGACAACAAAAGCAAGTGGACTGCAACCCAGTAATGGGCAGGTGGATTCTGATATGGATTTTGACTGGGTGGGAGTCTTTGCTCAGAAACAGGAGAGTTTTTTTCATTTGATATGCGCACACCCCTCCATGAGCAAAGTCTCTGGTTCAAAATGATACCAAAGAGCATTACATCAGTGTAAAAGAATGGAATGAATAGCTCTGCTGTGGTGGTCTGTGTGGTGGCCGGCATCAACTGTTCATGCTTGCAGACCATGACTCCTCCTGATTTTTACAGCTTAATTTTCAATATGCAAATCAATGGAAGACTCTTTACTGCATAGAATAATCTGATGCTTCTGCTGGAATCAAAAATGACCAGATAAGCCAAGGACCCTAGCTCCTGTCTCTTGATACGTTTGGGTTTTTTTTTTTGAAGAGTAGCCTGAAATCCCGGCTGCATTCAGGTGGTTACTGGGAACTCCAGGGCACTGACATCAGATCGTTCCGTTGGGTCTGCACTGTGCACGGCTTCCCCGTGCTCTTCTGTACTGGGGACAGTTCAGTTCAGTGTAACGTTAATGGCTATATAAGTAGAGCTCAAGCCACTGATGGCTTAACAAAGCAGAAAAGGCTTTTTCCATTCTTCTTCCCATTTTTGGCTCTGCAAGCCAGATCAGTGTTCTCATTCGGTTTCCTTGGATCCTTACACAAGCAAAAATTTTCTTTGACTTCAGCAGGAATCTGCCTGAGTGAAAAATTCAGCAAATGTTCATGGAAGTTATTCCAGCTTGGTCCTCATGGAACTGGGCAGACTTTAGTGAAATAGGATGAGTTCAGGACTGAGTTGTTCCTTTTATTTACGACTGTTTATTTTGAATGGGATGCTGGATACTGCCTTCCAGTTCAGCAAGGTTTTGGGTAGCACAGCTAAAGGTGCAGCAGTGACAATGAGAGAACAGACAAGCAGGCTGTTGCAGTGGCCAAACTGCCAGGCTCCCTACTATTGTTGGTTTCTAAGGTTACTGGAATTGCCTGAGCCTAAAAGAATGTCTTTGTAGGTCTTTTTTTAAATCCTTTGTGATGCCTGCAGAACTGGGGGAAGGGAGGAGGTGAAGAGAAGGGGGGAGGGAGGCGGACAGTTCAAATCTGCCACATCCTGCTAATTCAGGGAGCAAGCAGAGTTGAGGCTGCCCTTCCGTTTGTGTGTCACTAAAAAGGGTGAACAAATTTGGTTTTGGTCTAAAGCAGGAAGAGAATGTTTTCCAGCTGTTTATTATTTTCATTTGTGCTCTCTTGCTACCTGCTCCCAAGCAATGACCAGTGTAATGAACTATGTTCCTTCTGTTCTCTGTAACAGAAATATGAGAGGTGTACAAAGCACTTAAATTCCTCTGTGATTCCAAATGTACGGTTATTTTTTAAAAGTTCTGCATCCATTCCATGCAGCTGTTGACAGCTTCTGTAGCATTTATATTAGATAGACAGAAGAACTGCAACACCCATTGGATCATTAAAATTATTTTTGAGTAGGCATGCTGGAACAGGCTGTAATCTGGGAGAAATGGAAATAGCTGGGCGAATAAACGAATTGCTCTGTTCTTGCAGTGATTTTTTTTTTTTTTTTTTTTTTTTTTTGTCCTGTTATTTCACTGCTTAGAAAATAGCAATGCAGCCACTGTTGGTGTTTGTGGAATGGACATCAGCGGACAGTGCAGGGGAGATGTTTGTGATGAGTTGTCTTGCAGAAATGTTACAGATGTCATGGGATCATTCCTGCTGTTGCTTAGATTTCGTACAGCATGTGAACTGCATTTCAGCTGAATTCTTTCAAAATGGAAGTCACTGACAGACGGAAGGAACTTTAATAGGTTAGTTATTAAAAAATACATAGTGGTTTCCCTTAGCTTTATGCACACTGCCTGTCACATGACTGGGGAGAGACGTGGTTAGGGAGCCTTTAAAGAGGTGGTTAGGGAGCCTTTAAAGAGATGGCTGAGTAGGTCAGACAGTGAAAACAGGGACACTTGAGTCCCATACCTGGTTCTGCAGCTGGTGTATGAGAGACCCTGGGGAATGATTTCCCATCTCTAAGATACTGCTAGCTCATCTGTAAAACTGAAATAGTCATATGGAGTTTCCTTCTTAATGCTTCCAAAAAGTGCTACAGAGAGAAGGAAAACCCCACAAATGTTGTAATAGTGTATTCATGTTAGGCACATAGCCCTCTCTTCTTGAGACTTTTAGTCCCTGAAGCTAGTTGGAGAAGTTGCCAAGTACCTGTAGCCTCTCGGAGAACAGCTGCAGCAGAGCCCTTCCCTGGCCACCCCTGGGTCTGAAGGGAAACGGCAGGTACAGTGCTGCAGGTGCATGCAGGTGGAGGGCTCTCTCAGGGGCAAGTCAGGAGAAAGGCCTGAGTTCATGTTGTTTTGCGTTTTCAAATGTTTCTGATTCCCTTTGCATTTCTAGTGTTGCTGGAGGGAGTGTTTCAAGACTGTGCTAATCTCTGACATAACACCTTTGAAAAACAGCCTAATTGCAAGCAGTTTTTTAGCTCAGCGGTTAGAGAAACAATGCTGTCTTTCTCTCTCTCTTTAGCTGTTCTTCCCCTCCCCTCTCTCCCCCCGAGTCCTCTCCCAAATAAAGCTGCCACGCAGGGAAGCACAGAAGCTCCCAGGCTCTCCTGTCAGAAATAGAGCACCGGCTCTAATTTAGAATATCTGCTGACTCCTCTAGTCCAGAGTGAAGACTATTTTTGCTCAGTGACTTGGTCTAGACATTGTGAACCTTGAAAGCTCTTGCTGATATAGTTGCTGTCTTGCTGTCAGGCACCTTTCTTTCTGTGGAAACTATATTTAAAACAAGAATAATGACTGCTTGTAAAATCCTTTAGTTCTGGAAGAGATTATAATAATAACAATGCACTGTTTATGGCGTTGGGCAACAGCTAAAACTCCTGTGAATGTGGATAACAGTCAGCCGGTCATGCTGCGTAGAGCGAAAGGGCTGTTCTGTGTGGACCTAGCAGACTTGGAGGTAGGTGGTGAATCCAGGCTTTGAGTTTGGGATCCTGTTTGCTCTCTGTGAATACACAATTCTGAGGGGTAAGGAAACTCTGAACCCCCCACCCCAACTTGTGCTATTTCTGTTTCTTTGTTATTGTTCCTCTAATCAGTTGCCAGGCAGATTTTTATCGTAGAAAATGGTGGCTAGTGTAGAGCAGGCTCTGCTTCGGAGATGGGCTACTATTGTTCTGTAACTTTCTTTTTAAGTATTTTTCTAGGAAATGCTGGAGACCTTGTTTTTGGGTAGGAGTCCTAGAGATTGGGTAGCACTATGTACATCTAGTTTAATACCAAATATGATGCATAAATGGTTAAATATGGTGGATTGACACTGGGAAAAGAGATACTTGAACTGAGAAGTAGAAAAGACAGGACAAAGAGCCGTACAGACAGACGATATGTTTAAGCTGTGTAGTGGTCTCCAGTGGGTAAAAGTTGCTCTGAAAATGGACCTAGAACAATAAGCTGATCTGGATTGTCCTGCTGCCCTTGAGAGTTGGAGTCAAGAATTGAGGGGGGAATGGGAGGGAAGGAGGATGTGAACAGAGCGCTGTCCCTACTCTTAGACCGATGGAAGATGTCTCTTGCAGAGCTACTTACTGCGTTCTGGGCTTGGGGCTTGTCTACCAAAAAGAAGAGATTTCAAAAAAATCTATTGGCTTATTTTCTTTGTCACAGAAAAAAAATTATCTCTGCCTTTACTGTTGTTCTTCCTAGAAATGCAACTATTATATTTGTTCCCACATATAACTTGTCACCCTCTTACAAAGTAACCTAAGAACAGTCATCTCCTTGTCATCTTCTGAAACATGTCTGAACCAGCCTTGCTCACCATGTAGCAGGGGTTCCAGTCAATCAAGTTCAGAAAGCTGTTTTTAGAGCAGATAACTGTTGTGCACGGGGAGGAGCAAATCCTGCCCTAGTGATTGCTGGCTGTAAGCAGGACTTTGCCACCAGGGAGACTATGCGAGAGCAGATGAAACAGTGCTGTGGTTGGGTCTGCTTTATGGCTGTTCCATTTGGGGAGTGTATTTGACTTCTAATATATGTATTTTGTTGTAACACCTCCTGTTTGTTTGTGAAACTTGCCTCTTTCCCCATTTAGCGTTTATGCCAAAGACCTACTTGCAAGAAAGTAGTCAAGAGTGGTTCCTGAGCAAGCCAGGGGCAGTGCCTGGCACGCTGGGGAGCAGAGCAGGAAAGGCTTGTGCTTTGAGTAGGAATTGTCCGTTCGGAGTCTCCTGCTGCCCCTGTGAAAATCTGTAGAGTATGAGGCATTGACGTAGGGTTGATACTCTGCAACCCTGCAGATTATTATACTTGCATGGACTGTGATCTAGCTTGCAGCAGGTCGTGCTGATCAGTGTTGGAGGAAAAGCGTGGGGTTTATGTGTGTGCATCCTGACTTTGGCTGGGGGAATAGAAGAGGCAGATCTGCCTAAGCCTATCAGGTTTCCACAGCTGTATCCTCTCATCTTTTTCTGTCAGCATATCTACATGAACAGACTATGAGGACTTTGGCTGTTTGCTGGGGGTTTCCATGGGTCTGACAGCAGAAGCTTGGACTGGATTGCTAGATAGTAGAGATACTGAATGTGCTAATTGTGTGTATGCAAATTAACTCTGTCCTGCAGGCTTCCTGGATCTAAAACTCCACAGCCATGTTCCAGCTGAAGGCCCCTCCCCAGTGCAAACAGCTCTTGGAAAATACTCTCTACTACTGCCAGGGTTCTCTGCCCCTGCCAAGGGGTCCAGGTGCCCCTTGCAGCCTTGTGCACTGTGAATGGTGCACAGTATAAGGTCAGCATGAGGCTCACGCTACCCCTCAGGATCTGCAACCGCTATGTCTGTTTTCCCACAGAAAAATAGTAAGTGAGAGCAGCTATCCTGTCCAGGAAGAGCAAACTCAATGGCAATGCCCTGAGACTGTCAGCTTCTCTCCACCCCACCTGTTGAGAGGTGAAACAGTGAAGAGGGAGATGTTACGTGAAACTGTTGACTGCATATACTCACAGCTTAATGCAAGCTAGGAATTTCATGTGAGAGGCTTTCCAGAATGCCCATAAAATCTCCAGAAATTTAGTAATACAACAATTTTTCAGTACCTTCTTCACTGGATGCCAGAAAACCAGAGCAAAATAACAACTAGCAGGCACAAGACGTTCTTAAGAGCATCCTTACATGCTTTGCTTAGAGCTATCAGTGGGAATTTAAGCACCTTATGTAATGGGCTTTCTCTTTTAACATCTGCTGCTTCACGGGAGGATGATTGGTGAGGGAATGTATTGATTTAAGAGGAGGCATTTGGGGCCTTGACAACTGTCCGGCTTTATAGGAAAAGCCATGTCTACTAGGTTGAGGAGCAGGTCAGACTGATTTTGCAGAGTGCTAGCAGCAGCATTAGCTCCATAGGCTTATCTGCAGGGAGGAATCTTTACCAAAAATAACCCATCCACTGTGTTAGATACCAGCATTTTTGCCATGTTTCAGGGATTTAAGTTGGTCACCAGACAAGATTAAAGACCTTCTTAGACTATTCTGAACTCTTCACCCTGACTAATTGAGACTAACCTTTGGTTGGCTTCTTGGATACACTGTGGTTTACTTTTCTCTCTTTTGAAATGTGTACCATGAAGTGCACAGTCTGTATGTCTGATGAGCAGGAGGGCTCTGCAGAAAAGTCCTTTTACCTGTTAGAGAGAGGAGTAATTTCCTGGTTTGGGCTTTTTAGCTGAATGCTTCTACTGAACACCGTGTGGTGAAAAAGGCTTTAGATTTTGCTGGCAGTTTTGAGGTGCTGAAAGATTGAAAGCTCCTGTTCTTTTTTTAAGTGACCTTATTATTAGAGTAGTACCTGAATATCTTACAGCTTCCCCTGTTGTTTTGTAGTCAAGGCAAGGTGTACTCAGGGAGATGGTGCTTAGTTTAGCCCTAATGTGAGCCTTTAAGTTGCATTTTGTAAAGCTGCATTTTTTTAAAGCCATAGCACCCATGAAGAAGCAGGTAGCGAGGTCTGCTGGACCTATATTTCTCACCCTTGGTGCTGAAGATTGGGAGTAACCCCTTTGCAAGGTCCCAAGAATTGCACTGCGAGTGCTGAGGGAGCTGGAGCTCACCACATGCTTCTCCGAGATGGACACTGTCAGAGTGCTTCGCAGGGGACATTCCTTTCCCCTGACTCAACAGCTGAGCCAGAGCATCAGCAGCAACTGGACCTGTTTTAAGAGCCATCTTGAACTACTGACTGTCATCTTTACCACGTTGGCTGGGGGGCTAACACAGAGCTAAATCATAACAGGCCAACCTTACAGGGATCAGGTTGACCAGTTTTATATTAAGCCACCCCATATGTGCAGCACATGAGTGGCTGTTTAAAGAAAGCTTCTTACTTCCTCTCCCTGCCTCCGCTTTTAAGGCTTATTTCTTTTGTCGCGTGTCACGGGGGTTGGCAGCAGGTTCAGAAAGTCTGAGCTCTCCCAGCTCAAGGTCATTGGGATTGTTTAAATATTATCTCCTTTTGTGTACTTACACTTTCCTAAAACTTGATATTCTGTCTTTCTAAAATTAAACTCCTGAGCAAAAGAGTAGATGGGAGTTCACGTGCAGGCCCAGGAAGGGGGCAAGCTAGCAGCAAGCCGGACCCTTTTGTCAGGGTGTGTGTCTGTGTGAGATCATGCCAGGGGTGCAGAGCAAAGTTCGCAGTGAGGAGCTGAGGCTGCCCTTTGCTACTCAGTTGTGCCTTGTGTGGACCATTACGGCTTTTCATGGCAGGCCACACATCGAGTTGTAGAGCAGAGACTATCTTAAAGAAGTGAAACCAGTCAGCTTAGGGGTGACCAAGCCCTCCATAGTGACTGTGTCCTGCAAATGAATGAGACAAAGGAAAAATGCCCCAAACCTTCTTCTAAAAAGCTCATTAGTTTGGAGCATTTTATAATTTTTTAAAAAATAGTTTCAAAGTTTTTCATTTAAAGGTCCAGGCCATTTAAAGCCTGGGCTATGGAACTGGCTATGGTGGAAAAGCTTTGCTTTCCCAAGGAAAGCTTAGTGTCTTCCGCTTCACTGACTGACTTACTAATAGTTCTAATAAGTTACTGGTTACGTTTGTGTCATGCGAAGGGTAGGGAAATGAGGTGATACTGGGTAATGTGACTTGGTAGCTTATACTGGGATCTGGAATGACGCTGTTGCTTAAAACAGTGTCTACGTAATCTAGGTTGTTTTCTTAGTGGGGAGTGGTGGGGGTGAGGAAATGTTTCAAGATAATTCAAGAATGACATCACTGTAATCCTGCTTACTCTAAGACCATGTAAAAGCATGAAATGGGATAAATGTTTTTGTAAGAGACATTGGCTTTCCCTCATGCTTAATGGGGAAGCGTTACCTTCCATGCTCCAGAGCACAGGGGCACTCATGGTGGTGTAGAAAACTTTCCTTACATTAAAACTCACCCCATGGCTGCTTGCCCCCAGTCAGTGTCCCTTTTAGAGCTGCTTGCCTCAACTGTGAGGCTGCCTGCCGTCCTGCATCGCAGAACCACCCTTGTGATACTGCTGAACAAAGATGCTTCTGTGAGCTGCCCATCTACGTGCAGGGGAGAGGAATTCAGGGGGTGCTGGGGAAATAACTAACTATAGGAAAGATTTGGTTTAATTCTGTTGTTACCAGCCCGCTCTGTGCGAGCAAACCTGTACTGGCTTTGTGCTGGAATATTTGAGTTGTGGAAACCCATTCCAGTTTCAGCTCGGATGATCTGAACCCCTGGGGTTTTTTGTCCTTTGGAGTGTAATATCAGGTTAGGAATCCCAGGAGGGCAGATTTTGCACTGTGTTTTCACTGGAGTCTTTGTACTTCCTGTATTTTATCCAAGTGGAAGTCATTCCAGAAAAAGCTTTTTGGGGCAGTCTTACTCCTGATTCTTGGTGGTGCAGGTGTGCAGAGAAATGAATAATAATACCCAGCGTCAGCTGGGATATCTGTGCTTTTGTTATTCTGCTAATATTAATTATAGAAAACCAAGAAAATATACCCAAACTTCATTGAACTCTGGCTCTGCTGTGGACCTACTTTGTGCTTACTGCTCATTTAAATTCTTGGCCTCTCCTTGAGTCAGCTGTGCTTTCTGTTTTATCCGCTTCAGGGCATGTGACAGAAGATGCAGCATGCATTTCCTAGACTTCTGCCATTTCTTAATTTATTATTTTTCTTGACTCCATGCAACAGCTACTAAAAGTGGAAACTATGTAATTACTCTTTGTGTTACCACCTACAAAGCTCCAAAGGTTGGGGCTGTTTCTAGCACTGTCACGGTTAAAAGTCATGCATCAGATCTCAAAAGCATGAGTCTGGATGATTGTTAAAGGACATTCGACAACATTCAAATTTGATTTATAGTTGGAAGTAGGGTTTAACAATCTAGAGGATTTCAAGCTTTTTGTTTCCAAACAGTGAGACACACTTTTGAGTGTCCCCTTCAAATAAAAGTTGAAAATACAACATGATTCCAGGAGTTGAAACTTCAGGAAAGAGGCCAAATATTGTGAAATTTGTGATCTCATTGTGACAGTAGGCAGTGGTGAGGTTTGTTTAGGCAAAACTTTCAGGGAAATTCCTGGGTATCTGGGCTAAGTATCCTGGTTTTGTTTATTAACCACAATTGCTGCAGACTTACACTGGAAACATTTGAATGGGGGAGGAGAGAGGCAACACAGCTCATTGTTTTTACTTTTCACTTCCCTACTGAAAAGCCAAACATCTTTATATGACATTTTTTCAGGTTTTAGGCCTGTTTTGTTTCTGACTGCTATTTTTAATGACAAAGCTTTCATTAGTAGCTTTTCAAAAATACTGAGTGAAAACTTTCCACAAGGGGAGAAGAATATTTGAGTCACCTCTAATCCTAACTTAAATACTGGAGAACAACCATAACATCCTAGTGATACAGAGCACACTCGAGCATACGCTTTATTTCTCATTGTGTAGGGAGGAGAGAGGAGCACTGCTGAGATCTGCTGCATGTCATTACTGACCCAGTGACCTTTGAAAGAGATATGCTACCAAAATGAGGAAATTATGAGTCAGACCAGGCAGTGAGACTACTTAAAATACATCAGAATAACAAATGACAGTCTTATTTATATATACATTAAAAAAATATGTATCATCTTTTTTTTTCTGCAGAGAATACCAGAGGAGCTAACCTTAGATGCCTTACTAGAAATGAATGAGTCAAAGGTGAAAGAAACAATGAAGAGATGTGGTGCCAGAGATGAGGAGTGCTCCAGACTCAATGGGGCACTGAGCTGCTTACGGAAGGTGACTGAATCAGGTACAGACTGCCTTGTTCTGTGGAATTAGTTTCTCCGCAATGTGGCCCTCATCCTGCTTCCTTTCATATGAGACAATGCAAAAACCTCTAGAGAATGTCTTTGGGTATATTCTGTAACCAGTATCAGGCTGTGGCTCTTGGATGTATGTGAAGTTGCAGTGATCAAACACATCTAGAGCTGTGGATTGGATTTGGTTTTGATAGCCTGTCAAATAAATACATAAATAAATAGAAATAAATGTATGTAGAAATATCCTCTCCTACCTAATAGTATATTCTTATTCCCTCTCTGTTCAGAGTTGTGTCTAATGCTGCAATTAATCCTCTATCATTCAGTACACATATCCTTGACCTAATGAATACAACTAGATTGCTTGTAGGTAATCCCCTCCCCAGATATTGCCAGCTCAGAGAGAAGAAGGTGTAATTCTGTTTGGCATTACTTTGCTCAGAAGCCTGAGTATTGTTTAGCTCAGTGCTTTGGAAGAGGAAAACATTGCTGTGACAACTGTTTATCACTGTGTAGCTTGTAGTGTGCCAACTGATCCACTTCTCTTCTAAAACCGCTTGCCTCCTGCTATCTTACTTTGCTAGCATTGATAGAATCATTAGGCAAATTCCAATACCAGATTCAAGAGCTAGAAGGAATCCTGATTTACCTTGAAATTTTGGAAAGAACGGTACTGTGTAATTAGAAATGCATGTGTTCAGCATGCAAATGGATCTCACCAAGGTATTTAAGATCAGTCGAACTCAAGATTCCCAGAGCACTGTTTCACCGTCTTCCCCTGTCACCTTCCCCAGGCTGCTTTCAAAGGCATTGCAAAATCTGTTTGTATGAGAGTGTTTCTCTCAGCATACTGGTACTAACGTGCATCAGATCTTTCTTCGTAGCAATCATCAATTTGTCACTGAAAAGTGATGTTTCCTGTTGGTATTATGACAGCTCATACCATTCACAAATCATAAAGATTAGTTAATGGAAAAGTCAGCAAACAGCTCAGTTTCATATTTCCTTTTTTCTAATCTTTCTTGTCCTGGGCTGTCACATATTTTCCATCCATACTGTGGCAAAGCCAACCATTGTTCAGAAGTCATGACATGCACTTATTATAAAGAAATTACACTTCAAAAAATCCAGGTATGTCATCGCTTCTCAACCACCGTCTGGTCAATAGGACATCAGGGCCTGAAACTTTGACTTTTCACCTTGATTTAAGTCATTAAGGACATACTTAAAATTAAGCTACAGAGTTATCCTGATGAATTAAACCTCTGAAATTATCCCAGTGCTTTCCTGCTTTGTTGCCTGCAGGCCTTTGTACTTTTTTTCCCCATTTATACACAGAATTGGTCTACAGGTTGTACTGGACCATTCTGAACTACAGTGCTAGGCACTGTAGAAGGCAGTGCTGGGCTCCACCAGCGATCCAGCAGGCTGTGGTGGTTCCTTTTTGTCCAGCTGTCTGTCCCTTGTGCAGCTCTATCCAATACAGTCTGAACAAACACAGCAACTCTGTGCTGAGTGCTGCTGCTGCCTGTAATTGAACATCAGTGCCCCAGTACTCCAGGTGTCAGGTGAGTTCTAGGCACTGGTTACATGCCAGAGAGGAAGGTGGCCAAATGACTATCAGGACCTCGTAGATACCCCTTATTTCCAATTTAATGGCCTTTCTCACTTTTAAGAGGTATTTAGCAGTTCTCTTGGCTAATAGAAAATAGTTTCCTCTTTTTACCAAAGACCAGTCTAAAAGCAGACAGGTTGTCAGGTTGGATGTACAGATTTTCTCAACAGACTGGCACCAAATACACATAGGCTTGCACGGGGATGTGGATGCCTGTTTTATGCAGGTATGTATATCCCGCGTTCTTCAGCGGGGCCCAATCTGTTAAAACTCAGCCCATCTTAGAACATAGGACCTGATTTTAGCTTTTGAGATACATAGCTACAGATAGGAAAGAAGGGTAGTTACTGCTATTCTCATATTAAAGGTTACTTTAGTTGATGTCTTAGATGGGTGTCAGGGGAGGAGACACTAGGCTTGCACCTTGGCTAAAGCAGCATGATGTGGTACATGTATATATAGTGGCTTTTTTAATCAATCACTAACACTGCTACGGTTGGTCAACAGGTGGGGAGTTAAAAGATGATGTGCTGATGAATCTTTCTGAGGCACGCCGAGAAAACAGCTCTGCAAACACGACCGAATCCCCTTGCTCCTCTGTGCCCTCATGGACTCCCTCTGCACTGCACCTTCCCAAGGGCAACAGCCAGCAGGCACGTTCTGTGTCAGTATCTACAATCCCATCTTCTGATTGTGGACCTATCTATGCAGAAAACCTCCTGGACCCTTTTGCATTCCCTGCACACAGTGGAAGGTTAACACCAAGGACTCCTCATAGCATCACCATCACTCCACCAACCACTCCTCAAGCCAAGAGACGGCATAAGTTGAAGCCACCACGGACTCCTCCTCCCCCTTGCCGGAAGGTTTTTCAGCTGCTACCTAACTTTCCAACCCTCACAAGGAGCAAGTCCCACGAATCACAGTTGGGAAACAGGATAGATGAAGTTCCTCCAATAAAGTAAGCGTGACATTTCCTCCTGTGCCTCAGCCACTGGTGGAATGTGTTCATACCAAAGGGCATTCAGTGCTCCAGTTCTGATTCTGTGTAAAAGAGCTGATGTCCAGTTGCCTGGTCATGGTTTCACTGTAGTCTGAGAATCTGTATCTGTGGGATATTCTAAGAAAACCACAAAACCTGCTTGTTAATAGTGTACTTTTTTGAAATTTATTTGAATGTATTTGAAATCACACCTGCTGTGGAGGTTGCAATAGCTGCTGCTATTAAAGGGCCCCAACCAGTTTTTCTCAAGCATCTAGTAGCCAGTTCCACATACTATAATTTTCTTCTGTCCTTAAGTGTTCCTTACAGTTCAGGTGGCTGGTATCCTTTTATGTTTTTATCTTATGTTTTAGCTGCTAAATGTATTTAATTATATTTGTTGTTTAGTATTTTAGCTGCTAGTGGGAGCTTTAAAATACATTTATTACAGTATAGACAACTATAGCTCCATAACAAGACAAATGGTCTTAGGCTGTACCTTTTTTTGGACTGATGCAGGCTTTGACATATGCTTTTTTTGGGTAGATGAGATGAAAGGCATTAATCTAACATTTAACTAATAGCTGAAACTAGGAAAGAGATGTGCATTCGAGAGACCCTGCCTATCCCTAAACATTGCAGAAGCTTGGATGAGCATCCAAATTCTGTAGAAGGCACTGGACCATTACAACTTACCTAATCTGGAAGTGTTCGAAGAGCCTGTTATACTTGTGACCTTTTTGCCAAAACTACATTTTTTCTATAAGGAAAACTAGCCCAGCTCAGAATGGAGTTGAGCTTTTTGGATGTGAGCATTAACACCAAAGGGCTGTGCTTCTGATGCTGCAGTGCTGTATTGCCTGCTGATTGACATGAAAGAGCTCATTAGAAATGTGTGGCCTTGTAAGCAGTACAGTATGCTTCCACACTGTGAGTGCATATGAAGTATATACTAAAACCTGACGATTGCTAAGCCTCTAAGTGCAGCACAGTAAGCATGTGTGGCCCATGTACAACTTTGTTTTGAAATTCAGCGATAAGCACCTGGTTCTGCTTTGATCCAGGTCCTATTGATTAAGTCTGATAGGAAGTGCAAAATGGAGCACTTCTGTGATTGAGGCACTTCCGCGGAGCCTGCCAGCTGACTGAGTTGCGCAGCCCCATTTAACGCTTCTCATCTGCAAGCAAAAATTCAGGTGCGCTCTTGTATGCTTCACTTTCAGGCTGGAGCTGGAGCTCTGCGCAGCAAAGACATTTGTAGGCAGGAAAATATTGGCTATGCAGCAACTTCAGGAGACTGTGCAAAACTAGAGATGTTTGTAAACCTGACATCAGATGCTGCAGGAAGGAGTTTCTGTTCTAGCAAAGTGTGTAGCCTGTCACATGAATAAGAATGTCTAAAAATAAACAATTTTTTTTCTCTCTCTCTAGGTTCGGTAAGAGATTTTTACAGGGCCATCTTCATTTCAATCCTGAGAGAGAAGAACGTGTCCTTGACAAGTATCTGTTGATCATCCCTGTGCAGCCTCTGGAGGTCCTCAACAGGGCCTTCTATTCCAGAGTTTCTGTTAACTTTAACAGGAGCTTGGCCTACTGAAGAACTGCAGGATGTTTACATGTTTTTTTTGTACTTGGTATTTCTTCAGATGACAAAAGCAAAGAAAATGAATACTGATGTTTAAAGGGCTAAAGGAAGGGGTTTGGGTGTAATTGCTTGTCTGTGACTTCAGACAGCTGTTATTGGTGCCTCTTGATACTGGAAATAACTTCGTATATAACCATTTAGTTAACCATCTTTGGATATTCATTGCCAAATATCTCTGTAATGAAATTAGGCAATTGCAACAACCTTCTGAGGAACACTTCAGCATGTGCTTAAGTGTGGAATGCTTCCCCTGATGTTGATGGGTCTATTCACATGTTTAATGGCTTACAGGACTTGGACGTATGTTTTTTATCCAGGGATGTATCAATGCCATTTAGTGTTTTAGCTATCCTGATGTAACTATGTGCGTCTGTCTCAGACACAACCTGTAACCTTCGAAGCTAATGTGGAGACATACAGGCATCTTGGAAAGTGTCTCAACTTTTTATAAAGTATAAAAGTCCAAATAAGGATGTTATAGCACCACACATATATCTAATGCCCTTTAAAACAAAAATCCCAGGAATTACTTTCAGAAATGAAAAAGTATAGAAAGAAAGTTGTAAAATGAAAATGCAAGCAGAAATCTGAGCATTTCTCTGTGGAGAGTGATAGAATTTATGCAATAAAAAAGGCATTAGAATAAATTCAAATAGAAGTTAAGAATTTTGGTGCTTCTGTGCATATAGTCATATTGTATATTTTAAAATCTATACTGTAGGCACTTTTAAGTCCCATTCAATTCCAAACGTTTTTACATTCACTAGGACCCTTCAGTAAGGATTTAGTCATCTTAACTGATGTTAACAGCCTTAACAATCTTAACTGTGGTATTATGATTAATTCAGTTGACTGTGCATTTGGATGGCCACACTCGGTCAGCAACATGCCTTGGAAAAGCAACTAGTCATTCCAGTCTATTCTAAGATGCTGAAGACCACAGATGCCTTTAAAAGTTCACTGGAATAATGATAAAAAAGAATCTGGTGCCATCTAGGGTCAAACAAAGAGACCATCTTTTTGTAAGCATTGACAGTGTCTAGCTTTGAAGCTGTGTTGATACTTGCAGATTTGAGTTTTCTCCAGATTTGCAATATGGCTATAGATTTAATTCAGGAAAAAAAAAAGCCTTCTTTTTATTAAAGAAGGAAGAATTATGATTCTACCACCATTTCCTCCATATGAAAACAAATAAAAGAGTAGTATCTGGTAGCTTTACAGCAGAAGACAAACCAATCTCAGCTGTGCTGCTAACAGTGTCATGGCTACCAGGCCTTATCTATGACAGTGATTGCTTTGTTTCTGTCTAGACTGGTAAGCACGCTTGTGAGTAATGCTTCCCTAAAACATCCTTTTGTTCTCTATCAGAACTCTCCCAAGGATCCCCTCAAACGGTACGAAGAGACTTTGGCTTAGCTGTAACACACAGGTAAGCAAGACATGCGGTGGGAGCCACAAAGGAAACAAACCGAGGGGTCAGACTGGGACAGCATCCTATCTAGTGTGTTTGTGGCAGTGACAACTCTAAGATAGGCTTGAAGTTGGGTCAGGTGCCTCATTTGCCAAGTTCAGCCTCAACTCTGTATTTCAGCTTCATTTCTTTTTAATACGTCACTGACGTGTCCAGCACTTGAAATCTTTTTTACAAAGCCAATTGACTCATGATTCCATAATGACTAGCGTACCAGGGGTAGCAATGTTGTATATGGGGTGACAGGACCAAGCATGCCAAGTGTGTAACAATGCCTTTTCCAAAGGGAAGCTGCTCCTTCCTTCCTACATGGAAAGGGCATATATTTCCCTTTTCTTCCTTGTAGCTTCCTGCATCCCCCCTTTCTAAATCCAAACCAAAACTGGACTAGCAAGTTCTAATGCCAAACCTATCCGCTTAAGTTTCTGGTAAAAGGGATAACGTTCCTACCACCACCATCCGCCATAAATTGAGTCCCAGTTCTACAAAGATGTTCAGGTGAATAGAGCCAGCAGCACATGAACGTCCTGCTGAGCTGAGGAGGGACACCAGCCACTGATGGGTAGCACGTGAGCATGTGCTGCCTCTGCATTTGGAGTGTGTGCTAGCTGCACACTCTCAAGAGTACTTGCTTGTTTCATGAGGTGAAGCTCAATTCTGGTTTGAGGGTTTTTTTATGAAAAGAAGTAATACTCTATCACTTGGGTATCTTTGCATGAGGCTTCAGGTGTGTAATTGCTGAGCTGCAGCTTTGAGGACCTTCTAGAGATGTGTGTACATGCACACCCTGTCTCCTTGTCAGAGACACCTCTGAGCACCTCTCAGCCCTGTTCCAAGAGTGGAGAACTAGCAAGAGGCCAGCAGAGCTGGTGCCATCCTTCTTTCAGTTGCTTTTGATCAGAAAAGTGAGAAGTCTTTTCTGCAGCACCACTTGCCCTTTTCAGAAAGGACTGAAGGAGTATAGCCTGTCTCTAACTACCTAAAAATGTTATTTTTGCTTTAGACACCAGTTAACATCATTTTTCCCCTCTTGTCTCCACTTAGGTTCTCTACAAAGTCTTGGTTATCTCAAATTTGCCAAGTCTGTCAGAAAAGCATGATGTTCGGGGTGAAGTGTAAGTACTGCAGGTGAGTACACAGTGATGATCTTTTTCAGAAGAACTTTGTATTTGATTCATTAAAGTTTGCCAGTGACAAGTATCTCTTGGTGTGATGCACTCTTAACAGTGGCATCATTTTTTCAGTCAGCTTCTGAACTGGCAAAGGAATGCTTTGGCACAACTTCTACTTAGGGTGTATGAACCCAGTTTATTTCCCTGCCACAGGCTTCCTACCTGATCATGGGCAAATCTTGTGGTGGGAGCTGGATACCTAAATAACAGCAAGGATTTTAGTTCTTGCTTCTCTGTCTGGGTTGTTAGTCCAGAGCACTGAGATTTTAGTGCTTCACTGTGGATGAGAGTCAGTGAAGGTAACTATATTAAAAGTAAATCAGATGCTAAGATATGTATATGGCTTTCATTAGCCTAATGACACACATAATAGGATTCTTCATATGCATGCATGCTGCTTTGGGGGCTGCAGCATTCCAGAACTCCCTCTGAGATTAGCATAAGAATTACAAATTAAGGGTAGGCTTCCTCTTTTTGGGAAAGAACAAGTTGTTATTTAACATGTAATGTTTCTCTTTCAGATTAAAATGTCACAACAAATGTACTAAAGAGGCACCTGCTTGTAGAATATCCTTTCTTCCCAGTAAGTAATTTTCTACAAGTTCTTAGCATTTCAATGCAATGATGGCATCACAAGAATAAAAAGTCTGATTAAAGCTTTTTTCTCCCTTCTGCAACTTGTTTTTCAGTAACAAAAATAAGAAGAACAGAGTCTGTCCCTTCTGATATCAATAATCCAGTAGACAGACCAACAGAACCACAATTTGGAACTCTTCCCAAAGCACTAACTAAAAAGGTACATGGTGACTGAAGTGAGTCTTGTGTCTGTAAGTCACCGAGGAGCTACAATAAGGAGACGTGGCAGCAGTACCTTGCTGGTTGGAGCAAGAATGGCACTTTGAGCTTTCGCTTTGCAAGGAGACTTTGATATGTGACATTTTCTCCTTGTAAAACATAGGTCGTGCACAGCTCCAGCTGCCTACTCACTTAGAAAAACTATGCTGTGATCGAGGCTAGGGACAGCTTTCCTTTCTCTGTTGTTCAATAAACATTGAGGGGAATTCTTTCTTCCTTTTTATTGTTTTCTCATGAGTGACTTTCCTTCCTGTGCAGGAGCATCCACCAGCAATAAATCATCTGGACTCAAGCAGCAATCCTTCTTCTACAACCTCATCCACACCATCTTCTCCGGCACCTTTCCAGTCTTCCAACCCTCCCAGTGCAACACCTCCCCCAAACCCATCTCCTATGGGTCAGAGGGATGGACGATTTAACTTCCCAGGTAAACTTACCTTTTTCAGGAGACCTCTGCCAAGATCAGAAAGGCCTCTATGCAAGCAGAGGCTGACCAAGACTTCATAGTTGGTTGCAGGTTTCTGAATACATCGTTGTGTCTTAAGCAAGGCGTGAATTTATATCTTGTTACCTGATAAAAGAAAATGGTGTGTTCTTAAAAGTTTTTAAGTGGTATTGGCAAGACAACTTTGCAGGAGACAGATTATTAAGGAGTGCTGGCACCCTTCTTAAATGATTTGATTTTTCTATTTTCCCCTTTTTTGAAAAGGACTTAAAAAAAAAAAAAAATTTCTCCTCCCTTTCCTCATTGTATTGTAAAATGCATCCTCTCTGCCGTGTTCGGTCACCAGTGGCTTTAAGTCATGAGTAAGTTGATTGCTAGAGCAAAACATGAAACTGAGAACTGGGATGAATTACTTCACCAGTCCCTTCCAAAAGGTAACCAACAGTCAACACTCATTTTTAAATCATTGACATACATGTATGGTGGAGAAGAATTTACCCTACATACTTCAAGGACCCAAATGTACGGTCTGTACCAAAGTAGATAGAGGCAAGGATGTCTGACAAGGGAAAAGATTTATGTAGTGAGAATAAATTTAATTCCTTTGATCTGGAAATGAAGTCACATGCTGCTCACTAGCTGCTACATCTAGCCTTCAACACGGCTATATTTTGCATCAAGCTTTTAATCTGTGAGTGAAAGTTGCTATTTTAGCCTACTTAAAAGGAGCAGAAGCAGAGCCAGTTTAGTACAAAGATTCTACTGCAACTACTTTGTATTAGGACATACTGCTCAAATGAACTAAGTAAAAGAAATGCTTGCAGGTGGCTCATGAGCTTCAGCTTCTCTGGGTGCATCTCTGAAAAGCTGAAGACATGAAGAGAGCATTTAAGCACCAGCTTTTACCTGGGCCTGCCTTTTAGTATTCCCCGGTTCTCTAAATATGCTTCTGCCACTTGAAGTCTGAATGTGTTGTTTTCCCACCGGACTGTTTGCTTATTGGTAACATAGCTTTCGTTTGATAAGTATCATCTGTCACAGTCTTCCATAAATGCATGTGCTGAAATTCACCCCTCAAACAGGCTGATAATCTACTAATCTGTTTCTCAACAGTAAGTTGGGACTAATTCATTGAATGCATATGGGGCACTTACTGATGATCTTCTAACTTGTTTGTGTTTGTTTTTTTTTTCTCCTGGTAATTTTTTTGCTGTTCTTTTTTTTAAAAAAAAAAAAAAATTAAAAAAAGCTGCCTACTACATTCAGCATAGACAACAATTTATCTTCCCAGGTGAGTTGATTGTTTTAATTCTACTAACCAGCTTCTGCTGCCAAAAAGTAAATTGTTTGTAAACTTCTGCATGCTGCCCAAGAACAATAATTCTGCTTTAAAAAAAAAAAAAAAAAAAGTATCTAAAACAATTCAAACTTGCTCTTATCCCGGTATATAATTCAGGCCTCTGTCTCCTAATATGAGGTAGCTATGTTATTTATATACTACAGTGAAACTCTGAATATTCAGTTGTAAAACAGTAGCTTTCTGCTGTGGAATTTATACACAGCCATGTTCTTTCTTTAAAAAGGCTTGCTTTTAGGGTTATATACTTAGCTAGTATAAATGGACACTGTCAGTTCCAGAGTGCTGAGCTCACCTTTATGAACTGAGGCTCTTGCCTATAGGATTTAAGAATAATGAAGCACTATTCATATGTGGATTTGGATATACAAACTTTTCTCAGTCAGCTGTTCGTGAACCCTTAGAAACAGCTTGTTTGTTTCCAATGTGAGAAATGATGATGTAGGATGCCAGGTACAGAGTATTTATTCTGAATTTTGGAAGGATTTGCAACCCAAGCTGAATTTCCTGTGCACTGGTGCCACTGGACAGACTAGGTGCAGTTGGAATACATGACCTGCAGTATAGATTAATTCAAATGTCCTAGTTCTGTGAGGATTTAAGTATTTCTCATTGTCCAAGGCAACTTGAAGGCATATGACAAGTTCACAGACAAGGACTGACCTTGAAAGACATTACAGATAAGTAGGTGAATGGGAAGAAAAGTGGGCTTGGTCAATATACGGGCATGAAAGTACTAGGAAAGATAAGCATAGTTTTAAAAGAATAGAAGTATAAAACTGTATTTTCTGTGGTTGAGTTCACTTTATAATTCCTGAGTAAGAACCAAATTATTCACTATTGCAATGTTAAAACTTCCAACCTATAAGAGATTAAAGTGTAAAATATGTATCATAAATATTTCTACTTTCCCAGAAATTCCTAGTCCTGCACAAATTGCACAGCCTCCAGAAACATCTGCAGACACTAAGTAAGTACAGTTTTAAATACTTTTTTATTTGCATAGTCTTTACCTGATAATCTTCACATTAGTCTGAAAGCGCTATGTTACTACTAAAACTGAATTTACAATCTGAGAACTCACGGGATTATTTTAGTCAGCAAGAGTAATACTGGTATTCGCCGCTTTATAAATCTGAATATGATATTTACTTTAAATGGGACACTAAGAAGTCCACGCCTGTGGACTTGTCTGTGCATTCTGGAGATCAGAAAGGTCCAATGAAACAGAAGTTACGGAGTCTTATGATTAAAAGAGCATGTCACTTAGCTGTAAGCAAGCATCTTTTTAAGGATCTCAGTAATAGGGCATGCAAAATGTTGTAGCCTCCATTGCCAGTACTCGCAATTTCTTCTCCACTGTAGGTGTTTCAGTAGTAGGAGTATTCATTACTGGAACACATCGTAATAAAGCAGCTATGCCACTGCCAAATCAATTCCTGCTGCTTAATCATTGAAAATCACTTCAAAGTCTTTGTCCCTCATTTGCTAAAGTAAGCTTTGAAAGTCCTCCTCTTAAGTGGAGCAGTAATTGTATTTTTCTCTGACCTGCTGTAATGCTATCAAGATCTGTTCTCTATTTGCTTCCTTCCACTCCACTAATGGCATATGTAGCAGCTCACTTTTCTAACTCGGGTGGATGTGCAAACATTATTTTCACTGTAAACGTGTCTTCTCTTGTTAGTGCTCATGAACAGCCAGACACAGATGGAGTTGAATGTGAAGCAGAGGTAGGTTTTCTGGTTTGCCCTTTTGTACAATCAGAAATGCCATGTTGAAAGTGCAATAAAAAAGTTGCGGCCCTGGAATTATGGGTGTAGACTAGCTGTGCCTTACCTCAGTTCCACTGAACTGTTGGTACTGCAAAGATCTCAACTGAAAATTCATGGTTTCTGCAGCTAGGCTGAAACATTTAAGTACTTGTAATAATACTTTTTTTTTTTTTTCTAATTGGGCTAAGAGGATATTTTTCAGACTTCTGGCTCACTCAATTTGGTGTGGCTGTTTTTGCATTACAAGAGCTGCAGGCCTACTGCTGGAGCTGCAAGGTCTAAATGCTCTGCAGACCTCAAATCTGCAAGTAATGCATGTGTAGGTGCTACCCGTGGTCACATAAGCCCACGCTTACAGGCTTTGCTTTGCGGGATCTACCAGGAGCTAATGTTTTGCATAGGAAAGCCTTCCCATACCTATTCACGAGACTGATTTTGGTAGTGCCTAAGCACATGTTCAGCTTGTAGTATGAACACTGAAATGGCTTTCTGCTGGGATGAGTAAACCTATCAAGATAGATAGAAACAATGATTTCAGCAGAAATTACTGGAATTTGGATTAAGCTTGCTGATTTTTGGAGCATTTCTTGCTAACAGCAGAATTTTAGTAATCACCAAAACCGAAAAACCCCAAATCCACCTACATTTCTTTAAAGAACAAAGAGGTTCATGACCCTTCCTTTTAGAGTGGTCTTGTAGTACTTTTCCCCACACTGAAGGCCACATCCTGAGAGGTGCTGAGTCCCTAGATGCTAGTGCTGGTTCTACAAATTTAACTCTATATGGGATAAAGCCTTTCTTGTCTTCACCTGCATGCACTGACATACAGAAGATGCATGTCTTTTTGTAGCCTTCTGAGATGACTTTGTCCTGTGAGGTGTATTTCTAGAGCTGTAGTCAAATGTGTACATTCGCTCCCTTGATGTTCTCTCAAAGCAGCCTTTGCTGCTGGCTAGTAGACTGCTTCTGCCTCTCAGATGGGACTGTCAGCATATGTTTCCCTTCTTGTTTTGTAAACAGGTGGAAGAACCAGAGCCTAATAAATCAGAACCTGAAGATGATGAGGATGAGGTGGAAGATTTGCCAAACAGACGGCCACACTTGCAAGGGATGATTTATCGCAAACCTAGCCAGACCAGCGTCTACCTGCAAGAGTGGGACATTCCCTTTGAACAGATTGAACTGGGGGATCCTATTGGCCAAGGACGGTGGGGGAAGGTTTACAAGGGAAAGTGGCATGGGGAAGTGGCCATCAGGCTGCTGGAGATAGACGGGAACAATCAGGATCATCTCAAGCTCTTCAAAAAGGAGGTGATGAACTATAGACAGACCCGGCATGAGAACGTGGTACTTTTCATGGGAGCATGCATGAACCCTCCTCATTTAGCAATCATTACCAGGTGAGGATGTAGCACCTTAGTATTATTTTTATATCTATATTATATAGATAGATAATATTAAATTTTTTATATATTAAAAATAAATGTCTCCCTGCATTCAGGAGGTGGCAGACGTGAATGCAGTCTGTGTTGCTCACAGTTTTGGATACTAGGGTTGTCTCCTTTTAGGGAACACATAATATTTTTTGGCAATTTTCTTTTTATTTTTAATTCTTAAATAATAAAATTCAAAAAGCAGGAGGAAGAAGAAATCTGGAACAGGCTGTTCCTCTGTTGTTTCCTTCCAGATGGTTCCAATCCAGCAAAGTGACAATAAACCAATGTGTGAGGCTGATAATGCAACAGTTACCTGTTCCTTTCTGTTCCTCTTAGGGACACTTGCTGATTAGGCAAAAGTGTTACTATTTTTCTCCTCTCTTCCTTTTTCAGTATTTAGTTGCATTGAGGATCATTTAGCTTAAATAACAGCTTTTTGGGATGTTCATATGCAGGTTGAATTTAAGCAAGGCCACGGGCATGCCATTCTCATAGTCTGGCAAGGAAGTACTCAGTCATTTCTAAATGCTGGTTCCAAAAGAATTTTCCGGCTTAAGTGCCCAGTAGCACCAGCAGAAGAAGCTGGTGCTCAGATTTTGAAAACCACAGATGTCAGAGCAGCATAACAACTGGGTCTCTGAAGAAATACATAAGCATTTGTTGCATATCCTTGAGCATGCTTTAGCAATAGGTCTTCTGTACATGTGTACACCCACACAGATGTAAATCAATTGGGTCCTTAAAGTTCTTCAAAATGGCATTTCTCAGCAGTGGAAGAGGGCTGGGATTCTGTCAACATGATAAGAAAACCAACTGAACGTTCAGTATTCTTATTTCCCTCCAGTATTTTAACGACCTTTCTAAGGATTGTTGTTCCTCTTTCCTGTAGCTTCTGCAAAGGAAGGACACTTCACTCGTTTGTAAGGGACCCCAAGATATCCCTGGATATTAACAAAACCAGGCAGATAGCACAGGAAATCATTAAGGTAAGGGTATGTCATGCTAACAGAGACATCTGCTTTTTGGGCAGTGGCTCAGCAAGAGTTTAGAGGCTGCACAGCTGGACAGGTTCTGTAAATCTCAATAGCCCAAGAGGGTATTGCAGCAGGAGGTACTCAAAGCTGGCTGAAAAAAAGTGCTAATTTAGTGGGCAGTAAACTAAGGGCCTGTAAGGAGAGAAATAGAGCCTTTGCTCGTCGGTAAGGGGCTGGGAAGGGAGAATTTAGATAAAGGGGACAATGAAGAAAGGTACACAGGACAGGTTTCCTTCCTGGTCTCTTCTCTTTATGAGTAGCTGCAGCTAAGTTAATGCATTCTGAAGTAGACGGCATTTTCTCCCAGATTTGCACAGTGTTTCCTATGCTCTCTTTCAGTATTTCTCAACTGAAGAAGCATTTGTAAAGCTATTCTGTTCTTTTCTGGCAGAAATATCCTGTGAATTTAGTGAGCAAACTTGTGTCAGTTGTTCATTGTTTCTACACATGCAGACTTCTTCAGAACTGTAAAGTCCACAGCCGCTTAATGCTTCAACCAAGAGTACCCTTCCAGCAGCCCTACTATGCAGAGGATGAAAAGCAATTCAGAGGTTGAGCACTAAGCTAAGATCTGCTCCCTTGCAGACTTCCCTTGCACCCTTCCTGGATAAGTCAGACAACTGCCCTGTCCCCACTTACAATTAATCATTTATGCTGGAGTTATGAGAGTAAATGTGTATTAGAAAGCAAAAGACACCCAGAGTTAGAGGCTTGTAAATAATTTAAAAAGTTTACGTCTCTGCGTATATTTCCTAGGGCATGGGGTATCTTCACGCAAAGGGGATTGTACATAAGGATCTGAAATCCAAGAACGTTTTCTATGACAATGGGAAAGTTGTGATCACTGACTTTGGATTATTTGGAATTTCGGGTGTGGTTCAGGAAGGAAGGTAAGTGGAGGTTTCAGTGTTTGGTCCACTTCTAGAATGATAACTTATTTATCATTTTTTTGATGTTATTTATCAAATAGGGAAACATTCTGATGCGTTACACAGTACAAGTGAGGAGTGATGATTGCTTTAGTACATACACACATTTTTGGAATACACACTTTTTCTTTGGGTTTTTTTTTTTTTTCTTTTTTTTAGCAGAGTTCTTTCTACAGTTCCCGTAGCACAGAGCTAGGAAGTTATGTACAGAGTAAGACTTGGAACACAGAACAAACAAAACTTTAAGTCCAAGAGTGAGCTGGAGAGTCAGGCTAAGACTTGGGCAAGAAAATTAGGAAGGAAATGTCAGTGAAAACATCTGAGCAAATAAAGTCAAGGCATTAGGTGAAGCACAGATATGGTCCATATGCTGCTTCTTGGTTGAAGTAGTAGTGTTCCTTCTTTTGAACTCAGGCGGGAGAATGAATTGAAGCTGCCTCATGACTGGTTATGCTACCTGGCCCCTGAGATTGTTCGTGAGATGGCCCCTGGGAAAGATGAAGACAAGCTGCCTTTCTCCAAAGCTGCAGACATCTATGCCTTTGGGTAAGAGAGGAACACCTAAGAGTACCACAGGAGCTTGCTAAATGAGATTTGTTACAGACCTGAACCTTGCGAGTCAGTGGTCCCCTTTTCTCAGACTCGGGATTCTAGCTAGGACGTGTTTTTCTCACCTACTACAAAAGTCATGGGTGGGAGGTGTGTGGGGTGGGAGCGATTTGCTGCACAGCCTTACACACCTTCCAGAGCTTATCTGAAGAAATTGGAATAGTGTCAGGGTTTTGTATCTTTCTCTTAAGAGCAGGCAAAGGCTTGATTTGTCTGTTGATGTTGCAGGACTGTGTGGTATGAGCTCCAAGCAAGAGAATGGCCTTTCAAGAACCAGCCTGCAGAGGCGCTCATCTGGCAGATTGGAAGTGGTGAAGGAGTGAAACAAGTCCTTGCAACTGTTAGTTTAGGGAAGGAAGTCAATGTAAGTACTTCAGCTGCAGGAATCCTTCCATACAGCTATTTCTCAGGAAAAGAGAGAGCTGCTTAAAGAGGAGGTTTGTTTTACTCAGGTTATATAATACTTTTCTAAAGATAAGGGCAGGAGAGAGAACAGATCAGAATGGGACACCAGGTTAGATACTAAGCCTCTGCCCATAACTGTCATATAGGAGAGGACATCCACCAGTATGCAGGATACTGTTTGATTGTAAGAATGTGCCAGAACTCTATTAAACACTATCTCTGGCTGGGCTCGCACAAACCACAGTGCTCAATCAGTTGCTTGGTCTGCACAGTTGACCTGTGAACTAAGTGGAGATAATGAGCCACAAATATCCTTTGCAGGAAATTCTCTCAGCGTGCTGGTCATTTGATCTCAGTGAGAGACCTAGCTTCACTGTCCTCATGGATATGCTTGAAAAACTGCCAAAATTGAATCGTCGGCTCTCCCACCCAGGGCATTTCTGGAAGTCTGCTGAGTGAGTATTTGCTGCTGTTAAGAACACTTACGCCACTCAGAATTTGCTAGCTGATCATTTCTGTGCTTTATTTTGCCTTCCTGGAGGCTGTCAAACCTCTAATGGGAGAGTAACAGTGTGCTGTTCTACTTTTCTAGTTAGTCGGAAATTATGCAATTAAGCTCGCATGCTTCGGACAGTTAATTTTTCCTACTTTAACATAATCACCTCCCTCCTTCAGTAGATTACTTATGCAGCTTTATGTTTGGTTTCAGAGACTGTCTACCAACAGTACTGGAAGGGGCCCACTCTGACCCCAAGGTGGTTAGAATTTCCCCTGTAGTGGCTTGTCAGATCACGATACTTTTGAAGTCAGGTTCTGTGTTGCAATTGGGGAAGAAAAGTCTCATATGATCAAGCATCTGTAAACTGTCAAAACTGGAAGAGATCCCCCAAAACACCTGGTTGTACATCCCACGGCATCTGTTACAATGGACCAGACCAGAATGTAAAACTCATTCCAGTTCAGAGTGGATTAGCATAAAGCCAGAAGGCCTAAAACTTTCAGCCTCCCTTCTCATGAATAACCTGTCACTCTCTGAGAAGGACTGTTTCCACTTCCATTTCTACCAAGATCAAGTGGAAGCAAAGCAGGTACAATTTCTGGAGCCAAGAGAGAGAAACCCCCACCCCAGACCAGTTTTATGTCAGTCGTCTAAGGCGCACTGCTGAACGCTGTTGCCCCGAGTAGCTCTGATGGACCTCAGTTAACAGGCTGGGCCTGCAAGCCCCAGTGAAAGACAGCCAGGCCCGTTTCAGGAACAGCTCAGAGTTTCTGTTGGGCATAAGGGTACATCTTGGTGACCTCAGTGTTTTTTCTCGAAGTCTGGGGGAGATCAGACATGTTTCTGACCACTGCCAATTTACCACATACTTGCTCAGTGTTTATTTTCATCTACTGAACCTCTAATCTTTATTTTCTCTTTTTTCTTCTTTTTTTGACGTTTAACCTACCCCTTTCTTTCCTATAACCCTTCACTGTCTTCCTGCCATACCTTATCATAACTAAATGCTTCTGTTTGCTTGTGTGGCGACTGTCATGGCATTTTCGTGTGGCTTGTTTGGGGGGTTGGTTGAAAATTTCGCCATTTGTCTCTCGTGCAATGTCCCTAATATTTGTACTGCATCCCTGATACGTTACGATATCTAACAACTTGAAAATGCGGAATGCTTCTCCAAGACTGGGCCTTGTCTTTATACAAAAGGATACTATTATCAGCAAAGATTGAATGCTTACCACCCACTCACTGATAAGTAGAACTGTCTGGTATTTTTTCCTTACACTAGACAGGTGTGTAGATATAGATCACAGCCCTCATTTTAGAAAGGTACAACAAAGGGTTGAGATAGCCTTACATTTGGCAGTTGTTCTTTGCATCATGAGCTACTGCCTCTGTGCTGTGGCACATAGTTGGGAGGCAAGGTGTCTTCCTGCGCCCTGACCACGCACTGCTCCAGCAGAGCTGTCACCGCTACACATTGCTCCTTGTGGTTTCAATTCTCTACGTTTTTTAAAACAAAGATCTAAGGAGCAACCAACAAAATCTGAGCTAAAAAACAAACCTGTGTGTAATTGCTGCTTATCTGTCCTTCAGTTTTAATTTAAGAGCCACAATTTTTTTCCCTCTTCTGGCCTAAAGCATACTGAAGCCTATTTCCAGGCACAGCTTGCGTTGGCCAGATCTATACCCATGAGTACATGCTTTTCCATTATCCATTCCTTCAAGTCACCCAGCTTCACTTATGACATTTCCTCCTATTTTTTTGAAACTAATCCTCCCTTGCCTCAAAGGAAGATTGGTGTAGTTAAGTTGTGTTATGTTATGAAGACAACAATTCTTTTGCCAGGAGATTTGCTTGATACAGCAGTGTCCTTTGGTAATATTTTTTCCCTCCTACAGAAACACACTGTACTCCAACACTCTGGTTCTGTGTGGCAACACTTTCATGCCCTCATTTCTCTGTACAGTAAGATCCACTCGCATTGGGTCATTAACTCCGATGACTGATTTGACATCTTTTCACCTACCCAACCAGACGCCACAGAGCAGACTGAGCGCCCAGGCTGCCTACGCATTCCCATGCAGACAATCACGCTCTTGTGTTGTCCTCTAACATCACACTGGAAATGAACTTGAAGTAACGCTTCCCACTTGGGCAGGCAGTTCGTGAGAATGCTCAATTCCAGAGCAATTTGCCAAGTGATTATTTTGGATTAGTGTTTCCATAGGGAGTTATTCTTGAACAGCTTGTGGAACTGCGGAGCGATGTCTTATGTAGTAGCTACCCTAATTATTTTCCCCTGGGTAGATGGACTGACACCCCCCTCCGCCCCCACAAGTGGTTCATGTCAATTTGCATACATTAATACTTTTTCTCTGCTCAAAGCATTTAATAGGGGAGAAGTACTTTAAGTGTCAGTATTAATTATCAGCAGTGACAGCTGAATTAGTGCTCATAGAAATGAAAGTGCAGGCAGCTCAGATGGTGTTTATACCCTGCAGACCATTACATTCAAGTCACACTGGGGAGGCTCTCTGTAGCCATGCTGGCCAGAGACCTACTCAGATTCAAAACCCACTGAAGACATGTTCACATCCCCTCTGACTGCACTAGCCCCATGCTTTATTCTGGTGTAAGCTTTGTAATATGTAGTTCTCAAGGGCTTGCTTTAAATAACTGAAAACTAACTCTCATGGTGTCTTTTTCCCTTCCCTCCCATATTTCTTTGTAGGTTGTAGCTACTGATGCAATAACGGGCTCCACCTTGCATGTTTCCATGTGTTGTATCCTAACCGGCAACTTGGACAATCACCTTCCATTTAAAAAAGCAAAAACAAACCACGAAATTAACCCATGGACATAATCAACACTTTATCCGAACTCTCCTTTTCTGCCTTTTTCCGCTTGGTGTGGGCTGTTAGCTTGAATAACAACTCCTGTCTGCAAGAAGTTACTGTCTAACAACGTGGCCACCTTTCACTTCTGAAGCATTTCAGCAGGCTGTCACTTCCTCCTGGAGGGGTCTCCTGAGCTGCTCTCTAACTAACCAGGTGCAAGCAACAGCGAGTGCTGTGTGTCCTGCCCAGCAGGCCGGGGTCTTCTGAAGCTGGTGTGACTGGTGCATGTCCTGCACGTCTCACGAGGCAGAGGGGTGCAGTTCCCTAGCTGCAGTCTGAGGTTATGCCTGTCATCCTTAGTGCTGGGCTGTGGCTTTGTGACTGGAGGTAACGGGTGCATTTTCACAGGCACAGCCAGTGACTGAACCCTTCACTCGCACTGCAAACTAAAAAGAGAGAAGGGCCAGACTGTGCCGGGTCTCCCTTGGGACCAGAGCCAGCACTGAAGCCAGGGTCAATTTTGTCGGGAGCTGGATCAAGCTGGTGCAGTTCCCGAGTGGAAAGAAGGACAGTCCTCGCTCTGCTCGTAGCAGATCCAGTCCCTTAGCCTCCTGAGGACCAGGCCACAAGTGGTGTCCAGAACTGGCCCACGTGGATCAGCTGGGACCAACTGCAGTGGTGTGTAAAAGAGGAGGAAAGCACGAGTGTCCTTCAGTTCCCTCTCCCCTTGCAAATCTAGTGCTTTGAATTTTATCATGTGCTTCCGTTTACATCCCCTGTTCAGCAAAATGTCAGACTTAACATTAGGAGCTTTGCAGAATTGTAGGTAACACAGCAAACATGTGCCTTTTTAGAAGAGGTCTTTTTCATTCTTTGCCCATTCACGATTTTGAAAAAATACCTTGTTTCGGAGGAGAGAGGATAGGGACAGCGGAGAACATGCACCAAGAACCAGGGAAGTTTCTACTGTCTTCAGTGAGGACAAATACACCCCCATACTCATTCTCTCAGAAGGTCTCCTGCAAGAGCTCATGTATTCAGGCTCTCCGCCTTGCCGTCACCTGCATATGTGTGTGTGTGTGTGTGTGTGTGTGTGTGTGTGTGTAGGAAGGCATCTTGAAGTGAAAATGGTTCTAGCTATGGTAACAGTTATGGGGTGAAGGAAAAAACATCTTTATGCACTTGCTACAGTCTATGAAGAGGAGCAAATGGGTTTGGTTTGGTTTGTTTTTTTTAACCAGCTGAGGTACTTTGTTAAAACACCCCTTTCCCTTAAAAAGAAAATTGTCAGTCACTTTTTCTTTCCCCTCTACTTCAAGGAAACCACGTGCCCGCTGAGAACAAGAGTCGGGCTTCTACCCACCTTAGGTACTTAGGAAAGCCTCCCGTTTCTCCTATTTGAGGCAAATGAGCTTTGTGCTATAGGTTTCCACTGATGAGGTTAGCATGAATAAGTTCATGTGTTTGCTGCTTAATTACTTAAGCCTCTTTTATGGGTGATCTGAAGTTGTATGAGATCAGAATCTAACCCATTTTAGTTCCTTTTATAGGGCTGTAGCTTTGTAAGAAAAATTAAAAATAAATAACTCTTTTCCTCCTCCCTTCTCCTTTCCCTCCCCGCTCTTTTCAGCATTAACAGTAGCAAAGTTGTCCTGCGTTTTGAAAGATTTGGCTTGGGAATCCTGGAACCAAGTAATCAAAAGATATAGCATGGTGTGTAATGTCTGTGATACTGTTGTCTGCCTACTTACACAAAGCATCAGAAATCTTCACTAAATCTTCCAAGCTCTGAAACTGGTGCAGCCACAGCTGAAAGCCGCACGACCATCGATTCACACTCCTGTCTTGTTTGCAAAATCTGAATTCTGCCTGAGCACCAGCGGTTATTTAAAGAATGTTTACATGATACTTTTGTGTGAACTATATTTTTTTAAACATAATAAATAGTGAATCAAGTTTAACTACAGCCATTCTCAAATAGCACTGAAAAAAAGAACTATTTCTAGTTCCTTCTTGTGTCTGTGGTAAATAGGAGCTATCTTCTGCCTTCAGAGCATTTGCTTTCCCTAAGAGAAGTGGAACTGGCTTGTTTCAGAATGGCAACGCATCTAGTACAAGGGGTTGGAGTTGCAGATTGCATTTTCCTTTCCTTAAGGTAAAAATTGATCTACTGCATTGTGATTTGCCCAAAACAACTGTTGAGCTCTGAGGTTTGTTTCTGCAGGGTTTGCCCAAGCTCTGGGTTACCTTGAACTACATTACACTAGTGCAAATCTACTTCTGATAGGAGAGTTGCATATCACGTAGGCTGTGTCTCAATTAAAGACTCGAGCGCTCTTCTACACAGAACTCAAATAAAAGCTGCTCCTTCTCATGCAATCCTGTAGGAAGCTTAAGACCTGCTAGCCTTTAAAAAAATACAAACATGACTTTTGTTACACAGAGGCCAAATTCTTCTTTTGAAGTTTTAGGCACAAGTTCTAGTCCCCTAAACTAGCAGCCTTCCTGGAAATAAAACCTTCTTAAATCTCTTGTTAAGAGATTGAAAGTCATCCCCCCCCACACAGTGTTGCTGGCTCCTACAGCTGGTGACACTGAAGTTTGCAAGCTGCTTTAAAAAATTCAGGACTAAAGCAGTTGTTTTGAGGAAGACTAAGAATGACAAATCTTGCAAACAGGAAAGTCGTATCTTGGTCTAGAGGACCTGACTCAACCCAACAGCTCGGACTTGATTCAAAGGTTAATTTTGAGGCAAAAAAAACCCCAACCCACACCCCCTCTCCAAGCTGTCATAAAGGATACATCCAATTACTGCATTTAGGCTGTGGATGCATTATCATACTTGCAAGTGAATTGCAAGCAGTGTTAGCAAAGGCTCCCTTGTGCCTCCTGCTTGTACTCCTCTGCCTTCTGGCAGCTGGGGCTGTGGGAGGGCCCTCCTCATACTGGGAACATTCAGATCCTTTCCCTCCTTATAGTACTTCATTTTGTTGACATAGTTTATTAGGGCTCCCTGGAAGTCACTAAATTTCATTCCTCTGTAAGGCAGGCAAAGGGACAGGTGCTCAGTTTGGCTACTTACGGGTGGCTGACTTTTTTGTAGAAAAATAAGTAAGTGGCAGAAAAAATTCCTGAGTTCTGTTGAGCAGAGAGCTTCACTCCTATGTGCAAGTCAGTTATAGTCTCTTACAAATATTTTGACAAATTGACTTTTTAAATATGTCTCGATATAGAAAAACTGGGTTTGGTGGTAGCCAAGCATGGCATTGCGGTACTCTTTTGACCTCCTTCCTCTCGCCCGCCTTTATAAAGCAAATAAACCCCTTCCAACTATGCTGTATTTAACCTACACTGCTTGGTTCAAGACTTGCTACTCTATGTGCTCTCTCAGTAATTTTGTGTCAGCAGTTTTAAGCAGAAGTTGTTTTCTCAGCAAGTGCTGCTTCAATAACAACAGCACAACACAAACTAGAGCAGGGAGAAATGTGCTGCTTTGCACCAGTGACATTACGAACCCATTGGCCGAAACCCTCCGCAGGCGTCACTGTGCATCTTGCCTTAGAGCAGAGCAGGCGCTGCTGCTGGATGCAAATCGTGGCTTTGTAGCCTGCTGTTCGAGCAGCCCTTCAGCTAAGGCCGTGTTTGAGGGTGGCAGCAGCCTCGGTGTGCTCTGCGTCTGCATGTGTAAAACGGGTCCTGAGAACTGGGACACCCAGAACTTCTCAGTGAGGGAACCGGTCACTCAGCTGGTAAATGGACGGTGTTCCCTCGCCTGCTCATCAGCAGCAATGCTGCTGAGCAAACATGCAAGACTGACGCTGGGGAAGCAACACCTTGGTTTTTTTCCCCCCCCCGAGACGGCTGGCTAGAAGAAGGACAGCCTGCACTGGATGACCAGACAGATTAAAATAAAATAATTTTAAGAACCAACAAAAAACTATCTAATCTCTCTCTCTCTCTCTATCTCCATTTGTCATTGCTACGACTGCCCTCAGGTGTAATTCAAACATTGTCTGTGAAGACTCTTTCCAGACACTTTTAGGCAGGGCCACTCACCTAAAACTGGCTGTCCAAGTGTGCTGCCCAGGGGTGCCCCATGGGGAATATTGTCCTGCTGCCCTGGTCCTGGGCACAGGGAGGGTTTCAAACCATCCATGAATCATGAGATTTGGGATTCTGATTCAGCCTGACCTTGGTTTTGTGCTTGACACCCATAAATTGCTCTTGAAAGCAAAACCCAGCCTCCTGGACCCAGTGTATCGGAGAGCAGAGACTCATTACTGTCTCTGGGATGATTTTTGTTTTGATCAGCTGGTGTGAGACACATGGAAATGGACAGAAAGCAGTGGAGTTGTACAGCTGTCAAGCGAGCGGAGCTCTCTTAGCCCTCAACATGGCGCAAACCAAGCGACAGTCGTTCGGTTGCGTTGTTTTACGGTCACATGTACTGTCTCCTCGTGTGCTGGTGTAGGGGCGTGAAGCACGGTAAGCCTGCACCCTTCTAGAGTCGTAAATGTGAAGCTGGCTGTACAATGCTGCTACTAAAGCCACACGTCAGTAGTGAATGTAAATGGAGTCTGTAATATCGTGAAAATGGACACGTTTTCTTTTCAAATGTGATGTAAACTTTGTACAGTAAAAATTTTTTTTTTATATTTTCTATCAACTGAGTGTCTTCCAGAATTGCTATTAAATTAATTAAAAATTGTTAGTATTAACAACAGTTTCTGTATTAGTTGATGCAACCAGCAAAAAAAAAAAAAAAAAAAAGAGTACACTATGCCAATGAAATTCTGGATATGTAGGAATCTTTTCAGTGAATAAATCTTTGCTCTGGATAAAGAAGCGTTACAGAATTGTGGTTTGATCTTTGTCCCCCCATCTCCTTGTAGCCAAATTAAAACACCAGCACATTTCCGCAGCGACGCACTAACACACCGTGCTGCGTAGAACAGCCGGTGCTGGAGGATTCGCAGGACACCAAAGCGTTGCAGCCGCTCGCGCTGCGGCAGCGCTGGGGGGCTGCGGCAGCGCTGGGGGGCTGCGGCACCCGCCACAGAACAGCAGACTTCAGACACAGTCAGGTCCGGGGAAGTTCACAAGCAAGAGGCGAAGCCGGCAGAAGCGGCGCGTGCCCTTTCACTCTCTCACACCGAGGTAGCGTCCGCCCTCGGGGAAGTGGCAGCCTGACTCCCTCCCAGGGGAACACACCTTTTTCTGGGCAGCAGGAGATACGCTCGGTGGTTTGACGTTGGAAGTCAAGGCAATATGTTTAAAAGACCAGAAAATGTGGGAGGTGTGTAGAAGAGAGAGAGGTGGATGGGCAAAGATGACAGTCCTACCGTGATGTGTCGGCTGATACGCAGGGGCGTCACCCACCGCATCATCGCGTTTAGCGCGGTTCGTCGCCCTCCCCTCCCCGGCCTTCGCTCGTCCCAAGTGGAGCAGCAGAAGGGGGTTTCCCACCATTTCCCCGCTTCCTTTGCCACGCTCCAGAGCCCGGCAGACGCAGCGCGATACACACGGGACGGGGCAGCCTTCAGGGAGTCAACGACCAGCCCGGGGCCCTCGCGATGGGTGCGGGCAGCCGCGGTGCGCAGCCGCCGCTGCAGCACACAGCGGAACCCACCGGGGAGCACAGACCCCCCCGGGCACCGCCGAGGCTGGGCAGAATCTTGCCACAGCAGCTGCCCCAAAGCCACCCTGCCCTGCCGAGCTTGGCAGGCCTGGGGCAGAGGGAGGCAGCGCACGTTACAAACCCTTCTCTGCGTCGGGCAAGAACAAGCAGCTGTTGTAAGGGAGGCCGCTTTCTGTTTCTGTTTTTTTTGTTTCCTGAAATTTTCTGTTTCCAGAAATCCTGCTGCAACAGAGCAGCTCTTGGAATAACGTGCTGAAGCAAAGGGTAACAAGTCTCAGGTTTAGCTGATATAAGAAAAGAAAAGAAAAGATTAAAAAAAAAAAAAAAATCACAGTCCAGCTTTGTGTCCTTAGCCCTTGCTGTGTCTCACAGCTTGCTTTCACTAGACCGACTTGGTAAGTTATGGCCTTTGAGCCCGTTTGCTTCCTTGCCATTATATCAGCTGTCAGTCACTGACATCCTTCCACAAATGGCATTGCCAGCGTGTCTCTCTTCCGCAAGCACGGTTCATTTTGTTTCCTCTTACAAGTAAAATTTAAGAGGCCTTCAGTTACAGAACAGCTGGCAAACTGTTTCTTCTTTTTATAACCGGCTGAAGCACCTGGCTGTTCGCTTTCTTTTTGCCCTAACTCAGATTCTTGCAACAAATCGCCTCAAACGATGCATGACGAGTTGTGACAGTGAAGGGGAAGGGCGAGGCGAGGCGAGGCCAGACCCGCGCTCCAGTCCTTCCCCGGGATCCCATTGCTTCCTCATGGCTGTTGCCGTTAATTGCAGCTCGCTCCCTCCCAGCCCTTTCCCGCTCTTCCCTCCTGCACCAAGGTACGGGGCCGGTTTAAGAGACGTTGAGTCATTTGCAAGTGTCAAAGAAAGTTTCCCCTCCTAGATCTGATGGGACAAGTTATTCCAGGGCCTCAGAACTCCACCATTTAGCTTTCTTGAAGCATTAGACCATCTGGAGAAGCTCCCCGCAGCCTCTCCAGGCCTTTCCCCCGACCCCCATCACTGCTCTCCTCTTTGCTCCGCACCCCAGCGGCGCCTGCGGCCCGGCCGGTACACACGGATCAGCCCTGCCTGCACCTAAGCCTGGCCCGGCGTCCTCCTGCCGCGCGGCGATCCCTTCCGCCACCTCCCCAGGGAGGCCGGGGCTCCATGGTCGCTGCAGTGAAGGTGCAGGAGCTCTGGGCACGTGTGCGCCGGGGCACGGCCCCGTGCGACTGCAGGGTGCGGGGCCCGGGCCCGGCCAGGGCTGCGGGGAGCACCCACAGCCTCCCACAACCTTTCCACCCACAGAGCGGGGAAAAGCTCTGCCAGCGAGACGCGGGCTGCTTTGCGCTCCTCAGTGGAGGCGACGCTGCAGCGTGTTAATTGATCCCAGGAGCTGCCCAACAGCTTCGTGCTGAAAATAAAAGCCGCATTGTGCTGTCCTGCAGGGAAGGGCCGAGGCATTATGAAAGTGCAATTTTACATTTCATCCATCTTATCTAGATCCTTCATATGCAAACAATAAAACGCTTAAGATAAGTTGAGCTTTGTTGTCTTTCATAAGGAATAAGAAATAATGAACTTAATTCTCAATTAAACTTGAAGGGCAAGGGTGTTTAGTTTAAAAAAAAAAACAAAAAAGCATCCTCAAGCATCAAGGTGATATTCCACCAGCTGTGAGCGAGAACAGTTTGGTATTTCCCTGGCCATAGTTACATCCAAGCAATTGCAACCTGGCTGTCTGAAGCACCAACAGCTCCTGATCCACCTGAAGCGAGGCACCTCTCCTCGAAGAGCAGCCGCTAACCTGGCAGGAAGGCAGCCAGCAAGCGGGGAACGCGAGCAGTGCCCGCCTGCGGCGAAGCAGCTCCCTGCGCAAGTGCACTTCGATCACGAGGCACTTCAACCCTGTCGCTACATGCAGAGCGGCTCGAGCTGATCTGCAGAGACAAGCAGCACGTGGCAGCACCCTGGTGATCAGTAGGTCACCCTGCCAGCTTCTGTAGGAAAAAAGTTAATTCTCACCAAGATAACCGTATGATGCCTCCCACGCCGCCTCACCACCTTTATTCCCATCAAGGACTTAGAGCAAGCATTGCTCTTACTGGCTTTGATACGAGGATTCTGTATCTCTGTGGGTTTAGATTCCTCGTCAGTCTGAAGGCAGGCGAAGAGATTGAACTCCATGTAAACCCAGGGTTTGGGCAGAAAACCACAGTCCACACCACCTTGCTGAAGCACTTGTGGGGAAGGAAGAGCGCAGCCCCCCAAGCAACATGCCGCTCTCCTGGGGCAGGACTTCACAGTAATCAAAGCCGTTCTGCATTATCACTTTTTGCACCAGCTGACCCTGGCAAGGTCCGTACAGTCACCAGGACCCCTCAGCAGAGACCGATGCCAGGGCCCTGTTCCAGGGCTTTCTAAAGTGACATTCAGTTTCTGATGGGCCCGGAGCTCAGCCCTCAGGGTTGAGGCAGCTGTGATGGAACAGCCTGAAGAGCCTAAGAGCTAAACCACCGAGAGGCCCTCAGCCATTTTTCAAGACCAGGAGAGCAGCTGGTATCTGCGGGTACGTCGTTAACCAGGACAAAGACTGGAACTCCCCATGCTTCAGGGACCAGCTTGGCATTTTCTGAGATCAGATGAACCCCTCCAACACCTGACAAGCATTAATGGTTTGCTGTCCCTTCATGCCCAGCCCTGCTGGAGACAGGGTCAGCAAAGCAACCAAAGGTTAGTAACCACTCTCGTAACAAGTGGTGACTGAGTCACAGCCCACCAAGCCTTACCCAAGACCCGCTAGATGACACGAGTGGTGCCGGGTCGCTTACCATACAGAGCTGGAAAGCAAAGGCTCAGATCAAACTTTATCTCTGTTGCTACACAGCAAAACAGCAAGAGCTACAAGCAAAAGCTGCATCTTGAACACGATCCAATGTTTAACGCATTGGCCCTAGCGTAACGACTAGCAGATTTACAAGAGCAACTTCAGAGAGACTTGACGAGCGGGAGGATTTGCATTTACCGTCTACTTCTTGCTTCCCCTGTTAAATCTTCACTTTCCTCTGACCCAGAGGCTTCGCTGCAGCATTCCCCACTGCTCTCTCCCTGTTTATACATTTGGACCTACTGTGATGCCCTGTGCTTCAAGGTGGCCACGAATGGACACCACCAGTTTGACTGCACCTGTTGGGTTCCCAGTCTGCAGCAGGCTGATACGCTCGAGATTGGAGATACTGTGACCCAGACTCTGGTTTACAGACAAGATCCCATGCGCAGCTTGACAAGCCATTATGTATCACAGTAAGATATCACTTAACATTAGCAGCCACCTAGGAAGCCTGTCAGAGCACACTTTGTTGGAAAAAAATTAAATCAAATATCTGTCTCCTGCTGAAAGCCTAAAACCACTTTTTAACCTATGATTTATACAATACAGTGTACGCCTTCTGTTTAGATCATGGTCTTAGATTAAGACCCTTTTTACAATATTTCTCTTTTATTGATGAATAGTCCAAAAATCTGTTTTCTCTGAAAGACAACAAAAGCTTCCCCCCCTTCTTTTTTTTCTGAAGGAACCAGTACTCACATCTCAACAGAGAAAACTCAAGCACAGACAGAGACCATTCGTAGCTCCAGACAGCTGCAGTGTAACACGCGATTGCATTTTAAACCTTAAAACCAGAGGGAACCATTTTACCAGCCATGCGGGACCTTCCTGGTTATTCAACACTCCTCCCAGTGAAACGTTCCCACATGAAACACCTCGGTGCAGCCACAGAAAAAGTGGTTTGTTCAGAGAAGGCACCAAACAACAACCCACAATACATAGATCGGGCTACAAACGAACCGACTGAAGCGAGATGGAGGAGAGCTGGACACGTCACAGCATCATCCTCTCTCGGCGCTCAGCCTGTTCTTGCACACAGAAGGCAGCAGTTCAAGCCCGCTGCTGCTGGCCCAAGCCTGGCTTCCCAGCCCCTTCCTGGGGGGCAGGCAAGCCTCCCACCCACCCACCCACCCACAGCTCCTGTACTTCAGGATACGCATTCAGGTAAGAGAACCTCTCTCTCTGCGCAGCTATAATATAATGCATCAATTCCCATTGAAAAGAAAACAACCCCTTTCACCTACCCAAACTCATGCTGCCTTCCTTGTCCCAGCGCCCGTCAGCCGTGCACCTCACCACCACGCAGTCATCTTCCTCCAGGGCTCTGCCCCACGGAGCTCAGCTGTGCCTCGCCACCCCGCACAGCTGGAGACACTTAAGATTAGCATTTACCCTAACACGAGGCTTGAACTTCTGCTACCTCTCAGCTATGCAATAAGGGACTCGTGTGTCCTATCCACATATTCCTTTCCTTTTCCTCAAGGAATGAGCTCAAGTTAATAGATGTTACTTAAAAACAGGTTAAAAGTATATACAGACTGATATGGTGATCCATCAATTGCTCAACAAATTTCAGAAACACATTCCTATGGCTGAGCTCTACGTATTTAGGGGATATAGGGCAGCCATCAGTGTATCTATACTGCAAACCCAGTGACATACCCAGCCAGCATAGGGATGGATAACCCCCCAGGGCAACCTGCAGTTTAGCTGGACAATCTCCCTGGTGTTTCTGAAAGTATGAGGGAATTTTACCAACAACCGAAAGTGGCTACAAAACCAGGCGAAGAAAAAGGTCTGCATTTCCGTGCCTTGGCATGCAGCCTGTTCTGAATGCTGAATTCCATTATAGCCATGTAAGTTAGGCTTAAGTGTTAATGAAACAAGGCACTAATTGCTTCAGAAAGTGGTGTCCGTAATTCTCAGTCAGGTCCCAAATCAGCAAGGTGCACAATAATCTCAGCAACTTTTAGCCCAGAATAGTTCCTCTGCCTCTAGGGGCATTACTGAAGTGCTTAAACTAATACATGTCCTTAAATCCTGTACTGACTTGGGGCTGTAATGAACACTTCAATAACCACAGAACAGGCTATTTGATCATCTTCAGGATTTTAGAAGGTATATTTCATATCTGGTTTCTTAAATGAAGTTTCAGTTTTCATCTTGGAATAGAATAATTATCCACTGACCTTAACATCTGCACTTTATCTTCCACATTTATTTCTGTAGAAAAAGCAATTATATACAGCTTCAGAACAGTGCTGCAATTGAAGTTAACTTACAGTTGGGACCAGTTTAAATAAATTCATAAAGAATTAAAACAGATCTCTGCCTTTCTTAATCCTTTCCTTTAACTGCCTTCTCACCTCTCTGCTAGGGGGAAATTTTTGCAATGGTGGAATTAAGATGAAAAGGTCCCTCAACAAAATTTGCCTCATCAACTTGTATCAGTGGAAAGTCATGCAACTTCTGAGCTGATACACACCCACTTGTGCCTCTTGCTCTGACTTGTTGGAGGCCCATGAAGGAACAGATAGATGTTCTCGCTTCCCTGGCTGGCAGTTTTCAATGGTGTCTCACATCTCCAGGACATGGCATTACCTAAGGGCACCTCAGTCTGCTCTCAACTTGGTATAAACAGCATGACTTTTTTTTTTTCCCCCTGATTTTCTGACCCTCCAAATGAAAGTGAACTACGGTCCTTTCGTACACAAGCAAGCACTTATAAAGGATTATGGTAATGCTTTAAAGTAAGTGATTACTTTGAAAAGACACCTGAGATACAAAGAAAGCATCCTGGCAAGGCAATTCACCTATTTGGTCATGTGTGTGGAAAACGGGTTGTGCAGTGATGCACCTCCCAAAAGGGCACGGAGCATATTAGCACTCTGAAGTACGGAACTTAATTCTTCCGTTCCCTACTTTTGTTGGACTCACTTGAAGTCTAGGTCTTGGTGAGCCCTGGACTTATGGAGAACTTTCTTAATGGAAAGTGCAATTACCTTGTTCCATTTCCAGCCCGCCCAAAAAATCTAAAATCAGAAAACATCAACTGTATGAAATAGCACTGATGGAATATGTATACTAGGTGCCCATCAGGACTCCATACTTGCCAGGAACCTCCTCCGTCCTTCACTCTCTTTGTAGCTATTGTCTGATACGTCCTGTTCTCTGCCATCACTGTCCACATTCTTTCCTCTATGCTGTATTTTTGATCTTACGTCTAAGGCCGTCCTGAAGCATGTGTGAAACACACTGTACATACACGGCACTGTTGACTTTTGAGTCTCAACTTCTCCTTCATCAGAGTCCAGCTCCTGGAGACAAGGGGTGACAGGAAAATCTCACCTTAAGCTTTTTTAGTATGATCATACAGCCCTAGTAATTTTCGACAAAGAACTAAAAGCTCTGACATAACTGCAAGGCATAGAAAGAGCCAAAGTCAAAATATAACTAGGGCAAAATATTTTGCTCTCATTGCTGTTTTATATTCTTGCAGTTTACAAGCCAATCTCACAATCTGCGGTGCAAATTCACTTTCCTGGCAGTAAGAAAGACGCATAACTAATCTTAGGCAGACTGCATAACTCCTGGAGACGGGCTCTTTACTTACAGAAGGAGTGATGGTTGCAGCCCAAACCCACTTCACCAGAACCTGAGAACTCACTTACCTACCTCTACTTTTTTAGGCTGAAGAGGTACATTTAATTCACACCAACTTGTTTGTCTCAATATAAAGGCATCTTTTATTACAAACAAATCAAGAAAAACAGAGCATAGAATTCAAATGTACAACGTGCTTTTGAATTTTCTGACCCTTACTGCCATAGGCTCTGTAACAACAACAATTCAGGTTCAAGTACCTGAAGAATTCAAAACTACTGCCTCCTCATGTATATACATTTGAAGTGTACGCAGCAGATATTTCCACTTATGAACCATTATATTATCTCATTTGCAAATATTGCTTCATATTCAACAAGGTGCGTGACTATACATTTCCAAGTGACAAAACCACCCATTTACTTCCTTTAAAGTGAATATGCACAGTAAAACAATCTGCTATAAATAAATTCAAAGATAAACAGTATATTTCAAAAAAAGATTTCAGTTCTAGCTTGCATAGTAAAAAACTCTAAATTTTCCTTGTATTTACAAAAAAATAGCAGATTTATACTAGCATAGACAGTATTAAAAAAATAATTTGCATCTTCACTATTAAGATAACCTCTTAAAAGAAGTCTCAGAATAAATAGCAACAAAAGTTAAATTTAATATTTTTTTTAATTAAGGCTGAGGCTTAAAAGTCAAATCCTGCAATCATATACATGTGTATCATTTAACATGTATAAGAAAGAGGATTTGACCCCATGCTTCTTGAAAAGAACAACAAATGTGCAAGCATTGTCTAAAACTTTAGTTGATTTATTCTTGGACCGGTGGGTTGCAAAGCTCTTACACCTCTTTTGATTTCAGGTGGGAATACAGCCCCAAATATATCTTCATGGTATCGCTTTTGGCTCTGCAAAAAAAGGAAACCCATGAGATTAATTAAATACTGCTAGCCCCTCCTTACATCACTGTTAAGTAACTAAAAGGTCTTTTGCATTCGTATGACTATTTCTGTGATAGTGGACTTTTTCGTGTTACCGTCAATAAAAGGAACCTGTCTGAATCCCAGCCACACATGCTCCAGGACAAGTTCTGGTAACAGAAGGGTCCTAAAAAGCCAGCAGACCCAGGCACTGTGTTTTCAGTGGTAGGCCCACTAATTTCTTAAATTCACTTTGCTCCATTGGTACAATAAAGTCTCAAACTCTTGACGCTCTAGACACACCGCAATGCTGATGTCCAGGACACAAAGGGAGACACTGGGGAAAATGGTAGATGTAAGAGAAGAACATGACACATCACTCATAGACCCTAACTAAACAGAAACTGCACTGGAAATTATGGTGAGTGGACTAAGCTGGTCAGTTAAAGCTTTTTTCCTTTGTGCATTCTGTTGAAAAGAAGCTCACGGCAGCCTGCAAGATCTTGAGTGTGACTTTGAAGACTTCTGTAACCCGTCCTGGAACACTGTCTGACTGGAAAGAATCCCTTTTGTATCATAGCATACCTTTAGCTGGAAGAAATACTCCTCCGCCTGCTGCTCATTGAGGTTCAGCTTTTTTGCAAACATCCCTTTCAAAGTCTGAGCAACATCCTTGGCCATGCGTACGTCTCCACAGACATACAGATGCCCTTCCTCCTTATGCAAGAGGTTGTACACTTTGGTCTCCAGCTTGCTTTGAAGAATGTCTTGAACATAGACCTTAGAAACAGCAAAAGGATCATTGGACAAGGTTTCTTAAATGCTCCTTTGGCTATTGGCTTTTCTAAATTCAATGTGGGTCTATGTAGTAAGGTTCTAAAAGCCCTATGTATTCCAGCTGTGTGTTGCACCACAGCAAAGGAGAAGAAAAATGTCTTCATGCTGTCTTTACAAGCTCCAGGTTTGAGGGCCAGACCTGTCTCCTGATTAAACTAGAGCAGACTAAGTCTCCTCTTTTTTAGAGCCAGTTACAACTGCCAAAGTCTCCTAACTTGCCAGCAAGATTAGCAGACCTAAAAACAGCTTAAGCACTGTTGTGTTCTCCAATCAAGATTTCATCTAAGCAAAATTAATTTCCAGGGCCACTGTGTCATTGAAATGGTGACAAATGGCCAGAGCCAACTCATTTCCATCTCAGTGGCTAATCAAATCCTGCAAAATTTAAGGTTTCTGAAAATGTTCCAGCTTCTAGTTTCAAAGACTGTTTGCGCTTAAAGTGCTTCTCTATATGGCAGCGAGGGTTTTATACAGCTTGCTCGTGCTGAAGTGCACAGTGAGATTCTCCTTTATTTTGAAGGTGCGGGGCATTTTGGCACTTGTTCACAATACATTGAAGCAAAATGCTAACTTTTTTTAAAGAATATTGTTAAACAGAGCCCAGATCTTAACTTGAGGGACCTCTGTGAAAGGAGACAACCCTTAAAGAACAAAGGAACAGGCCTTACTTTAGCTTGGCCAGGAAGTCTGGAGTAAGCTGTATAGACTTCTTTCAGGACTCCTTTCCTCTTCATTTCCTCAGTTTCTTCTTTGTAGATGTGATCGATGTCTGGCTGCCAGCAGCCAAATAATAATGTCATGTCACCACCTTTGATCCCTGAAACCAACATTGGAAAGTTTTTTAATCTTTCCTGGTACGGCCTAGTATCTCCTATGACTATTCCCAGAGGGCCCTGTTGTCACAGTAACTAGCTGTGTACAGCTACTTTCTAATTAGCCTTTCTCACTAAACGTTTGAGGAGAGCATACGTGTCTGCGTGTGACAGCTTCTGATTTCAGAGTTCAGCAGTAGGACAGAACCTGCCCAAGCCCTTGGAGAACTATGTGGAATCACCCGTTGGAACAGGTTCCCCAAATGGGCTGACGCAGGCAGACCATGGTGTTTCCTCTCCACGCTGTGGCCCCTGTGTGAGCGCCTGGGGCAGGCACTGAACGTACAGTGTTTACAAGGACACACAGGCTGCTCCTTCCAAGCGACCAGACACCTCAAGACCACCAGAATGGTCTCAAGTGGGATGGATTAGCTGTTTCAGTGCAGTGTTCAATCAGTCTTGGGCTGACAAATTTCTACGGGGTTTACTTGGCTCATGTTTCTGGGTGTCTCCATCCGCAGAGATTTTATTTGGAGAACTAGGGCTGCCTTCTGCTGCTGTGCGAGTTATGGCCCCCCCCTTGTGGCAATCCCCGTAAGTACCTTTATTTTCCAAGTCGTACAGACGCTGCAGCCAGAAACTTCTGAAGGGAGCAATCCCTGTTCCTGGGCCGATCAGAATGCATGGCTTGCTTCGCTCCTCTGGGAGGTGGAACTCATTAGCACTAACATGCAAAAATACGTTAATCAGGTAATTAGTTTATGACTGACATCTCGATGTCAGTTTCCTGAATGAGCAGCACAGCCTAAGTTACCAATCTGAAAACAGTAATGGGGCTTAACTTGCTGACAGTTGCCTCTTGTTGCCTTAAGTTTTACTTGCTCTATAGTGGATGTGCTGACAGTGGGGACAGCATCATATAAATAGAATTCTTTTAAAATTTTCTAATGATTTATGATTTTACTCAACATAACGTATGGTAAATATCTCATCTCTGAAAGACAGGGAGTTCCCTCTTTTCCCAAACTCAGATTTCGCAAACTCCAACCTGGATTCACCAGTCGCTGGAAAATCATATACAAACAGTGAAAAAAAACACTGAAGAAGGTGAACTAAGAACCGCTGGTTTGGGGATTTTTTTTCTTTTTTCGCTGTCATACACTCACCTGCGTATAAAGCATGGAACCATTTCATTGAGAGCTATTGTATTCAGCCATGTGCTGCAAACTCCATGGTGCAGAGGCCCTTGTCCATCTAATCAGAGCAAAGGAAAACACCTCTGTCACTATTCAAAAGCTCTCAGTTTTTTAAAAAAGCACAGGTTATACTTAAAATCATGTTTTTTAAATAAGTGTATATCCAGTAATGATTTACAAAGCAAGGATACACTGATGATGATGCAGGATTTTAGCAAATCCTAACACAGTATGAACATCTCCACTGCATGTATCACAATACAAACTTCTGTTACAGATATGCTTCATGCCACATGGCAGAGACAGTTTTCTTCTGAACCACAATGCAGCCTAAATATAATTTAATTAAGAGATAAATTAAAACAACAATTCATTACCTCTTGTCCTGTAGTTTACAACTGCAACTGTCAGATGAATCTCTCTGGGTGTCATGTCACAGGAAGAACTGACAGAATAGTACCTGGGTTTCAGAAATGGCAGCTGAGTCAGTAAGAAAGCTGTTGAGACCTCAGCAGAAGGAAAGTCCTCCAGGACCTCCAGGATGTTTGGGCTGTTGTAAAACTTCCATTTATTGTATTCTTCTGTGCTCTGAAAGCCAAAGGCCACCATCAGAGTGTTACCACCATGCTGAGTTCAGGAGAGCAGGGATATTTGAAATGTCACTTATAAATAAGATTCCTGCTTTACATTCAATTAAATATGCAGGCAAATAAACGGAGGATTCTCAAAACTTTGCCTAGACCAATACTGGGGTTTCTTAAGAAATTGTTTCATTTTTGAAAACAGAAGTACAGAACGGCCCTTACAATTGTCTCAGATACCAGCTCTTTCAGTGAGGATACCACAAAATGGTATGTGCCCAGGTCCTGATACCTACTGACCCTTGCTGAACCCAGCAGGAGAAGCAAGCACTTCCCACACCTTTGAGTCATCGGTTACTTAAAGTGACATCCCTCTTACTCTCACAGTACCAAATTCTCTGACGAAAATATCTACCGGCTTCCCCGCAAGCCCTCCACCTGCAAACTGTAAGGTCTTTTAATGGTGTATCATCAGAAACCACCATGAGACAGGCAAGAGAAACAGGCAGGCAAACTGACCCACCCAGAACCACACAGGAAATACAGATCTGAAGAAATATCTTGATTCCCATGCCCAAGCTGAGCCCCAAGACCACCTTTTCTCTCACTGTGGCTGGTTTTACAAGCACACAGAACATGTAACAGAGGAATAAAAATCAAGCACCATCACTACAAAAATTTCTTAACCTTCTGCTACAGAGTAAGACGTCATCAGATGGCCCAGTATACAGTACTTCTAACGTAAATCCAGCCTGAATGCTTACCTGACATAAAACTTCCAGTCTCTGCTTGTCTCCTTCCGCTGTTACCAGCTGGGAGAGTTTTTTTAGCAGTTGTTGGGAGGGTGGAGTAGTAATATCAAGCAAATATGTCAAAGCCTCGGGGAGTGTGCAGGCTGGAATCTTTTTGTCACTTGTCCAGTAGCCACCTGGAAAGGAGGGAAATAAAACAACACTTGGCAATTCCCGTGGCATTTGACAGCTGTAGAGCTTTGCAAAACTCAGTGTCCTTCAAAATACGACCTCAGACTAGGTTGCAGCAGGTCTAGACCACAGGGTCCTTCTGAAATGAAGTTAATGTGAGGGTCCAAACTTTTTGTAAGAGGAGGATCTGATGTGGAGAATTGCGTGATAACAAAACACAACTTTAAATGACAAGTCTTTCATTTGAGGAAATCATATTTCTGGGTGTTAGAATTCTATGATTTAACAAATTGTTCCTACTGAGACGGAAAATGTGGTCATGACATGTAAATCTATTTTAGGACTCTGATATGTAGCAACAATAAGCAGACATTTTAATTTAATTGTGGTCCATGGCCAATTTAGCAACTGAATTACAGTGTCAACCTAGGATAACTCTGTGAACACTGATGAAGTTACCATGGACTACCAGAATATTCAAAATGAGAATTGAGAACTATAAGAACTAAAAGCATCAACAAAATCCTATTGAAACTTAAGAAAAGATAATAGAATCAAATTCAGCCTATAAAAATTCTCAGGGATTTTAGAGAAATCTGTCAAACATCCTGTTATTTTGTCTAAAGAGAGCCAACCTACCAGCAGTGCAGGTTTCAAGCCTGATGGTCTGATCAGCTGGAGGGGCATCCTTGACATGGGCAATGAGGCCATGGACTAATTCCGGCTGGTTGCCTGGGAAAATGCCGATATGTTCTCCGGGCAGGTAGTGCACTTCCTGATCACTCTCACAGGAAAGCTTAACGAGAATGGTAACACGACTAGATATAGGAAAAAAAGAGACCAGACAGATCTTGGTTACGTTGACAGGATTTCCCTTGAACTGCGCAGAAAAGGAATAAATCTGAAGTGACAGTTGGCAAGGGCTTATTTGTGTTCATTACCAAACTATCAGACCAGCTTAGTACTTCACGGAGACTTAAACAAATAATAGCCCAGTTATGTTAAGTACTTGTATCAAAACAAGTAAGATGCTGAAGTGCTGCCTGATCTGTCTGCTATAGAATAAATGTGCCTGCAATCAGACAATGAAAGGAAGTGCAGCTCTGCTGAAGACTGAATAGCTCACATCTTAAACCAGCTCAGAGGACTTCCCACAAGACAACTGTATTTAGCACAGGGAGGAAAGAGACCTACTGAAGGACGTTAAAGAGCCATTCATGGATGCTATTTCTAAGGATGTTAGCACTGATTATCCTTTTGTATTTCCTTCCGTATTGTCCTGTCTCAGCTCGCTTTGCAGTACAACTGAATGCAGCAGCTTCTTGCACTATACCTTTTCCCTTTTTCCCTTTCTGCCCCCCCACTAGGAGGCAATTTTTCCCCTAAATGAAGTAAACACTTGCCTGGCATGTAGCATACCAAGCAAGGAAGAGGCAACATACATGTGACCTTCTACATTTAGTAGGTATCAAAGGGCCATATCACAATGTTCTTTAGTTCCCTACACTCTCAGAGACTGTACTGGGAAGTCAGCTCCTATCTAAATCAGAGTTAAGACTGCATGTACTCTTGTGGTCTTGTGATAATGATTGACTTCTACTAATGATAGTACAAAATTCGTATATATTTCTTAATAACTGCAGGGAGATGTTGTTTATAACCAGGCATTTCAGATGTTTAAGATCTTAGTAAAATGTAGTGTTGCAATGTTCAAAAGAATGAGGTATGGTACCTGGATTTTAAACTTTGAAGATTCTGTCTGAATTTCAGCTTCATGGGAATTATATCCTTGGCATGAATGTTTGCAAGTACTGTTGAGAAAAGAGGACATGTTTCATGTTAATTCTGTGATTAGGTTTGTTTAAAATGTCTTCAAATAATATGCAGAAAATAACTGAACCATGCTTGCCCTAGAATATCACATACTTTTAGTCAGTTATGTGTCCTACATGCATGCCTTCTGTGACTAAAAGTAGCTCATCTCAGCTTTTGTTCTTCTGGGGCTGTCAAAATGTGTGCTAGTTCTCGTGTTCTAATGTTATTGTGCTGCAAAAGATAGTGGTTTATGCCATGTAAACCAATGTCTTTTTTTCTCTGACCACTGTACTTTATTATATGAATTCCATCGTCTAGCAGGACCGATATCACTTTTAGAAAACCTTTATAGTTCAGACCTATCTGAAGCAAAATGGACAGAGGAAGTGGAAGGTGGGAGGTCATACCTTTAGCCAAGTCCATGGTTTGAGTGTCATGCACTATTCTGTAATTCTTAGGATCCCAGCTTTCATCAGAGGTATATATTTCAGGCAACTGAATACTGTTTTTCCCACGGATGTTAAAAATGTCACAGGCAGTCTAGAAAAAAGAAAAAAATAAGGCTATTAATGGTAAAAATAATATTCTTAGCATTGTCAATAATCCTAATGGGGAGATATCAATTCCACAGATTGCTATTGTTTGTTGAGTCCACTGATGTTATATATAGGGGTTCAGCAAGTACAGTAAGGTTCCACTTCTATACCAGTATAGCTAGAAAAACTGATCTACTTCAAAAAATTCTGACGTCTGATGCTACCACCCTTGTTCGTACTCAGCCTCCCAGTACCCAAAAGGTTTTACTGACCTTCATGTGAATATTAAAAAATAACAGAAAAGGGGCCCAGATCCCTCTTCAACTTAGGCAGACAGTAGAAGAGAGGGGAGTTTGAAATCAGATATAAATCCACGTTTGTTTTCCTTCATTTTTCAGGGATGCTGTGAATGGGATGCTAGTGAATACTGAAATAAAATGAAATAATGAACTAAAATATGAGCTAACTATATAGTTACCTTGAATGCATTGACTGCCCATGTGCGAAAGGCTGCTTCTTGTCCATTGAGTTCATCTCCTTCACCTATTGGAATGAGTTGAGAAGCCCCTAGTTGGGCCAGTTTTTGGTCAATGGTGTGAGCAAAGGCACAGAATTCTGGATACATGCTGGATCCCAAACCAAACACAGCATATCTGCAGAATGAGATAAAAATAAGATCACTATGTTATGCTAAATGAAATCCAAAAGGACTCAATCACACGCAAACCAAGTAATGTATTTTTACCTAATTTTTTTTCTCAGGAATTTCAGGGTGAGCAAGGAGTTCTTCAAGCTCTGTATAAAAATTCACAAAATACTTAAGATTAGAAAAAGGCTTTTTGATTTAAAACAGAAGTGAGACCCGGATCTATATCTTACTCAAGTACATGGGACAAATGAAAGGGTTATCTTTGGTCTCAGTCTTTGAGTTGAGACTCATACATACTTCTGAGGTGAATATTACCTTTCCGTTATTTGGAGAATCTCCATTTCCAAAAGTGCTAGTAACCACTAAAAGAAGTGTTTCTTTTTCCAGGTCAGAGATGTTGTATTCATCCATGCACAGAATCTGGAAGATATAAAGCTCATGAGAAATTGCTAGCAGACAGAAGAACTAGCATTAGATATCTCTGTGATTGCGACAGTTGACCAAATTTACAATGCATTATGCTAAATGAATACAAAACCAAAGCTCTTGTCCAACTTACATTTGCTGGACGTTCAAAACATAGGTTTAGAGAATGAAAAAGCTTGCAGAAGTTGATAAAACTAGGCAAACTTCTTTCTCCATTTTGTGTGGATGATTTATACTTCCTTACCTTAGTGTTGAAGGCACAATTGAACAAATTGCACAGATTGTTGGCTAGCGTTTCAGATTTCCCAGTCTCTGTTGCATAGATTACAGTGACCTTGGACCTGGTTGCCATTGTTTGTCGCATGAGTGAAGATGCAAAGAGTACAGCCCTGGGGGGGGGGGGGAAATCACATATAATTTTTAATAGAGCTAATTTAAAAACTATAGCTAGTAATTCAGATTGATTCATAAACAAGATAGGAAAGACTGATCTCGAGCATGGCTTTTCCTTGGAAGATTGTTCAGAAGCAATAGCCTTATTCAGTAGCCCTGAATAAGAATCTTAGATGTGAATATTACCTAACTGTGGAGAGGTAAATCTATGATTCAAACAATTCAAGTAGTTCCTACTGCAATAACTATTCAAAAAAATGTGTAACAGAAACATCACAAGAATAGAATATTTGGGAAAAAAGCATGAAGACTCTTATTTGAACAACTTACTTTGCCAAGATGCTAAACTTTATTTCTTTTTTCTTTGGCCTCCGGGTCTCATCATGCCAGACATGTGTTTTCCATGCATCCACCTTTAAAAACCAAGAAATTTAAACTTCAGGTAAGGAATGTAAAATAATAAATACACAATTTGTAGATCTTTGAAAGGGCCAGATTGAATAGAATCAGTATATACAATCCACTGTGTACAAATAAAAGAATCCGTCTCTGTAGCATTAAGTTGCATCTTACAGCTTGAGAATTCAACAGAACTAACATAACCTTCCACAGTACAACAGATATCGCCTGCTATTTATGAATTTCTCTAGTGAACTTTCATTAACCAGGGCTTTTCATTCAGATGTCTTCGGGTCCCAAATTATCATTTGCACTGCTAAAGTTGTCTACTAGAATCATATTTCTTTGGATAATGTGTACCTGGTAGTAATAGAAGGGAGTGAGGACATAGTTCAACATCTCCTGGTGGAACACTGGAGTTATGCTCCCCGATATAGGAGGTACAATCCACACCCAGTCAGCCGGGCAGCCCCCTCGCACACGGTACTCATTCTGCATGTATTTCATGAAAGACTCAGCAGCTGAGTGGTGATCCATGATAGTCACATTTTGTTTCTAGAATAATTGCAAAATGAGAGACATACATTAAAAAGCCCGTTTTGCTCTTCTTCCTGATGTAGTTAAAGTAATCCTTTTGCTTTGGTTAATATTTCAAGGACTTTATTCAGTGCTGGGAAATAATTACCATCAGCAACTATTATATAGATACAGATTGAGGTGGACCTTGGATTAAGGACTCTTATGTCCTTTGATTTTTTTTTTTTTTTTTTTAACATCAGCATTTTACCTCTCCAGCACTGGGAGTGCATGCTGAAAAGCCTCCGATTAATTTTTACCCATCTCTCATATTGATATGGTATGTTAAATAAACTGTAATTGTAAATAAAAGATATTAATCTTTTACATAGATTTTGACATTTAGCCATATGTGTTAAAAGGACGAACAATCTTGCCCTTAACTTCGTTTTCATTTTCTCTCCTTCTGCCTTCACCTGAGATTTTTTTCTGGCAACAACAGGAAATATGGATTCCTCTACTTTCCCATGTGTGAATCAAGAATAACTCTATTGGAATCACATTGCTAACCTCCACTGAGCATTGGTCCACTGGCACTGTATTTGTATAAAGATATTATAAGTGAAAGGAAAAAGGGACACACAATATTCAGTGTCTCTCCAGATACCACACTTGTCGACTTACTTGGAAGCTATAAAGCACAGCCACATTTATCTCTACAACAGCTCGGTCCTTCCATAACGATGAAAGTTTGTTTGTTTCCAGTCCCATTCTTCTCCCTACCTCCTACATGTGAAAAAGAGAGAAAAGGGAAAAGCAATGTGGGACTTAGACCTCATGATTTTTCCACCTCATCACACTAATATGCAGGAAAAAGTACTGTGGAAGGGGGAAGAGTCAGTCTTATGCTGGGGAAAGTGATGGCAGAAGAAACACTTGAGATTAGAGGTAAACTTGAATTATGGAGTTCTGGTCCTTGAGGCTGTTCCAGTTTGGGAAAGCAGTGAGTGGTTCTCTCCTGGACTAAATGGTTTAAAAGGTGGCAGTATCTGGTTATAAGTCATCATTATTAATTTGTACTGGTGAGGTGACCAAGACCTGCAGCTAACCACCAGGACTGCACTGCCTTGTCAACAGCAGACTGGAACTGACACAATTATACCTCTGAGAAATGTACAGTCAGAGACCAAAAGTTCTGAAGCAGCAGCGCTCACATAAAAATGGGGAAGAATTTTTAAATGTTTTTAAAATTTTTTCACAGTTGCAGTTTCATCATTCTATCCAGGTAGTTGGAACAGATACAGTCAGAACACTGCAAAAAGAGTCATATGATCTGGCAGTCATAATCTTGGCAGAAATTCAAGGTGTCCCACAGTAGTCAGGATACTGTGTCAGATCAGGACTGATGTGTTTGTGTGATGTAAATACAACACTAATCCCAGCAAAGACTGAGAGTGTCCCTTTTTCAAAAACGCTCCACTCCCCAAGTTCATTCCCTTCTCAGATCAACACACTTCTACTTCAGAAGGTTACCTTCAGGATGTTGTATCGCTGCACATCACAGAAGTCTCGCACTCCTATCTCGGTCCCCATGTACCAGCCATTGAAAGGACACCCAGTAAATTCCAGGCCTCCCACCTCAAGAAGCATGTTGGCAACAGCAGGCAGCGCATACCACTTCAGATCTAGCTCCTTAAACCATCCATACCTGTTAAACAAGCATTTTGATTTATTACTTTGTGTGTCTTTTCCTCCTTAAGGCAATAACGAGAAAAGTCCAGGAAGAGAAAGAGTACTATCTCTAGGAGGAATGACCCATGAAGCACAGTCTGCAAAGGCCCATAGCAGGTTTTGTTTACAATGTGGTAACTTGGAATTGCCTGCTAAAGAAATTGCGGGACAGTATTACAGAGGCCACTCCCAAAGCCAACATGAAGAAAAATAACAGAGACAGAAAGGCAACAAACATTTTGTATCAGTGCAGCCATATTTTACATGTGTATTACACTGGCATAAGAAATGATGATTTTAAAAATTCTAAATATAATTGAAATGTATACTGGGGAAAAAAAGATTTCCAACAAAAATGCTATTGGCTTCCTTAAATTAAATGTCATTTCATTATTCTAACAAGCAATTTATCTTTCAGGACAATTTACCATAATTTCATCCTAACAAAGAACTCATAAAATGACTGCCACAGGAGCGGGCTAATAACCTGCCAAGGTGAGGCAGAGGCAAAAATGCAATTATCTAAATCTTGTGTGCTTACTTTGGATGCTCTATTGGCACTTCTAGGACAATTTCTGGCGGGAGTTCAAATATTTCTGGGTCTTGGCCATTTGCTTGGAGAACAAGTGGAACTACATCAAAGCGGCCATATTTCGGCTTCCACCCAAGCTCAATGCACAACTGTAAATAAAGAAAGTACATTTCAGTTTTTGTAGTTTTTCCTCCCCCTTGACTTGAAGACAAAAGAATGTTAGCTCTCTAAAACTTGCTGAGATAAATTCTGTGTGACGAGGGTTATTTTTCCCATTCAAACAACACTGAAACATGTTGTTCAAGTAGCGATTGTGTCCCTGACTTAAGAGGAGCATTAGCTCACCCCGTTCGGAGATGGAGGGCAGTATTTTATATCAGAGTTGTAAGAAATGATTGGTCCTGTGGGGCAGAACATCCCATAAACTCCTCATAAACATGCAAGAACCCCCCCTGATAGATGTGTTAGACAGGATGGAAAGCAGTTCTAAGTCTGTATTTGGAACTGTACCTGTGTGAACTCCACACTGGCAGGGTCTCCTACGATAGACCCATCTGGCATTTGATATCCAGCATATCGGATGAGCTGGCTGTTCCAAACACGGAAATCGTGTTTCCCATCAGTCCTCTGGGGGAAGACAGTGATGGCTGATCTGCCCAGAGAGACAATCAAATCCTGTTACACCACAGCAGCGCATCGAACACATTTTAATTATTAAGACATAAATTGTTACCAATGGCAATTATTTTATATTTCTAAAATAAGCACCAGTAGAAATAAAATAATTCATCCTGTCCACCCACCTCCTTGAATCTTCAAAACACCAGTTTTCCCCAGGAGTTATGAAAGGTTTTGCCACATCAGCCATCAAAGTCACAAACTTTCAAAATGGCTCAAACATTTCAAAATATGAGAGGAACATATGAGTACCAGGAGAATTAAGAGCAGAGACAAGTTGTCAAAATATTTAGAGAGACCATTTTGGGTCTTAGGCAGAGTTTTGAATCCAGATCTGGATGTGATTTTTGTTGTTTAAAATTGAAACTAAATAAAAGAGGCCTACCTTATATTTCCATTGTTTGTGGCATACTGAATATGACGACAGAGATGCTCAAACATTTCCATCGCTGTTTTACAATCACGTGCATCAAATACCTATATGTTTCCAAAAGAAAACAAAAAACCTGATTTTGAAACAGTAATGTAAGCTCATATTTTTTCTTATGCAGCTGAGGAAAGGAAAGCTTAAGGAAAACAGTGAAATGAAAAAATTTGCATTTCTCAATTTAGTTGTAGCTCTTCTGGGAAAGTTCATTTTTATTGTTCTTATATGCATCATTTTCACACATAACACTCCTCCAAGGACCAAGACATGCACCTGGTTCCACAACTTAGTTGGTTCCTACATTAGCACTCCTACACATGTTTTCATTCAACTATGAAGCAAAGAACTACAAAAAAAAAGTTGATCTTATGATAAGTATAGGATGGAGTAGTTCTCAGTTGAAGTAACTGGCATATTTTACCAAAGTAAAGGACATTCTTCTGATTTACATCAGATGACTGTTTGTCCCATAATATCTAAACTCTTTGGTTACCTGTAGATTGGACCACTGGATTCTCCCAATACACCTAGGCGCATTCCTCCAGGCCTGTTTGGCAGCAAAGATCAGTTCGTCCTTTGTCAGATGGTAGGTTCCTGTTGTTTCTGTCTCCTTGGTCACTGTTTCCAGTCGGACCAGGTGTTCTTCTATTTTTGGCCTTTTGAACAGGAAATAGCCATAAAGAGAAACAATGAGAATTTCATTACTTAGAACTGATTTAAACTGCAGACATTCTCCTTATGTTCTGGGTCAAGAAGAGCAGAGGCACTGCTGAAGCCATAAAGCTTCTGAGCATCCTTTTGCATGAGAAGACTTCTATTTACATCACTAATTTTATCTGCCAGAATGCAGTTAACGTAAATTTCCAGGGATGGGATTAGCATCTATGTAGGCTGGGATATGGCAAGTTTGGATAAACATTGAGAAACCTGTGTTATAAATCTACACTCTCTGGGTGTGAAACAGGTCACTATAAAATACTCTATTCTTTATGAAAACATCCATTACCTCACAAAGTCAGCAATTTTACTGTACTTCAGATGTGAGAAGTCACCATCATATGCTCCCCACCTCCCCTCTACTGCACCAGACTTTTGTCCCCAAAGCATAGCTGTAATAACAGCAGTCTAAGGTCCAAGATTTTTATCCAAAAACAGGGGGTATTCTAGCTAAAGGGATGAGTTAGGACTCTGAGGACTCATAGGACTCTGAGGACTGCTGAGGAGAATTTTTCCTGGCGTCAGAATTTAGGAACCGTGCTTAGTGAGTGCAAATTACAGCACTCGCTAGCCTAATGAAGACACTAACACACTAGAAATTTAAGTAGCGACACCATGTTTTCACCACCCCAACACATACATATATTGATCACAAGTTTTTCTGTGTGAGTTTTCAGTTTAAATTTGGATTTTCTAGATTAGTTTGGAAAAAATTGTCAAATCACAAGCAAATGAAAAGTAGAGAACATACTAGCTTCAGCCCAGAAGTAGGATTAGAGCAACTGTCCTCTCAAAGCTCTTTTATTTTCACAGGGACACAGCTCTTCTGAGCAAAGTAAGTAGGATTTTCATTCCTAAATGGAAATGCTGAGCAATTCCTTTGTCAGGGAAACCAACTCTAAAATTCTTTAGCTTGATAACAGAGAATGAAGTCAAAACATTAGGAAATATCTATCACAGCACAGACAAAAATTGTTTTGTTGGCTTACAGATAGAATGAAAATAGCCAGCACTGTCTGAGAGTTTTCACATTTTCAACAAGATGAAAGATCAAGGGCAAGCATGTAAGATAGTGTAAATCAATGTGATCAAATAGCCATGAGCAGAAACACAGAGATGTGCAAATTTGAGTACAGCCTGTGTGTAAGACAGCAACTCGCAAAAAGATTCAGATGGAAGAAAGCTTTGTAGAAGAGTTCAAAGTGTCTAAAGAAGTAGCCATTATGTGGCTGCGTCTCTTTGAAAGTCTGATAATGTTTTATAATGGGATAAGCAAACATTGAATTGTCACTTGAAAGCCTGTCATGTGAAAACTTTGTCACTGCAAACTCTTGGACCTTAACCAGATCTTTTGCAGGTTTTACTGCAACAAGATGCCTCTGCACCATGTCCATTTTTGCAAAAACACAAACCTCTTTTCTGAAGCTAGAGCATCCCTCTCAACATGCTCAGTAAGCTTATGTTGATGATAGCACAGAGAAGGTTGATAAGCAAGAGACTGGCCTTCCAATCTTTGGCTAAAGCCTTGAGAGTCAAAACAGAGAACAAAAGAACACAGAGAAAAGATACTTGGAACAGCAGAAACAAAAAGCATTATCACATTATTTACATCTAAGACTGATCTGAGTAGGAGCTAATCCCATTGACATCCAATGTTAAGAAAACAAAAGGTAACATTCTGTAAGAGAGTCCTAACGCAGCTGCTTATTACAACTGTACTATAAGGTAACACACTCAGAAGGGATGGGGCTGAGGAATGCACTGTACAGAGTCCATTCTTGTATTGCCAAGACCTGGGATTGGCAGATACAGCATATGAAGTGCAGTAATATTTTTATTTACCTTTTCTAATAGTCCTTATCTATTTTTTGAATGCATGCCACGTAACGGGATAGTTACTGATAGCTGTGAAGAATCCAAACACTTCTGTAGTCTCACAGACAGATAGGTAGGTAGAAGACCAAAAATTAAGGTAAAGTTGGCTTACTCTTTAAACGAATTGTAGTACTGCTTGATAAAGTCTATTGCCTGAGGTAAAAGCTCTGCTGGTGGAACTGGCCCATCTCTAGTACCTTTCACCAGGCCCTTTGGGGTCATGAGTGCCCCTTGGCAGGCTTTGGTCCGGCAGTTGATAACCTGAAAAACAACAAAATGTCAAAAAAGAATGTTGCACTCTATATCTTTTCAAAGTTATGAAAAGTCACTCTTCAGGTGTCCATATCTTACCTCCTTTGCTGTCAGGTGTAGTGTGTCAAGAAAGCTGGATCCATTCTCCAGGTTTCTTACTTTTACATGTCTCAGACATCTTGATATTTGGTTTGAAGCTTTGATACCATTTGGGGGGAGGTTCTGGACAGAGAAAAGGTAAGAATACTTACCGTCTTCAAACCTGTCAAATATCTTAGAGCTTAATTTTAAATCTTATTTGACCTTTAAAATGCTACAAATTAAATTAAAAAAAACTAGGTATAAATGTGATCTTCTCCAACGTGAGTATTTATTCGAGCACAAAACTATTGACCTAATCCACAGTTTGATATGAAAGGGGGGGGGAAGTATTTTTGTAATAATCAACAAACGTCAATTACAAAACAATTACGTTTTGTAATAATCAACAAACGTCTGACACTGCAAACACCTTTATAATTTCAATAAAGCCTCTTAACATAATAGTCACAGTCTCAGGAAAACAGTGAACCAGCCAATTTTAGAGAAAGGACATGTTTGTACTAAAGGCTGTGTTTTCAAAGGTGAATAAAGGAGCACTTCAATTCCCCCTGGGTCATCTCTTTCTCTTAAGTCTTACCAAAGCTTTTTGCTCAGAAAAGATCTTTCATCCAAAGATCTCACAGCAGTCCTAACCTCATGTAACCACAGTCAGTCCTCACATGAGAACTCTGAGAAGTTTTGAGCAGTAAACACAACCCATGTTGCAACGATGCTAGAAACAGACCTCTCTCCCATCACTGGCCTTTGCTGAAGTTACGATAGGCGGCATCTCTATCCGCTTCTTGCTCGGGTCATGTAATTTGTCATCATAATTTTCTAAGCTTTAAAAGAGAAAAAGATGATTCAGTATAATGCAACGTGCTTAGTTTTTGTTAGTTTTACCTTCAGCATCAGTAGGGAGATGCTCAGAGCTGTCTCTGAAAGACGTACTGAGTCAATAAGCCAACCGTTCGGAGCAGCGTGGGGGGTGGAGTGGACTAGAAGTCCATAGTAAAGCTACAATCACCCTTTCCAGATCACTATGTGGGAAGGAAAGCAACAGATATGGCCTGGAATGGTAAAGGTTGAGAATATTGCTGTAAGCTAAACAAAGGACATCTGTACAATTAGGATCCAGCCAGAAAATGCTCAAAGAGACTGAAATCTTCAGGGGAATGTGGGAAAATTTCAGCTAGGTCCAGTCTTTATCCCATTAAATAAATAACATACTTTTAATTTCTTTTGTTTTCCACATTAAGTCTTACTTTCTGAACTCCTACTTTTTAATTTGGTATCAGGTTTCAGAAGATGTTAAAAAACATCCAAGAAGCATCCAGACCACAAACTCCAAACAAAACCCTTAGTTTGGAGAGGGCAACGGCTTTTAGCTAGCAGAGCATATGTGATCACCCACTTCCACTAGTCAGCTTCACATATAAACTACTTGGAGCAATATAAACTACTTTGAGCAATGACAGGAAAGGGTAGGGAATGGGCAGAGAAAGAAATGGTATGCAACAGAAAACTGAAATAAGTAACAGCCTGAAAATGGAGAAATTTAATATGCATGTGCAACTTATTTTATATAGTGTTTTGTATAAATTTTATCAGAAATACTTTACCAACTTAATTACAGCATTGATAATCACTTTGCTGATATTTATAGCATACACATGCCTCCTAAGTGCCAGTGTACATGAAACCCTTATAACACACCCAATTAAATTTAGAACTATGAAAGAGAAAGCAAGATGATTTCTTTCCTCAAGGATTGTGTAACTTAGACGCAAAAGCTTAAATGTACCTTACCAAGACAACACCACCCAGTGATGCCCAGGGACAACTGTTCTTTGGTTAATATTATTACTTTGGAAACACATTACAGGCTTCTCCAGAACACATGTCACTTAATGTCTTCCCTTTTCAAATGAAAGAGAAACTATGAAACCATTAAAAGACACAAATCTTACCCACGGATCTTCCTATTTTTCTCCACGTTATTATTGATATCCTTCTCCTCAGAGGACTGGTTCTTAGCACGAGGTTTGAATACAAACTGCCACGGGCACAACATTTTGTATGCTTTATTTATGATTTTAGTTCACAGTGCTGCAATCTTGTTTTGTGTGATGTGGGAACACTTCTGAAGAGGGGAAAAAAAACCACAAGGTCAGTTCCTAACTAAGAAGGTAACTCCCTTTAAAATGACTCAGAAACTCACCAGACTGAGCTGATCTAATTAACGTCCTGTTTTTAAAAATGAAAATTGCTCGACTCAAGAGTAGCGGTACTAAAACTAACAGTTCTCTTTGTTGGTGTAATGCTGCAGCCATGCCTTATTCTAAAATACTGGCAAGAGAATTTCAAATGTCCCCCAGCTGCATAAAACGGCAAATATCAATGCTTAGGAAAACCATATACGTGCTTTACTTCTATGAAAAACACACCTTGACACCTGTGGGGTTTTTTTTTAACTACTGTTTTTCAAAGGTTTGTTAAGTGTTATTAAATGTTCTGTTAATGCACATCACTACACGCTAGCTAGGAAAAGGGATGCAGAATGTTGCTGTGTTATTGACATAGTAAAGAAAAAAAAAAATATTGGTCTGTAAATTAACCAAAACGTTTTGCAATGTATTCACCTGCCAGACACAAATGGAATTTTGAGATTCCTAATTCTGTATTTTGTAAGATATCTATACATAGCACATATTTCAATGTAACATATAGCATCTATATAAGAATGCACGAAGTTTAACGCTATTCATTTTAACATACATTTTCTGCTAATTTCTGATCCTAAAATGGATTTTTGTGCTAGGGAAGGTGTGACAGAAGAGAAAGACCAAACTAGTAAATCGCTAGGTAAAGTAGAATTAGCCTCAGCATTTAAATCTGATTGATAACAGAATCGAAAACTGATGTTTCCAAAGAATTAAAGATGAAGACTGAAAATATACATTGTCACATATTCCTGATGTAAACTGTGTATTATTTTGTTATTTATATTGCTTTTTCAATAAAAGTAAAATTTATATTGCTGGGCTCCAAAGATGCTGTCTGCTGTAAAATCACACAAGAAAATAAATCCATTCAGCTATTTGTGCAGAAACTGCAAGGTGTTAGGACTTGTCTGTTACTCCGAGTAAAAGAAATCATGTGTAATAAGCATTTATTTACAGTTACAAAATAGGAACAAATCTAAATTACTATTCTGCAATAAAAAAAATGCCGCAGTGTGCTTATATATTATTGTAAAACACAGTGGGAAAAAAGAGAAGGAAAGGATAGCAAAAGAAAGAAAGAAGGAAAATTAGAAAGAAAGAAAATGAGAAAGAATGAGGAAAAAAGGAAAAAAGAAAACATAAAAATAATAATTAAAAAAACAGAATAATACACCAGAATAAAGACATGAAAAATTAAAAAAAAGAAAAAATAGGAGGAAAAATAAAAATAATGAAATAATACAAAGAAGAATAAAAAGAAAAAAGAAGAAAAAAAGAGAGAAGATTGAGGACACATTTTCCATTCACTTGCATTCAGAGTAAGAACTTGGTTGCTCTTCGTGTTCTCCACAAGAGGGTTCTTCAAATAACATTTACAGTATTACCTGTTACATGCACAAACCTTTAAATTAGCAGAAAGGGGGATAAAGTTTTCAGAGCAGCAGGACAGCTTGGAAACAGAGCAGGAGACGGATTCTAACACTTTACTCCTAATATGGAAAAAATCCCCAGATTTTGCCAAGTAATTACTTCACTTGTGAGCTAGCATAAATGAGTGGCAAACGGAACACTCGGACGCAGCGCTGTCTTACCGTGCTCCCGCGAGAGATTTTTCCAAACCTAGCCGATGGTCTTCTCTCTCAAAGTTTCTTCCCTTTAATCTCTCCTGCTCTGTATCCCTCCTGCGAGGCAAAAGCATTTTATACTCCAGGACCACGTATGCAAAATAGCAGAGTAAGGCCACACACGGACAGGGGACAAAAGGGGAATGCCAAAACGTCCCATTTTGCTTTCAGAACCGCAGGGCGTGTAGCTGAGGTGCTGCCGAGTATTACATAATGTGTACGACGGGAGGCAGAGCAGCCCCTAGTTCCTGATGTTATGACAATCCCCTCCTTCCTGCACAGTGTGCTGTAACCTTCATTTCTACACGTATTCGTTGATAACGACAGTGGATCACACTGAACAGTTCTTTGCAACCTCGCAGGCAATGTTGAAATAAAAAAAAAAAATCCTGAAAGAACTGTTACAGATTTTATCACTAGATGGCCATTCTCCCATACATTAAACTAGCAGTTGCAGAAAAAGAGTTAGCAACTTCAAGAGGAACTTTGCAGAACCACAGAGCTTGAGGATATGGACCGGTAAAGCATTTAAACAGGTGATTAGAACCAAGGACAGGTGTTTTAAGTCTAACATAAATACATTGCTTCCTTACTTTTGCTCAAGTTTTAAAGGATCTTTGTCAATAGAGTATTTGTAGGATTTCTTCCTCTCCAGAGCTCCCTGTTCTATCTGTTGCTGCCTGTAAGGTTTGTCCCTCTGTGCTTTTCCAACCTACTAGAAAACTGCAAGGTAACAGCAACTCCCTGAAGTATAAACTATTCACACCGTGTTGTATGTGTGAATACTAGAAGGACAGCCAGATGATGAAGATGGGATTATTGAGCGGATTTTCAATTCTAGACAACACACAGACATTTACACATTACAAAAGCGGGTTTCTACGTGCGGTCTGAGAGCCACAAGCAATCTCGGAGCCAACGGTGGCATGCAAGTACAAAGTGCTGCCAGGCAACTGCAGGCTCAGAAATGCTGTGGAATGACAGTACACTCGCAAGGATTTTGGCCCAAGTTATTTGTTCGTTGATATTATGTATGACTATCTTAAGGGAACTGTCTAGAACTGGTTTCAGATGAAAGACATAGATCTGCTGACTAATTAGGGTCAAAATAACAATGATAACTAGAAAAAGATTTACAGCTGCTTTATAGGTGCTGATCAAAGATTACAGAAATAAGGCAGAAGGCTGCAGGAGAAACAAGGAAATGCACATTCTCTTTTCATCTGTCACACTTTGACCAGACAAGCTTGGCCAAGGCATTTTCTTCTTTCTGTGTCTAATTTCTCTATTTAAAAATGAACATTAAGTGCTTGCGTAAAGCACTCCTAGAGGTAAACTGAGTTATACGTACATGTGTGCATGCATGAATACACCTGTATATATCTCATCCAGGGTAGCTAGAGATGAAGGTCTTGAAAAATTGCCCCGAGTTTTCTGCAGTTTCAGCATTCATCTGCTCAACTAGATCAAGCCCATGCTTCTTTGCATTCACTGCTCGTGAATGTTCACATGCAGATTTTTTTTTTTCTTCACATGATGCTCTTCCTCTCGCTGGAATTATCACTTGACATCCCTTTTTTTAAAATATTCCAGACATCTAATCAGCAGGCAGAAATCATGTGTGAGCTGTGTGACCCAACGCCATGCCACAAATTTCTACCTTGCTTCTGATCCATGACAGCTCTCTCCAAACCATACAGACAGTTGTAATTGCTTCAGTGTGAATATAACTCTGTGTATCTCAAGGGTCAAGTTGGAGGTGCTTGAACAGAAAGGAAACTTCAGAGTTCAAAGAACCAGGTTACATCCTTCTTTGCATTTGGTGTTTTGTCAGGGTTTAAGAATTCTATTTGCATCCTTCCCTTTCTTATTAAATCTGACCTCTCTTTTCTACAGAACATGGGGAATATTAATGTCTAGTACTGTAAAAAAGAACATACCGTAGTAGAAATTTAAGTGAATTCAATTATGCCCAGCGGTTTCTAAGCTTTTAGTATTCAGCCTCCTTATTTCCCTGTGCTTGGAGACTGCTGAAATCAAGGAAAGGCTATGTAGGGATTGGATACGAAAAATTAGATTTGGAAGGCCCAGAAGAAAAGAAACATCATCTTTCCTCGTGAGAATTATTTAAAGGATTGGCTGAGGTACAGCCATTCAGGGAACTGCTTAATCACTCCAGTTCTTCAAACAGGACCTGCTCTTTTACTCACCAAAATCAGTAATAAAACTCCCTCTGTATAGTAAGAACAAGAGAGGACCATTCATTTCTCAGGGAGTCAGAGATTAACTAAACAAGCTCACTGTGCACTCCTTCTACAAATATTCTGCACTGCTTGGAAAGTTCCTCCTTCAGAAAACCAATTCCATACATATTTCCTATTTTTGCACCACCACTTCTGCCTCTGCCATAGCAAAATGCAAGAACTAGTTGCTTTTCTTGCATTAACTTTGATGAAAGAGGTGCCCTTTCAGAGCAGAATGTTTGGCCTGTTCAATGGCATTCTGACCATGCTGTCATTTTGAGTTAAATTTTGTTTTGTTTCTCAAAATGTGATGGCCTGTAGCCCCAACAATAAGCTTTCTGCAATTTCATTCCAATCAAGTCACATCCTTTGTCCGACTGCAATATCCTGCATCAGCTCAGGAAGCTATATTCTTAAAAACATTTTAAAAAAACAAGCTCTGTTTGTCAGGTTGCTCCTCTGAGATCAGGACGCCTTGAATCTTCAAAGAACTGTTACACTTAGGCAAAGCCAATGAAAACAAGGGCTGATTTTCCTAATTTCATGTAACCCTAAAGAGATATGTTCAATTGTCACAACTTTTCATGAAATAGTGGGTTTTTTTCTAACTCTCTTTTCCCAGCTAATCTATTTTCTAACTACTTGAGATGTCTCTATGATGATCTTTCAAAAATGTTGCATACAACATCACAAATTTGAAATTTAGCATTGCAGGCACCTACAAACACTTGGCATCTTAGAAGATTTGTAAGACTTCACATGGTCCTCCTGTGATAAGGATGAAGCACTCTATTTGCATTTACAAACTGATGGCTCTGTTCTTTATGCATTTCCTTTTCCTGAGGAAATGTACTCTGCTTCCTGCTTTACTCCATTTGATTAACTTCACTGACTGAACAAGAAATTTGGTACTTAAGAGTACCAGTAACACATAATCATTAAAAAAGGATTGGAAAGGACACCTACATGGCACCTAGTCCATCTCCATGCCCCATCAGCAGGATCAGCTGTAACTAAGATGTTTTTGAACCACCAGAAAACAATTACAAGTCAGTATGAGGGGCAGGACTCACAGCAAAAAAGCTGCCTAGTAACCTGAGATGAGACACCAAAGAGCAAGATTATCAGTCAAAATGGAGTCAGATCACAAAAGACCATTTATATCACAGAAATGGACTCATGCTTTTTAGTAAAATGCTCACTACTTCTTTCACATGTGACCACTTTGTGGTACAAATAACAACTCACTTGGTTCATTAAGAACATTCATTCACTTTCCGTTCCTTTTCTGGGCTGAAGTGCTGTTTTCTCTACTAGCTATGAGAATTCACTCACATTTTCCAGCTTGCTATCACTTAACTGTAGAAGAGACATAATTTCCCTGGCAACACTTTAGAGTGTATTACATACTTTAAAAGTTATTTTAACAAAAGTACCGTCTCTTTGTTTGTGTTGTATCCAATGCCTGGTACAATGGGGCACTGAGCCACAGGAAAGCCTCTCTGTACTTTTTCAACTCAGAGGTAAATACATACATAAATAATGACAATGGTGAAAGTTTCTGTCATAGACTGGGTGCCAGACCACCCTGGGAGAGTATCTACAAGCATCAGTTTGCTAGCAACTTTGCATTTCTCATCCAAAAATGTTATCTGCAAAAAATGTATCTTTAGTTCCCAAATTCCTACACTAAATACCAAATGTACCAGAAATGGAAGAGAAAGCCTGTGATAGACTAGTTGTGAGGAATCCAGGAGTCGTACGATAAGAACTTTTTGAAGGGTATAGGTGACCCACTTCTGTTAGTCTTATTTTTCAGTGTTTGCTAATCTCATGTGGGTATGTTTCAGGGTCATTGTCCCTAAAGTTCTTTTGAGTGCAATATGGTGAAAATGTTCTGTACTGAAGGATGGAGATAGAACCACTGACAATTGCATATGCGTGTCACACTTGGAGATTTACATAATAATATAGACTAGAAATTTCCACCTTTCTCACCTTCTACTTCTTTAAATGCCTAATGGAGACATGAAAAATTAAACTGGTAACTTCTATAAAAATGCAGGATTTCAATTTTATTAACTTGCTACATTTAATTCAGAAGGTGAAAAAATGCAAAAATAATTCTAAGGAGAGTTTCCATATGACATTCCACCCTTAAACACACAAATAAGGCTGGTCCATGGAAGCCAACTCCTGGGCACCGTATGTCTTAAAATGAAGATTTACACAATGAAACAATAGAGCTTCTCACCCAATTCTTCCTGCCTTTATGCTCTGGAACCTCAACGGATTCACCGTTTTTATTGGAAGCTTCTGGTAGACTCTGACAAAGACAGACGCAATTAATAACACTAATAACTACTGCTAAGAAAGGTGTTCCCAAATATCCCCTCATATCGACTACTGCTAATTGTCTTATTTTAGCTGGTTTGGTTTTTCATTTCGCAAAGAAAATCTGTTTGGTTTGAATATTCTCTCAAACTTTGCAAGATGGCAAAACTGTTTCTTTGGTTTAGTGTTTTGATTTTGGTTTGAAGTACTGTACCTTTAAGAATTTTAAAATATTTACAGTAACAGTAGCATCTTCTTCATTGGCTTCATTATTTTGTAACATTCTTTGTAAAGTCAGGATAACAACTTTCTATCAAAAGCAAAATAAAAGACTCAGGTCTAGGCACTTTAAAATGCGCAAATAGAAGTAGGATTCCAAATCTACTCCCTGGCCTCCTTTTTAGTTTCTGCAGATTTAAAGTATCGTAAAGGCACCAGTTTAGGGTCAAAATGTTTCATTTGCCATCTCCTAATCTAGGCAGTGTAAGATTGCATGTCAAATGATGACAGGACAGAGCGGAAAATTTCATGACGTGAACATTTGAGGGCGAAAATGAAAGTTAAGGAGAGTGTTACATTCACTGTGCTGTGCCAGTAAACCCATCCCTTCCTGTCTGCTAGTGTTAAGAGTTAGGCCAAATTCAGAAATGCAGTAATTACAAAACCTACTCATCAGCCACCCTTTTCAAAATTCCCACATGTGCATATTACAACCATCGATGAGGAAGTGGAGGAGACACAAAGCAATCAGACAACCAATAACCAGATTTCTTCGTGCCTGGATGCACGCCGTCTGAAGCAGAAGTGACTTCTGAAACATCCCGGCTCGCCCGTGGGATCCTCAGCTGCAGCTGCAGCAGTAAAGGCTGGCTAAAACAGATTAAAGCAAAAACGTAAATCAGCAATTGGCAGTTGACTGGCATAAAAAACGGTGTTCTGTGTGTGGCTGCCTGCTGGGCTGCGTGCCTTACGCTCCTTGACACAATTTCATTATATTTAGCCTACTGAAGATGTCACTGTGTGGAGCATAAGGAAAAGCTGGTATGTGGGCACGGAAAATATACAGAACAGCATTTGTTATCTCTGGTCCTGCAATTCATGCTTGTCACAGCTCAACGTAAAGGAAGATGACATTATCATGCGCAAAAGGACGTTTTTGCTTGAGAAATAACAGTGAACTACAGGATTGCAAATGTGTTCTCATTTAGTAAAAGCATGGTCTGAGGAGGAAACTCCAATTTAAGTAACAGAGCACTGGTTGATGTCAACAAGATTCAGGATTTTTAATCAAGGTTAGATAATACAAGACATTTAAATACTGGTTTTAAAAAAAAATCCATAAATTTCTGGGCTGAAACAAACAACAGAATATTGAATTATAAAAGTAACTTAAGTTCTGAAACTTGAAAATACCTTAAACAAAAGGGAACAGAAGCTACAATTCAGCCTAAGAAATCATGAGGACTACTTTTATACGGTATAACTGCATTCTGCATTTCTGTGCTATTTTTCATCCAAAGATATTAAAATATTGCTAAATCATACAAAATTTTGATCTCACAGCAGAGTCCCTAACCACAATATGAAGGAACATACAGCCAATTGTTGTATTATTTCTCATGGGAATATGCTAGAAATACAATTAAAACAATGTAATTCCACAAAAACTGCTCCAAAAACTGAGAATTAAATAGAGAATGATATAGTTCTCAAGGTTGATTTAGCCACTTTATAAAAAATAGGGTTATAAGTCTCTGTTATCATGGAAGGTGGATCATATTCTTCAGCTTAACAGGACTTGAACACTTACCTGCAATTCACACCAAATAGATGTTTAAAGTCAGTCTGGGCAATGATGAGGGCTCTTAATCCACTGCTCCATCACTGATTTCTGAAATGTGTGTGTGGGGTTTGCTTCTTACCTTTTACATAACTTTCTGCTAAATGACTGATTTCACGTGTTTACATTAGACTTAGTGTAAATACAAAATACAATGCATGCTTTGCATAAAATACGAAGAGTGTCTCTTTCTTCAGAGTTTAATGAGCTCTGAAAAAGGTTATTATTAAGTCTGTTGGGAAGTTCGCCAAAATCCCGAGAGCCTGAAGTTCGCATGTAATGCAGTCTATTTCTGCCACATTCTGTTTTGGAAGCACGTAAGCATAGTATTAAAATAAGGAAAATCACATTTTTGCTTAATACCAAAATCAGTAATACACACTCAGGATAACCTTAGATACAAACCAAAACAACAGTGCTCCATCCTGGATTAAGGAAGTAGGAAGTTAAATAATTAGAAAATTATTAGTGATCTTACCTGTATCAGTAAATAAATCAGAAAACGTGCTTTCAAGTCCCTTTTTTTTCTCACTGCATAATATTTTCATTATTTTTCCCTTGGTTACTGTAGACTCACTGTGAGTGTAGGCAGCAACAACGTTCACAGCGGTTTCTTCTTCTCTTTCCTTTGGCGACTGTGCTGAAGTCTTTAACTCTGAAGCTCTGACTAGCTGCAAAGCACGTTTTCTCTGCTAAAGCATCACTAATCCTCCTGTCAGCCCTTCCCACAAAACCTCTATGTGTACAACTGTAAAATTTTCCTTGTCCTCCTGCACTGAACCTACAGACTATGTTTCTCATTCTTCTCAATTTCTCTCACCCTACTATCTCCGTATTTGAGTACCTTTCTGACTGGCATGTTAATATTGTGTGCTGCCGTGCACATTTTGAAAAGATACTGCCCATCATTTCTTTGACTTGGGTCAATGGAAAGTGGTCTTAGGTACAAGTTCAGGCATGGGTTGAATTTCATTCCCAAAGCAAGTGTTTGCATTCTCTGTGGTACTGCATCCTAGTCTGAAAATTCTAGCTCTGAAGAACACAGATCAATTGTGATATCCAGAAAAGGATGGTTCATCATCCAGTTCTGTATTTCCTCACTGAAGGACAATAAAGCAGCTAAATTTGAAGGGGACAAAACCAGGAGAAAATAGCATAATCATAAACCATTTTGTCTTCTGAAACTGTACTGCTTATTTATGCCACTAAACCATATGCATGCTTTACGAAGCAATTGTGAGACATTTTCCTTCTATAAAAACTCTGAGATAGTAGTTGGCTGATGTTGTTTTTCTGAGGGCTGTGTCTAGCAGCTGTAATCATAGTCTTGTGACAGGGACCAACTGGGACTGCAAACCAGTATTATTTATGGCCCTGTTCTGATCTACAATCTAGGTCAGCAAAGGAGCTTGACACACTTTGTTATGCCAGCACCTTTGAATGCCAGCAGCCTTGCCAGGAAAGAATCCCTTTAACCCCTTGACCGTCTGCTGTGTTCCAAGAGTTGCCCTGAATTGTCTCGCTAACCCCATGGGTATATTTTCAGTAGCATGCAGTGTGAACTTTGCCTAGTCTGACTTAGGAAAAGAAAGAAAAAAAGTCTTTAGGCATCCTTAGGGCACAGTACTAAATGGTTGAAGAGTTTTATGCTTGAATTCAATAACAAACATGATTTTTTTTTTCTTAGAAGAGCAAAGAAGAACCCTTAAAGCAAGACTTATTTCAGTGTTTTATGTTGTTGAGCGTTTCCTGTATTTTTGACCTTTTTTGAATTAGGGAAAAAATGTACTACAATTTTCAATACAATAGTCCCCAATTTTTCATTTCACAAAAGTACTACATGGGTTGTTGCATTCTGAAAGCACTAAAGGGGATTGCAAAATGTTCCACATTTATTTTGTTTTTAAATAAATTAAATCACTTAATTAATCTTCATCAACGACACAAACAGTGTGTCAAGGGATCAAGTGCACCCTCAGCAAGTTTGCAGACAACACCAAGCTGAGTGGTGCCGTTGACATGCCTGAGGGACGGGATGCCATCCAGAGGGACCTGGACAAGCTCGAGGAATGGGCCCACGTGAACCTTGAGGTGCAACAAGGCCAAGCGCAGGGTCCTGTACCTGGTTCGGGGCAACCCCTAATATCAGTAAAGGCTGCGGGATCACAGAACGGTAGGGGTTGGAAGGGATCTCTGAAGACCATCTGGTCCAACCCCCCTGCCAAGGCAGGGTCACCTAGGGCAGGTTGCACAGGAACATGTCCAGTCGGGTTTTGAAGGTCTCCAGAGATGGAGACTCCACAACCTCTCTGGGCAGCCTGTCCCAGTGCTCCGTCACCCTCACAGTACAGTTCTTCCTCACGTTGAGGTGGAACCTCCTGTGCTGCAGTTTGTGCCCATTGCCCCTCGTTCTATCACTGGGCACTACTGAAAAGAGACTGGCTCCATCCTCCTGACAGCCACCCTGCAGCTATTTATAGACATCGATAAGGTCCCCTCTCAGCCTTCTCTTCCCCAGACTAAACAGCCCCAAGTCTCTCAGCCTTTCCTCATACAAGAGATGAGGAAAGTTCCAGTCCCTTAATCATCCTCATAGCCCTCCACCGGACTCTCTCCAAAAGTTCCCTGTCTCTCTTGAACTGGGGAGCCCAGAACAGGACACAATACTCCAGGTGAGGGGATGAAGAGCAGGCCTGCCAAGAAGGACTTGGAGGTATTGGTGGATGAAAAGGTGGACATGAGCTGGCAACATGTGCTCATAGGCCAGGCAGCCAACCGTACCCTGGGCTGCATCCCAAGCAGCGTGGCCAGCAGGGCGAGGGGGAGATTCTGCCCCTCTGCCCCGCTCTGGGGAGACCCCCCTGCAGTGCTGCGTCCAGCTCTGGAGCCCTCGGCACAGGAGAGACATGGACCTGTTGAAGCGGGGCCAGAGGAGGCCCCAGCAATGCTCCGAGGGCTGGAACAGCTCTGCTGGGAGGACAGGCTGGGAGAGCTGGGGTTACCCAGCCTAGAGAAGAGAAGGCTACAGGGAGACCTTATTGCAGCTACTAGGACTTAAAGGGGGCCTATAAGAAAGGTGGGGACAGACTTTTTAGTGGGGCCTGTTGCAATAGGACAAGGGGTAACGGTTTTAAACTACCAAACAGTAGATTTAGGCTAGATAGAAGGAAGAAATTTTTGACAATGTGGCATAGGTTGCCCAGAGAGGTGGTACATGCCCCATCCCTGGAAACATTCAAGGTCAGGTTGGATGGGGCTCTGGGCAACTTGATCTAGTGGAAGATGTCCCTGGTCACTGCAGGGGGGTTGGACTAGATGATTTAAAAAGGTCCCTTCCAACCCAAACTATTCTATGATTCTATAATAAGAATGTTCAAATGAATTCACAAGACGTTACTAATTCATTATCAAAACAGAAGGCAACCTCCTGCTGAGCTCTTTATAATGTTTGCAGTAGTTGATCTGCTTAACACTGAGAAAGAATCATTGGGCATCTTGGTCCTTTGCTCCAAAAATCCTAAAATGGCTCCACTAAACAGTCCACATCAAATAAAAAGAAACTATTTCAAGCTACCTGATCTGCATATTCAGCATGTCTTTCTATCAAGTCATACCTCTACCCAAGTCTCTGGAATTTTTCTCTCCCTAATTGATTTCTTCTAAACAACCAACAGGGAACTTCTCAAAAACTGCCTAATATTTCCATGTCAATACTGTCCCCACCTACTCTTGTGTTTGTTGTGGTGTTTTTAGTGAAGCCTTCCTGCCTCAGTCCCTCAGTAAATAAAAAGTGTTCCCTCCCACTATACCTGCAACAGAAGTACACCTAGTTAGTGAGTTCATTTGCCCTCACATCAGTGTCTCACCTACAGTACATGAGATCTCTCTGCTAGGAAGGGAAAATAATTTGCAATCCCTAACTAAAAGATTTCTTTGTCCATTCCTTTGTTTATTGAAGCAATGTCAATAAAACTCATGTGCTTATCTTTATTGCTGACCTATAAGCCTCTAACTTTTTTCCTTTATACCAGCCTTTACCTACTCAAATTTTTTTCCTGCATGCTCAAGTATCAAATTCTGGTCAGCATAGCTCAGCCTATACAAAATAATAGTATGTTCAGCTGCTTTCCGTTGTTTCCTGGCAATTTTATGGCTCTGCTTTACCTTTATGAGCTTTTTTTACTGCTTAAATTGTTTTAATGACATCTTGCAAAGCACTACAGTCATGCCAGTCTTGCCTAAGCCTGCACAACTTTCAATGTCTGCAAAAATCACATCACATTTTCAAAACTTTCAGTGAGAGTGAAATTACCTTCCCTCTGCCAGTATTAGGGAAAAAAAAAGCTAGCACTAGAGGGTCTGTGGTAATGAGTTTACAACTCCTTTACTAGCAACTATATACCTTCCCCTTCCAAAATAAGACAATTTCCACGGCATTCTTCAGCATCTGAAGATGTAGTAGTTGGTTTTCATTGATTTTGAGATGCAAGTCCAGATAAATAATTACACATTGAAATGCTGACAATTTATCCTGTTAGTCTCTGCTGAGTATACCAGAAAGGAAGTTTCTGCTGATCTGCTGCCTGTTCCAATTCATGGAGTAAACCTTTGGACTAATCTAGGAAATTTTGTCTCTTATCACAAATCTAAAAGACTTTAGTCTGAACATATCTTCTCACTACATCTTCTATGTTTTGGGTTTGTTTTTTTTTTTTCATTTGTTTGTTGATCATCCAGTGGGTACATGAATTGGAGAAACAGTCATCCTAAATAGTCAGTCAGCAGAAGGCAAGTAGCCTTTAACTTGCGAACTCCTATTCAGGCAGTGCTGTTAAAACATGATGCTTACTTGTGTCCTTGATGCTTTGTCTTTTTGTAACATACAAAAGGTATGTTTTAGGAATATGTTCAGACATATTCTGACTAATTCTCCACCACTGAAGAGAACAACTGTTTCCTCATTTGGAACTGTCTAGCAAGCAAAACCAACATGTAGGTGAACTTTAGGTAGTAGCTGAAATATGGTACACTGAACAGCGCTAGGATTTATGGAATATTCTTCAAACATAACTCCCATAACTGAAATAAAGTCAGTAAAGAAACTTATGTCATGCATAGGATTATAGAAGAATGCAGGTTGGAAGGGAGACCTCAGCATTTCATCTAAACCAACCTCCTGCTCAAAGCAGGATCAGCTATGAGGTCAGACCAGGTTGCTCAGGGCTTGATCCAGGCTGGTCCTGAAGACTTCCAAGGAAGGAGACTGCACAACATATCTATGCAACCCACTCTACTGCTAGACTGTCCTCATGGGGAAAAAGTTTCTCCGTATACCCAGGCTGGACTTCTCATGTCAACTTCTGCCCGTTGCTTCTCATCTTCCCACCATGCACCACTGAAGAGCCTGGCTCCATCTTCTTAATGACCTCCTTAGAGTCACTGGAAGGCTGCAATTAGGTCCCCTGGGGCTTCTCTTCTCCAGGCTGAACAAGCCCAGTTCCTTCAGCCCCTTCTCACAAGGCATGTGCCCCAGCCCCAATCATCTTGGTGGCCCTCCACTGAACTCACTCTTCTTGTATTGGAGGCCCAAACTGGACACAATATTCTATCAGTAAAAGATACAAATATTCTAATTGCACTGGTTTTCCTTCCTTACTCTTGCTATAGGAATTCCAGGCTAGGGACACACTATTTTGATTGTTTTTCATGTGGCAAGCAAACATACTGCTTATTTACACAACTCTTGACCACACTGACAGAGAGGATAGCCTTTGAAGCTGCATTTGGAAGGGTGAACATCACTCGGGAGTTTGAAAAGTCACTTATTAAAAATAAAAAAATAATAGAGATGTGGAAGAATGTGTTTTGGTATAGTGTAAGGTCAGATTCTAGAAAGTGATGGATGGCTTTATGAAGTGGGTTAAGTCATAGGGCTAGTACAAACATCAAAGGATCACTACAGATCAATTAGCAGGTATTATTATAACAATTTTTTGTCTCTATTCCCAAAAGGATAAGATGAAAAATAATCACTTCATGCAGTCTAAATGCTTCATCTAACTATTGCAGTAAGTGGGCATTTGGACCACAACTGCCAAAGCAAAAAAAGCTGATGTAAACTTTGTACTTCACCGTTAAGTGACACAAAGAGTAAGATTTTTGGTGAAAAGTATGTTCTTGCCTCTTCTTGTTTTTATGATGACTAGTTTTGGCTTAGTCATCTGAGACCTGGCAGAAGGGAATGAAGGGGAATTTTCTGTGACTTTACAACACTGTCCTTAATGTTAAAGCAGCTCAGGATAGGTCTCTGACCAGCAAAAGCTGAAAACCACTATGTTATTTCCTTCTCTCTTCTCATGTACTAGCTTCTATGACTTAATTACAATCTGAGAATTCTCCAAAAGAACACATTGTTCATCTTCCTAGCAGGGCTTTTGGGGAATAACTATTTCCTATATTTCCATGAAGTGTCAAAACCCTGATCCAGCATATTCATCACCTCTGATCCTGATTTCCCCCCAATGCTTTTGAAATCCCATTTCTTCTCAATGGAAGAGCAAATCTGCATATATGAGACACAGATGACAGGCATCCCGAAATGACTTCCCAGTGATAAGAGATAAATCCTCACAATTAATGATGTCTTGATTTGGTAGAATGACCATTATCAAGAAAGATGACTTCAAGTACATAATGATATACCCACATTTTCTGCCCACACAATGTCTGATCACTCTAGGTAAGGAACTACGAAATGATAGCTCATGCATGCTTTTGGTAGGTTTTTGTAATAAGTTCCTCACCTCCGGTCAGTTCCTACCCAGCTAGATGATAATTTCGCAAAAAACACACCACTCCATCTCTAATGAATTAGCAGAGGTGAATGCACCATGGAGAATGAGTGATCAGAGAGGTATTCCAAGTCAGTGTTGATACACAAATGAGCACAGTATAAACTAATGATCAGCAATCCATCAAATAATTTTTAAACAGACTGCAGGTTTTAATATTGTTAAAGAGAAGTGATCATCTTTTCCTGAGCTTATATGGTAACACAGTGAAATATGTAAGACTATCATCGAGTACAATTTTTCAGATCTCCCAAGTTAAGCACCTAAAAAGCAATCTGAGGATTGTTTTTGAAAATCTTAGCCATGAAGCTGCAACCTACTCTGTGAGATATTTCCAGCTGAAAGAGGACAAACTCTACAGAGCATTTCGGGAAAAGAATTTTCCAAGACTCAATAGGTGTCTGCGTTCTGTACTGTAAACTGCGGTTAAACACACCATTTTGTGACCTCTAAAAAGAGGAGGAAAAACCAGAAAATAAAAGAGAAACCAGCCCTTGCAGTTGCACAATTGTGAAAAACTACATACTCTATTTTTAGGCATGAAAAAATCAGTCCTCAGACTGGCAAGTATCAGGGAGGTGTCTCCAGCAAATACAGCCTTCGCCTGTGTCCACCATCATGCTATAATATTTTCCAGACTACTAATTCTGTTTGACATTTGTTTTGAAACATACTGATTTCCTTGTTCCTTGTTTCACACCATCTGAGATACAGCTGACTTTCTGTGGATGAAGCAACTACTGAAAAAATGAAAGTAAGACTGAGAAAATCCCAGATCCTGTGTGTTGTTACCTAACACAGCACATGAGTCAACCTAATCAGTTGCAAGAATTTACTGTCAGTTTTTTATCTTTTAAAATCCATTCTGTAGAATGGAAGGAAATATTAATCAAAACACCACCATTCTTAAACTTCTTTCAAGAAGGATACCAAAGACTGTGCAAAAATAAGCTGTAATAATAAAAGGACATAACATGTGCTAGTTTTCAAAAAGATGAAGCTGGACCCCAGAAGCAAGCACACAGGTAATGAGGCAGTTCAATCTAATGTTGTGGGGTGGCAGCTGAAAGAGAATATTTTATATGAGGTAGTGAAGTACCCAAACAAAGCTGTCTCAGAAGTTATTGATTAAAAAAAAAAATCAAGTTAATCCTTTTCAAAATGGATTAATGCAGAATATAAAGGCAGATTCTTCTGGGGGAAAAGGCACCCAAGTTGATAGTTACAGAATCCAGAAGTTAACTTCTCAGTTCATAGGTAAGGACAATGAACGGCAGTTCCAGAACTGTCCTCTTCATAATCTGCTAGCTTACTTAGGTGTGCAGGATTACTCCATTAAGTGCAATGTCAGGGACCTCTCCAACCAACGATAAATACATACATTGTTAAGCTCTTTGCTGCAAGTGACAGATGCCTCTATCTCCTCCTAAACTTTTAAAAACTGTTTTAAATATCAAACACAATTATGAAGAAAACAAAGTATTCTTCAAAGAACAGGGTTTTTTAAAAGTCAGTGTGTCTTCCCTGATTAATCACAACCTGAAAGGATCACTTGATGACTAGTGTATACCTCAGTTAACACCATTTCATAAAAACTGGCTTGACAGAAGTATAAGATAAATTAATCAAATAATACAAAAGTTGAAAGATGCGCCAGCTGGCTCATGCTGAAGAAGAAATACACCGCCTCTGAACAGTAGGAAAGACTGCAGTAAAGCAGCTGGCCCAGTGAGCACTGCACTACAGCGTCGAGCCATTTGCATGTGTTACTGACTCGCTTTAGAACACAGCTCTTGACAAAGACTACGCGCACGTTTCCAATAAACATACGCTCTTCTGGATGACACTCCATTTTATGCTACATTGTGGAGCATAAAGCTCTAAAGACTCGTTCTTACAGTTAAGGTCAAGGACTCTCATAATGAATTAATATTATGATATTGAATGTCTAAGTCACAGCCACTGTGCTGCCTGTTTGGTTTGCATCTTAGTAGAGCTTTACATGCAGGCACAATTCGTAATGCCAAGTTAAAAGCTATTCACAAATAACTGTTTCCCTTAAGATCACAGTGAATATTATTTGTTTCTCTCAGAGTGTGTATACTTGTTCTTTATAGTATTGCAGTAAAGACCACTTCCTTATGACATTTGAAAATAAGCCAAACACCACAGAATAGGTGTTTTTGTTTAGCATCAAATTCTTAAGCTCACATGTCTCTAAACAAAAAGCAATCCCTGTGACATAACGAACCAAGTGAAAAAGAGTTTACAAATTGCTAAAGCTAAAGAATGATTTAAAGAATATTCAATTACTGACAAATAGTTCTAAGCAAAGCCTGCCTTGGGATGGAAGTATTCTATTCAGTACCCACAGGGTTCAAATGACTTTCAGTGTCAAGAGTGAATTGAAATCAGTTAATGCCTCTGGCATAAGAACGTGATCAGAAATATATACATCTCTCTAACCATGTGAAGTGTAGAATACTATCCTCTATTTTAGATAAACCTCAAATTTACAATCTTTTCCATACCAAAACCTGACAGCAACAAATTAAAAAAAAAGGAAAGACTACACAGAAGGCTTCTACATGAGGCTCCAAGGCTGGTAACAATAAAAGTAGACCCTTTAATAGTTGTCTGTGGGCTTAAGAGCAGGAACCTATCCACTAAACAAAATACATCAACTAACCCACCAGTAAATTGCCATTTTTCCAGTCTTTCTAGACACGTCACTTCTGTATTTGTTATGTTCTGATTATTTCCACACAGTATCAGCTTTATGTTTCTAATGTTTTTTTTATATATATATATTTTAGGATATATATATCACAGAATCACTAGGTTGGAAAGGACCTTCAAGATCATCAAGTCCAACCATTAATCCAGGGCCACCATGTCCCCTAAACCATGTCCTGAAGTGCCACATCCACACGTTTTTTGAACACTTCCAGAGATGGCGACTCCACCACCTCCCTGGGCAGCCTGTTCCAATGCCTGACCACTCTCTCAGTGTAGAAATTTTTCCTAATATCCAGTCTAAACCTCCCCTGGCACAGTATATGGCTTAGTGGGCATGGTGGTGTTGGATTGGTGGTTGGACTTGATGATCTTAAAGGTGTTTCCAACCTTAATGATTCTGTAGAATCTCTATAGAAAAGAAAGTATAGCACCAAATTTGGTTCTGTCCTTGGACTGAACATTGGTAAGTCTATAACCACGAGCTAATGACTAAGAACGTTTTTCTCATTTTCCTTAGCTAAAATATGATTTAAATAACCTGCTTCTCCATACCTCAGTAAAAAAAAGCATGATCCCAAGCTATTAAACAGAAGCCTCCCAACTGTCTTTTCCTTGTTCTAATGTTTGTTTTGCATAAGCCTCCTGCGAAACCCTCTCTAGCTTAACTGACACAGTTGTCTGTACACAACCTTTGAACAGTTAATTCCACTCCAGTCCTCTAATTGTAGAGGATTAGTTAGGAGAAGTTATTGACCCAAGGTCTTACAGTAACCAGCTGCAAAACTGTTGTTTCCAGAATGTAGTTATTACACTTGTGTAAACACAATGAAAACCCTCAGGCTAATGAATGGCCAGGTGATGCTATTACACAGTGGAAGTGATGCTGGTAACTGAATGCTTACTATAGGAGTGCTTATCAGCAGGGCCAACAAAAACTGGGGCTTTGACACGACCTTCTGCTGGGCCTTTAATTCAGTTATTGCACATACTGATGAACAGTCCATTACTTACCAGAACTGGCATGATGTACAAGTACAGAAATGGGTTCCTCATTTCAGTAAAAAGAAACTAAACCCTATAAATAGAATAGGCTTGTCCCTTTTCACTGACATTATCCTTTGCTGCATCAACAGTATAATGAGCACTGTGAACTTTTCTCTTTTAAACTTTGCAATAGTAATTATAGTATATAATAGTCTCTTTCATCCCCTATTACTTAAATTGCACCCAATATCCTTATTTTCAGAGATTCTGGATGACTGAATATGGAAACACAGATGCACCAATCTATTTGATGTTGATATTTTCTTTGCAACTGTCCAAGAACCATGGAGGAGACTGACCAATGAAGTGTTCCCCTGTGAGCAGCAGGAATAAAGTTATGCCTGCAGCTGCGTAAGTCTTTCCCACAGTGGGCCCTGTTAGAACTACTGGCAGTTAATCATTAGCACAGTGGCATTAAGACCAAATGAAGACATCGATGGAACAGAGAACAGTTCTTCAGTCTAAGCAAGGCTGGGTGGCACAGCATTGCTCAGAAAAAAGTGATCCCGGATACTAATGAAAAGAACTCAATTTACCGTATAAAGTCTCAGGTCAAACAGGTTAGTGAGTGGTAAATTAGTATAACTCTAGGATTAAATGACTTCTGAGTAGAAGTTTTCTGGACAATAATTTTGAAGCTCTGTCCAAATCCCTTTTCAGAGTTCAAGTTCTCATCTACATCTAGGCTAATGTAAGATCTTTGGTCTCAAATTATGCTGCTGAAGAACAGAATTTGTATAAAGTCTTAAAAAGGTAAAAGCCTCAGCTATGCAGCTGAATGACTCTTCAGCCTAGTCATTAGAGAAACACGTCTGTCTTAGATATGGGGATTACTTTCACTATTACAAGGAAGTAAACAGTTGCTTGCATCGTGTCTCCCCATCGCCACGCAAATTATTAGTTCCATAACAGAGTAAATAAAGTTATCTTCAGTTTCCAAACTATTAAAAGTTTTGTTATTTTGACAACCAGATTATGTTTGTATGGAAAAAAAAATTACCCAGACATCTCATCATGCCCTACAACTGAATCACTACTGTCAAAATATTTAGTCATGATGTCTCCTGCCTCAGCAACCATGCTCCCCCCCTGCACCCTACTAAGAACTGCATGCTAAACCACTTTCCAAGGTCTAAAATTCACAGTTCCTGGTCCTACCATATCAGTTATGACTAATATACCTTTGGTCTGATGTTCCCGTATCTCCGCTGGCACCTCAGACATTTGGCGCTGCAGACATGCCACTGTTGCACTTTCCAGCTCCTTGGTGCTTTCCCTCTTGAACTATCCATAAATTAAATAACAGGCACATAAGAATGATTTAGACACTTGCAATTATCCTATTAAGTAACTGAACAAAATATTATGTCTCACCACAAAAAGCCAGACAATTACATCAATGGTGTTGTTGAGCATACTACATGTAAAATTCAGGGAACTGGTATGTTTCCATACACTGTTAATTCTACTGAGTCTTATAGTTTTCACTATTGCACTGATAGAAAGTTCAGTTCTCCATGTTACAGACCAAATATATATAATAGAACTGGAGTACAGCATGGGTCATTTCTTTGCTGTTCTTGATTAAAAGTAGCACATTCAGATATCTACTATTAAATCTTCTTGAGCTTTTTTATTTCAGCATTCAGTTTCATACTGCATATCCCTTGTCAACTGCCAAAGTTGAAACTTTCTATGCTGTACCTTACATCAAATTATTTGGCAAGTTTAAACCAGAATAGTTGCACTTTCAAAAAAGTGTATTTAAGTAGAAAGACAAGTGGCTTTCCTCACATGAAGAAAAACTTACACCTACTTTGTTGAGAAACTCTATTACCTTCATGGTTTATTTGAAATTAAGCAGAAGGATGGCCCCAGCATAACACCCGAGTATCTTCTGATGCACCTTTCAAAAGAGGATTTGAGGTGGAGAAAGAAGTGGAATAGAGTGACAAGATGTGAAATAACAGAATTAAGCAATACGTAGAATAAAAGTTGAGGGTGTATAAGGTAATGTGAAAGATATAGGAGTAGAGAGAGGAACAAGAGTGGCAGTGGCAGAGGAAAGAACAACAGAGGGCAGGAATTCTTGATGGGAAGGACTTAGGGTTAGCATAGACAAAGGAAATTTTTTGATACAATGCTTTATGGTATAAACGTTCTCTTATCACCCTCATTTCTTTTATAGCGCTTGTCAAATTCTTCTCAACTACTTTGAGCTAGGATTTTCTTTGTTTCTTTCATAGCTGAATGAAAAAAAGAAAATCTGGACCCTAAAAGATTTGCCTTAGCACTTGAGTTCTATTTTGGCATGTGAGGAAGCTCAACGTTTGGAACCGGTAAAAATAAAGCCAACCCCCAAGTACTTCGGACACGCACTGCAGCATGCACTGCCACCTGGAGGCAGAAAGCTCCAGGTACCGCTAAAAGCCAAGGTCAGGTTTCAAAAGCAAACTTTTACCCCTACATTAATTTCAAATGATTAGCATTTCTATTGAGTTCTCCCCGATGAAAATTCATTAGGGCAGTGAAAAGTCAGTCTTTTTTAAAAAGGACATGGACTCCCATTTTTAAAGGACGTTTATTATATCTTGCAAAAAGTTGTGAAGGCCTTTATATCTGTACAACATTGTATATTCTGGTGATTATACCATTCAGTGCACAAAACCCATCTGAATGGCGTCTGTTTTCATGAGAGTTTAGACATCAGGGTGACAGGCACCTATCTTTAAATACGAAAAGATAACCATTACTTCAAGTGCAAACCTACAGAGTAGAATGAAGATATGGCCATAGCACAGACAGGCAAGTGGTTCAAGTTTCAGATGGGCTTGGGTTCTTGTTGGGTATGTTCTCCACTCAGCAGCCTGTGCTTTTGTGTCTGCTACTAGATTAAAACCAGGCCTGTGCTCTGGTCATACCTGTGCTTCACTCTGAAAATACATGGTCCTGACAGAGGATGATCTGACCTAACTGACTGACTACTGTAATTCAGAACATAACGCAAACTTAAATCCACTGTTCCTTATGCAGAAGAACCTTGCCACCAAATAACCTACGCACTAAGTGTATCAAACACTGCATGCTATGGTGACCTAGGCCGAACAGTATAATCTAGTCCACAATTAAGTAAAGAGAAATTTGCTCAGATCCTCAATGAGCATTTCTGAGGGCTTTATGCTCAGAAACTAGTTAAATTCTTCTAGATTAGATGCTGTAAAACATCAGATATGAACAACAGACAGGGCACTATTATTTGTTAATGACTTGTACTCCATTACATTTTTTTCTCAGCAAGTTTTTCTGAGAAGCTCTCCGTGTTACTCAAAGCTTATTCAAGTTTGGGCTTTAAGCTAAAGTTTGCAATTATACAAGCTAATACTTTAAACCTAGACTGTGTCTTTTAATCTACAGACTCAAATAGCTTCAGAAATATTAATTTAACTTCATGACATTCCAATGAGATACAAATTATCTTATTTGTATTATCCAAGAGAAAACTCCAGACAATAGCTGTAATATAGTACTGGGCTTGACTGCAAGTCCTCTAAGAATGTTTACCAATTACATTCTTGTCTTCATCATTCCTCTTCTACTTCTGTTTTTTATACTAAAAAAAGAAAAAGAAACAATTATTTGTGGGAAAGAGAACATAACTAAAAGTAACAGCTCATACTGACAAGGATTTACAACCCTCTTCATGATCTACATAACATTATCTGTTCCCTTTTAGTTAGATTGAAATTTGATAGACTTTCCCTCTATGATACAAAATAATGCTTCTTGGCAGGCACTGTGAATCTGATCCTTCTCTCACATAGTTCAATTACTAGTTTTTCCAATGAAGCAGACTACAATGTCTGTAGCAGAATCAGAACGAGGCCTTTCATAATTGTAGGGAGAATGAAATCAGATTCAGGCACAGACAGTTATTTACTAGGCTGTAACTGCTGGGATTTGGCTACTGCTATAATTTTGTAATCTATGACTAATCTGTGCTTGCTCCTGTAACAATTCTCATTTGGATTTCATGGACTGGCAGAGAGAAGGACTTAACAGTCATTTAGTGAATTAAATCATAGATATTCAGAGCAAGCTGAACTTTTGACTTGTTTCATTATACTCTGAGAAATCCATGTTAATATATCATGCTCCCCAACCAGATTTAAATCCAAGGAAGTACAGGTGACTCTCAGCTGTCGAACAGTAAACAGTCTTCATTTTTTTATCCAAGAAACAGTTTGAGTGGTATCTTTCAGTATTGTGATAGTAAAGAGGCACATCCACTGGGCGGTAACTATGGCACAAGTAAATCAGTTACCACAATTTTGCCACTATGTTGTCTAACCCTGATCTGCACAGCTACAGGCAAGATCTGAGGGGGGAAAAAAAAGAGCAACCTTCTGGAGCTTATGTAAACTGACTAAGAGAGGATACACTCCTGTCAGGAAAGCAGCTGATGCATATCAACAAACTGTGGCTTGCAAAATACTGTAGGTTGGGGGGTTTTTTTGGTAATAGAGTTATACTAGCCACTCTAAAATTTAATAGAATTCTTCGTGGAAACAAGGATTTATACAGAGACCACCTTAAAGCATCATTGGTTCTAAAACATACACTTGTTTATCTCAACAAAAAAGAATTTTTAAACAAGGACTTATCAGAATCATAAATCCCTAGTGGCTAGGCATTTCCTTTCACCCAGACACCTCAGTGTCCAGGACAATGGAACAGTTTGCTGTTCTTAACTTGCTTTCCAATGTTTTCTTCTTTGATCTGACCTGAGAGTGAGACTTAGACCATCTGATGCACTTACTTTATTCATGACCCAGTCAGCATCTTCAATGGCTCTCTTTATAATTTGCTGGATTCGCTCAGGATCGTCTTCATCAGCATGAACTTTGAAACTCTGCAACATTCAAAGTGTTACACTGACTAGCCAACTTAACACAACAGTTGTCAAAATAAGGATCACTTTTGAATCTCAAAGAAGACATCTGATACAAACAAACTGTTGATCTGAAGAGGTAAAAAATACATTCTAGGTAAAAAAATCATTCTAGCACCTGGTTGTGCTATTTCCATAACAAGTCTTGTTAAATGTGATTTCATAGTATTTTACTCCTTTCATCATCAGCAAAAAGAAAATCCTAGAGAACTTCTATTCAGACCAACAAATGAAAGAGTCTTGTACATTAAAACTAGAAAGACACAGGATTACAGGTATGATCAAAGGCATGAAATTACTTCCATATGAACAATTACATGAGATGGACCCAGCCAGGGAGGTTGGGGGCAGGATATATATTAAAAAATGACCAACAAGGAAGCAGTAAGTTTCACCATAAAAGATGCGTCTAAGTAAGCAAGCAATGATTGTTCACTCTGGACTAACACAAGAATTAGAGATGAAAATCAAGGAAAATAGGTTTCAGATTCAAAACAAACAAGAAGAAATGCTCCTTCAAACTCACAATACAATCCTTCAAATGCACTAATGTTTCAAGCTTGCAGGAAAATAATTTTTTTAAGTACTCGGAGTTATAAAAAGTTGGTCCAAACTGTACGAGAAGAAAAACAAAACCACCCCCACCCACCCCCGCCAAATTCCACCAACAGAAAAATGTTTCACACCTGCCTGACTGCATGTCTGTAATGCTGACGAATATTCTCTTCAGGAAGTTGCTTACAGCATCGAAGCAGGTAACGATATAACTGCAAAGAGTTCTGAACTAATTCAGCATTTGGTAGTGGGGCCATTATCAAGCTTTTTTGCTGTTGAAAATAAAACACACAAATCAAAACACCTAATGAATTTTATAATAAACACAGAAATAACATGTAAAGTAATTTTACAACAATAAAATCAGGGCCAACAAATTAAGGTTTATCAGCATAACTTGATGAAACTTTAGAAGAAAACACAGTACGAAACGAATCAGAACGTGCTTAGTTTATGGACAGATAGGGGTTAGTAGTCATTGATGAAGGTATTAAAACACAAAAGTGTGCAGTTCATGCAAGAATGTCACTTTGATAGCAATATTAAGGTGTATTGCAATATTAATTTTTTTCTAGTTTAAAAAAAAGACCCACAGTGTAGGCTGCTATCAGTATACAAAGCCATACTGCTGCTCCAAGAGTTTTCTCCTTGAATAAGCCATGATTCTTAGATTCATCCAAGCTTCCAGAGCTTTCCTTGAACAGCTGTAAGAGTCCATCCACATGGTGACATTGTAAAATGAGGATGCTCATAACTGCTACAAGTGGTGTTGGAATTTAATGATATTTCCTAGTATTGTCATTCTCTCAGGAATATCTTGTGACCTGGCCTACGAGTGTCAGGCTTCAGCTTGAAGTAACATGCATAAATAAATATAGGAGAAGACAGGCAAAAGTATCAATAGCTTCAAAATGTTCCTTTTTTTGTAACAGCAACAGGAAAAGAACAAATTTAACAAGTTTCACCTCCATAACTATACTTACGTGTTGTAACAATAAGTCCATCCAAGCTATATAGAGTTCTAATTAAATACTGTAAATGACTTGTCATTTAACAGATGGTTACCATCTGCAGAGAACTAAATTAACATTTGGAAAAAAGCACTTTTACATCATTACTCTTAAGAATATAAAGATAATAAATAACTGAATAATGAAGTAGGTACATGGCATTATTTTAGCACCCATTATGATACTTACTCATAATTTAGAATTTTTTTTTTCCTTTTTCTTAAGTAATTTAAGTCCTTTGGCCAAATTTATTTCAGAATAGAACACCACAACTACCGCATGTCTGGGCTGTATATTTGCATAAACTAGCTCTTTTTGCAGTGGGGAAAATCTCCCCACTATGAAGTTATAAAATGCCCGTCATAATGGGATATGTACTATTGTAATCTGTATTTTCAGTAAAACAAAATTCCATCTCAGTCTACACCTAAGTAGATATAAATTAGCATATCTCTGTAGCAGTCATAAGAGCTATGCTGATTTACAATAGATGAAGTCACTGAAAACCTTTAATATTTTGGGCACAAAAAGTACTATTCTTGTATGCGAAGAAAATTAAAGAATTCCAAGACAAAAATGAAGAATGTGTCATTCTTGAGGGATGGGCCTTTGCAACAGCACTTTACTCATGGCACAAAACCACAGAATAAAGTCATATCTGAGCATCTCATGGTACTGGGTGTTTTTTTTTTTTCCATTCATTACTGAAAGATATGGTGAAATCTATGCTATTTTTTTTTTAAATCTAACTATTTTTTGTTAAAAGTAGCATCTTGTAAAACAAGAGGGAGCTGTTCCCGTGGCAGAGCTTCTCGTCTATGGGAAATGTGCGAGAAAGAGCCTTGCAATATTAGCATTATTATCTGTATTGGAACTGTGCCCACAGGCTTCAGTCACAGCTTCAGGCTCTCTCATGGTAGGAACTATATATACATACACATCTAATGACAAAGTTTCTGCCACGAAGAATTTACAGGCAGACTAACGACAAGTCATAAGATGAGGCAGAAGGAGGCAGATGAGCCAAACAGGTGGGATGGGAACGGGGAGGAGGTGACAGTAATGTGAGCCTGTTTTTGTGTAGACTAATAGAGCACACAACATAGCTCACCACCTGCTTAGCTGGTATCAACAGGCCAGTTTTATAACAGTATTTTTTTTTAGGGACCTGCAGAAACATAGTGAGTCAGAACTGATGGGTGTTACAGGAGCCCCTAAGAAAGGCTCTGAGGACACTTCAGATAAAGCTTTTCTAGCCTCTAAGAGAAAAAGTGACTGTCTTAAGGGAGTACTTAACAGAGTTACTATCTCATGAGCTGATGATGTAAATCATTAAAACTAATTCTAAGATATACAATAGGCTTAATAGGCATAAACCTTTGAAGAACATATGTCAGGATCCCTTTCCTGCCACTATTTTATAGTGACATCTTGCCTTACATCTGACACTGGTTCCCTGTAGTTTGTTTGTGACTTCACTCAAAATCACTTTAACACTTCCAACAAGCAAAGACCTTTCCCCAGAGTATTAGAGTATAGAGATTTATGACAAACAGTACTCCAAAAGAAATGCTGATCACAATGACTAGCTCCCTAGTGAAAAATACCTGTAAATTACGAAAATCCCAATTTGATGTTTATTGCCAGTACACCACATTTTTTGTGATTGCAATGAGATGAAGGATCAGTGTATGGTGCCGTTTACCCTAATTCTGTTATTAACATTATAAAAACCCTAACCAACCAAAAAAGGCTGTTGGACCCCAACCTCTGTAAACACCACTATAATGGCTGTGATGACTTTCCATTGGAGCTAATACAACACAGCTTGTCAACTACCTGCACAAGATTCAGCTTGGTCATTCCTTAATTAATCATAGGTTAATGACTACCTATTCCAGGGATCTTGGAAAGAAAAGTAGACAAAAGCCATTCCCAAAACAGATAAATGGGTGATGCCAAGGTCAAATACGGCAGTTGGAAATCCTGTTTTGTATTGTGCTGGTAGTGCCCCATCCAGTGCAAGAAGGACTAATACACATAACGGAAAGACAAAAGGTAGATCAAACTTAACATTTAAGATAGTAACTTCGATTTGGTTATTATTAAAGTCTGGAGTAAAGATCTTGGGGACTGAAATGATATAACATTTAGGAAGGATTCCACAGACAAAATTCAAAAAGTGGCATTTCTCATTTTCAGTTACAGGTAACTGAGAAGTAGATGATGTTGACTGGAGTAAATTCTCAAACCCTCTTCTCTCAACACAGTTCAGTGCGATATCATGATGTCTTGTGGGAAAGAAAATCTTAATTAGTTGGCACCTGGATTCTGTCATCATAACCTTTACCCTCTGCCAGTTATCCACTCCTCCCACAACTGACATGCCATAATGAAGGTAAATCCGCACCGGCCTCTGGCAGGTCAGTGATGTGCCCGTAAAGCTCACTAACCCCTGAAGAGGCCCATCTTTATCGGCTTTATACTGTGTATATATATTGGCTGTAATACTGACCAGCAGTTTTCTGCACGTTGAGCTTCATGGGGTGTGTCTGCTTTTGAATGCTTGATATGTTCTACCAGTAAAGTATGAGAGAAGAGGTAAGACTTCACAACGATCCCTCCTGAGAATTATTCACAGCCAAAATATAGTTTCCATTAGCTTTCACAAACAATCAGAAAACCACTCTTTCATCACAAGGGCAGTAAGTTGGCTCTTTACTGCTGCTGCAATCTCTTCATTCTGCTTTTGAATCTATTTGTGTTTTTCATATTTATTTAATAAAGGCCATTTGGCCTTACACCACAGGAATTGGATACTGTAAAAAAAAAACCCCAAACTCGTAGGGCAGAAAGATATTACAAAAATTCAGAAATACAGACCAAGAGCTGACTTTTCAAATTGGCTTCAGGCTGACTAGTCCAATTGCTAGCTCACTTTCCAAGCACATAAAGTGCTAATTATGGCTTTACCTAAAAAGTTCAGCTTAAAATAAAGATCAGAATACCCTCAGGCTTCAAAATGTTCATCTCTTGTTTTCTTCCAATCTTTTTCCTCTAAAAAATCATTTTCTCTTTGCAATGAAACATATGCTGAGCATCAGCAGCATGCATTTTTTTTTTGGTTTGGATTTGAATACAGGAGGTGATTATACTCTCAATAGTCAGTAGAGAGATCCTTGCAGTCCCCCTCCAACCAGGAGAAAGATAAGCAACTCCAAAATGTGACTCAAGTAATATATAGACTGAATTACTCCCTGCCCTTCTCTCCATTGAAGATGGGAGTAGCAAAACAAGAATTAAAATATAGCTCCTGCAGTTGTAAGTCTAAATTAGGTAGGATGATTCCAAGCCTGTGCCTTTGCCATGGACAGGGACATCTTTCAATAGATCAGGTTGCTCAAAGACCCATCTGACTTGATGGGGCAATAATATATCATATAATATTAAATAACATCAAATATAATAAAAGAGCTTGTTTCAGACTGGTGCTCGGTTTTGTTGTGGCATACTGGACACCTCATGGTGTAACAGCCGATCTGACTTACTTTCCAAATGTTGAAGGCCTCAACTCAAGCGGGTATATGTACATGCTGTTATTCTTCTAACTGCAACACGGGGTTCAATCCTAGGGCTTCTCTTACAGCAGAGCACTGAGGGCATGTTTCCAGCGTATACCTTTCACTCCACCCTTGGTATCACTCAGCATTAACTTCCTTCCTTGACTTCTCTTCTAAAGTTATTTTCTCAGAAACCCTTCTAATACAAATGGACTTTCAAAATACATTCTGGTACCCTCCTTCAGTTTCTTCTTAGCACTCAGTTCAGCAGTAGCTCTGTGTAGCCCTACTACGTGTCAGTGAGAACACAAATTAAGCTTTGAAAATGGTCTTGTTTTGTTCTGCAAATGTCTTTACTTCCCTTTCCTGCTTAGGATATTTAGTTTCACCTGACACCTGGCTCCTCCTCCCCTATTTAAACTGAACTTTCAGCATTCAACTGGTATCACCTTTTTAAAGTATATTGGGGTTGCAAATTTACACTATATGTTGTAAGAAATATTTACTATACAAATATCTTGCTAAATCCCCTCCTTCAGTTTTCCCCAGGCATTTAGTACTGCAGGTGACAAAACTGAGAATGATACATGTAGACTGAGTAATATTCCTGACACATACGGATAGTTCAAGGAATTCTATCACAGCAATATTCAATTTATAGAAGATGTCAATGCTTGTCTTCCAGAGGAACTGGGCTACAAGTATTTTGGTTTTCGATTAGTATCTAGATTTACTTTTCTTTCATAACAAGAAGTTAAAGAATACATTAACATACATGTTGCTTTTCTTTGGTAGCCTTGAACTTTTTGCCATATGAAATTAGATGGGGGAAGCAAGACCTTTTCAATAACGTTTAGATGTCCTCTGTGTATCTAACACTATATTTCTGTTTTACCAATACACATGAACAAAAACTGCCTGAACCAGTACAGTTATAAAAGGAAGGAAAATTAAAACCAGAAACCAGCTACAAGGCATGCCAGAAATATGCCCAGTGATTGTCAAGGTGCTTTATCTGTCAGTCTAAAAAAATGAAGTGCCTTCTAGAGTCTGTTACAAAATTCCTGAAGCTTAGGGATTATTATGTAGAGATGTTGTACCCACAGACATTTATCTAGCTTTTTTATTGTATTTCTGAATCTATTACCATACCCTGAGTGTCTCCCAGCATCTGATATAGACATGAGAACACTGCTCAGACTGTAGACTGCTCTCAGTGAGAAACAAGGCACAGAAATTCACTGACTAGACCAGCTTCACACAGGGTATCTATGGCTCCAACCAATGTTTTCCTTTTCTCCTTCAGTGGCAGTTGTACATATTCTCTAACTTTGAAATTCAAGCTTTAATACAGCTAGTTTTTTGTTTATAACCCAAATGTCTACATGTTGAGTTGGGCAATTCACATACAAGAATATCTGAAGCCATCTGCCTTCTTTGTTATGCCCTATAATCCATGACTTGACATGGGGGGCAACACGAACATGGGCAGCAGAGGATGATGTTACAGAAGGGGTCCACAGGGAACCAACTGTGCCTTGAAGGTGAATGCTCGAGCAGTGCTGCCTCACTGGACTAATGCAAAGGCTGGGCATTCATCATTACTATACAGTTGTACTAAATGCCACACTTCAAATATATCGCACTTTCGTTCTTAAAATAGTCTAGTTTCCCATGAGTACAGTGTCTCAAAATACTAAAGCAGTCCAATAACCAGAGGAGAAGTGGATATTTGAAAATAAGGGATACATGTTAAAGATACGAGGGATACATGTTAAAGATACGAGGGATACATGTTAAAGATACGAGGGATACATGTTAAAGATACGAGGGATACATGTTAAAGATACGAGGGATACATGTTAAAGATACGAGGGATACATGTTAAAGATACGAGGGATACATGTTAAAGATACGAGGGATACATGTTAAAGATACGAGGGATACATGTTAAAGATACGAGGGATACATGTTAAAGATACGAGGGATACATGTTAAAGATACGAGGGATACATGTTAAAGATACGAGATTAGGAGCTTCATTTCCGTAAGCAATAGGGCACTGTAATCACTGACCGTGACCTACCAATACATAAGTAGTGCTACAAGTGAGCAATCTGTGCACCTAGATGTAAGCTAACCCCTTTCTCCACTATGTGGCAGATTAAGATATGTCTTGAGCCTACACTCAACTCTCTGAACTTGATGCAAGTTAGAACTGGGCATAGGATTCACCTTGTTATTTACACAGAACTTACGGGAATATGGTCTTTTATCATGCAGTACAGAAATCTAAAATACACAGCTGGATTCAAGTTGATCTGAACAGAAATTTAACTTTACAACAGTTTTTTGGCGGCTAGATCCTTAGCTGGTAAAAATTGGTATAGTTCCACTGACACTGTATTTCACATATTCCCACTAAATACAGTAAAACATCCCAATTCAATACAGATCCCAAAATATACTTTGGGACGAGAGCCAACTTGTGGAGCTGTTTCTAGACTTTGATGTGTAAATATGTCATTGCACTCTAATTAAACCTAAGTGGTGCAATAGATTTCCTGTCACAAAAGCAAAGATCCTTCATGTGTTGGGAATGTACAGGACAGCTTGCTCCAGCATAAAGAAAATAAGCTATGGGAGAGAGCAGGAAACCAGAGTCACATAAACATATGAATATGGAAGAATTAAACTGATCAATGGAATTGAAAAAGTTGTTTCACTACAGATAATTAGGAATTTTCCACTGCAGTAGTTTTTCATACGAAAATGATGAGCCGCTGCATCCAAATCAAGTGACAAATACATTACACTGATGAATTTCGGAAAAAGTCCTTCACCTTCCCACAAATACTGGACTTTCAAATCTATTAGAAGATTGACATTTTCATCAAGTTTAGTTATCAAACATATACTGTATGAGGCTCCCATACTGAAAGAAAAAAATAACCTGAGTTCCGACAGATTCATAGCTGCAAAAATGCTACAAATTGTGACTAAGCTTCACAGGGAAGTTTCTCAGATCTATATTTTTCTGAGTATGTAACTTCACAGAGTTTGCAATATCATTTCCAGTGACGTTTTCATTGGAAATCTACCACAGGACATGGAAAACCTGATTGCTATTTCGGTAGAATAGCTGTTTAATGAGAAATAATCTTATGACCTGACCCACTATTAAGTTCTAAGATACTGGGGCCCTGTATGAGTACAGCTGAACAGTGAACAGATCCTGGGAACAGGCAAGGCTAAATCCTGCACTGTGTACCCCACGACATTGGAGAATTTGCATAGTTACTACTATAATTTGCCCCTTAACACAGAAAGGACAATGAAGCATAGTAAGAATCTGCACTATTGCCTTTTGTTCTAAGGACATCCCCCCTCAATCCCACGAATGTTACCATTTTTATCTGCCAAGAAAAAAAAACCCTCAACCTCACAAAATCTGGCTATAATCCTGACTAATAATGTAAATCTCCTTCTGATAACTTAAATATCATGTATAGCACAACAAACTATCTAAACCAAGAACTGTTGAGTCAGAAATAAAATAATCCACTAATTGTGCTTTTCTGAAATGGATGACTGTATAATGTCCTAATCAGAAGGCTGAAATCACATTTGCATTTAGATAAAGCCCTGTTTAAAAAGAGACAAGTATAAAAGGAGACACTGAGACTATTGTGGCATTTCTCTGCATTGCATAATCATTTACATTCTTGATAATGATATTCAGATAGTGAAGCAAAGGCTGACCAAAGCCAATTAATCTTGCACTCTGTATTAGCAAGCTTGTCAACTGACCCAGTGTATAGCTGAACACACAATGATACTGATATGACACTACGCCACTACTCAGATGGGGTTTTTTTCTGCTATTGTGACTGTTTCATCAAGCAAATCCCTACGGTTCAACTGTTTGAATATCAATCCCTCCAGACTAGTTAAACGGCCACCAAAGCTGGGCTTCAGAGACAGGAAGTGTTAATTAAAGAACTGCAAGAGTTATCGGAGCTGTTGCTGTTTACAGGTTGGCTCCCCCTTCCCTCTCTTTCCCCAATATCACAGAATCACTAGGTTGGAAAGGACCTTCAAGATCATCAAGTCCAACCATTAATCCAGCACCACCATGTCCCCTAAACCATGTCCTGAAGCGCCACATCCACACGTTTTTTGAACACTTCCAGAGATGGCAACTCCACCACCTCCCTGGGCAGCCTCTTCCAATGCCTGACCACTCTCCCAGTGAAGAAATTTTTCCTAATATCCAATCTAAAACTCCTCTGGTGCAACTTGGGGCCATTTCCTCTTGTCCTATCACTTGTTACTTGGGAGAAGAGACCAACACCCTCGTCGCCACAACCCCCTTTCAGGTAGTTGTAGAGAGCGATAAGGTCTCCTCTCAGCCTCCTCTTCTCCAGACTAAACAACCCCAGTTCCCTCAGCCACTCCTCATAAGACTTGTGCTCCAGACCCCTCACCATCTTCGTTGCCCTTCTCTGGACACGCTCCAGCACCTCAGCATCCTTCTTGTAGTGAGGGGCCCAAAACTGAACACAGTATTCAAGGTGCGGCCTCACCAGCACCGAGTACAGGGGCACAAACACTTCCCTACTCCTGCTGGCCACACTATTCCTGATACAGGCCAGGACGCTGTTGGCCTTCTTGGCCACCTGGGCACACTGCCGGCTCATGTTCAGCCGGCTGTCAACCAGCACCCCCAGGTCCCTTTCCGCCGGGCTGCTCTCTAGCTACTCCTCCCCAATATATTTCTTACTACATGTTTTCTTATTACTTCAAAGTATTACATCTTTAGAAGTCTAACTTGGGAATTTATGATTCCCTGCCCCAGTCACACCTAATGATCTTTAAAGTATCGATTTTACAGTATCCTAGTAAAGTAGCACAGTAGTATTATATCCATTTTTAACAATGAGGAACCAAGACAGGCCTGGATGTCACTCAATTTGGCCACCTAACTGATACAAAGCTAGCCTGGAACACTGCCTTGCCAGCTCACTGTAGTCAGGTGAGACACATACCACAGGGGCAAAGATCCTAAGGTGTTAGATACCAACCACTAAGTAGCATTCAGCAGAAGGGAACTGGGTTCAGTTCAGTTCAGACTGCCTCAGTATTGACCACTGAACCATCTTTCGTGACAAACTTAACAATTGGGTTCTCTGCTGGGGAATGCATTGCCTTGACCATTGCCATCCCACACAAAACAGAAGTCAGAGGGAAAAGAAACTAGAAATGGTGAGATAGAACCTTTTGATACTATTTTTCCTGTTTAGTCTGTGTTACTGAAGGTACCTGTGGGACCCAGAGGCTGGTATCAGTGTTTGCAGTTGGCTCCAGGCTCTTGCTCCAGATTGTCTGTTATGCAAGTTGATGACACTGCATGTTCAAGAATAAATTCCTCAAAAAATCACCAAAACAAAACCCGTGCCATCTCCCTGGGTGTTAGTAGGCTGTGTTTGGAGTCAATCATAAAAATTGCTGAGAAGTACAGAGTGAGTTTTGCAAATTTGGATTAAGCAAACAAAAGTTGTAAAAAAAAAAATCAAATAAAACCAAATGCAAAGCATCTATTGAGTAGCATTAGTTTAGTTTTAATTAGGAAGATGTTTCAGAATATTCCCAGCAGTATAAGTACTCATAAAACAGTGGAGAAACAGACGTTTTTTTCCAAACCTACATGTGACTTTAGGTACCCTGGGAATGCAGTGTTGAACTTGGAACATCTTATACACTTATATCTAAAGTGCCAGAATTATTTGTCTTCCTTCAAGTGTCCAATAACAGACTGTAAGAAAAAAGATCACTAGTGAACTTACTATTAAAAATTCATGGCCAAGTTCCATAACCTGACTCATTATGCCTTCATTGGACCTGCTTTCATTAGTATGAATACAAATTCCAAAAGTGGTATTTGTGCAAAATGAGATGGTAGTTTTCTGCACCATAAAGTAATAATTAAACTGCCAAAATAAGAATGAAATTGAAAGCCTCTTGAAACCTCTTGAACCACAAAACATCTTGGTTTATGTTTTAACATCAGTCCAGGGAGACACCCAAGTGGACTGCTGCTACTCAGAAGGATTCTTACTCTTTTGTCTTAGTATTTGGCTTCATCAGTCCTCCCTTCCAGGTTTCACAGGTTCCCAGTTGGTAAATATAGGAAAGCCCTATGACTCTAGGCTCTGCCTTCTTAAATACACTTACAACTTAGTGTAGCAGAGTGGCAGACCTTAGCGGTTTCCATGAACTAATTGCCTTCTCTGGTTGTAACACTAATGTGTTGTCTTTATTCCTTAGCAGGTCACAGGAGAGCAACTAGTGCACCGTGTTCAAGGCCAGCTGTATGGGTTCTGCTGCCCAAGGCAAACCAGCAAGTGTCCATCCCTACCAAGTCACAGTCACTCAGAGCTATTGAATATTTTGCAGCCCTGGGGCAATGGCCTGCCCTGTAGATATAGCCCTTCTTGTGTATGGGTGAGCATGTACAATGCTGAAGTCACTTTCTAACAAACACATCTCTCCAGCATGCTGGGCTTTTATTAAGATCATCTGTTTTGATGTGATCACTTCTGGCAAGCTATGGCCTGTCATTGTTGTGGATTTTGTCCTTTCTAAATATGATCTGTAAAGTCCTATTGCATGTCTGATGATAGCCAGTCTTACTCTGTTCACTTCTGTTCTTCTCTGCTTTATGCTTTACTTAATGCATGAGGCAGAGAAGCAGTGTCAAATGGCAGTGGAACAGCAGCACATTTTATGGGCACAGCTCTACAGTGTAAAGTTAGCTACGCTATTACTAGAGCATATGGGGGATTAAGAACTGACTACATGACAGATCTCAAAGATCTGTTTGTTGGCAAGGAATCACCATTGGTTGGACATCCTTCATGCAGTTCTGTAGCATCAGTATTAGGCCTAATGCTATTCAACACTATCAGCGGTTGCCCCCCCTGCAAATATAAAATTATAATTGATAAAACTTGATGATGACAAAGATTGCTAGAGCTGTACATAATGACAACAGGGCAATCAGAGAGTATGGTAAATTTCTGCACAAGCTGGGTCTAAAGTCATGCTTTAATACACCTGAACATTATACAAACTCCTCAGAGTGCAGGTTATGCCTACACAATAGGGAACCATAACCTAGAAGGAATAGTTCTGGAAAAAGAACTAGGTAAGTCATACTGAACAAGCAACTGAACATCAACTCCCAGTGAGCTACTGTGCAACAAAAATGATAGTGACCCCTAAATACATAAACAAGGAAACTATGAATAAAAGGAAAAAAGTAACTTTACCTCTACAAGTGGAATAGAGCTCCATTTTATTTTGTACATCCACACTAAAAAAAAAAGAGATATGGGCTGCCACTATCATAGCAATTCATCCAGCCCTCAACCTGCTACTCAAAGTCCATTGTAAAGGACAGAAAGGAAAGAGCTTCACACAGCTGAACTGTCCTGGGCAGCATGCAGCCTAGGACCTGTAAGGCATAGATGTGCTAGTCCAACACAAGATGTCTGAATTAATGTAGCCTTTCCTCGGTCAAGTTTTAATACCACGTTACACAGAGTCAGACTGTGTAATCTAGTTGTCCTTCTGGTCTCAAACCCTGAAAAACAAAGGAAGGCGCTGAACAAAGGGATCTGAGCATACCTGGTAGCCCAGCATGCTCAGCACGATACATATTTTCAGGCTCTGAGAAGCACAGTTTTCTTACAGATCAAATGTAAATTATATTTTGTACTTGTACTCACTTTATGTCCCTTTACTGTTGATATGGTGTAAAGCAACTTCAAGGCAACTGGATATCAGACTTATAATGTGTTTTTCTTAGGGTCTGAGTGAAAGCTTAAGATCTGTATGGTAAAGAAAAACTGAATATAGCCATAAATCAACAGGATTATAAAAAGGCACAAAAGCTCTGGAGTTTGGCCATAAAAAGACATCATATTCTTGTCATGATAAAGACCACTTATATAAATTAACCAAAGCCGCAGGGCGAATGTTTTACGTCACACTCTTGTTTGGTATCAAAAAGCAGAGACATGCAATACATCAAGCAGCAAATAAAACAGACTTTTGCAATCTAACACCAGTGAGGAAACATGCAGCACACACTGAAGCCAGACTACCCTGTTCTGGATAATTAATAAGCATGCTCTGACTAATTAGAGTAATATTCTTTGGAGCATGCTCACTAAATGGCAAGTTCATGCAGCAATGGGAGGATACGAATCTCCCTGACTTAGGTGCAATTCAAAACTTCTCTACTCACTCTTTTCTCCTGACAATGACTTCTCCTGGCTTAAAGAAAATTCTGAAAGGCACAGTCTCAAAAGAACTTTATCTTCCCAGCTGTAAACTGCTTGTTCAACTGCTGCCAACATGAATTTTGTTCTCAGTGGCCAAATCTGTAAGTATTTACGTTCAAGATCATGCCTGAATATGTAAGGAATTATATCTTGGTGCCATCAGCTTAAAACAAAGCTGCCTGTTCATTCCTTTCTTTCTTGTAAATACTGTATTTTGAAGTGTTTCAGTGCTTGGCTCCAGTTTAGCAATCATGGTTCTCCCTACTACTTTATGATAGTACAACAACTTTCCAGCTGGGCTTATATTCTAACACTTTTTGAATATTCAATTTTTTGAAAAACTTCCAATTGGGCACCATACAATCTACCACAAATTTTCTTAAAGGACAGATACCCAGTTGGCAGCATAAGGCATGAAAGTTCTTTTGAAGGGCACAAACATGCTGTCTTTGATTAATGAAAACATTAATTCTATGAACTATGTGTCATATAAGCATGGGAAGAATGGCAAGTCTTACATAAGTTTTTGTCATGGTTCCTAACTCAATTCAGGAAGGACTGAAACTGGTTAAAGTTTTTTACCTTTATGCTTTAAAGATAGGCTCATTTTGATCATGCAATCCAACCTTATCTTTTTTTTTTTTAAAGGCAAGCGGGTAAAAGCACATAATTCAAACAAGCAGCTATCACTTAGTGCAGAAAGGGCTCTACTTAGGAAAGTAAGAGTACAAAAGTTCAATAGAAGGACGGAGTCATGGGAGGGTAAAGAGTCAGGATCTTAAAGCAAAAGGGGTCACTGTGACCCACACTATTGACTAAAGATTAATAAAAAACTGGTGTGCTTTTTTTAAAACCAAGAAAGCCCAACATAAACCTCTTAACATCCCTTCAGTGCAAACATCATATCCAGGCTACAAGCGAATAAAACCTGCATTATAACAGGGCTTTCCAGTATGACCTCTCATTTTACCAATCTACCACAGTACATCCTTTCCAGTCCCAACTATACACATATAATCCCTAGATTAGTGACGATGGTACTTGTACAATGCCCTGGCATCTACAGTTCACCCGGTACTTGTCCTTCCCAATTTGCATTATCCTTTACAGCAGCATCAAGAACAACTTGATGTCTCATTATTTCAAATCCACACCTGCTGAAATTTAGCATCTTCCAATCTTTTGCTCTCAATCCAAATAATAATCTGAGTCAAAGCTTTCCCTGGCATAAACCCTGTCTGTGATGGAATTATACTACGGATGAATTTGGCCCACCACATCTTGAGCAAAATACATGCCTGTTGATAGGAGAAATGTTTATAAGCAGCAGTATTACAGAACATTTAAGTCTAGGACTCTTTAGCCTCTTAAGGGGGATTTTAATTTGTACAGTTCACTAATCAGGGATTGTTACCATACCGACAGCTAATCATGTGGGCAGATGCCCGCCATATCTTAGCAACACTTCTGCAGTCTTAAAGCCACATTTCAAGTTTTCCAAAAACTTTACTGTCACTCCTCATGGCCCAGCCTCGTTCAAAGAGAATCTGTTTCATAAGAAAAACAAAGGAAAAGTCTGGCTAGCAACAAGATTATTGCAAAGACACAGTTCCCAGTCCAGCAACTATTTTGAGGAAGGACCTTCATCCCTGAAAAACCTCTGCTGGCTGCAGTGGGATGACATGAGAGCGAGCTCATCACAAAGCCAGCTGCAGTACAGGACTCGCACATTCTCCACGCTTTGGATGGCAAGAGAGCTGTACACCCTGCCCACTCCTTCAGGGGCCAGTCTCCTCTACATGGTACAAGATGCTCTTTAGAGTTTTAAGATTTTCTTGTGAGATGAAAAGAAAAATGTTGAAGGAACTCCATCATCCAGGAAATAAAAAAAAAACCCTGGCTCCAGAAAGGGCTAGTTAACAACTGATTCCAGTGCTTCATGATTTGTCCCAGTTAAGAGGAAAGTAATTTAAACTACAGCAGACCGTGACAGCAAACACTAGCTACTGTAATGTATTTAAATTGAAGGCCCACACATTGCTTAAGCACAGGACTAAATGTGTTGTTGCCTACACTAGCTCAGTTCTTGTTGTTTCTCTCCTATTCTGATTTAATACAGGCTTCCAAAAGGAAAACAGAAGCTGCATGTTGGAAGAGGACAGTTTTGTAAATTCTAAATAGGCTTTGAAAGTCTACCAACAGATCAGACTTCTAACAATATCAAGAGGCTAGCACAGCTCCATGGACTTTAACAAACCTACAGTCATTTATAGTACAGAATCTGACCTCCTGGGAGCATAATTATCCCCATGGTGCTAAAAGGGCACCTGCGCACTCCAGCACACCCTGTGTGGAAGAAGGCTGTTTGCCATCTATTTTCATGGCAAAGTCATGGACATGATTTAGATGAGAATAGAAAGCATATGTTGAGAATTTCCATGTTAGTAATGTGACTTCCCTCCTCCTCCCCCATCATCACCTAGCTTTAAATTAACATCTGTTAAAGATGAAAAAACAAGTATTTTAAAAAAAAAAACTTACAAATTTGAGAACTGCAGAAGTATCTACAATTTAAAGCCACTGTTGTCTATCTGTTAGACTATCTAACAGATAACCATCTTATGATAAGTAACACTATTATACAGTGTTACGCACTATGTGATTAGCAATATTGTATTACCGTGTGTTTTGAAAAAGTGCAGTCATATTTCTTTCAACCTAATACCATCTGAACCTAGGATCAGAATGTCAGCAGACTCACTTTTGCTTTGTCCCAGAATCTTGTAAACAGTTTAAGCAAGATGGGGTTTTATCCTCTTCTGCAGCAGTCTGTCCCAGAAAATTCATCCATTGTTAAACAATCCTTACCATTACAGAGCTCAAATCAAGTATAAATGCAAACCAAATTATCTTTAGCCCTGCCTTCCCCACAAAGAAAGAAATTAAATAATATTCTTCCACATAACAATAGCAGAACCAAAAATACATCCTGGATATCCTGTTGTCTAGGTAAAAATCTTACAACTGGAACATGATTTCTTCATATTTTCACTTCCCCTCCTGCCTTTTGGATATTTTTCTCATTGAGCCAGAATGATACAACAGAAAAACACTCTATAGAACTCTGCAGAACATTTGTTTTTGGAAGTACAAAGCTTGCTTTTAATTGATTACACACAACGTATCAACTATATTGAGTAACTAAATTATAGCTCTGGCTGAGATGAAGTTAGGGGAAAAAAGTTTGTGTTTTATTGTCTATAGAGTTAAGTTCAAGCCAAAACTCTGTATCTGAGCATCCAGCTCAGAGTTCTTGCTACAATAGATTAAAACAAACATGCTGCACTTTGCAGAAAGCAGGAGTTGGATCTCAATTTTGGCACTAAAGGTAAAAGCTTGCTTTTACCCTTGGCAAAGGCAGAGTTCAGCGCAGAGATCCATTGCAATAATGGATCACCAGTAATTCAAATACCCCAGTGCACTAAGCCCAGACCACAGATGCACAAGCAGAAACCAGCCCAGCCTCTTGGATCTAAGACGAAAAATATATGAGAAAAGAAAGTGTGCTCCAGAAAATTAAATTGCTTGTGCAAAGTCACACAATGAGCCAAGAGTAGAGCTGCAAATTGAGAATCAAAAGATATGGTTTCTAACTACCACCTTATACAAGAAATTGTGCTGTTGATTATGTCTTACATAGTGATTCACAATAGCATCCCTAATTCAAAAAGCTATCCTCTGAACCTTTGGAACTTATGTCTTAATTCTTTTTGATGTATGTCAGATAAACCAGGTTTGATATCCTCTACATATCTGAATTTTTATAAATGATTATTCTATTTTTCTGGTTTTGACTGAATGGCTCTAGAGCCATTAAAACACTTTTTTTGTAAAGTGTGTGGATGTTGATACAGAATGCCACAGTATTCCTTTCCCATTGCAGCAGACAGCACATTTATCAACACCTGAGCGAATGAATGTGGCAGGACAGTTCTTCTGACTGGCAAAAGCACTTGATGGAAATGGAGCTGCCTTAGGTTTCATCCACAATTCAGATTTGTTTACATTTTTGTGAAACTTCAGGAAAAGGGGGATAAAAGCTTTGGTTCAATTGAAGTCATGTTGTTAACCTCCAGTGCTAATAATTAACTCAATTATGCTGAATTAATTTGATGTAATTATTGGTGATGGCACAAAGACAGCAGCTCAGAGAAAGTTTGAGAGACAGGAGGAACAGAAGCCTTAACAATACAAAATACCCCATAAATAGCATCTTTTTTTGCCAGAATGAGTCAAAGACACAAAATTAGTTCATTACAGTCATCTGGCTTCACTCAACCCTCCAAATTACCCCAATACCGAGACAAATAGCTGTGAAATCCAGCAAGTGAACTAGAATTAAAACATGCCCTGATGAATTTGACACAGCACTCTGCACAAGTGTCTTTCCCTGTCCTATTATCTAAACAATACAGATTTAATAATATATTTAAGAGAGCCACAATGCTTTTCTTTTAACTGAAGACATTAATTAAGAACATTTTCTTGTTGTAGTGTTGTCAGTTGGGTGGTTTTTTGATGAACAATCTGGAGAATGCTTATAGAGTCATTTGATCTGCAGTTTTAATCTAGTATTTTCAGACTTATTCAGTTCAAAACAAGCTCCAACTATAAAACAAACATAATTCTCCTTCCCCATTTAATATTTCTGTGATTTGCTTTGAAAAAGTATTATAGTAATGCATTTGCTATGAAAATACACATATTATACCAAGACATTTTATAATTTTCTCATGTACTAAAAAAGTAATTGGAGGAAAATAATCAGATGTGATTGTCTTTAGTCTCAGGAATTGGACTAAACTGAAAATGAAAAATAAGAAATTATGTGCAAACTAATGCTTTAAAGTATCACCAGAATCTCTACAGGACTCTCACCTCCTTGCACCACTCCTAGGAACAACACCTAGGCTGCTGTTACACTTCCATTCACGGTCTAGTTAGATGCCACAGCCAAGGGATGCATTTACCAAATAAAAATCACAAAAGACAGAATACCAAATATTGCAGGCAAGTCAACAACACAAGCCTCTTACTACGCAGGCTAGAAGCTGTCAGTAGTATGCCTCTTTTTCCATTTGTGGACCTGTGCCCCTTGACCACACAGACTACCACAGACTGCAATTTTGTGTATAAAGCCTGAGGTAAATCTTTCATTGCCTTGTTTCCATCAAGCTTCATCCATGTTTATGGATTTAGCACCATGGGTTATTTTCCTGTTGGAAAGAATTTAAAAATTAAAAGTTTAGGTTACAGCATCACTATTTAATATTTTACAGTCCTGGAGGATTGGTAATATCTAGCTATAAAGAGTTGGGAGCCTTTGCCTGTCAAGCTTCAGTCTGAGGTACTACTTGACTTACATTTGTCATAATCCATAATAACGCACAAGCTTCTAAACTTCTACTGCATTTTTACTATACATGGTGACAAGAATAAAAATATTATCTCTAACATCACCACCAATTAGTTCTGAGGAGAGAATCTAAGTGCCTAGCTGTAAGAAATGAATAGTATTTTTCTAACTTGATAAGTAGGTACTGCTAGCACGCCCACAGATTACATCTGCATCAAAGGTTCTAATGATTCTCAAACACAGCTGATCTTTCAGAATTCAGTTTAATTGCCATCAGGCTCTGATCAGACTCATCATTTCAAAGCAAGTTATATTACATGCATAATTTATGTATTTGATTTCAATAGATCATTTTCTGTCCAGTTCTGAGAGGGCAAAAAACTGTTTTCCATGGGGAAGCTGCTAACATTTTCTGAAGAGCCAAACTGACCTTCCTCAAGAACAATTTTTAAATATTATTTGGGAAGAGACACTAAATTTTAAAATAAATTTAGTGTGATGGATTGTTTGAAGTCTCCTACATTTATTTCGTCAACTACTGCAATTTTTCCCTATGCCTATTTACCACAATCTATTTAGTTTTAGTTTAGTGAACTGAGAGTTATTGCTCAAGTAGTTAAAAGAAAAACTGAAATAGTGTATGTTGCCATAAATTAATTATGTCCAACATAAGAATCTGGAATACTGGTATTACATCTGTACTGGAACTCGATTTGGAGAACTTCATTTTTCTACCACAGTTTCTCCAGGCAAATACCACTGAAGGCAACACTAAAGTCACTAGGCCAAATTCCTGGCTGGTGTAAATCAGCCCATTCCTATTAATTTCTGTTGAATCACAAAAACTTACGTTTGCTGGCTACCTGAACAACTGGGCTTGAGTTTTAAGATTGTAGCATAGTTTCTCCAAAGTTACTTCGGAGTAACTGAGTTGTTCAAAGCAAGTGTCTTTATTCAAAGAATTGAATAAAGCTGAGCCATTATGCACCATGCTGATTTAGGCTTGGGAATTTGACAATGTTCTGAGAAGAAAAAAAATCTAATGAACAGTCCCTATATCAAGGCAGCATATAGTAACAGATAAGTCAATGAGAATAAAGCTATATGGTATTTAGGACAATTCCTGCAAGTGACCGAGTTAAGCTGAGATCTCCAGGTTAACAAAGACCAGTGATTATTTTTTTTTTTTTTTCCCCAAAGTCAGTCAAGTTGGGAAGCAATCAACCAGTTCAGCTTTGAGACCTGAAGGGGAAATAATCACAAAGGAAAGGGCAGGTGGCATGCCCTCCAACAAGCTGGAGGGTACATGGCTAGTAAAATTTTTAGCCAGCACAGAAGGAACAAAAGGAGATGCACATGGTCTAACATATTCTAAAACCACTTCACACCAGCCTGACAAAGCAAAGGGTGTTTGTGTAAATGAGAAGTTCATCAGCTTTTCCCTGACACCAGCCCACACCTCCATCTAGAACTCCCTCTCCTCACACCCCCAGCCCTGCATTTCATTTCTGTTGTCACAGACTTGATTTTCCCTTTCATGGATTTTTGCTTGAAAAAGCATCACTGCCTCAATTGTCTATTTTCAGCCTATATTTAAGAAAACCCTTTGGTTCCATTTGTAGCCACATCCTGTCTCAGCCTCCCCCTCTTTTTGTTCCTAAATATAAGGCTGATGCAATTTGATGTGACATGACAAAATAGCACATTTGCATCAGCAGAAACTTTCTCTCAACAGCAGTAATTAAAGGGAGTAGATGAGACATTGCTGAAATTGGTGTTTATTTAGCCTGAAAAAAAAAGGCTTAAAGCAGACTGGAGAGGGATGTTCAAGTGTGTCACAAACATGAAATTCATTGCCAAGTGCCTTCTTTTACATGCTTCCTTACCGCAAAAGCAAGTGGTCGTTCAAACAATGTAATCAATTTAAGGAGATTAAAACCAGAGATTTCTGTATACCATAACCAGTGAAAAATCATTTAATGTGTTTCTTTGGATTATAAATAGTACCAAGACACTTGTGGTTACACATAAGACAAGGTGATTCAATCTCTAACTTCAGAGCACAGGCTCTCTCAAACTGAGTAGAAAAGAACTGACATCTCATTGACTACAGTGAAAATCAGGTGCTTAGATATCTTAACTCTTGATCTGAGATGCATTAGCAGCAGATAGGTACTCACCTACAACATAGATTTTTGTTAATTGTGAAAGACAGGAGTTTAGAAGTGGCAGCCCAGGGCTCTGAATGCTATGACTTCAACAGGATTCATACAGCAGATTAAAAACACATGTCTACAAAACTTACAAAATAACTTACTGTGATTGGTTTTGCCAAATGGATACACTGCAAATACTGAACAGGATCAGATACTGTCAGCTTCCTGCACTTTATTCCATTATGGCTGACAGCAATAGAAGGCAGTGGTGGGAGGGATAGCAACCTTTGGAAGCCAAGGGTTTTTTACTTTCTAAAAATCAAGAAGTTTAGTTTACTTAATCTATTTAAAGAATTCAGAGAGAGGTCTGATGGATGTTCCACAGGCCACAGGGTTTAACAGACATAATATGCTTTCAAGTGAAACTTCCTGTTCTCAGGAGAATCTTCCTTCTCTTGTTCATGTGAGGCTATTCTAAATCCATCAGCGATTGGCAACTCTGCTTAAAACTGGCAGACTGCATTTTGAGCAGGCTCACTTCCATCCTAACACAGATGGCATCAAGAATAAGGCAAGCCAGAAAAAAAAAAAAAATCAGCTTGCACATTATCCTTCAGTTTTTATGGGTCAAATTACCAAAGCCATCAAAAATGGCAACTCATATGTGATGTGTCTGCCACTGGAACTACTGTGATACACCACCATAATCTTAACATCGTTGTTTAAAAAAAGTTTGATTAAACATTAATTAACCTCTGCTATTTAAAAGTAAAACAGTATTTTCTTTTCCAACAAAATTTTTACTTTGACAAATCAAGAAAACAGCTTTGGTGAACCAAAAAGGAAAAGACATTATCACATCTTCATCCTTGAACAACTGTATCAGCAAGGCTCTCTTGGCAGAAGGTAGTTTAGCATCTATGCCAAATATTCACTTAAGTGAGCCAGGTGCAGATGTTAGCTATGTAATTTGTTCTAACTTTGTTAGAAAAATTGTTCCCACAGCTTTGGGGAAAAAAATAGGGGTACAAAGTTCGTTTTCATTGCATTTTCTTTGCATATTTTCATTGGTGCAAGAATATCAACTGTCTTGAAGACACTCTTGTAGAAATAAGTGTGTCGTTAGCAACACACATAACTTAATTATAGAATCAGCACAGAGCTGTGTCCTAAGGATACCAAAGGGATGCTGAAACAAGGTCAGAAACATGGTATTCTGTTTCCAGCCTCTTACCCACGTTCTGCCTCCCTGGAGTAGCCTACCAGACACAATTTCTGGATTCCCTGTACTGGAGGGAGGGGGTATTATCCAGGATGCTCCAGAAGCCATGCTTCTACACATGCAGGCTTTAAAGCAGGCAAGTCTGCTCCTGTAAGAAGTCTCTTCCACAGTAAAGACATATTTTAAATCTCCTGCTATGTTATCATGGCACCTGGAATTCAAACAACTGTTATGCTAAATAACACCTACATAGGCTACCCTATGTCATTACCAATGGGAAAATTTTTCATTCACAAATTTTATCACCCCTCTGACATCTCCACATGATATTCTGGTTAAGATACTATACTGATACTTCAGGTGTTTATTCTCAACCAAATACAATACACACAGCAATAGCAGATAGCAGATTCCCTCTACCACGCTGCAATTACTAATCTAGTTGTAGTCCTGACAGAAGTATGAAAATATTGTTTCCTTTGGTATCTTTACTGGCAATTTGCAGTTAGGGTTCTGCTACTGCATTTATCAGCATGGCTGGAAAAGACAGAGGTGTTCCTGAATACAAAATGCTGTTTAGAAGTATCTCCTGCTAAGATGTACGGTCATAACAAATCTGTACCAGCTTCATTTCTACCTTTCGTTTGTGATTTGGCATTTTCACCTTTTTTCTGCCTCCTCTCCCTGAAGCAAATAGGCTCCTAACAATTTCCATAAAATAAGAAAAAAAAAAAATCACTTACAGAATTCAGAGCAAAGGAACTTTAATTATCTTCACAGATTAGGTCTGTCAAAGTCCAACAGTAAGCAAGAGACCTGCAGAGAAGAATCAATTTTCATTATCTGTTTCTCCTCAAGTAGCTACTTAAAGCACCATCAATAAAGAAGTACAGAGAAGCCCACCTGTAGCACAACTTATCAGTATGTAAGCTTTCACTTTTGTCTAACTAGTTATATTAAACATGAATTCATAGCCTTGATATGAATAGGTTATTGCTTTTAGTAATCTACTCAGAAAACACTTTAATAAATATATTCTACAATAAGATATAATTGAAGAGCAATTCCAAAGCACTCAGTGGAACTGAACCTTCAATATTTTCCGTTAAGAGTTTCTGAAGAAAGCATTTCACTATTTTAACCTTAAGAGGCACAGTTTCTAGTGTTCAGAATTCTGCACAATGACATAATTTTACAGAGATTTACATATTTGTCAGAGCACAGAATGTTGCTTTGGAAAAAGCATTTATCAACATTAAGACAGCCTGGTAGCTGCTCAGTAAAATTTAAGTAGTATTAGGCCTGGATAGCTATTTGACTTTCTATTCCTACTACTGTGGTGGTACAATCTCATTTCAAAATTCTCAAGTATACTTCTGCAGGAAGCAGCACAGGGAATAACTTCAACAACACCCTACCTGCAGTACCAATTTCAAAAATTTGTCTCCAAAAAAGCTCCAGAAAACTAGGAGTTACCTTCCTGAGTTACTACTTTAACTGAAAGCAAAAAATGCACAACCAACACAAAGCAGAACATTTTTACAGCTCTAGCAGACAAACAACATCTGAGAATCTTCCCTTTTGCAGTATTCTTTTAAAGAATTTTAACAGCATGTCACATATTGCTTCAGAGTTGCACCTTGGTGTAGTTTCTGGATGACTTTCACTTATCCCCTAACAGGAGAACTCAGGCTTCTGTTTTCCCATGCCTGTCTAATCTTTGCATGACCTGCATGAGCTTACTCTCCTTCCACTGTGTTTTGCCCCGACGAAAAGCCACTTTTGACCCATGAAACAATTGACCCCATACAAGAAACTCCTGCTTTATTGAGTACTTGACTGTACAGTGAGTAAAGGAAATCAACTAATTCTCTGAAGGCAACAACAATTATTCAGAACTTGATCGTAAGTTTGTTGAAGTCAAGAAAATGGATTGCTCTGACTATTCAAAGACATCTGGATCAGGTCTTAGATCATCTGGCACTTCACAGAAACTTCAGAAACCACTTGAAACAAAAGTACTGGAAGATAACAATGACAGAAGAATCTGAACTGGTCTATTATTGCCTCCCTTTGAAAGATGCAGGTCTTTGAAAAAAATCCAAGGCAAAATTCTGAACTACATTTACAAACATACGGATCAAAGATAAAAATTTCACTGATGACAGTTTTTTCAAGTATTAATAGTATCATAAGTTGGCAACACATGACGGTTGACAATAGCTTGGGATGTTCAATTTTTCATATCAAATTTAGGTACTCAATTTCCCTCTGAATGCACATAATTACATTGCGAACATGGGTTCCAAGAATTAAGCATTCAAAAAAAAAAAATTCACATTTTGGTTATTTTCACAGGACACTCTTTGTTTGCAGTTAAGGCCTATGTACCCTTTCTTGCAAGACATCTGAGCCAAAGCCTTTGTCATCCGTTCGCACAATTAACACTGCCACACAGATTCTTATCAGTCTGCATCTTGAGCATACAGTGCCCTTCTCTTTCGATTCAGTGTTGTCCTACTATTGTTCCTCTATGCTATAGAATATTTTCCTAATCCGTCGCTTCATCTAAGTTAGTCTTCTCTTGGCATTCCCTTACTGCTTCTCCTTTTTACTACATAAACAGAAGTTAGTTACTTTCATTTCCAAGTTCCCAATAGCATATTCTCTACTTACTCATCTCTATCAGAGATGTGGAATTTTGCCTCCAATTAGCCTATAATACTAACTTCCACCATTTACTTGTAAAATATTGTAATGTAATGACTATCTCAAAGCTCTCTTCCATGCTGTTCCCATGCTACAGAGGAACGCTCTGCAAACATCCACTAAGCAACTTCTGTGTTCCACTTCAAACACTTCCTGAAGCTTATTCCTTGTCCTGATACCTCAAGAATTTTAAGAGCCAGTTGTTACCATTAAAAAGCCTAAATGTTTCCCTTTTGCTGGAATAATCATCTGAAACAGATTATACCAAGATAAACACCTGGTAAAATCACGTGAGTCTAGGTCTTGTCACATCAAAATGCACACAGGTAAACTTCCATAGCAGGTGATGTAAAACAAGGACCTAGAAGAACAAAGTCAACTTCAACTAAAAGCCGATCCTGAGTCCACTGAAGCTTTCTAGCTTTAGTACAAGAACTGAACACTGAAAGCTGCCTTATAACATTATATTCATCCATCATCTGAATTTTCTTTTCTAAATAGCTGAAAGGACCTCTGGTATCTACCTTAGGTCAGTCCTGCAGAAAGCACCTATTATTTAGCATTGATAATTAACGTTTTGTAGATATACCCTCAGTTAGTTACCCCACTAGGACATTTACGATGCCCCTTCAGAAGTACATTGTCCTCTGCTGTTAAGCTGTAGCCAATACAATAGCCAAAGAGCAATGCAATTAACTTTTCCATAGGATGAAATTTAAACCAGCAATTACTTCTATAATTCACTTAGAGCATCAGGCACCTTTGCTCAGAAAGCTTTCCAAATCTCCTCAAAATGCACACAGTTGAGCTTTGAGAACACAATAAAATAGTATCAGTTGCTATATTTAATTGTTTAGTAATAAGCATTGCTTAAGGTCTAACTTGAATTTCTACTTTGGAAATAGAAGAGTCTTTAAAAGAAAAGTTAGTTCATGTTAAACTTGAGGTTCCTTTACACTGCCAGAAATGCATAAAGGAGCACTGAAGTAAATGTGAATGACATTCCTAACATGTTTACTCGCTGGTATAAGTTAAAGCCAATTATCTCCAACTTGCTGTGCTATTTTTATTAACCAGAAGTCCAGCATCTTCTCTTGCTCTTAGAATACAAAGCTGACCTGCACTCACTTTTATGCATCATATTGATGATAATATTTCTGGATGTTCAAACACCACCAACATAAACAGCTGTGGGCTGGAACAATATTTGCATGCTACATTTTAGAGTATAATCTTTTAAAAAAGTTAAGTTCTAGTGTGCTCCTAAAACATGTCTGAGAAAACATGGGCTTACTTTGTATTTGTAAGTGCAGACACTTCCAAGCCAAATTTGGAGCTCATGTTCATTCCTGTCTATGATTGAATTGTATTACTGTTCAGTTTCCTATTTATCACATATCAGATGCTCGCCATGTCAAAAAGGAATAGAAAAATGCTATATGAAAAGTCTTTACGCTTCAATAAACAGTGATTAAGTATAATTTACTAAATGTAAACAGGTATAAATCTGCCATTTCTACCACACCAGAAATTATTTATCAGAAAGTGTAAAGTAGAAAGAGGAGCAGATTATCCACACATCTCTACTGTACTATAAAAATAACAAGTTCTGACCCAAACGCCAAGGAAATAAATGAAAATTTGCAGGGTCAGGAACAGAGTTCAGCAATTTGAATTGAAATGGGATTTAGGTACCTTTATACCTTGGGTTTCCTTGAAAATTCCAACTTTACAGACCCAGAACAACAAAATCAAAATAATTCTTCATATTTTGTTTTTCAGTTTTTGTGTTTATCTTTATGTAAATTTACTTTAGTGGGCAGACAAAAATCAAAGCCATATACACATTTTTTCAACACAGTGCCAATGTTTGTTAGCTGAATGATGGATACCATTTACTTGCAACATACCACTGTCTCTATATTACAGCTTTACTTCCCACTGTTAGAACAGGATCAGAAGCAGAATCAATTGACATTCTAATTTCTCTTCTCCAGTGCTCACTAGTCAGCTTTTATTGAAAGAAACATTTGCATAATAATCTAACAAGACTTCTCCCTCATTTGTTTGCCATGAAAGAGTTAATATCTGTGACCCAAATATGGAGACCCATTTTAAACTTGCTGAAAATTGCTTTTTAATCCTAGCTCTCGAGGATTTCCTTTGAAACCATCTGCCATGCACGCTAGGTACTCTTTTCCTGTATATATGCAGGATTACTATAATATGGATTCTTTTGTGTAACTTAATACATTTCAGCATATTAAAAAATTAGTTGAAATTTCTATTCTTTTCTCATTTCAATTATATACCATAAAAGTAACTGCAAAAGTCAAAATCACTGATAAGTTAATACAACACCAACACCCATATTTATCTTATGTACTGCAGTATTTACATTGCAATTATAATATATTTAGCCTAATACTGGGTAGTATTTAAACAAATAGTTATGTGTCATTTAATTAATATAACTTATGCACATACTTAAAATTAAGCTCAAGAATTTTCCTGCATAGGAATGGATTTAAGCATATGCTTTCCCAGCTAGAGCATAGTTGGAAGACTGGAAGACACAATTAATATCATGATAATTAGAGATCAGAAAAGACTTCCAAATATTATTTCAAAACTATTGTTCAGCTTTTTCTATTTTCTTGCTACAAACATTTATGCAGTTGTTTTTTTATAGTACAAGTACTAAGGAGAAGCAATAGTCACATTCATAAACAAGCTGAATCTTAAAATTGGCATATGCAACCATGTATTTTAGCAATCATCCAAAACATAAAACAAATACATTGCTTCCTATCAGAATAATCAGAGCCAGAGTGACTGAAGTAGCAAACATTTAGCAAGACAGATTTAGAGTCTATTTATTGGATCAACCTATAAGGTAAAAAAAACCAAAAAAATCAAGATCCCCCCACATTTATTGAGCATTTTTAACGTGGAATACTTTTAAGAAATGGTGGTTTGCCTGCAAACATTCTGAGAAAAGAAAGTGAGGAAAATTATTTGCATAGTTTTAATCACATAAGGTGACACTAACACTTTAGAAGACAGGCCATAACCTGAGAACTTTGCTGTTTCACATAAACACACTTCAGAGCAACATAGCTGTGCATGGGCTTCATGCTAGCACCCCTCAGAGTCCTCATTCACATTATCCCGTTTCACAGACAGTCACTCAATAGCTAATAAAAGCTAACGGCAACACAAAATCCCACACCAAAACATTTCCCTCTAACTGAAGATGGAATTCCATTCCCTTTGATGCATTTTCCCTGGAAAGAAGCAGTGTTAAATATACAGGACAGTTATACACATGCAGATGTTGAAAGAATGTGGAGAGAAGAAAAAAACCAAGCAAATAATTTTGTTTCAGCAATAACAGATGTTGGAGCATCATCCTGCAGACATGTTACTTTTAATACAAAACTGCTCATAAAATGAGTGAGGGGGTGAGGACATAATCAATGTCCAATTACCCAGTTATGTCAATGTTTCCATTTTAATGAGCTTCCTGCATGACTGTCCTTTTAATTTTCCTTCTCTAATAATCATATCAAATTAGTTTTGTCTTAAACATTGGTGAAAAGAAATTCAGCTGTCTAAAAAGAATCCTAAGACAGCTGGCAGCAGGTTCTTAAAAATTACTTGTTATACTGTCACTTCTGTATAAACCCAGAGCAACTCACAAGATCCTGTGGCACTAGTTGGGATTAGGCTTGAGTGACCGAGAACAGCTCCCTGTCCCGATACATCTGTGGTATCGCAAATGGATAGTAAATGACTGTAACAGTGCTATGGTATTTGCAGATATATCAGTGCTGAAAAAAAACCAATCAAATACATAATAAACAGATTAAAACCATCTTTCTCTGGCTAAGGGAGGGATTAGCCGAAGCCTGGTCTGCATTCCGGCTGGGGAATAACCTGCTTTCCTACTTGATTGCATTTGCCACTCACATTATCAATACAGCACCACAGTTTCTTTCCACTTTCTCAAACTTGGGTCAGTGATGTTGGGGAGCACCAGGCATTGTTGGGACACCAGTGATGATGTTGGGACAACCAGGCATGTAAGCAGTGCCGGTGTTGTGGCTACAGAGTGTAAAGCATAACTGATACATGCTTAGATCTCACCAAATCTGTCCCTTCACATAGAGAACACGCACATCCCACACCCCCCCAGACTCCAGAAATAAAGACATGCATGACCCTAGGTAGTGAAATACAGTGACGCTGCTTCCAGGCAAGGGCTAGAGGCACAGTATGTGAAGGCTAAGCCAGCACTTCATTGGCAACATCCAAGTCCTCTACTGAACAACAGGAACCTAAATAACATCCAACTGCTTATCAGAAGCAATTCAGAAAAGTTCATGTGATAGATGGGAAAATTTTGATGCTGTATAGATCCTGTAGGATCTGCTGAGCAGCATAGCATCAAACAGCAAAAATAAGGGTTAGTGCATGCTGGAACAAGAGAGCCATTTCTTCATCATCTACATTGGTATATAGGGGTGCAAAAGTGGCTTTTAAATTGCTATCATCTCAGATACAGTTTCTCTTTAAACTTCACCACCTTCTTTTTAATGCCAGACTGCTACTATGTCAACCCAGAGTCTCATTTACAGAATATTTACATCCCACTTTCCTTTACAGTGAATTGAATATCATTACGACTATAGGGCAAAAGAAAAGTTACCAGCAGCCTTTAGGATGCCTGGAATTCAGACTGACACATTTAAGAGTGTCATCACAGTGGAGCAGGCACACACACACCAATCGACACAAGAGATTTACGCAACAGCTGTAAAAAACAACTGTTGTACTTTGAGCACCCTGTATCTCTTGGATGATATTCTCCATCATAAGTACTTTCTGTATAAAATCACTTAGCTGTGTATAACATGGCCCCTCATTAGTACTATGCAAAATACATGTGCAATTAATACCCCAAAAGGAGCTAAAGCTGCCCCACATTTCTTGCAGGCTTTCAATAGCTGCTATGTAAAAGGCGTACTTCAAAACAAACAAAAAATCCTCACCAAAAAAGTAAAGACAAACCCCCAACAGCCATAACTGTTTACAAAACAGCTTTCTTACAACTGACTGGTCCACCAATAGCACAGAAATTAGTGATGTGTAACTAACTGAAACAAATCTCCTGAGGGGAATATTGCTGCTGGTTATCTTGATATGAGAAATTTAGTCCAGACGGATAAATTGGACAGACAGCTGAAAAGCTTTACTTCTAGTAGGAAAGGAATTGATCTGGTAAAGAAAGCCCTTAAAGGGATATTACTGTGTCAAAAAAGCAGGATTAGGAAAAACATTAATAGTCTTAACACAACTGAGAGAACTTTGAAAACTTTGTCTTTCTATCAGTAATGCTAATGATTCCCACCTTCACACAAAAGGTGAAAAATTGAAGGTGTCGAAATTTTAATATTTCTCCTAGTTAAACTTATAATATAATTATGAAACTGTTTGTGATAAAGGGTCCGTGTTCTTCAATTAGTGATTTCATTTTTGCATCTAGTACTTTTACTTATCAATTCCCATTCCACTGCATCCAAGAAAAATAAAATTATTCATATATTCACAGACCTGTAGAAGATTCTCTTCATGTTTCTGGCAAAAATGTTGTATCAGATTTTTCCTGATTAATTTTACTGCCCACTCCTACACAAATTACTCAATTCCATAACCAAGACAGGTACTCCACTGCAACCATTTTTGATAAAACAACAACAGCTAATGTGCATGTTACATGTGAGGCATGCATTTTTGCTCCCAAGTGCACATAATGCAAGATTTATTTTTTCACAAACATCTGATTTCAAGTAAAGGATTAGGTGAAGCAACAAGCATAACTTCACAATTTCTCAAGATGTACCTCACAGGGGGTATTGCTTCATCCGCACGATTTGTGTAAAACAAGCAAGTTTCTTGGACTTCAGAGAGCACTGCAATATATTCAGAGAAAAGACAACAGATGCTATAGCCAGAACAGCTCATGCTGTACCTGCTACTATATTCTGCTGCTAAGACTCAACACTGACAGGGGCTCTCCTAAGGCTATCAGGAAATCAAACACCCAAAGCTAGCTGATCATTCGGGCGGAAAAGTCTCAGCAAGAGCCCTTAAACTAACAAGATTCTCCATGTACAATGATTGTTGTCTAACCAAAGAAACATAAAATTCCCAGGTTACAGGGAATGAAGATTATTTCCCAAACCTTTACCTTTCTTAGATTGTAGGTTTGAATCAAGACAGCAAGTGAATTGCAGGACATGTAAACTAGATAATTAAGCAAATGTGCTTACCCTACATAAAACTGAGGTGTAAATTACATGATTACTGGCAGAGATTTGCTCTGATAAACCTCCTTAAGGATAAATCCTTACCTCTGTGGCTGACATTACACTCACCACGTTTAAGAACATGATAAACAATCTTGCACATGGTCACACTGTGCAAATTAAATAATCTACTAGTATTAGAGGCATGCTGCAGAATACAAGTGAATCAAAAGCACTTAGCAACAGCAATCCAAAGTATGGATGCAGACTGTAATAGACTGCATAGGGCTAGAACCACATAGGTTTTATTATCACAAATTAATCAGTTTCCTTGAGTCTGCCTATATTACGTATTTTACATTACACTAGCTGAGAATCCCTACTATCCATAGAGGCCACAGTTGCCCAGATCCTCAGCTAGGGTAATTTAGAGCAACTCTACTCAGCTCCTGGCTTGGTATTATTCTTAGCTAGTTTTTACTCCAGGAACAGTGGATCACATAGAAGAACAAGGTCACTAAACATGTGACATGTTTAAACAAGCAGCAAAGGGTGATGCAACTCTTGGAAAAATATATAAATGTACTGTCACAGATTAAAATCAGGCAGTGTTTTCCGCCTGGAGAAATTGGTTTCTGTTATTTCATTAACAATACTGTGGAAAAAAACCACAGTAAAGGTAAAATGTTTTTTGCTCTACAGCTCTACATTTATTGTTGATTACCTGAGATCAGTTATTTGAAATTCCACTGAACAGATCCTTTAATAGCACCATAATATTTAATGTAACTTAAATGTCTCTACATATGAAATACTTTCCTACAACAGATATGAGCCCAAAGCATCAAAAGGTATGTAAACCTGTGGTAAAAATAACCAACGTTAATAACTTAGGCAGGTGGTTCACCAGCTCAGACAGGTAGCATTTGTACAAACACCCATTGAACAATCTGACAGAAGTTAGATAAAGCACACAGAAAAGACAGCACTGAATGGCTCCATACACTGCACAAAAAGCTGATCTTTAACTATATCCATCATAACACAGTTAAAGAACCTTGCTTCTAAAATAGACCCAAACCAAAAACCAGCATGGAGGTCAGTTTGAAAGAAGCCATGCCAGCTTACATGAACTAAGCGAGGATTTGGCTTCAGTCCTTTTCAAATAAACACTACCAAAGTCCACTATAAGATATATGGATATAATTCTCAAGTCAATTTGAAATTTGTTTTTCACATCTGTGATGACCTAGTAAAGCACAGGCTTTGAGTTGCACTAGTTATAATGAATCTTCTATGTCAACTTAAGTTTAATTAGCATTACACTATCCCAGTTTACTGGGCTCACACTCTGAAGACAATGCTGGACATGAACCAGGCTGCAAGTTTGTTGTTTCCTATTAGTTTCCAGATGTCTTGATCCTGTATGTGTTCCTGTTTTGACTATTTCTGTATGACAAATACAGTAATATTGGCAAGACCACAGGGAATAATCACTACTCTGCACCTCAGAGGAAAAACTGGTTTAAGTTGCATTCTCAAAATTGCCCTGCTGTAATGGATAGATGTGCTGCCGCAAAGACTGCAATTTAAAAACTACTGTTTAAGTGTTTCCATAATGCATTGTTCTTTTTTTGATACTGCATATGGTATGTAATAGACCATATACATATGGTGTATTACAGGACGCAAGAGACTCTGACATGGTGAAGGATTTATAAGATATTATGCTAGTCAAAATTAGTCATTACATGAAAAAGCATAAGAAGCTATCCAAACTGGAAATAAGGGGAGCGGGGAAGAGGAATCCAAATCAAGTTGAACCTTGTACTATCATTATAAAGCTAGAGCAAACAAAACTAACTGGTATTTACAGATACATCATCACCTGCAAGATCTTTAAACCTTTAGGTTATCTCCTACTCAAGACTTCCTGAATCATACCTAGAAAATATTGGGTCAAAATACAGCTAATATGAAATAGAAAATTGGTGCAAGCACTTTGTGTCCTGCATTCAATTACACTGACAAGAAATATTCATGACCATTAGCTATGATGCTGCAAACAAAACTCTTACCAAGAGGCATATGATCAGAGAAGCATACAACCAATTCTGATCAACTAAATTGCTCTGTTCAGTTTGTTGTCCCTGGAATCAATGACAGAACAAAAAGCTAACCATGGGACAACCAGAGCAGGAAGTCACGTCTCTGAAAGCTGGTGTTTCCCAAAATACCACCACAGCAATAAGTATTTTCTATTCTGATTAAATCTACAGTCCAGAAAATTCAACATAAGTATTGGTGTCTTAGCCTCCTTCCTTCCTCCCCCATCACTGAATAAAAGACAGAGCAGAAACAAAGTGCTCAGATATTATTGTGCCTATTTTAATTTGGAAGAAGAGGAAGTAACCTGCTTCTCTCCCCACTCCAAAAAACATTTAGGGATCCTGCTCACACAAAAAAAAGTGGCTTGTGGTGGTGTTTTCAGTTCTCCACCTTCTAGGGTGGAGATCTTCATATCTGTAGATACGGTATACTGAATGAACTCGGGGCAAGGCCGTCAACTGCAACATGACCACCACAAAAACTACACTGCAAGAGCCACAAACAGGGGTGACAGGCCAGTGAAGCAAAAGAAGTGCCTGTGGACTCTGATCTCCAACAGAGATACCACTATTTTAGATGACACCATCTGTCACTTACACCAGTTGTCCCCTGCCCCATAACTATCATATCTGTGTAGCTCTATTGAAGTACCACTCCATCATTTTAATCACTTTTCAAAGAATAAAGGCTCATCATGGGCAATATGCCTTTTGATATGTTAACAAGCTTATGCTAGGTCATACACTTGGTTTGATTACTTGATTTTTTCCCCTATTTTCTTATTAATACATTGCTCAGAGCAGGACAGTGATTTGTCCCTCATTCAAGACAAGCAGAACCTCCCCCTTCTCTTAGATGAAGAGATATTGCCATCCTTGCAAACTTTAAGATGCAAACCTTCATACATGATCAAAGTTAAAACAAAATATTCTTCCCCCTGCTCCTCACTGCATTTCATTAATAGATTAATTTATTCTTCTCCAGTTTTGTAAAGAAAAGTTTTTAAAGATGAAAATGCTGGAAAATTTTCTTTGCAAAGAAATGAACTAATATACACCAACAGGAATTTTAATCCTATGATACCCTCTGTATATTAAAGTTTATTTGGTTATATGTTGGGACCACAGTTTATTTAGAGCTTGACATTTTCTGATTAACCAAACCCCCTCAAATTCACAGGCATTAGGACAGTGTTTATGACACCTTAAGGGCTACAGCGTTAGGATTTATGAATAAAGTTTGGTGTTACAGAATACTGGCAACTGTATCTGCGGAGTTGTATATCAAGGTATGTGTGGGCTTGTCAAACACATACATGATAAATTACCAATAGTGCAGCTCAGAGTACCCCTTATGTGGATCAGAGGCAAATCTGCACAAGCATTTTATTATGCTTTGTTCCACTTAATGTTACTTTTTCTGCATTAAAGGGTCACAAAAATCCTACATGCATAAGTGCTGAAGGACATTTATGCACAATACTCATCCATGAAATCAAAAGACTTATTAGAACATTGAGTCCTGTTTTCAAAGCTAGTTCTTGAAGTATAAGACAAAAAAAGTTTACGTCTGGAACTGGACTATAAAATTTTATACTCTGCAACATGATACTATCTTTTGTGGAGAATTTTAAGGTTAAAACACTGCTGAGGAGCATCAAAGAAGTAGAACTGGCTGCTTACAAATTGTCTTCCATCTCTTACCCTTATGCAGAGTGCTGTCAAAAAGATTATAACCCTGCAAAGCAAGTGGCAAATCGAAGGGGAAAATAAATCTCTCAAGTCAGAAAAGACTAATTATGATCCAGTAGATTTTCAAAAAGGGACAAGTCTGTGCCCTGTGTTTCTAATGCTCAGTATTTACTTTTATATGTAGTTTTTAAATTACTTCAGCAAAGAGTGCCTGACAAATCTAGATATACTAGCATTCAGTATTTGATACTCAAACCACACACTTGCTACTGCTTTGCAGAACTCTTGCTGTGAATAAAATAGTAAGAGACAGATGCATGTCCTCATGAATAACTGTCTTCACCAGTAAGTGACTGGAATTGATCTGTCATGTTTCATCAGTAGTCACCAATCACATATCTCCATGCATCACTGGGGACGACAAATTAGTTGCAATCAAACTGGGCTTTGGCAGGATCTAGAGCAGTGTCTCTACCTGCCCAGTTTAAGTTACTATGGTTAGATTCTGCCAACTCGCTCATCAAGCGGCTCAAGCTCATTGAACTACTCACAGAACACTCTTGCTCAAAGTTATTGAGCCAGCTTTGTAATGAGCAACCCCTCAGCAGCCTTATGCTTCTTCTACAGAGCCATTAAGTAAGAAGGAAGCGCTGACTTACAATAGTACACAATTCATTCTGCAGCCCTGTTCCAAGTAGGACTGATTCATATAACTAATAGGTAACTTTAAAGGAAGAGACCAGTACTGAGGAAACAAAGGGCCTATTACAAGTTCAGCACTTTGCCTGCAAATTTCATGTTTCCTTAATATTCCTTTAAAAGGTTTATTCCTTAAACATACCTCTGTATGAATCAACTGGATCTTGTCCCCCTTAACTTTCACAACATGAAGTGCCTAAAAAGCAGCTGATCTGACAGTCTTGAGCTTCACAGCAAGACGGAGGCCAGGGACACCAATTAAAAGTGTTTACAAACCCAGTGTAGAAGGAAGATACACTTGTTAGGGTGGGTCATTCAACACTGGCATCTGACATAACTCCATATGGACACGTAAGATAAGTGTACCCCTTCAGCTGCCATCTCACCAGTCTCTCAACTCATTGAGGAGAGCTGGTTCAAGTTCAAAGGGCAAATAAAAGATTGATAATATGGTTGTAGCATTTAGTCAAACTAAAGTAAAGTGGGTCCCAGATTTCACTCACACTTTACAGACATGAAAATTGGAAAGCATGGTTTGCAGTAGTCTAGTCAACAATCGTCAGTAAAACTGGTGACAATGCCAGGACTGCAACCCAGTTCGCTACTTCTGCTCTCACTGCTGAAAATTCATCTACATGACAGGGTCTAATGACACTTTTAGAGTATTTCTAAGACAAGACACTTATTTGCTCAGGTACAGCCAAAAATGAAGTCACCATGGATTTGATTCACTAAAGCTCATAGAAGAAGGTTGTATGACAAAGCAATAGGAGGTCAGTTACTTCAGACAAAGGTGTGTGTGGAGAAACTCTGTATGCTGAATACAGCATTCTGGTTCAGGCAACTAACATTACTCACCAAATAGCGGACCTAGGAGTTGCCCCAGATGGGACCATCACTTGATGGTCATACATAAATAAGCAGTCAGACAGAAGGCTGTCTGAACTGATGGAACCAGTTACTTTTTTCTTTGAGACTTAAAGATAAGAGCTATCAAAATCTTGAGATTGTTGGTGTTTGATGATAACCATAAAGAAAGGGGGCATCAATGAAGAACAGAAAACTTCAAAAAATACCACAGGCAAACTTTTTCAAAAGTCTGTTTTTCATTAAAATGCAGGCAACATCCATGATATTGCAATGCATCATGTGATACTTGCAATAGAAAGCTGCACAAACCCTCAGCTATGGCAAAGGTGCTGAGTACAATCCCCATTGTGTTGCTTCTTCCTTAAAGTAATAAGGATAAAGAAACAGCATGAGCTTCAGCTGAAACTTGCCTCAGGTTAATTGGCAACTGGTTTGCTCATGAGGAAGTGTAAACAGATGCTTTAGAGACTAATGAGAAGTGGATCCAATTCCCATCTTTTCATGAGCACCACACTTCAAAGAACAGGTTCTCAGGGACACAAGCTGCTCCAGGGGAGATGGTTACACAAAGCTTTAAAATACTCTACCAGAGATCTAGGTCTGAATTTTTCCCCATCCACTGCCAAAATGAGTAGGTAAAAACACCCAGTTTAAACACTGCTTGTTCAGAAGCTTCTCTCCAAAAGGCTCCATATACTCAATGGGGAAAGAAATGTTAAGGTGATGTTCAGACACACCTAAATTAGACTCCTCCAGATAGCACCGCACTGTACCTCTTTACCCTTTAACAGTAAGGGCCCTACACAGATTAGGCTCCCAGTTTAGTCACCAAGACTGCATATATCTATAAACACTTCTCAATAAACAGTCATTACAAGACTTTCAGTTTATGCTAGAAAAAGGTCGACGTTTTCTGCATCACTGAACACTGTTTATGACCATAGTGACCATGAATTCAACTATAGTCCAGTGGCAAGAACAAGATAATTTCTTCCTTCCCTTTTCTTCCCCACATGCAGCTAAAGATGACTTGTAGCAAATACACCAGTAAAAATTAAATGCTACTGAAAATCAATTGTTTAAAGACATGCGATCCAATTAACTCAGTAACGTAACCTAGCCGGAAAAAAAAATTAAGATGACACTCTATATTTGGACTTGAATAATGCCACCGAGACATTAATCTGCAAATATACTTATAACCCAAGTTTCCATACAGCAATTTTACTACTCGGAAAGATTCTGCAACAACAGAGAAAGAAAAAAGTCCATAATGAAAATGTGTGGGAGAGTTTTAAAAGCCTTCTAGTCCTCACAGCACTTCCCTATGCCCAGGCCCGCCCAACCTACTTTGTATCCACTTCCTTCCATTGTCCCACGCACCACACCGTACCTCCCCAGAGCTTGAGGGGAAGCAGAGACCAAAAGAATCCCTGGTGCATGCCATAATTATTTACATTAGCAGTTTGTTATCAACTTCAATAAAAACTTCAAACAGACAGCTAGAAATACAAGTTCTAAATAAGTATTCTGTCTCTTCTTCTAATACTTAATATTATAAAATGGCTGTAAACCACATCTACTCTTGCTTACTTCTTTTTTTTAAATTAAGTCTCTGTTTTAAAAACTGTGACATGATGGCAAAACTCTACTGTAATTCTAGACTGGAGTATTAGTTAATGTAATTTCAAAATGCAACAAAAACAGTTTTAATGAAGTAACTTGTCTTAATTCCTGGAAGACTTTTCTTGTTTACATTCTCGAAGAGCAGACAAAAGTATTCAAACCCATTCTTAAAAAGATTTTGCACTCAAGTATTAGGAATTGCAAGAGGCTTTCACATTTATAGCCTCCTTCCCCCCTGCTGTATAGAAGTCCAATGATGTTGTTCAGTTTTTAGACATATACAGAAAAAACAGATCACAGTACTTGATACTGTACCATTAGGTATTTGTTGGTAAAACTTCAGCAATGCAGCTGTACTATTATAGTTCTAGTCTTTTTTCCTTTGTTCAGACAGGAACCAGATGCAGAGAAGGAAAGGCTGTCACCTCACCCGTAACAGGGGCACATACAAATTCACTCTCAGTCATTTATTTCCTTTGGAACTGCTCACACAATTTAATCATATGAAGGAACCTCTTTATTACTATGACAGTCCATTTAATCCTACTACCATCATGGGCAAGGCACTGATAACTAGGAGTTTTTCTGAAGTAAAACTATTAATCAGGTATGATTAATATTCACACAAGAAAGTGTTAAAGCTGTCAGGATGTTAATATCTATGTTTTAGGGAACACTTATGCTTTAAATAACCACACTACATTCCCCAAGCATGCAGATTAATGGCATAAGTGAATTAAAACAACAAACGACAAAAAATATTTTGGTCCTATATTAACATATACTTCACATTCAAAACATAACTTCTGAGCATGTTAAAGAGCATGCTGCAGCAAGCCTCAAAAACAGACTGATAGGAGTTGACTATAGTACCTGCTACTAGCTACCTGCTGCAAAGATCTAAAACTGCTTTTTCTTCATCCTGATCTAAGGGAAGGGGGCAGCTCATTCTATAGTGTGACACTGTGCTTCCCACCTGCTTCTGCAGCCTACAGGCACGGCTGAGGCCCTCAGTGCCAGCACTCCACCCTGTCCCCAGTCTCACTTGATTCAAGCTTTTAAGGTAAAGCCTTCAAGCTTTACCTTCTAGTCTTCAAATCGAAGGGAAAAAAAATCCACCAAAAAAACCCAAAACCCACTCCACCTACTATCCCAAAAAAACCCCACAAATTTCGAGGTCGGCGCCCCTCTTTAAAGCACGTTTGCCTTTCCATTAGCAGAGTTAGGCAAGTGTCTTTCGTGGAAGACAGCTTTAGTAATCACCTTCCTCTGGAGAGCGGGGCTGAGGCAAAACCATCTATCTCAGGAAACCAAGCTCCTCTTGCCTTGCTCGGCCCTGAGCGGGGAGGAGAGTGGGCTCACCCCAGTGCCAGCAGCCCCAAAGGCCCCACCGCCGCCCCAGGGGCTGCCGGCCAGAGGGCCCCGGGAGCGTCACGACATCGGGCACAAGGCTCGCCCCGGCCGCGCTGCGCTCTGCTCCGCCAGCCGGGGCCTCACCCCGGCTCCCGCTCTGCTTCCTGCCGCCACCTCTCAGCACCCACAGTGACCTCCGCGCCCCGCCGCGTCCTTATCTTACCCCGCCCCGAGAGCGCCATTGGCCCCGCCCGCCGCTCATCAGCCGGCTCTCCGCCTCCCATTGGCCAGATGCCCACCCGCAGACGGGCAGACCAACGACTTCCTTGTCCGTCACCCGGCGGCTAGCGCTGCGATTTGAAGAACAACGGCTCCTTTAACGCCCATCCTCTAATCATTCGTGAGGAGAGCTGTCAATCACGCCGCCTCCTCGTCTCCGAGTACAATTGGCCCAGTAACCCCTTTTCGGGCTTTCGTTTCTCCTCATTGGCTAATTGGATTGGATAGGGGGCTCCGATTGGGCAAATAGCCGGTCTTGGGGGCGGGACTCGGCTCCAGGGGAGAATCAATTGGCCACTAGGCTGGAACGGCACCATGTGATTGGCAGGAAAGGTGTAGAAGGCGGGGCGACCCGAGGTGAGGGTTGTATGAGGTGAGGGAATCTCGCGGGGTCTCGCTAGCGCTGGGTGCGGAGGCGCGCGGTGATTGGGCGGTGGGGGTCAAGGGGGCGGGACTGAGTCAGGGAGTCTCCGCAGCGGCCGAGTCCTATGGGCCGGCCGAGCTGGGTCCCGCTCGGTGATTGGGTGGGGGCGGCTCTCGCGGAGCCTGGTGGGCCGGGTCCGATTGGCTACGGGCGGGTGTCGGGCGCGCGCCCCGCATGGGGGCGGGGGGGGCCGGCGGGGGGAGGGCAGGCCGGGTGCGCGTGCCCGCTTTGCGCTCCGCGCTGGGGCTCCGTGAGGAGGTGAGTGGCGGCGGCGGCGGCGGGTCGGGCGGCCGAGGCGGCGGCCGGGGGGCGGAGCGGCGCTGCGCGGCGGGGGCCTGAGAGCCCGCCGCCCCCCACCTCTGCCTGCCGCACGCACGCAGCGGAGACCCCCTCCCCCCACCCGGCGCGGCCCGTCCCCGCCCCGCCGGAGGGGGGGCCGCCGCCGCCGCCGGCGCCCCCCGCAGAGGCGCTGCCCGCCGCCGACGCTGGGTCAGGCTGTCAGGGCGCCGCCGCCGCCGCCCCCCGCCGCATCCTCCCCTCGCCCCTCTTTATCCCCGGCCCCGCGCGCTGCCCTGTCATTCATTTGTCACTCTCCCCGCTCCCATTTTCCCCCCTCGCCCCGTCTCCTGCTCCTTCCGCCGTTGTTTGCTTTCCTGCCCCGTCCCTTTCTCTTCCTCCATCTATTTTTATCTTCTTTTCATACCCTTTTGCCATCCCCCTCCTTATCCTCGTCCTCCTCTCCCCACGCCTGCCGTTCCTCTTCACTTTTTCTGGGTGCTTGTGTGTGTTTCAGGCCTTCAAGGAAAAGTTGCAAACTCCCAAGTTGTTGTTTTTTTGGCTACATTTGAGGGAGCAGGTGCTGAAAGGAGGGAGCTATGTAGGAGGTGCCTGGGCGCTCAGGGAGGTTTCAAGGAGGTAAATGGAGAGGATGTGGGAATGGAAGGGGTAGACTTGTCAGTCCTCTTGGGGTATTCCAGGGGAGAGGCTCCAAACCCTCCTTCTGCAGGGAAGGGGGATTGATCACTGTATTTCTTTTCTATAAAGAGGGGGGAAAAAAAAAAAGTGAAGGAAAAAACCAAACAAAACCCAAGCCAGTTGCCCAAGGATGGAGTTTCAGTAGCCAACCACAGCTGGACGCTTGGGGGAAGAGGGTTCGTGCACTCTGGCTCACGTACACATGAAGAGATTCTCCAAATTGTTTGGCTTCACGAAGAGATAAGGCCAGTTGAGCTCAATGTTTCTAAAGGTGGGCCGTGTGTGATGAAACCCAACTTTTTTTAAAGTGTAGCAGATTTCATTTTTATGGCCAAATGATAGCTTGACCCAGTTGTTATCCAATCAAAGGGCATTTTTTTGAATGTCTCTTTGTGGCACAACAGCCAACGCAAAAATGATGGCGGCTTACAATGGCGGTACGTCTGCAGCAGCAGCAGGTCACCACCACCACCATCACCACCACCTTCCTCACCTCCCTCCTCCTCACCTCCATCACCACCACCACCCTCAACATCACTTGCATCCAGGCTCTGCGGCTGCGGTACATCCCGTACAGCAGCATGCCTCTTCGGCAGCTGCGGCTGCGGCAGCTGCGGCCGCAGCCGCGGCAATGTTAAACCCAGGGCAGCAGCAGCCATATTTCCCATCACCGGCACCGGGTCAGGCCCCTGGACCAGCTGCAGCAGCCCCAGCTCAGGTACAAGCTGCAGCAGCTGCTGCAGTTAAAGCGCACCATCATCAGCACTCACAACATCCACAACAGCAACTGGACATTGAGCCGGACAGACCTATTGGATATGGAGCCTTTGGTGTTGTCTGGTGAGTAAAGAAAAAAACGGAAATGATTTTTCCTTTTCATTTTTTACCAGATCATAATTCATTCTTGTTTTTGTCATTTGAATCAGAATATAAGAAAGCTGCTTACTACAAATTTTTTTGCTGGTTCTTCTCTGTTCTTAGAAAGTTGGCTTCACTTGTTTTTGTTGGCAGAACGAGGTTTAGAGTGGTGAAGAGCAAGCTCTGACTAACAGGCCACACCATCAATCTCTTTTGAGACAAATGCAACATGTTGATAGACCTTCCAAGCATTTTATTAGAATATGTATGTTGTGTAGTTAAGCTGTGCTTCTTGAAGTCTCAGGTTAACAAATGAGCATTAGAATATATGTTTTGACATGACGTAAGAGTTAGAAATTAAAAGCGTATGAAAATGTCTTCCTTCTTCAGTCACCTGTCAAGGTCTTTGTCTAAGAGACTGTTTGGCCTATATGCTACCCGAAACAGAATATCTGAACTTTGCTCTCCTCTCGTAAATGTAAATGGGATTTTCTGTCTTACTGTAGTACTGCCTACAGTCCTTTTATTCTCCCAGCCCCTCTTTCAGAGGATTTTGTCAGTGGAGCGTAATCTCTTCTAATGTATTTTCTGACCACCTTAATATAATGTATATAATTATTGCTCTTCAGGATCACTGAAGCAAAACTGGCATGAGGGTTGGTGGGGTTTTTTTTTCTATTTTTATGAACGGTTGTCAGTTTACCCTATTCTGAAATGTTCATTAGAAACATGAACGATGCCTTGGTGGTGTTTTTGAGAGCAAGCGTGCTGTGGCACACTTCCTGTATTGCAAAGTTTGAAGTGTGCAACTGTGTCATGTCTCTACAGAACTTTCCACAGCATTCAGTCAAGATGACTTTCTGTGATGGTTAAGGAGTTTTGCTTTTGGTACTGTTCGTATTTTAATTTTACTGAGGTAGAAGTATTATCTGGCTGGGATTGCAGTCTCTACCAGCATACGGTGGCAAAGTGCTTTTGCACGACAGGCCTAACAAGAGCAAGACACACTATTCCTTTGTCCCAGCCCTTAAAGTTGGTCATTCGTAACTAGACCAGTATTTGTAATAAAAGCATATTTTCTGAGAAGTCTGAACAAGCTGCACAAACTAGGCGTCGGTTAATGTTACAGTTGTTCTTGTGTCCCTTAATTCAGAAGGCCTAGGGAGTTAATTTAAATACTAAGTTTTCAAAGTCAGAGGGGTGCTGTTGTACAGTTAGCGCTGCTGTGTTCTAGATACGGTACAGTATAAAAAAGTTGATGGAAAAGAATGAAAACTGACAAGAAATCTGCTGTAAAAAATTATCTAAAGATTATTTCCATCTGTTCATATATTTTTGATAAAGTGTGTAATTTTTTAAACTTAATTGTTACAGGCTTGCTTAAATTTAGATTGTTATGTAAGATCAGACCTTGTTATTGTTTCTACAAGCATTTTGTTTACTTGTTTATATTTCCTAGGTCTTTATTTTCTCAGTTTTATTTGCAGAAAAGTAAGGTGAAGAGGGAGATGTGCTTTCATAATATTCAATAGAATAAAAGGTCAAGCTTGCATATTTAAATATAATATCATTAAGAATGATGAGGGGAAAAAAGAAGCGTAGGAAGAAGAAGGGCCTGTTCTTGACTGACATCGGGTAGAATGGTGACAGAAGAGTCCCCCCATCCCAAGACCCCTGACCGAGCAACTGCATCCACACAAGCAGGAATTGCCCCTAGTGGGACTATGCTTGCGAAGCTGTAACTACAGCTTTGGCTTCAAGATAAAAACAGCTTTTAAAAAAAAAAAAAAAAGAGGGAGGTTGTTGAATAAAATAAAAGCAGAAGCTTGGAGGTCAGATCTCCTTTACTAAAGCTATAAGGCTACGAAGGCTGAGAGTGTAATTTGCTGAAATTTGGTTCCTCTTTGCTCATGTATATGTGAATTCAGTGGTCACTGTTAGGCTTGGCATTTCATATTAACTTCTGCGAGTGCATGCAGACTGAATTTAAGAGTTTGTAAGCAATAATTAAACTGAATTTTAGATTTCATTCAAAATGTAAAAGAATGCCTGTGTAATTTAATTTTAGCTGTGTGAGAGAATGCAACTGAACATAAACATTCATTAGGATATTTATGGTTTAAGTTGACTTAGACATGAAAAATGCATACTTTGGTACAGAATTTTCAGTAACGAAAGGCCTAAGCTAATTTTGAAGAAGGATTCTCTCGCTTATCTGTATCTCTTTCTGAGCATGTATGGGCACTAATAGATAACTGAAAAGTTCATATCTGTACTTCTGTGGGAAATGGATATTATTCTACAGCCAGTTTGAGTATTTGAAGAAGTAGTCTTTCATCTTGCTACTCAGATGTGTCGTTGCATTGTCTAGAAAGATAGAACTTATCCTGCAGTTAAGTTTAGGTCGTCGAATAAGTAATGAGTAGTGTGCGGTATTGAGTTTCCTGTTAGCTTACTGAGAGTGATTTTGACTTGGCAGTTGAATTAGCATTTGTCGTTAGTTCATTTGTCGTTAGTTCATTTGTCTGGTACTTCATGACGTTTCGGGGTAGCAAATGTGCTGCTGGAGTTCGTCACTCATGAAGCATCATGCTTCAGCATTTTCCTTATTAACCCATGCATGCTTGTATTGCTGCTGCTAGTATTTGTATACACAAGCTGTATCCTTGCTCATCTAGTCACCATTACGTCTTAAATCAACTGTCCTGGGCACGTCATCTCTTTCGACTCCATGTAGATTTTAAAGTGAACTTAACACGAGCTGTCAAAGTAGAAAATAATCTCTTGAACAGTTGGCAACAAATTGCTATATTTATCCATTTTCATTGTGCTTTAACATAAAGATGTGCATATTAATGCAATACCAAAGCTTGGTGTTTCTGAACTGTGGCAAAAGAGGGGGGGGGGGAAGTTGCTGAAGCAGTAGGTACCTCCCCCAGGTTCTGCAGATTTGCTTAACTCTGCTCTTGTTTGGCAAATTGCCACAAACCAAGTTGCGTACCTAATTTGCTGAAGACAGAGCAATTTGCTCTGGAAGTATCCACTGTTAACGCATTCTTAAAGTATTGAAAAAAATACCGATTGTAGTTTCAGCGACAAACTCTGTTTGTGCCCCATGTTTCAAATTGTCTATCTGATTTTTGGAAGTCTTGTGTATATTCTAAGAATAAGGAGCTGTCCTTTGCAGAAGTGCTCCCTGTTTTGGTGGGGAGACATGCTGCTGCCATCTGGTGGGATTAATAATAATGATGATGATAATAATAATAATAATAATTATTATTATTATTTCATGGAACCTGCCAGGGCTCATAGGTTTTTGAGTGAGGGCTGAAGCCTTAATACCTCTGCAAGAGGCTTTCATGCTGTTTTCATGCAGGATTCCTAGACCAGTGAAGAGGAACTGCAACTTCTGTGGAGGTAGACAGGGAATAATTACTGTGGTGCTGGTTCAAGTTGCTAACATTGCCGCTGAAATTTTGTGAAAATGTCTTGTTGGTTGTAATATATCAACTCCCATGGGATAAGAAGCTATGACTCTGTAAGGTGTGTGGGGATTGTATTTGTCTTACATGTGTCTCTAATTTGGAAAAGTTATTGTCATTCATCAAAGATTGTGAAATCAACCAATCTGTTTTATTATTATCAAAACTGTTAAAAGGCACCTCTGTGGGGAATCTGTTACAAATGACAATGGAAAACAGTAAATGAATTTTTTTTTTTTAGTCCCGATTTACACATTTTTAAATTGCAGTGTGGTTTTTAATGTATTTGCTTCTAATACTTTTTATTCAGAAAGTCAAACAGCAGTATAAAGTTCCAAATAGTTTGGCTGTTGATGTTGAGATAGGATATTATGTACAGGCTGACAGAACTTTTAAAGGCAGGAATAATTTAGCCTAAATCTACTGTTCATTCCTGGCCTTCAAAGGCCTGAAATCACTAAAATTACTGCTAAATAAAAATTGAAAGAATATTGCATACAGTTGATTGTTGCCTGGACCCTAGAACTATTTTAAGAAGGTTTTATCACTGTAGTGATACTAAGCACAGCAGTAGGAAAGATGTTTCTAGGATAAACTGATAATCTCCTGACTGTTACTTTAAAGGAACGTGTCATGCTGAGCGAGTATGCAATATAGATAATTTGTTTTGGACTAAGTTGCTAGAACGTATATTAGGGGAAAAAAAAAGATGTTACAGCTTAAAAGAAGTATGCATAATGGCAGAATAAGTTCCCCTTGTGATGTCTGATACTGCTGTGAGCCACACTGATGTTTTGCATCGTTAATGCAAATAATAATGCAAAAGTCCAGTCTGGTAAGCATGAAAAGTTTAGAAAAAGCTGAATTATGCAAATTTGTTTTATGAAACCCTAAGACTTTTGGTGTGAGCGATTTTTTTGTAGACTAAAGCTGTTTGTATAATGGTCTTTTTCCAGTGCCTCAAAAGTTACCTGCTAGTGGAAGACGTAACTTGAACGTTAGGAAAATGTCCCACGTTAATTAGCATTTAGATGGACAATTGTTGGCTTTGCTTTAAACGATTTCATCTGACATTTTGTATTCATCTAAAAGGAATTGTTATTCATCAAAAAAATACAAAGGGACTCTAAAGTTTATCCTGGCACTCTCATTGTGAGTGAGACTGAGCATAAATGGAGAACTGTAAGCAGGAAGTGATTTCTCTGGTAGATGGAACAGAATATCCACCGGAATTGGATAAACAGTCTCTGAAGCAGTAATCCACACCAATAATGTTATCTGGAGAGAGAATCCCTACAAAACATTCAAACTGAGCAAATCCAAGAGAAATCCAAAGAGCCTTTTAAAGTTCTGATACTGCAGCTGGCTAAGATGCACCAGCAGAACTAACCAAGAATATAACCCAGGGTTTTTCTTTAAGAGTGGAAAACATCTACAGTGTGGTATATTGATTTTTGGTGTCGTGAAATTTGCCTTTAGTAACGGGCAATAAAAATGTTTAAAATTAATAAATACAATGGTCAGAAATAGCTTCAAAAAAACCCCAAACCTTCCAGGATCTTTGGAGGACTTGGCTGTCTGCATTGACTGTTGTGTTTAGCATTGCTGATGACTGTCACTCATCTAGGTAAATATGAAACTTTCCATACAAATGATGCATCTGCTTTGTCTGCATAGACTGTAACAGAAAAACGTGAACACAAATTTCCCGTTAGAAAAGATTACCGCTGTTTAGTTCTTTCCAGTTCCAGTATGCAAACACCTTTCCATGAGAAGCTGTGATATAAATGTCATTATAATTGCCTGACCCCTTATGGGTGACATTTTTAAATAATGTTGCCTTGCACTGTTCAGCTGGGTAGAGCCTCTGTACTACTGGTAGCCTGTCTTGACTGGGCTGTGGGAAGCGGACAGAACCATTCCAGACAGGAGAACTGCATTGGATACTGGGTTTTTTGGTTTTCCACTTGTTGTGTTATACTTCAGTGAGTTTTTCTGTTGTCTGGGATGCCTGATGCAGATAGGCAGTGATTTCCGAAGAAAGAGACTAAGTCGTTTTTATCCAGTTATTTCTTGGAGGAAACCATGAGGTTGCCTAAGGCAAAAGAGGCAGTACCAGCAACCGGCGCTTTACAGAGCAGAGTTTGTATTGTGTTTCACACTTACCATCATCATTTAAGGATCTGCAGGTGATTATCTTTAATCACTATGTCAATATTTTTTAAAGGATTGCTTTATCTAAATTGGATTCTGACACTCATTGTGAAGAAATACAGTACAACAATGACGTTATTCAGGTTTTTTTATGTGGGAAATTTTGCAAAACTTGTATGTTTAAGTTGGGGCCTTGTAACTTTTCAAATTTCATGAAGAGAAAAATTCTCTTAAGATTTAAATGACTGTTCCCCAAATGTGCTGAATTAAATGAAATGGATATAATAACTGCTTGCATTTAAATTAGACATTGGGAATTAGGTGAAATTCTATCTGAGTAATATACTTGATTGTTCATTATTGTCTTGTAGGATGATGCAAGAAGGAAGGAATGTGGATAAGATTTTTTTCTTCAAAGTTGGGCGAGGACCATTTTGGATAAATTAGTTCACTGTGAATTATGCCAAGGTCAGCATTTCACAGGTCACTTGAAATGCACGTTGTTTTGCAGCACCTGCAAATCTTGATGTTGTTTGTATCCAATATAACTGTATGCTGATAATACAGTTAGATCATGCTAGCATTCAGTATTTTCTCTTTCCTCTGAATTCTGCAAATGTTACAGCAGAACAGCTTGTGACTGGATCTACAGTCTAATATTGATTTTTCAGAAGACGTATTTCAGATGTTCCTTTCCCCTCTCCCCCGCCCATACTCTCACCTTTTTTTAAGAGCGTGTTTAAATTGTCCATTTTGCTAATCGGGAAACATAAAGGGCTGTAGCGTTCATAAACGGGTGCAGGTGTAAGAATGCATACCCATTGTACGTGATCAAACAGAGCAGTAAATACAGGCAATAACAAGCGTGTGCCTTGTGTGAGGCTGCTTGATGTCGCTAGGCTGCCTGATTTCTTGGGGAAACAATGGGATTGAGAGTGAAAATAGCTTTGGGCAGGTAAAGTAGAAGGAAGCCTTTGGGATATGTTTGAAGTGTTTTTTGATGGCTTGTAAGGGTTGTATCTGGGTCTCATGTATCTTTAATCCTCTGGAAAGTTCTGCCTTCTAGTCTGGGATACGTAACATTCAGCTTATCATATGAGAAGTTGTATAGAGCTTACTTAAACTGAATTTGTGTTTATTAAAATGAACAATAATTTGTTAATTTAATTGGTAGTGTTTTTTAAAGTGGCATATTAAAAAATCCACAAAGAACTGTAATTTAAATGTTAGAAAATAAGCAAATTGAGAAGCTGGCTTAGTCTGCAAAACTGAGCATGGATGAATGAGTTTTATGATGGAGGGAGATGTTTGGGGGAATACTACTGTATTTTAGGTTAAACTATTAATGTAGGCTCCTGTATGTAAGTAGACCCATCTGTTCTGTATTTGAGGGTTAGCTTTTGAAGTCCTGTTTGTCTGAGTTGTTCGTAAGCAAATACTGAACAGTAGCTGTACTACTAGATTTTGTGTACCAACAAGGTCTAGCTCCCCCTTTTTTTTATATGAAGTTTTGGTTACTTGAGCACAAGCATGCCTTTGGTTTCTTAATAAGAAGAGTTGCAGTGGAGCAATCGAGTCCTCTTTTTACACAGAATGTGAAAAATTTTCCTCTTCCTATTTTTGAAAGATTGAAATGGCACATAGGGAATGCTACAATCTTCTTGCATGATCCGGGCATAATTTAGTTGGGTGGAGTGTGCAGCCGGGTTGCAACGTTTAATCAGTTTACATCTGCATTCTGCTTGGTCTAACAAATGCTCTCCATGCTGACTACTGGTGGCCACCCCTGTAACCGTTCCGGCGTTCACAATTGCTTGGTAACGCTTGTGTTCTCATACAGTACTCGCTATAAGGCAGGCTGAAGTAACATTAATTACTTGCTAGTAGCAAGCATATGTTACAGGACTGTTCTGACTGGTCCAAATAGAGTTTCAGCTGAGACAAAGAATAATTTTTTTTCTGCCTTTGTTGGTTGTACTTTTGCTGTATTTAGATTTCTGTTAGTCTGATTTCTCTGCTTATTTCCTCAGTCTGGAGATTTCCTGAAAATAGAACTGGCTACTTTGTTTGACTTTGTTGAAAAATGAAAGTCCTTGGAACAGAGAATAAGATGATACAGGGGCAATGTAGATTTTAAAATCATTCCGGAATATGAGAGGTAATGTAAAAAGTAGGATCTGTACTCAGAATAGCTTCTAGGGTTTACTGAAACCCATTTATTTCTGGTCAAAAGAATTCAATAAGAAGCAGCTTGGCTCAGTTACTGCAATTTCCTCTGTAACCTTTAGAATCTAAGAGTAAGCACTTGATTAAAGATTAAGTTATAAATATTATTACGAGAGTAATCTATCTGAAAATGTTTGGATTTTTTTCCTGAAATTCAAGTACGTGGTATGCCTGGTACTTACTTAATAGCTGATGTCCTTTTTAAGTTTCTATAACAGATTATTTAATGTGTGTGATCAATGACTATGTCCTCTATTGCTTAGTACCAAGTATTTACAATGATATAATCTCTTTCTGTAACCAAAATATAGTTTCAGTTTCCAAGTGGTAGCTTGGATTTATGCCAGTTTGAGTCTGTCCTAAATTACCTGTAAAGTTGGGAAATCTTTAAAGTAATAAATAATTTTTTTTAGGTAATGGAGCTTTAGTGTTGATTACACTAGTAAATGGAGTCATTAGCACTGATGTAAACTGTTGAGTTTGGAGTTGTATGGATCTCCTCCCATGCTACCCCTTGTGGAAATAACAGCATATGGTTGTGTGTGTGCTGGAGATGGATGGGAGCAGAAGCCTGTGGAGCTGAGGAGTGAGAGCTTCTAAGAGGAGAGACTTGGGATGGGGATGTGTTAACTGGGAATGCAGGATGGAGGAAATGGGAGAATCCCTGCTGCATGTGAAATATTCCATTGGCCAGGGCCAGAACTCTGTCTTCCATCTGTCACTGATGACATTCCTCAAAGACGACAGTTATCTTGTCTGGGTTGGAACAGTGCAGACGGGTTTTCAAACACAGGAAAAAGCTTTACAGCTCTCGAAGTTGTCTAATGTGGATGTGTTCAGCTGTTCTACAAACAGTTAAGTGCAGTCGGAATGGACAAAGCCCCGGTGGTGTTATTTGAAAATGCATCACAAAGCAGATGCTTTATTGTGAGTCCAGCTAACTATTACATCCAATTTTGTAAAAGTAGACCCCTGAGTGAGGGAGAGGTGCTTAAATGAAAGTGGCTTATGACAGGCAGTACATATATGTATGTAAAGAATAGAGGCTTATGTGGTTAATGCATTTATTTATTGATAATGGTATTTGACCATAATAAGCAGTAACAAGGAAAAAGTGAATGCAAGTGGTAGTGGATGGGATGAGTAGTGAATGGGGCAGTAGCTAAAGGTGGTACAAACCATAGCAATTATCTGCTGTCTAAATGCAGAGAGGTTATAAAAATTAATTTTGTTGTTGTAGCAGTAAGCCATGCTTTTAAAAAAAAATAACATAGGTAACATATTTTCTTTAATCCCTGCCCCCCCCCGCCATGTTCTGACTGTCCTTTTCATCACCTCCACCCCTTTTTCTTATTTTCCAGTACTATCTGTGGTGCTTTGTATGAAGTGCCGCTTATCACCAGCATGTTTGAATGAAGACAATAGTGTTTAGATACGAGGGCTAAATTGTAGAAAATAATTACTGCTTCTCTGTGGAAATCACTAGAGCTCCATCCATAGTGCATTGTAGAAGTAACCTGAAAAAGTGCAAAGTCATCTGCTCTACGAAAATATTTGGCATTCCTTAGTATGTCACATATGCCCTACGAATGGGCTACAGACTGGCCTGTGGATGTACGATGTGTGCAAATACTGGTGATTCAAGCAGGCAGATCACAGAACTGTGTATCTTTTAGGGAGATCCCCAACTCACCTGTGGGCAGAAATGCCCTAACTTTGCCAAAGTGTAATATATTAAAGTTTTTAAGGTATTTATACTTTTAATACTTGGTTATATATTGTAAAGGACACTGAGAACTTTGATCAATGAAATTGTCAGCACATTTTTCTAGGTTTCAGAGTTCCGCAATTTTTCTGCAAGTTGCCTACTGGGAGTTTCAGTAATCATGGAAGAAGTGGCAGTTGTGTTCAACGGAGCTCAGCTGTGTGATGTGTGAGTGCATACAGCAAGGTACGAGTGCAGTGTTAGAGTACAGGAGTGCATAGAGCTTCACAGGAGAGGGAACAGACCAGACAAACTGCATTAGGTGCATACAGCCTTTTACCAAAATGCACTGGTGTTCAGTACACCAAAACACCAGAACAATCTGGACTTAATTTTACTATTTAAACCTGTATCTTCTTTTGCTTTGTGAGAGTGATGGGTAAATGAAGGTAGACTTTTATCAGCCTTGATATTAAATAACTTCCATGGCTATGGCTGACTTTGGAACATAGCCATGTACAGTGTTTAAAAGTGCTTAGTAAGAATTTGAGCTTTAATCATGAGGGCTGTAGCAGATCAGCGTGTCCTAGTAGTATCATTCTTTAATTTCCTGATGGAGTATTTTTCTACAAAGGCTTGGAAGCATATGTGTGTGAGTGGAATTTTTATACTGTTTATAATGTTAGATATAACACCAGAATGGTTGTAGCAGAATAGTTTTCTAGAATACGTACTTTGATAGATTATCTTCTGTTTTTTCTTTAATTTTCTTAGAACGTGGTATGATGGTATTTATATATAAACTTGAAAAAAATAAATTCAGAGCTTTCTGTTCAAGAAATTCTTGCAGAAAATTTTGTTTAAAAGTAAAATATGCTGGGAAATGTAGGAATCCTTGGACTCTAGAGAAGGATTTTCTTTCTCCCATTCTCTTTCATATGCAAATATATTTTAACAGGTGCAAACAAATTGCTCACCAGAGAAACTGGTGGTTTAGTTTCCTTGTGACTTTGGAATGGTGCTATTCCAAATTTTAAGCCTAAATCTACTCCTGGTTTCACAGCAATATTTTTCTTCATTATTCTGGCACCACCAGGCGGTGCTCTTATGGTTTTCTTCATTTTGTAAGTTAAATATAGTGTCGGAATAGAGCGTTTGCTTAATGGCAGCAATAAAGTTGAGGATGGTATTGAACTGATGGTCAAATAGTTATTCTGGCTTTGATCTACATTATTTCTTTTTTTTCTGAAAAGCTACTGATTTTCCCTTCTCTCTTGAAAGTGTACATAGAGTATTTAATTTCAGATAATGCATTTTATTATTTTATTTAATATACATTCTTATAACTATTGAAGAATATTTGTCTATTCATAGCAAAACTTATTCTATAAAGGTAGTAGCAATTTTCAGAAATGAGCAATCTTCTTCATGTGAAGTAATTGCCAAGATCTGTACTAGCACTTGTTGAGCTCTGCAAATGAGACTTGAAAGCCAATCTAGTTGTAGATTAGAAAGGAGAGAGTCTAGCATGTGGCCTGGGTCAGTGGACTTTGTTTCACTGAAAACCATTTTATTTTTCTTCTAACTGTTTTGGTTCCTAATTAATAGGTTAAGATTTATTACAGGAAATACAGGAGAAATTCTATCACAGGCCATTTTGAACCCTTTTAATTTGGATATGGCACTTCTGTCTGGAGTGGAAGCTCACAGTGCACTGACTTTTGGATAGATGTGTATGTCTTTCTGTCTTTTAATACAATACTTTCTAGCTTCTTCCTGCCTTTGTTTTTAAAAGCTCTTGACAACCGGTATGAAACTAAATAAGAGCTTTTTCCCCCCTCCAGAGCTTACATAGTAAGCAGAACAAAAGCATTGTTAAAAAGGCTGTTCTTATACAGCAGTGTAACTTTTCTTTGGATATTTCTGTAAATTCTTATTGGTCCATTTACTTCAGACCTCTTATTTGGAGGGAGAATATCTTGCAGGTAAGCTTTACAGAAGAAGGAAAAGAAGATACCAGTTATTCCCAGACTGCTTGTGATCCATCTTTCTTAATTTTATCAGTTCCTAGGCTAGCTTTTTTAGGTAAAATGAAGAGAATTTTCTGAATCTCTTAGTGGTTTCTGACTCAGTCCTGTGTGCTCCCCAAGTGCTTTTGAAATCCTGCAGACCAGACCTCCTTGATGTTGATTTGTAGCTTGTGGGTATGTTGATGAAGCAAAATTATTATTCTTGTTAATTGTTCTGATTGAAGGGACGTGGATCAAACAGGTCATGGAAATACATGATATTCATAAAATTAATATGCATAATGTAATACTGCACAAGGTTACAAATGTAGACTGTATAGAGTACTTCGCATCCAAGCGTGCCTTAACTTCAGTTACTGCATCTGGCTTGAGCTGTGGCTAACAGTTTAGAAAGGTGCATCTGCAAACTAGCTCTTAACTCTCTGTGTAGATTTAAAAAAAAAAAAAAAAGACATTCAAAACAATACAAGAAAAATTTAGATGCTGGGTTGTTTTTTTTTAATAAAAGTGAGGAGTCTTCCATTCAATTAGCATTTTTCAAGTCGTGAGTCCTATTTCAATTGCAAGGATGTATCCAGAACAAGCAAGAGTAGACACAGGCTGAAAGTGATGCCTTAGAAAATTAAGATCTGCCAGTAGTTTTGTCCTCGTAAGTCACCGTTCTGGAAACTGATCTTGTTAACATGATGTACAGCTAAAGGACAATGGAGTTCAAGGGTTTATCTTTTCATGTAGTTCAGCATATGTAAATGAAAAAAAAACCAAACACCAAAACAACCAAGGGTTGTATCAAGAAAAATACCCAGCTCTTAAAGTGAAATAAACCGAATGAATAGTAACTAGCATCTACCTTATTTTTATGGCTAAATTCAAATTGTTGGGGAGAGAAGCTCCCAAATAATAATTGCTCTTAAATAGGGAAAACTCTGCTTTCCCACATCCCTTATGCCTTTCACTGTTTTGAATTGACCAAATGAATTCACAGTTACTGTCCATGACATTTACAGACTTTTTATATGCCTCATCCTTGCTGACAAGTATTATAAATACCTGATTTGAAAGACTCAGTTTTAATTTAGGAGCTGTATTTGGTTAAGGATGCAGTTTCACAGCCACGTTCTGGCAGCCCATCCACTGTGCCTCAGCTAGCATTCATGTGACAGTGTCCCGAATTGTCAGTCTTCTGTTGACTGCTGCTGTGAATATTCAGATCATGAACTGGAACAAAAGAATATGAAATTAAAACCTGCTAGAATTCTTTTCAGGTTTAAATCTTAAAGTGTTTATCTTCTCCGTATAGATCCAGACTGCTTCTGGAGAGGGAGAGTCTCAGTGCATGTTCTGTGGAATACTTCTGTGTCAGTGCCTAAAGAACAACTAGCACAGATCCTGCATGCTGTTAGTCTTTATGCATAAGTATTCTAACGCAGAATGTCATAAAGCAATACTGATAGGCAAAAATATTTTTTAAAAAAACCTATTTTACAATAGTTCACTTAATTTAAGTGAATGAGGGTTCTACCTAACAGCTTAACTAAAAGCAGGTTTTTAATTATGAAGTGGAAAGTACCTTTTATTTGTTTTTTAAGTTATTATAGATAGCTCAAGGTATCAAAGTGCTTTTCTGAGCCTATTTGCTCATTGATTGTATTTGAAAAGTCAGGGTTAAGGTCTTCCACTGTGCTCTTGACAGCAGGGCATTGACATACTTGCCCAAGCCCATAATCTGAATTGCTGCTTTCCTTTTGCCCCTGATGAAGGAGAAAAGCATTTACCTTTTTTAGATTCTTATTGTTTATTGTTTTCTGAAGCAGTTGAAGAAAAGTAGGTGAATGTTGACAGAATAGGGACCAGCCTTGACCTACTTGTGGCTTTTTCTCTGATCTCTTGTCTTGGGCATGCCACCTTGTCATTTTTATGCTACTGTTTACTCATCTAAAGGCTCTTCTAAAACATTAAGAAGTGACGGGTGTTTGGTAATTTGAATATTAAATGTATATATCATCACTCCCACAGAAGATTTTGACACCTATCATATGACCCAGTAAAGGGAATCCTTCTGTAATCATTTTTATTTCATACTGTTTAAACTTTGGGTTTGAAGTGTTTTAGAGCCATTAATTTCATTCCCCTTTGAAATTCTGCATTTTCTTCCAAGAGTCCAAGGCTGGAATTACACCCATGGTAGTGATTTATGTTATCACAAGGTTTTTGGCTGACTCAGAATAGAGTAACATATATTAGGATTTTTGTGTCAGTTCATGGAGATGATTTAAAACTAAATATAGCTTTGAAACTAATAGGTAAGACAAGAGCCCTGCAGGTCTGACTTCAGCGTTTCTTTGGATGAAGTTGTGAAACCAAGACTGCTATGTAGGATATAAATTAGTTTGGTTTATAACATTCCAGGTTGGTACTGGGTGGAGGGGGGGTGGGGGAGAAGCACACTTTCCTTGAAGAACCTGTGATATTTTAAACAGTGATCTAAGATTACCTATTGTGGTCAAATTTTAAAAGGGGGGAAAAAAGGGCAAGTATCACTGAAGCTGTGCTGTCTTCTTGAGTGTGCAGTCTCCTCCACCGCCTGCTTCTTGTACCTGTTTACTTGGGCACTAGTACCATGAGATTAACAGGGTTGGTTGGGTTTTTAGTTTTTAGACTGCTAACAAGTCTTGTAGACATTTACTAATATAAAAACCCCAAAATTTTCAACAATGTGCAGGGGTACCATCCTGACACCGTCAGCACTCGGAGAGGAACAGGGGACAAGGCCTTTCAATAAACCTTTGAACTTTGCTACTCCGTCTTATGACACCTTCTATAACTCAAGCCAGTGGCTTTACCCTGGCCAGTAAGCGTATCATACCTTCAGGTCCTGATCAAATGTATTAAATGAAGACATAAAGCTAACGTGATAAATATTATGGAAAGATGAGATTAAAGGAGGAAGACCATTCTGAGTGATCTCTCCTTATTTGTGAATGCCAGTAAAAGAAGTGTGTGACATGTTTGTTTAGCAATAGAAAACACACTGCACATCAGCCAACAGAGCTGCAGTAACATATCTTTCATTTTATACCTGAAGTACATTTGTATTTTAATCTCTGAGGATTTGGTATGGTTGATGTTATCACTTATTAATGTTTCAGTTATTGATCCTTATAATGAATTTATTACTCAGTTCTACTTTAATCTGAAAATATTATCCTGAAAAAGGAAACAAAAATAAAGTCAGCAATAGAGACCAGCAAAAATCAGTCAATAAAGTCATCAAAAGAGTTCAGCAAAAATCAGTCATCACTGTTTTGACACAGATAATTTATTTTGTTCCTGTATTATTATGCAATTATTAAACATTTGGATAGACTTCAAAAATTTCTCAGTTCTGAAGTTAGACGTGCATTCACTGGCTTTAACAAATCATCTGAAAAGGTATGCTTTGCCTTGGATGAGCATTAGATATAATACTGGCATTGTGATACTGTCCTGTCTTGCAAAAAACCCTAATGATTTGTTTGAGTGACGGTCATATACTTTATCACAGTTGCAAAGGGGGTCACATTAAGTCTTGGGAAGTGTTACAAAGGTAGAAGGTTAAGGTTAAAGGACTTGAACTTTGACAAGAACAATACTGACTGGCAAATGCTCAATACCAAGCAGTTACTTAAAAAATATTTATAGAGAAGGACTTGCTTTTACCTGAAAATTTAGGTTTTGCAAATTTTATGGTATTTCAGTCATTTGAGTAGTAAGCCAAATGATCTCTCATAGAATTATCAACAAGATGAGAAATTGCATTGGTTACACATTCTGCCTGTTGCAGACATGAAGGAATTTTAAAACAAAAAAGGAGTGGTTATGGCTCCAATATAATTGAGACTGTCAAGGAAACAGGTGAAATTTTTACAGCACTCTGAGACTTGATGGTATGTGACAGAGGATGATTCACTTCACTGGTCCATGGTAATGGGAGACTGATGTCTCTTTAAACTCTCTGTTAATAAATTTAAGCCTAATTTATTTATTTATTTTTAATTTTTTTTTTCTTCTTTGCAAGATTGTGGATCTTTCTTAAATCTTCATTAACATATACCAAAACAAAAAGCACTTCTTTCATGTTCCAAAACTATCCCATAGCCCTAAAGCATCTTCTGGACTTTTGGATTATACAGGTTATGAGTTTATTTCACATTTGTGTTTTGACATGTCCTTTCTGTTCCTACAGTAATTCAAAGAAGGAATGACTGTGCAGTGTTGATCACATGGAAAGCTTTACACAGGAAAAAAAATAGCAGCAGTTTACAGTAATCTACCTCAGTAAAACGTACTGAGGAAGCATGAGAAAAACTGATGTCTGGTTGCCTTGTACTCAATGACGAGGAAGCTGCCATTAGTGTAGTTGGGCTCTTTACCACCATTGTCAAAGTGTATAAAGTATTATCTTCAGTTTGAGTGGCCATTGTGAGAAAAAGCTGTATTGTCTCTGGAAGAGGTAGCACTAAAAGAACTTTTGCCAGATAATGCTGTTCGTTTTGTTTCTCAGCTCCTAGTTTTGGTTTATTCAGTAGAGGAGGAATTGGGATGTCTCTGGTTAGCGTTTACTTCGGCCGCTGTAAAATGTTGGTGTTAGGCATTACAATACCTTATAAGCTTAATGTATATTTTGAGTAATATTTTAAAGTTCTGTGGTTCTAATATCCATTCCCATTCAAGACAGCTAAATAAAAATACTGTTGTCTGAAATAATTTTTAGTAAAGGGAATGGAAGAGTGAGTGACAACTAAGAAGTGTTCTGAGGTGCAGTGCTGTGTTCTGTATTATTGTAATAAATATTTGTATTATAATGAGGAATGGGCAGGATGTAAGTTGAGACTTGAAAGGTCAGTAAATAAGATTTGCCTCTTCCAGGTAAAAATCTTCATGAATGTTCATACATTTATCTCTACTAGAGAATTTGAGGAGATGAATATAAATAGCGGTATTTCATAAAATTAAAAGGTACTGTGAGCCTCATACAACAAACGTATCAAAGTCCTGAGGCTTAATACTTAGCCAACAGATACAACTATTTCCCTCAGTGGTAGCAGATGACACTGGAGTGTAATTACTTTGGAGCAAGGTACTGTGTTTCAAGTATTTGTTGCAGACTTTGGTTTGAATACTCTTCTGATTTTTTTTCAAATGCTGGCAAACAGCCAAGCATGACAGTGGTGAAACGAATGAGTGGCTGAAATATGATAGATTTTACCCGGAAGATGAAGTATTGAGATATTAATTGAGATGAGGTGTGGTGCTGGTTCGCAGTGATTATTGTGTAGCTTCATTGGAGTAATGAGGCAGAAAGGAGTTTAGTCACTATTTTGTTGTTGTTTTGTTTTGTCCCCGTCCCCCCACCTCGGGGAGAAGGTGGTAGGGAGGATGAGAAGCAAGGGAAGGCTGGCACTGAAACTTAAGGTCTTGGGGATGATTATTGTGGGAAACTAGGTATCTATCTAGAGGATATGACCAGAGACTTTATTAACCTACTTTGCTATGAAGGCGCAAAAATATTCTAGGAACTGTGCCAGAGCCTGGAGGCTTGGTGGACATGGAGAAGAAGGTTTCTCATTTGGATTTTCATTTGTTGGCTAGTGGGAATGGGAATAGAGGTCAGTGAATTGGGCCAGGAATGTAGTAGTTCATGTAATTGTGGTATACGCTTTAAAAATAAAGAAGAACGAAGTACAAAAATACATGGAGATTTATATGTTTATTTGACATGTTATTTATTTGTGAACATCACAGAGCTTACAGAGCTATGCCACTGACTGAAAAAAAAAATTGCTTTTATGGAATTAAAAAATATATCCAAATAAATGTTCTATATAGTGTTAATAACTTATTCTAGCTGTGGTTCATATAGGCAGTTGAGAAGTGAATAAAAAGGTCTCAAGCATAGCCAGAAAATTTTGTGTAAATGGGAAAATAAATTTGATTTGGAAAGCAGTTTTAATTTTAAGCTTCCATGAAGGAAGACAAATTAAACATTTTTAAAGATATTAACCATAACAGTATCCCTTTAATTTTCTATCCTTTCTTTTAAGTAAGATACTCTGAATCAATTTTTGTTCAAGGAGACAGATTTCTTGCAGTAATCAGTTTTGCTTTTAGCTCTGATTTTTAAAGAATAACTGATAATGGCGCACATGCTTGAGGGTGTGATTAGAACGCAACATTAAAAGGCTTTTTAGGACATCTATGGTTGAAAAAGGAGCTCTGGAGAGGTCTGCATTTGGCAGCTGAGCAAGATGTGAATAAAGCATACCTTTGAAGTGTGGTATGAAGAACAAGTCACTTAACCCTTTCACATGAAATACCTTTTAGTGAAAATTAAATCTAGGTGTTTTCTTCAGGCTCATTTGAAAATTATCCATTAAATCTGTTAGCTTGTATTCAGTCTTTTCTTTCCCTGAATGAATCCTGTACATCTAAAAAGAATACCTGTCTAAAATATGTATTAGAAAGACTTGGCTATTCGGAGTAACTTAAGAGTACAGGTTTTTTGGAGTGCCTTTGAGTATTTATCCTGTGGAGTATGTTGAGAAAATGTAATGAAATGCTGAGAATGCACAATGGTACTAAGTTAATTAAATTGTCTTTTTTGATAATCTTCTTCAGGAACTTATTTTCTGTTAAGTGTCTTTAAAACACACACAAACCATTGTTCAGACGCAAATTCCTGCATGTAAAACCTACTTCCCTTGCCTAAATTTAGGAAAATATTTAGCTGGTAGAATATATTTTTTAGGTTCCAGATGTCTAAAAGTGTAAGAAATTTTTACTTTAGTCTGTGAACACCTTCACCCAATTTTCATCAGCCCGTATCAGTCTGTAAATGACTTCTTGTCTATTTAATATCAAGTGATCTGTTGTGTGGATGTGCTGAAACTGATGCAAAACGGCATGAAGTTGACCTCCAAAGATGGGCAAAACAGGGCAGAACTATTTGTCAACGAACTGTCGCTTCTGGGTGGAGTACTACTCTTCAGTCTCAATGCAAGCTGATGGGACACTTTGCACTTTAGGTAGGCAACAAAACTTGAAACAAAATGGACATCTGGATGGAAAATCTTTAGTACCATCCCCTCCGCCCCCAGTCGTGCTGAAATTGTTGTGGGAGTTCCCAGCCAGCCCTACGGATTTAGCATACAGACCTGTATTACCTTGCCTCCTGGCCAAAAATACCCCAAAACCAGATAAGCGACCTCTTTTATCCCTCTACCATTTAGACGAAACTCAGCAAATGCTAACTCTTAGTGAAGGCTTCTTAACAAAAACTAGTTGAATCGCAAACATCGAACAGCCAGCGTAATACTGCTTCCTCCGAGAGAGTGGTCTGCGTTTGAACTGTAGCATCTCATCTTCAGCTGCCAGCTGCAGTGGTTCAGGAGAGAAACCAAGTGTTTCCACAGAATACAGACCTTGCTAGGTTATGTCCGCAGTGAAATGCTTTAAGTCTGGTGGTGTTCTTAATGCGGTTTTAATTTTTCCAGAGCTTTGGCTAGTTTTCGTTTTACTTGATCCGTACCAAGACACAGCTCATGCTTCCTATGTTAGTGTCACTTCAGTTGTAAATGAGATATTTTCCCCAAGCATGGACCAGGCTTACTGTAGGTAAGGACCAGGTAAGTGGTGAGCTGAGGAAGAGGAGGAACATTGAAATTTATTAGAACAATCAGGACTCTCTGACTTACTTAAAAGGGGAATTGGAAATAGATTTTTGAAAAGTGTTTGCTATCACCATTCATAAATCAATCACAACGTGTTGCATTTTGCTTGAGTAGACTGAGTAAATAACAGATTCCAAAATACTTTTCCTCTTTCCTGTACTTTTTTTTAATGTTTACCTGTGAAGACTGCTGCACATCTCACCCTTTGCTTCTTGTAACTTACAACATCTTAATTTTGTTAGCTGAAAGTTAACTCTGAGACATTCTCAACACCTCCAGTAACGTATTGTACTACTTAAAAATGGTATAACTAGTCAGCCGTACTCTCAAATTTTAATTAATACAGTGAACATTGACCTGTAAATGAATAACTAATAGTAAATACCACTCTATAGAGTAAACATATCCTTTTGCTTCTTCCTCTGCTTTTTACCCTGACTTGTAATCAGACCAGTGCCTTCAAGTTATATACTGTTCCTTATTTTATTTGTAAATGTGTAGCACGGTCTGGACTCAATTTTGAATGGGTCTTTACAGCACCACTTAAGATCAGAGCCTTAAAAAACAAAACAAAACAAAAACCAAAAATGCAAGCAAACAGACAAAACCAAAAAGACCCCAAAGAGGTGTCTGTTAGATATGCCACTTCACTACATCCATGTTTTTGAGGAAACAAGGGTTTGTATGATAGTTAGCAGTTTAAATTCTTTTTACTTAGTAAAGCAGGGTGTGCCATTCCCAAAAGGCCATAAAGCAAGCTGCTTCCTTACATCGCAAAGGTTTATTTGTAAGTGAAATACACGTCCGAGAGAGGGCAGTGGGCATTGTGTCTTCCGGGGGTTGCGATGCTGCTACATCCTCCGATAGATCTGTGGAGCTCTTGCCTCTGACTGTCATTGCACTGTCTGCATAACTCCTTATTAGTTTTACACTGACCGGTCTTGGATGATTCTGTCTCAAAGTTACATCTAAGTGAAATCAAGGTTTTGCTCAGTGGTATCTCCTCGGCTATCTCTTTCAGTTTGTGTTCATATCATATCTCTGAAAATAAAGAATTCTTTTACCCACTGTTAATATTTCATTTTAGCATCTTTGAAGTATTGCCAGCTGGAGACTGCTGCAGAGCAATAGTGACCTGAAAATCATTAACAGCACATCCATTTCTTAAATATCTCAAAAAAATAACAGCTGTTCTTTTTGATGATGTCTTTTAACAATGAAACCTTTTTCTTTTTTTTCTTGTTTTTTCCATGCTTTTGTGCTAAAAATTCTGCTATCAGTATCAACTTTTACGCAGTGTGTTCTTTCAAACTCTGTTAGAAACAGGTTAATCTTCTGTGCTGCAGCTCCTGGGTGCTCTTTGTAGGCAATAGTTTGCAGCAGGACCCTAAACAGATTTTGTGGAAATTTTTTAAGTTTGTGAACTGCTGGTGAAAATACGTGGTTGCACTTCATAAGTGTCAGTGTTTGTGTTACATGTGTCTGTCTTGTGGGCCCTGATTAGCTACTTAGGGTAAGCAGATATTTAATATAGCTTGCAGGTAGGATAATAAGAAATCATTTAATTTATCTCGAGACTTCTGCCACTGTCCACTCATCCTACATGAGTATGGGATCCACGTCTTGTCAGTGCCTTTCCTCAGTCTGGTGGGTAGGCATCCTCAGATTGGGTATACTTCTCTAACTTCAGCATGATGCTGTGACTTTCTGGTCTGTTGGTTTCCATTTGTTTAGTCTTCCTTAGTGGTGATGGACCTCATGCTGTGAGTTTAAAACAGCCTTCCAGAGAGCTCTGGTCATTGCGATAAAGTGAAGACAACTTGACACTGCACTGCTATAATATTTTCCTCCTTCTAGTAACTTAGCTGTGTGTGGCTTTTCCTTTAAAAATTATCGCTAAAATGATTATGAATATCTCCTTTAAACGAGATTATATCAGCTTTTGCATCTCTTAAACAATGCATGTACAGCCAGAGGGTGAAACACATTATATACCACGCTAATTGCGTGTGTATGCTAAAATTCTCTTGCTGTGAAAAATCCAACAAAAGCAAAACCTAACTCCCTTCTAACGGTAGTGTTCAATTAGCCACCTCTCCTGTTTCTGACTGCAAGGGAAGCCTAAGTCACTCCACTACTAGGACAGGATTTAGTGTGGTTTGTAACATATAGCACTGACTCTCAATTCACACTGTGCAGACATGGGGAGAAAAGGCTCCTGTAAAATTAAAAAATTAGGGTTCTGAAATCAGCAAGCTTTGGTTATCTATAAGCAAGGCTTCGTTTTAGGGTGGTTCCCTGCAGTTAACTGGTAGGGTGAGGCATTTTTGGAGAAACAGTTCATGTGTTGTCTAAGAGCGCCCTAAAAGAGATTAATCCCACCTCTCCCTCTCCTTATTGACTAGACAGAGAGTGAGACTGACTTAGATCATATTTGACATATGCTTAAGCTGTCATTGTTACTGAAAAAGCAGTCTGTCTATCTTCCCCTTTGTCTCAGCTACTTACTTTCCTGCTTTCTGCTTCATTGTGCCAGCACAGCTGTTTGCACGGCCACACGGTGAGCCAGGTCTGGGAGCCCAGCAACAACCATAAACCAGGTTAAGCATGCCACACTTGGAGCCTTAGATTGGAAAACTGGCTTTTAGGCTACTAAAATTAGACAAAATGATTTTGCATTTAAGTAATTTAACTTCCGTTAAGAATTGTCACAAAGCCGTCAGATGTATTTTCTATGCATTGGGGAACACCACCAGTGTCAGTCAGGAACCATTTTGGAAGACGAACTCTTCAGCCTGTGGTCAGAGAAAATACTTCTGTTTATTGGGACAAGGTCACTGGAGAACCTAGAACATCACCTTTGTCCCGTCTCACTTGTATTTGAGCATTTATAATAGTAGAATTCTTAAAGCAGCTACTTTGCTTAAAAACTCCGTATATGTGTATAAATTTCCTTTTTATTCTTAAATAAGAAATCTATTGTTAAATGTGCATACATATATTGTTCTATTTTCTCAATGATTTCACACATTATGTGTGTGCTTTCCCCGCCTCTCCCCTCTGCTACCTAAATAGACTATTAAATGTTGTTAATCTGTTTTTGTCATGTTTTGGTAGGGTTCGTTGCCTGTCAGTACTTCTACAGAGAACAGATACACTGGATCTGATGGCCTGTTCCTGTGTGTAAACTTCATGTACCAAATCAAAGATGTCCTAGATAAGTGATTTGATAAATGCGTACCCTCTCCCTGCCCTTTCACTTCAGTCTTTGGGACCTTTTGGTTTTGTGAACTTTTCTAAAGGATTTTTCATTTCATCCCATGCTCAAATATATTTTGAGATATGCCAAGATGTGACTGATTGCAATATTGTGTACTGAAGAAGTGGCATATTGGGTATGACATGCCCTTGAATATGAGCTGCATTTTTTGTTTAAAAGTGGTATATCAAATATGCTTGGGTGAGCAGCTGAAATGCTTATGGGACCAGGATTGTTATGTATCTTAGAGTAAGGCTTTCTGGAACAAGTCTGCATGATTAAGAGTCAAGTAACTGAGGAAAAAAGTTCTCTAATAAGAAAAACTTGGGAGGTAATCCTATTAAGTCCCCGCCCTTCTGAGAAGTCCTGATGTAAATTTATAGGTATTTTTTACAAACATAAGGGAAGGTTCACTTCCCTCTTATAACAAACTCCATCAGCAGTTTCCCACACTGACCCTGAGAACATTCTTTCATTATCTTGTTTCTGTGTAATAATTGCCATGGAGTAGTCACAAACTTGTTTTTCTACCAGTTGAAACTATAGGACAATGTGTATGCGTTGACCTGGATTCAGAGAGAGAAAAAGTTACTGTTGGCATCGTCTCCACCTTGAAAATTTGCCATGAGCATGGTAGAGAGTTGCTAAAGACTTACAATGCGTAATTGGGAAGGCTAAATGCCTGCAAGGATTCTTTGAGATAAGAATTGTCTTTGAAAACGTTTTAACTAGAGGTCTGGATTGTGTCATTAATCCTTTCTGTAGTTCTATTACTCTTTAAAATTTTATTTTCTGGACTGATTAGCCTGCAATGTAAATAGAAGCTACAGTTTTTGTGAAGTATCTTTTTTCTTTATATGTTTCATGTCAGACTCTTTTTTTTTAACTTTTTTTGTAGTTCTTAATACAAATATGTCTTATTATATTTATGTATAATGAGGAAAAAAAAGTTTTCTGATGGATAGAGGAATGGCCCTTCTACAAAGGGCACTCGTCTGCAATTCAGGAGATGCAGTCCCCGGTTCTGGCTCTGTCCGTAAGCTTCCAGCATGACCGAGGGCCTGGTTTCCTGCTGTACCTGATCTGGTGTAATTGCGAACTACTACCAAAAAAATCGCACTGTCTTGCCCTTTGCCCCAGCCGTGCGCTCGCACAGCTTCCCCTCTGTCCCCTCTAGGGATCGTGCGGCTTTGGGGGGACAAGAAGGATGTTGAGGTGCTGGAGCGTGTCCAGAGAAGGGCAACGAAGCTGGTGAGGGGTCTGGAGCACAAGTCTTATGAGGAGCGGCTGAGGGAACTCGAGGTGTTTAGTCTGGAGAAGAGGAGGCTGAGAGGAGACCTTATCGCTCTCTACAACTACCTGAAAGGGCGTTGTGGCGACGAGGGTGTTGGTCTCTTCTCCCAAGTAACTAGCGATAGGACAAGAGGAAATGGCCTCAAGTTGCACCAGAGGAGTTTTAGATTGGATATTAGGAAAAATTTCTTCACTGAGAGAGTGGTCAGGCATTGGAAGAAGCTGCCCAGGGAGGTGGTGGAGTCGCCATCTCTGGAAGTGTTCAAAAAACATGTGGATGTGGCGCTTCAGGACATGGTTTAGGGGACATGGTGGCGCTGGATTAATGGTTGGACTTGATGATCTTGAAGGTACTTTCCAACCTAGTGATTCTGTGAAATGCCGATCTGCCTGCACGGGATTGCTGGGCTGAAGGGGCTTGCCTTGTGGGCTGCTTGTTGACTATCTCCAATGCTGGCAGGAGGGCAAGGACCAGCAGCGGGTGGGAGCAGGACCCCTCTTCCCGCAGCAGCTCGCAGTTATACAAGATAGCGTAGCGTGAAACCACGCTGCCAGTAAATCACTTGGAGAAGTATGTCCTTATCTAACTTGCCTGTTGAAAGGATAAAAATCTTTTACTTGGGATAGTACCGTTGTATCTATGATGGCATGGAGACACAGGCAGGGCAAGGGCTCGTGTGCCTGCAAGCTTGTCTGCTTCTCGGCACCGGTCTGTTCTGGTGAAACAGGAATACTGGTTGCTCTAGTGAAAAGCGTTACCTGCAAAGTCAGCTTGGTCATTAGTGACACAGTACTGAATTGCTGCTGTAGAGAAAGGTATAAATGTTCTGGTAGGTTTGACTATCTTTTCTTTAAAAGATAAACCAAAAAATACAGTTGTTCTTGTTGTATAATAGGCAGGTTTAGATTTGTTAGTCAATACAGGACTAGATATTACCTCATGAGGTTGAACAGAGCCAAGTGCAGGGTCCTGCACCTGGGTCAGGGCAACCCCCGGTATCAGCACAGGCTGGGGGATGAAGGGATGGAGAGCAGCCCCATGGAGAAGGAGTTGGAGGTCCTGGTGGGTGAAAAGCTGGACATGAGCTGGCAATGTGCGCTTGCAGCTCAGAAGCCAACCGTGCCCTGGGCTGCCCCCAAAGCCGCGTGGCCAGCGGGGCGAGGGAGGGGGTTCTGCCCCTCTGCCCCGCTCTGGGGAGACCCCCCTGCAGTGCTGCGTCCAGCTCTGGGGCCCTCGGCACAGGAGAGACATGGACCTGTTGGAGCGGGGCCAGAGGAGGCCCCAGCAACGCTCCGAGGGCTGGAACAGCTCTGCTGGGAGGACAGGCTGGGAGAGCTGGGGGGGCTCAGCCTGGAGCAGAGAAGGCTCCGGGGAGACCTTCCTGCAGCTGCCGGGGTGAGAGGGGCCTATAAGAAAGGTGGGGACAGACTGTTCAGCATGGCCTGTTGCGACAGGACAAGGGGTAACGGTTTTAAAGTGCAAGAGGGTAGATTTAGACTAGATAGAAGGAAGAAATTTTTCGCAATGTGGGTGGTAAGACCCTGGCCCAGGTTGCCCAGAGGGGTGGTGGATGCCCCATCCTTGGAAATACTCGAAGTAAGGCTGGACGGGGCTCTGGGCAACCTCATCTAGTGGAAGATGTCCCTGCTCCTGGCAGGGGGGCTGGACTAGATGAGCCTTAAAGGTCCCTTCCAACCCAAAGATTCTGTGATTCTGTAGAAGAATTAAACAAGGTGGACTGTAAGTACCTTGCAGCCTTTAGTCCAGAACATGTATAGTACATTCTGGTTAGGTATAGAAAGTTTAACTTTCAACTTAATTGCCAATCTGATGAAGGATTTTGTAAAATTTTGGTGTCTGAAAAAATAAAAAGGAAATATTTAGAGAGGAACATTTCAGTCTCATGTTAAGCATTCAAATATATGTGCATTTTATTTTTTTTTTACAAGAGCCAAAGTCTGAAATAAAACAAATTGTCTTGTTTACCTGTATCTTAATCTCTTTAATTTCATGTTTGCATTTCTTTTCCCTCTTTTTGACTAGAGGGATCATTTTTGTCATGTTTGTAAAAAGGGAGAACTGACCAAACTGGTGTTAGAGGAAACTATTCAAAATAACACATTATCAAATTAAGGAATCTGGAATAGAGAAACAACCTTCTATAATATTTTGGCTATAGTCATCTTGGCTCTTGTAGTCTTGGTATTCCCTGTACCAGTAGATGACACGGCTACAACAAAGAGTTGCTGCAGTTGGTCACCATTTTTTAAGTGGCTGAATCATGAAGGCAATTAGTTTAAGTGGAAATTAATATAAATGTTTTCTTTACTCTTTTACATTCCTCAAAAGTACTAAAAACCTAGTAATGTAACAGGTAGAGCATCTTCCAATAAACTTCTTTGGGTTTTACAAAAGGTGTTGTTTGACAGTTTTTACACCTTAATATCTTACTGCTACTGTGTAGGAAGAGTGCTGAGTGACCCGGGGAGCAGCCGGCCACCGCTGACAGGCCAGAAGCCAACGGCGGAGGTGGTGACCCTGGCTGTATTGAGGAACACGCAGCCAGGCAGCCGGCGTGAGCGTGGGCACATTGTGCTGGAAGACTGGTACTTGCTGTGAAAGCAAAACATGTGACTTGGTTTAGGAGTATTGAAAGTAGATTTTTGCAGTGGTTTATACCGTACAATAAAGATTCCTAAATGATTCAGTGTTGTCACAGAAACATATGGAATCATATAGTTCTTAGAGGCATGATTAAAGCCGAACTAGATATTCCCCGATATTTTTTCCCCCTCCAAATTATATTTATTAACTTATTTTTTGCCCCATACCTAAGTTATTTTTGGTTTAAATCTTCGCGTCTTATCTCTCTATCCCCAGCTACAGTTGGTGCTTAATAAGTGAAACCTTTGCAGACTTCAGTAGTAGCTTGAAAGAGCACCCCATTGACTCTGAGCTGAGTGATGGATAGCTTCCCTGCCTGCTGTTCACTTCACTGCTAGATTCACCTAGGGTGTAATATCCTAATAAAGCAGAGGAGGGAATTGAAATGTGTTCTTCTGAGAACAGCAGTAAGTAAAGCTGCCTTTCTAGTTGTTCTCTCAATTAGCTCCTAGGAGATTTTCGTGCTTTTCTAGTTTCTCTTGGGGATATGTGACCTGATAGCATTTTGCTATAAATAATTATTTTACTAGTACCAAAGTAGGTACTGCGCACAAACACAAAGCCACATTTTCAGCATCTTTATTGGATGCTGTTAATACCGGTTTTTCAGACAGGCTTTTTTATTTCTGTCTGTCTTTCTGTTTGTCTTTGTCTTTCTGTTTTCTGTTTTTTGGAATGCTGTCCTGACATTTCTGATCTTCATAACTTTGATTGCTAGTTTTGTGCTGCCCCTTGAAGTGGAATTGCTAGTGAGTGGTACAAAGCTCCCAAGCTAAGGCAAGGGAGTGAGGAGCAGAGTGAAATTGTTGCAGCTGTAGGGGAAAGAGTAGAGGAATTGCTTTCAAGCTGGATATTACAGGTGATCTTTACTTGTATGTTGAAATGGGGCATTTAAAAGAAAAAAGAATCTGGCCTTAAATGCATATACCACAGCAACCCCATTTAACTTAATCTTTTATGAGACACTATGACAGAAGCACCAGGAAAAGACTATTCACCTAAACTAACTTTTGCTCTGTGGAAGCATTTGAAAAAAACAGAGAACAGACATGCCAGATCTTGCTTACGCAGCTGTGATGAACTTTAGCAGTTCTGCAATATGTTTAGCTCTTTTTTTTTTTTAAATGGGTCCTGCAACTACTAAAAATGAGCATTGGTAAATCTGTGGTAGTTATCAATATAAATCAGAGTTTTGTGTTACTTGATTAAAGACCAACCATTTTATCAAATCTTTCACTCTCGCTAATGAGGCTGTGTGACAGCTACATCCATGGGAGAAGTGTAAGAATTAGTAGGACACTGATGTTTGTTGGTATCAGTTGCCTGATTATGTTCTGACTTAACAGAATTTAGTATTTCTAGATAAGTGTCACTGTGGATACTAGACTAGAGAGCTGTGGTACTTTGAGGTACAAAGCACCATCAGTTTTCTCAAGTGAGGCTTGGCAACAGAAGAGGCTTGGGAATGAGGACTCAAAAGTTTTAAGTGCATACCGTCAGTCAGAGAGAAAAAGATGGATATCCACTTCATATCTTCAGGGGTAGTGGTTGAAAGGATTTTTAGGCATTCAGCACCTACTTTCGAAGACAGTGTTTATTTTAAAGTGTGTTTTTTTTGTTTGTTGTTTTGGGTTTTTTTTTTTTAGGAGTTAGAAAGGAGGTTAGACGCAATTAATACCAAGAGGAAAAAAAAAGGTTTTGCAGTGTGCATTACTGTTAATATGTAATTAACATTGATTTATGAGAACTTTAATTCAGTACTGTAAACTGCCTCATGACTTTCTGCAGAGCAGATACAAACTTGCTCAACTGTAGATGGTCAACATTCATGTGCTAAAATTTATTTTCAACCTGCACTAGTTTTTGTAAAAGCTGACTGTTGGATTCTTGTGTTTGTATGCAACTAGCATAATTTTGTAGCAGTACAGCTGAAGAAAGCAAGTGTTTTGAGATCCATCAAAAATCCCATTTTAGGCATCTTTTTACAGTGACGTCCAATTCAAACTTTCTGTTTTTCATTTGTCTGTTGGAACTCCAGAGATTACTTTCTCTGAATTTGTGTCTTGGATTCAGATTTCTAACTTTGAATATATTACTTTCACAGTCTTGACCCTTATCGCCTCCATTGCTGCTGGTGACACAGCTCGTAGGCAACTGGAAGAAGGCGAATGTGTGCATTTGGCTGTTTTCAACATGTAGCTGCTATTTGATTTAGGTGATGAAGTCAGACTGCTTACTTTAAACAGTTGTTATTGGCTTGCTTTAAAAATTGTCACAGGCACAACTACAGAGGCAGTGCAACTGAAGATCAGTGAATGCAAGTAACTTTAATGCTATTCTGTATTTTATAATTCTGGACAGTGTGAGAGGACTACTTCTGTTCTTTTAAAATAAGGTATCGAATTTCAGACTTTGCCTGAAAATGTTTCAGGTTACTATTCTAAAACTGAATCCTGTTACTCTATTTTATTTGAATTGGGAGTGACTATTTTAATCTATAGTTCAATTAAAAAGGACACCTTTTGAGGTCTTCTGGTAATTTTGTGTGGAGGTATGGCACTATCTGAAAAGTTACACGAGTGTAGGTTCTGGTTTTTAATAGTTTGATTTTTAGACTAATAAAATGAAAATGTTAGCAGTTTTTATTTGAAATCTCATTTTATTAGCTGGGACTATGTAAATAGATATGTTGCCGTAAAAATCAGATGTTTGTTTAGTATATGCATTAAAAGCACACTGTACGTAATATTCCAATAATTTCTGTGAGGTTGAGTTTGACAAGGAACCGGCCGCTAAGACAAAGAGAGGTTTGGAACGGGGTCATTTCGGATGGAGATGGCAGAAGCTGCCTTGAGAGCTGTTTGTTACCGGTGCAGCCCGAGATTCCTGCGCTCCTACAGCTGGGATGACCCGCGTGTTGCGGAACCGGGAGAGCTCAGCCCGGCGAGCCTCTTGGCAACTGAGAAATAAAAGCATTCCTCTGTAGCAGGCTTCGGCACTTATCTCTCTTCTCCGGTGCTGTTTGTGCCGAGCCAAAGCAGCTGCTACCCGGAGTTAAGAGAGAACAAACTCAACATGGCGTGAAATTACTGCACTTCCATTCACAGTCATTGGAGTTATAGTGTTACCAGCTACAAGCATGACTGGTCTTTGCATGAATAATAACAAGACGTGGTACTTTGTGAGTTTTGCCTTCAAGCATTAACAGGGCACAGTGCAAACTTGGAAACCCTGCATGTTGTGGTCCATCTAATGATGTACATTATTGCATTTTTCTTGTCAATTGCTGGAATAATATTTATACTTGAAATATTTGGAAAAAGGCAGATAGGAAGTTTCTAAACGGAAATATGGTTAAAAGGTGGCTATTGAAAATAACTCCAAAAGGTCCTGAGCGTAGGTTCCCAAAGCTGTATTGCTGCTGCTGAAACGTGCATCCTCCGAGATGTTTGTCGTGGGGGAGGAGAACCAGTATCCAAATCCTCAAGTACCAAAGAGATGATTTGCCCTTGCTCAGTTAGGAACCAAGCAGCGAGCAAGTGGGACTCGTTTTGGTATTTATTCCTCTCCCAGCAGCTCGGTTTCATCCTGCTTGCTGATAGCTTGACTTTCAGAAACAACTCCGTCGCCTGCCTGAAATTCAGCGTCGTCTTGTAGGCGCTGCTGCAACGGCGACACCTGAACGCGGCTAAAACTCCACCGTGTGCGTGGTGTGGCGGGCCTGCTTTTTATCTCGTGCGCTCAAATCCGTGGTGCGTGTTGTCTAAACAGCCTTCAGGACATTAATAGTACGGAAACACCTGAAGAGCAGAGAGGACTTTAATACGTGTTTTGCCAATCCGGCAGTGTAGAATTTTCCTCAACAGCTTTTGTTATGGTCTTTTGGTTCCTACTAGTCCTTAAGCCCAAACCCAAAGGCAAACTATTCTTGTGCTTTTTTTTTTTTTAAATAATGCTGTTTTTATTGATTGATTAATTGCCTGTTGTTCAAGCACTTTTTCAATTTCTTGTATCTGTTTCTCGTAGATATGTGAATTGTATTGCACATCTGACCTGTTTACGAAATTTTAATATATCAAAAATCCGTAAAATTTCAAAGCTGGTTCTAATACATTATTTGCTTGTTAACATTTACAGAATAGGTTGTTCTTCGAGGACTAACCGGAATGGTGTCTTTCTGTTGCGGTGTTACTCAAATTCAGAAGCTGATTGCTATAGGTACACCCTAAATACACAACTAGGAGCTTAAAAAGCTTGTAAAGCTTACAGTCTCCAGAACAAGAGGAAGGGCGCTTGACAAAACCATGGGCTTTCTGTAACTAGTTTTATGGACACTGACTTCCTCTTGCTGTAAACAGCCAAAATTGATTTTTATCAATCATGGAAGGTTGCATTACTTGTTTACATGACTGTTTTCAAAAATGTCGCTGTGACTTCTGATTGTTTCAGGTCCCTCCATTTCAGTGTCTGTTTAGCTTATCTAATTTGAGGTAAAAAGCAAACAATAAACCTATTAAAGCTGCGAAGCTGCAGCTAATTTCTTCAACAAAGTAAACCTGCAGACAAATTGCTATTGTTTTTTACTTTACACTCTTTTTGTGTTGTACAATGCCTGGACATGATCAATGAAGACTTTTTAGTCTTTCTTTAGAGAAAGTTATATATGTTTACCACACTAATTTATTACAGGTAATAGAAATGGCAGAAGTAGATGTAGACTCTCTCAAATAGGCTGTCTGGATCTTAAGCACTGTTTTATTCTGTCTTAAAGAAATTGGATAAATTACAGAGAATTAATTTGTTTACAGTGTAAAATAGCAATTGTGTCTACTTAAAGAAAATTCTTCCATTGTAGTTAAGTTTTTTTAGATACGTTTCTAAGGAAAAATAATGAAACAAATCTACATACTCAGCTTTCTTTACCTTATTTAAAAAGAATTGTAGAGTATGCGCTACATATGTTATAATATAGCACAATTCAAATTTTGACAGTTTTAAATCAAATATTATTCATAGCCAAGATAGCTATTTAACTATTGTTTTAGCTGTACTGTTGAATATAACATAGCTGAGGAAGGCGCTTGTGGTCTGCCTAGGTATTAACTGGCATTTGTGAGGAAATTTCATGTTGTCAAAGGTCTCAGGTCTTGCATCTGTATGATACTTGAGTGTATCATCACTGCGATCCACTAGTGGAATTTCTTCCAGAGCTCTAAATGTCCTCTTGATAGCAGTGTTTTGTTGTGTGTGTGCAGTGGTCAGCACTAGTGTCAAAACTCCAAAGGGAAAAATTACTAATTCAGTAGCATCTGCAGTGTAATCAGTGAGGATTTTTATGAATAAAATTCTACAACTTTGTTTTTGTAGCAAGAATATAGCTATTTAATTCCCAGAAATCAGCAGCTTTTACGTTGTCTTTTACAGGTTAGAGGTTTGGTGGCTTCCCCCCCCACCCCGTTTCTCTAATAGCTGGTAAAAACTTGGCGGGGGCCAGAAATACTGTCTCATAAAGAGAGAAGAATACCACTAATTAGCTGATCAGTGGTGCTTGACCTTGTGAGCAACGGGAGCTCTCAGCTCATGCTGGGATCAGATTTATATGAATTTGTGAGCCACTGCCTGGTACTGGCCCCGCTGTGTGTCATTCAGAATCTGCCTCGGCTGTAATCCCAAAGCTACAGGCCAGCCTGCGGTGTCACCCACGTGTGATGGAGAGTACCTTCTTTTGGAAATTGATGTCAACCGTCATCTGCGAACGAAGCTATTGTGCAGCGCGAGGGAGGATGTTTCAGTCTGGCCACTGGCGAGCGCTGAGTTGCATTAGCAGTGGATTTTCTGTAGCTCTTCCAGTTTTCATTCCTTTTCTTTCCAATTTTGGCTAGAGGCAAGAGGCAAAGGTCCTGGAGAAAATAGGAAACATATTGTGAATTATAAGACCTTTTCCGATTCTTTTCAGCTCTGTGTTTCCCACCCTGGAAATAGTCTGGTATCAACTTTCCTGAGTCACCCTCTGCTCCTTACTTAAAATGGAAATACGCAGTGGCTATTAACAGGAGATGTTGGGATAGTTCTCCTTTGACTCCCAACCACTCGTGTCAGTGGCTGTTTCTGACTTTTTGGATTGATTGAATTGTTTGGTATTTTGAAGTCAGATGTGGTACTTGGAGACAAGGCAGATATTTGATTACGCCATTCTAATTTTTTATTTATGTACTTAAACCAATATCGACCTGAGATAAAAGAAGCCTTCCGTGTCATCTGTAGGAGTCACATGATAGAAAAGCCGGCAACTTTTTAAGGACAAATGTAGTCGTCAGGGTACATAGTTGGATGTAGATTCTTATGTGGTTACGGCATTGCACTGAGAAGAAAGTTATTCTGGTCATCCTAATAAAAATATGCAGGAAAAAAAAAGGTTTCCTCACAACAGAAGATCTAAAAACCCTGTTTTGTAGTGAGGTTTGAGAAGCCTTGCTTTAAAAACCATGATTGGGAATTGAGGCACCAGAATCTCCTTGCTCTAGTTTTATGGTTCTCATTATAAAATTCTATTTTCAGAATCTAATTACTTTAAATTAAAATACTTGCCATGTGCAAAGCACCTTATAATTTCTGAACTACTATACTTGCATCTCATAAGCTCTATGGGAGAAAGACAGGTATCATGCCTGTTTTACATTTGTGGAAACTTCGATACCATGTGGTGTTGCTTTTCCAGATGTAAAGCGATTTAGTGATAGATCAAGTAACAGTCTTACACGTCCCAGTGTTCTGTCCAAATGGCTTTATTAAAGTTTTTGCCCTCTTAGGAGAGGAAGAAGAAAACAGTAGACCCGAAAAAATCAAATCTGTGTAACTGAGAAAATGTTTAACTCTTAATAAGGTCTTTTTTGGGAGGTGAAGGAGATGTTTATCGTCGCGTCCGCTCCTCGGCTCAAGGTGTTGATCTGACTTTGAGCTACAGTGTATGCCAGTCAGAGGCAGTATATGCACTGATGTACAGGTGTCCAGCCACTTAACATCTACCAAGCTTGACTAGGTATGAGTATACGTACTCTAATCAAAGAATCACACTACGCTTAATATACTACAGTGCATAATGCCCTTTGCTTAATACTTTTTTCCCTTGAAGTGTCTTCACATTGTTTTGACTCACCATCTGAGAATGATAAAGAGCTCTAAAATATTCTTTTCTGATTTAGAAAAATTGTCTAACAGTAGTATGTGACGTTCTAAATCTTTTATTCTGTAGGTCAGTAACAGATCCACGAGATGGAAAGAGAGTTGCACTCAAAAAGATGCCCAACGTCTTCCAAAATTTGGTCTCTTGTAAAAGGGTCTTCCGGGAGTTGAAGATGTTGTGTTTTTTTAAGCATGACAATGTAAGTAAATTCAAAGTAATTTTGAAGTCTTTGATAAAACCTACTTGTAAAATGGAGCTATCTATAACAGAAGTATTCTTTTCTTTTAAATTATAGAATATCTAAAATGCTTTAAAAGCTCTCTAATTTTACGGTTATCAGATTTCCTGGAAACTCAGATGTTACTGTTGCAAACACTATAAAAATGAAATTATCAAGAATCTAAGGATATTCATAATTTCCCTCACAAAATGTTTGCAAACAGACAGGCAATATACTTCCCCTAATCATGTTTTAGGCTTTAGATAAATGTCAATCTGTACAAAGCTATGCCAGCTGGAGATGCTTGCTTCCAAGCTATTTCTTACTCCATCTTCCTCTCCCCTTTGTTGGAGTTTATTAGTCTTTCAGTTCTTCTAGCAGAGTGGTTGTGCAAGCGCTCCCAGATCTGCTTTAGTTAAAATCAGCTAGGTTAAGTTAAAACGTTTAAAAAATTATTTTAATTGACCCATATGGTTGTGTCTGAAGTGAATCAAAAAGTACTTAGAGAAACTGTTCCACAAGTGCAACTGAGGATGTGGTAACCTCTCTCGTTGATGAGCAGTAACAAGCATCTTGGGAGCACTATCTTCTCCCAGTGGAATGGGATCAGGAAGTGGATATCACTTTCAGAACCTTATTTCATTGCTTTTCCTCCTGTTTTAAAGTTTACTTTTTTTTATCTGAGGCTGTTGTATTCAAAGAAAGATTTTATTTGTGGCTAAGCACTGGGTTCGGATAAGTAGTGTTGTTAGTGAGGCACAGGAGAGGTGGACAGCCTTGCAAGCGTGTACCAGATTGCAGAGTCCCACCACCACTATCACCAGTCCTTGGGAGATGGATTCTGGGACAAAATTTCTTTTGAACGGGTACCTTAAACTGCTCCTCACCAGAGTCTTCATTATGGAGAAGATTTTACCGAGGACTATAAATAAAAGCATCTCTGTAAGCAGTCAGATAACCACTGAAGTTTGTGTACTTCACCTAAATGTCATACATATTACTAGGACAGGATCTAAAAGACTATGCCAAGGTAGTATTTTTTCCTATGAGAGGATGTAAATTCTGTGCTGCTGCTTTTCTACCTTTTTGCTTTGCACAGAGAGCTGAGCTGCTGATTCAGAATGTGAACAACTTCGGGTTTTGTAATTCCCATGTGGAAGCAGTATCACAAAACTCTTAAAGATGAAAGGCAGAACAAAGTGTAATATATTTTGCTTTTACATTTCTTTGCTAGGATTATTTCTTTAAAATATTTTATGGTTTTATATATATATATTTTATCTCAATTTTTATCGGGTAGATAAATTTATGCTTTTAAGCCAGTACTTGAACAGGTGGAAAAAGTTTATTGAATGAAAAAAAAAGGAGAGACCCTGAATGTACAGAATATCTGACTTGGTGGGCTATTAATTCACATATGTAGTGAGATAGAATGTTGGTCTGTCTGTGTGGGACAGAATAAAGCTAAGCTCTGTAAGAAAGGTGCAGTCTGTCTGTCTTTTTGAAAGGAATTTGTTTCTGTTTGCCTGGGATAGGTCTTGATCTTGTGTGGTGTCTCCTAGGTACTCTCTGCCCTCGACATACTCCAGCCTCCACACATTGACTATTTTGAAGAAATGTATCCTAAATATAAAATAGAGCATCTTAATTGAGGTAGGTGTAATTTTCATTAGCTTAGAAACTGCAAGTAGTTGGTGGAATCTATGCAATAGAACTACAAAAACCTGGAGCCTGTATCTGAACAGTTTTATTCAAAGACGTGAATCTATGGTATCAGGAACTCTTAGTTTTGTTAACATAGTTATGAAATGGTGCAGGATCGAACATGAAGCTTTGAATATGTAAGAGCCAGTAAACACAGGGCATTGTGGTATTTACCAACAGATACTGCTGCTACTAATGGTGATTCCCCCAAAATATTTTTTTAAAAACTATATCCAGTAATTAACTTCCTCTCAGTTATTAGTACTTTATCTGGTGTTTTCAGAGAGTGCTACTGTCACATGCTTTGAAACCATGACTTTTCAGGGATGTTTTGGCATACTAGTTGGGTTGTGGCTTTCCTTGTTCAGCCTCTATCTTGATCAAGAAGAGAGATTTCACCCAGATGTATGTGCTGTTTAACGTGTCACTGATGCAAAGGTATATGCTGTCTATGGGTAACTGTATTATAAAGTTGAATTTTAGGACATAACTTGACATGATAATGTCATGTTTTGTTTTGTTTTATTCCTTTTTTAAACTTTGTTTGGGTTATCTTCTGTTTTGGGGGTTGGGAATTTCTGCATTCTCCGAAAAGTCAGTCGTCGAGCTGGGTAGGCTCTTACTGCCTCTAGTTGGAATAGAAGTTCTGTGACTCAAAGCAGGTTGTTTTAGTACTTACTCTAGTTTTTAAATTGCTAGAAATTACTCTAATGCAATGAGTTAAGTACAGATTTTCATGGTACAGAAAGTATCTACAAATATTGTGAGGTTTAGAACAAAAAATTATTTTAAATAGGGGTAATTCTGTTCTCTGCAGAGACTTTACTAGTTACAGATCAGGAATCGTCATAAAGATTGTCTGCCTAGATTAATCCCATTGTCTGTTCTGTTCTTTATGCTGTTTAAAAAAAAATAACATGCTAAGATCCAATTTTTGAGAAGTTTTTAGTTAGTAAAAAGTGAACTTGATAATTCACACTGAGTGAGATTATTTGTTTCTATTTTATTTTTATGTGTGTAGGAAAAAAGCTCTTCACCAGACTCCTGCCCGTAACAGTTTTAAGATTATTTGCAGAGTTTTATGAACTGTTCAGATATTTTTACAACATGCTGTTAGTAACAAAATACCCTTTGTAGACTTTAGTGAAAGTGGTATTTTAGAGACCAGATAATCAAATATCCTAACACATTGACATTTCCATTATCAAATTAGCGTTTCAGTACAGGGATCTGCCATGCAGCTGAGGTCAGCTGATAGACTTCTGTGTTTTCTGTGGAAAACCCCAAAAGCAAACACTGAAAATTAAACTCAGTGCTGAATTGTTGAAAGCGAACACTTGAATCATAGCGTATTAAGCTACGTGTCGTCTCATTATGCTGCTGCTCCTTTTACAGCTTTGGTTGCAGTCTTTCAAGTTTATAATTCACAATCAAATTGTACAAATAAAAACTGCCTCCCAAACCCAAAATTGTTACCAAAATCTCCTTGTAAATTAGGCAGGGCATAATGGAATGTCTGTTATGAAAGCTTATGTAGGACAACTGCCAATCAATTCTTATCTGAAAATGTATGCATATACATTCAAGAGCATATATAAAGTGTTAGGATTGAGTATTTGGGTTTACTTTCTAAAATTACATAGTTTTAATACGATCGTAGTTGGGACCTGAGAGCTTTTTCTGCTACCTGGATGCACAGTAATAGTTAGGTTTAAAAAAAAATAATGCACTGTCCCACAGATGTCCGTGTCATATGTTCTGCTTGTCCTGCAAGTGGCTTTATTATGTTGGTGTCAGTCTTCAGTGGAGCTGCTTGAGGTTCGAGTGCTTCAGCTTACTCTTACGGTTAGACTTTGGAAGGTTGGTTGTTAATTACTGGTGGGTCTTAGCTGCTTTTTTTTTTTTTTGTATGACCCACTTTACAAGACAAGTAATGGGTGGAAAGTTGTCACTCTTTATTTTTAGATAAACTGAACTTTGTGAAAAATGGTTTGATCTATTTATAATACCTTGGATTGATTAATGAAGAAAGGTGTGTTTTAAACTCGGTGATTTTAACCAGAGTACAGGCATGATTTATTGATTGATAAACAAATTCATTGGTTGAAAATACTGCTATAAAATACTAGGGCTTTTTCATATGAAAGTGAGATAAAGCTCTTAAATCTTGCTTTGATATTTCTTTCATGTGAACAGCATATGAGTAGTCTTCAAACACTGGATTTTTGGTTATTTGCACTAGTTCAATGCCCTCATTTTATAACAAGTCATGTGAGTTATAAATCAGATCTAGGTTAAGGATTACTTCTTCCGTGTAATTGTACAATCAAGAATATTCAAATGGGATAAGCTTATTTTTATGAGCTTAGCTACTGCCAAGTTTTCAATATAAAGCCAGAAGTGTTAGTTTCCTTCATGGTTAACTGATTTTAAGTTGTTCTGACTAGTATTTTATAGGGCTGTCTTTTTTTTTTTAATTTGTTTGAATTTTTTGACTCTAATATTGGTAATAGAAGACCGTTTGCTTTGTGTAGTCTTCTTTCTTCTTTCTTTTGAAATAATTGCAGTAAGTGCACTTATGACCCTTAAATTCATTAGAAGAATGAATGAATAGGTGTTTCACTTTATATGCACATTTTTAATTGCATGTGCTTCTGCTTACTGTAGCGTAAGGAGAACTTATTTCAGATTAATTTTAAGAAGATCAGGTAACATTTGGGGAACGTAGTTTTAAAAAACTCTTTCATTGATCCACTACTATAGTTCCTAAGGTTACCATAGTGACGTTCCATTTTTACAATAAGGTATATTGATCAGTGATAAAAGTGTAAACGGGTTGAGTTGGTACTGCTTGATTTCTTCTATTCTTTCTAAGGAGTTGTAGTACCCTTTTTGTGGAGAGAAAAAAAACAGTAAAAGAACGACTAAAATTATATGAATGATGTGTTGCAAGTGAGCTGGTAGAGTTAGTTTCAATTATTCAATGTCTCATAGGAACTAGCAAGAATTGCAAAGTATATTTTGTAAAGAGAACTCATTATAAAGCTGACTTAAAATTTTGATGATAATTTAAAAGATTTCTTAGGAAACTGGTGATGAATAAAGGAATTTTAGTCTAGTGAGATTTTTGTTTTGGAATGCACATTCTCTGCAAACTTTTAGATTGAGATATAATGTGAATGTGTAATGATTGAAAATCTTTGTGAGCATTTAACATCTTTTACAGATATTGATATTTTTGCCAATATCACCTAAGGCAAATATGAATAGATAATGGGGCTTATATTGTTCAAGATGTCTGTCTTGAGAAAATAAATTAAAAAGAGGTTGTTAGTGAATTTTAGGTTTTATATGCTCGTCATTAAGCTGAAGTTCAAGGCTTATCCTTGCAATGATCAACTTGCCTTGGTGGAACAGAAGTGTAATCCCTGATGCACAAGCTTGGATGACGTTTGGGTTCTATTGTATGCCTCTATTCCTAGGTGGACTGATCTAGCTTTAAAGCTTATCAGTTATAATGGTAAATAGTGACTCACAGATTTTGCTAGAGCATCTAAAAAAGCATTTCATTACAAGAACCTGTATCTGTTAATTCTTCATGAGCTGATTTATAGTTCTCTTTTTTTTTTTTCCCCCCCCAAATAGCCATTTCAGCAGTTTAGATTTACAAAATCTTCTGGGATTGATTGTAGTACAGACTTCTACATCTTGGAGATACACAGATGTTCTCTTCTAAGAACTATCCTAAGTTTCTATAGTAATCTTTTGAAAATTTTTTCTGTTAAAGTGAATATTAGAAGCAGCTGAAAAGTCATAATTTTTGTCACTCTTTTTGTACTGACTTGGAAAGATTTGAATAGTAAAAGCAAAGATGTGCAGCAGTTCTGACAGATTACGGAGTCAATTACCTCCTGTGGTGGAGGTGGGTAGACAGGGACCAGGTAAGATTTGGTTCCTCCAGCCAGTAAAAGGCACGATGACAACGCTGTTGGGGTTCCAAGTAGCATATGCTCAGGCTTCCTGTTCCCTCACGGTATCCTTAGGAAGGGTTTCCTTGTGTAAGTACCCTTCTGAAGTGTCATCACGGCAAGTTCCTCTGGGCCAGCACACCAACAAATTGAACAGGGACCTCAAGGGTTAAGAGGAGTGGTATATCTGTAGAAGGCTGTGGATTGCCGATTCGCAGCTGGTAACACAACAGTTTATATTGTTGGGTCAGGCAGAATTGCGACTTAGGTTCTCACTAGATATTCCCAAGAACAGAATAGCTTGATGTACTTTCTACAGGTAGTGAAAGCATGGTGTTGGTATTGTCAAACCAGTAAACTGTATGAGAGAGCCCTAGACGGCTGCTTGAATGACCTGTGTGCCAGAATGGGTCTGTTCTCTCAGTAACACGAGGCTCTTTTGCCCCGGATTAGAATGGTGCTTTATGTGTCAGGAAAGTTGTAATACCTTTATTCCAGTATTTGCAAAATCTAGTTGGATAACTAGAAATTGCCTGGAACTGAAAATGTTTCCCCTGGTATGGATTGATATATAGTTATTTCTATTGAGAAGATTGTGTACACATGGGAAAATACCAGGGAGATTTTAAAATTGACTATCTTGTATGGTTAGCAGTGATCTTTCAAGTAGAATCTGTTGGCTGCATGTGCCTGGCTGTCAGTGGTTCAGTGAAAATGGTCTGAAATTTTCCCCTTTGTCTTTTTAATTTTAAACCTTTTATAGGTACTCAATAAATTATCTTAAGTCCTAACTTAAGGATTATGACTTGATTTTTGAACAGCCTGAGATGACAGTATGAGAGAAGTTTTTAAAGTGTTAACTTGGACGAGGAACTCTTCACAATGTTTTTGACATTTGGTGTTGCATTTTTAAAAAAAATCTGTTTTAAAAGCTATTTGAAGAATACCATATGAATAGTAGTTAGCAATTTATCCACAGATCTACTACCCATTAACCCACATTCCCCTTGCATTATTTTGCTTTTTTCTACTCATGGAAGTTTTTGATAATTTTTCTGCATCTGTCCGTAAGCACGGTAAAATATCAGAGTAGTGATCTGCAAGAAGTGCTTTGTAGCACAAACGCGTTTTGCATTTGAATATCAAATTCAGGTGGTCTCAAGACCAAATGATTAAATAACACAAGTGAAATTTTGAAACTAATGCTGAAGTAGTGGAGTTTATTTTTGTATTCTGCAGACGGCGTCCTGCCATACCTCTGGGGAACAGCTCGCCGTTCCACTTCAGACACATGGTTTTTACTGACACCAGAGAAACCTGTATGTCTTACTCTTTCTTGCTAACCACAGTATACAGCCAAGAAAACTTGTCACAACAAGCCGATACACAATCTTGCAGGTGTGATATGCCAGATGTATTTGTCTTTCCCGAAACAGAGCTTCCACTGCAACCAAGCTTTGTTTTACAACTACATAGATACAATTATTTAGACGTGAAAAATAGTGATTTTATTGTACATAATACAAAATACGGTGCTACTAAACTGCAGGCGATTAACACCAACACCATTAACTCAGAGCTGAGTGATGACAGGGTGCTTTTGTGGAAAGCTGGGAACTCCAGCTCCTCATGAGTTTTGAAACTGAGCAGGAGTGGAGAGGTGGGAGCTGCAGCTTCACCTGAGCACTTCTCTCATCGTACCCCAGCTCAGGTTGAAAGGCTCAATTTTCTCTGTATTAGGAACTCAAGACCCTTGAAGCCCTTACCTTACACAGAAGTAAGATTCAGATGGAATTTCAGTATTTTCTTCCTGGTATGAAAAACTCTTTTCCCCCACCCCCGACTCCAATCCATCCAAAAATCTTCTGCTATTGCTTGTCTGTTGTCTTTGACACATGCCATAGATTGTCATTTCTACATCGCATAATTAGTGGTGACTTGGTGGCAAATGTATTTATATCAGTTAATTTTGCCTATAACAGAATAGTCAGCAAATTTTAAGCATAAAAAATAATTCAGATGGGCATAAGATTATTGAGATTCTTTTGAATAATTGTTGCACTATTTTTACATGGATCAGGTCTTTTTTTTTATGTTTTGGGTGTTGACAGGAAATGACGATGTTGTAGAAATCTTTCTACTAGGAAGCTATAAAGTCTGCAAAGAGTTAGAAGAGAACAGAGGTGGCATCACAAGCTAAGCTTGATATGATCCTAATGTAAAACCAAGTATAACTAAAATATACTAAAATAGGAGAAAACGCCTTGTCCCTGTTCTATATAACATCCTGAAATATGTAAGGAAGAGTTTTGTTTTGGTTTGGTTTGGTTTGCTTTGTTTTTTAAAAAAGCATGTTTCTTAGAGTATGGTGCAGATAGACACCTCCGCTCCACTGCTAGCATCCAGATAATCCACCTACCCCAGAACTTGTTCACAGAATGCTGGCCTCTTCCCAGAAAAAGTCTATAGAATTGAGTTTTGAGGTATGCAGAGTCCTAATAAAGAAGGATCCAAGTCATTCTGAGAATACCACATCAGAGAGTGTACTTTATTCCTTTCTAAAATTTGCTTGTCACTTTGTAAAATTTACTAACTCAGCAGGTCTCCCAGTCAACAGAGTAAGTGAAGTTCTTTTGTGCCACACATTTGCCTTGATAATTGTTCTGAAGCAAATTGGTACATTTGTAGTTCTAATTTTATACAGCTACTTAACTAATTACTGCTGCCAGTAGCAATTTTTATCTGGTAGTAATGTTCAGCTTAGCTTCATATTACAGCTCCAGTGACCACCTCATAGCGAGCACATTTTATGGTTCGACTTGAAAAAGAAAACTGCAGGTACCTGTTTGAATAGTTGATGGAAATCCCATAAGGTTTTGTGGTTTGTTTTTGCTAAATGTTTATAGGACTGGCCAGGGTAAAGCCATTGACCCGCCTGGGTACCAGCTGTTTAAGAATCTGCCCCATTTGTAAAAGCCAGGAACATCAAGCAAGTGCTGCTTTTGCTCTTGTTTTAGAGACCCTCATTAAATTATCTAGAGACAATAATCAGATAGCTGCTGTTCAAGCTAATGGCACCTCTGAGCCCCTGTCAAGAGAGCTTTATTTAATGTGCAGCAGACCTGGAGTGGTGCAGGTGCCATTTCAGGCCCTCATTTAATTTAAGCTGCTTTAGTTGGCATGGCAACTAGTTGAGACATCTGGGAGACATTATGCTTGGGATTGAGATTTAGGAGGATTTGTGGTGTAGCAAAACAAAAATCTTACCATAATAAAGTGCAGAGTAATGCTTTTGGATTTTTAAAAAAATTTACATTAAAAATGAAATGTAAAGATTTGTTGCAGCCGTAAGGTAAAACCCAAATTTTAAAAGGCTAGTATAAATATTTAAGAGGGCCTTTGCAAAAGGCAAAGTAAAATCAGAAGACCAGGAATTATGATGCTGCAGGGTTGGGATTTTTCTTTATGAATTCTTTATGAATGCAAAATTTTTTTTTTTTTTCAAAATTTGGCAATATTTAATTTATAAACTAATTTTTGTGTGGTGTGCTGATGGTAGATGAGCAATTTGGCTGATAAGGATTTGGCCGGATAGGGTTTACAGAGCAACAGATGGAAGGAGAACATTGGTTAGGTAGAGATGAAAGAAAATGCAGGCTTTCTCTGGATTGTTATAAGTGCAGCTTGACCTTTGCCAATTAATTGGTGATAATGGTAAGAACAAGTAGAAGTTTCTGCTGAAGCTGACTTTCTTACTGTGTGACCGAGAGATAAATATCTTACCTGAAGTCCGGGTTTGCTATTATATTTCAGACTTGATATGCAGCAGAGCTGGTTGTAAAGAGCGTTGAACGTACTGATAGGCTCCTGCAGGATAATAGTGAGATTGCAAAACAAAACCCTCCGCGCTGACCTAGTTAGCTTTGCTTTCAGAGGAAAGGTCAGGACAGCACACTCATAAAAATACCACCACGAGGTCGACGAGTTCATGAAGTTACCGGAGCTTGGGCATGGCAGATCCGGAGGACAAGTAGAAGTGAAGCGTGTAAGTTCCTCATGCACAGCAAAACTCCGCTTCCTCCTGCAGCGCGGAAGGTAAACCTGTGCCCGCTCCCGCATTCAGGTAGCGCCCGGTCGGAGGAGGGCGGCTGAGCCGTTGCCGATTCGAACAGATGCTCAGTTTGGATTTTTGGAAGGCTGAGAGCTGACTACTGCTTTACCTTGAACTGTGGATGAACCTGGTACACCAAGGGAGATGTGAGATTGGGGCCCAGGAGACGCAGTTGTGTTTCTAACTCTCTCCTTGATCTTTTGCGTGACCTTGGCAGCACGCACCACCTCTCTGCCGCATTTTTGTCTGTTTTTAACGTTGCAGGGCATGGCGTGACTTGTAACGCTTAATGCCTAACACGGGGACATTTGATACCTTGCTGTAAAGTAGAAGTTCAGTTAACACAGGACTACCGTGTTTTACCTTCTTCAGCCACAAATATAATAATAACAGAGATTTTTTGTTCCAAATATGACTGCTAAAGGTAGCTTTTAAACCAGTAATTTTTCTTAATTATCAAGCTTATTTGTTGTAAAAGTTGAAGATTCTCAGTACTGCAAGTTCAATCCTTCTTGAAAGTTGAGGTGCTGTGGTTTTGCTTTACACTCTGTTCTGAACCACAGCTCCAAAATCAAAACTCAATTTACCAGTGGTGTTCGTGAATGGAGCGGAGTACAGCAGAGGCAGCTTCTCTCCGCTCAGTAGGCTCTTCGTCGCTGGCCGCAGGAAAAGCCGTCTGCCGCTTTCGTAGGCAGCATACGTCTCTAGTCTCCCGAGTATTTACTGTAATGATTTCTGCACGTGTTTTATTACTGTAACATGTTCAGGAAAACGACACTATGGTACTGATTTTGAGGGTTAAGATATGCTGCTTGTGTCTTCCATATTCCTCCATTTTTGAAACATTATATTTTTAGTGCTTCCTGAATAAACACAATACACTTCTTAATCCACACCTTACCTTAGTATAAGCCACAGCATAGGCAACTCTTTGTATCTTCAAGTATTTGCGTAAATTATCAGTGAGCATGACTATTGCTGTGTTCTGCATGTCTACAAGTACGTGAAATGGTGGTTTCTGGGTTTTTTTTTAGTTTTTCCTCCAGACAGAAGTTTGAGTTTTTTTCTTTTTCTTCTCCTGTTATAACTCAGAAAGAGGTGTGATAACCGGGATTTGTATGCATGGGTATGCGTTGCTTGAGAAGGTAAAATAGTGGGTACTGGGTAGGTTTGGGGGAGTGTGTGTATTTCTAAAACTCTGCATTACTGATCGTGTAGCAACCTGCAAGGTACTTCTGCTAACTGACTTTCACAGGCTTGCGCTTGCCAGTTTGTCTGGTTAAATCATGTTGATATATGTCCACTGTGAAGACGCTACTTTAGTTGTTTGTAATTTGTGGCTTACCGATCTTGAGAAAAAGTTTGAAGGTTTCAAGATGCCATTAATTATATTAAAATTGTATTTTGTTCTCTGATTTGACTTTGGAATAATTCTGTAGCAACTACTTTAATGCAAACGCTACTTTATTGAGTAATCTGTTTTCTTTCACAACCCGTTTTTTATTTCCATTCTTGTAAGAGTCTGGAGACTTGACCTCTGAAGAAGCTTTATTCTTTTTTACTCTATAGCTCTGACCCGTAAGAGCTTAAATTCCTAGGAGCTAGAGTAAATGTTTCAAGAGATTATGTGCTGGACTTTCTGCTTTTGCCTTAACTAATAAATTGAAGATATGTTGTCACTGAATTGATGCAGAGTGACCTCCATAAGATTATCGTCTCTCCTCAGCCACTCAGCTCGGATCATGTCAAAGTTTTTCTTTACCAGATTTTAAGAGGTAATTTTTCTTCTTTTAAATTTAATGAAAATTATGTAGTAGTAGTATTTTTTTTCTCTGTGTCTTACTGTTTATTCTCAAGAAGTCCTCATCTTGAATAAGTTTCCTGCGGAAACTTGTTCTTTTTATTTCATGTTATGAATGAATAGCAAACATTAATTATTCTAGTTACAAGAATATGGCAGCCCTGCTGCCTTCCACCATAGTCACGAGTAAAGATGGCAAGACTTAGGCTTCAGCTGCAAAGGCTTTTTCTATGGCCTGTGAGAGTCTTAAGGGAGGGAGGGGGTGTTTTAACAGTCCTCCAATGCTTTTTGCATCATGGTACAGAAAGGACACCTAGACTGAGCCAAATGGTAACTATATGTAACTATACCCACATAAGGTGCTCTGGAGAACAGTCTAGTTTAAATTGTTACGGAACACCCCACTAAGTTTGATTTTTAGCAAAAACAATTTACCATAACAGTAATTTTAAACTTGAATTATATTTTTAGTCCATTTGGAAGCTTTTATCCAATAAATGAGATTATTGAGCTTGTCTTTTGAACATCTGATCACTGTTAGTCCAGCTGCTTTTCCATTGGCCTTATTTGAGTATTTTCACTGGAATAAGGTGAAAGTAAACAGTCAATTTTATCTGGTAGTAACTAAGTAGTAGATAGTATTCATAAAGAGCAGAACAAAGCAATATAAATCATATCCAGAATTAGTATGGACTTTCAGGTACCTGTTGTGCTAGAAAAAGATTGAGAGTCCTAAAGGACAAAAGGCTTTTGTGTCTCTGTGATTACTGAGTTTATGGTGACTGGGGGAACACTCAAAACTCTTAATTTCTATCCAAATGGCAATGCGGAGCCATTAGTTAAAGTTAGTTGAAGAGTTACTTGAATTTTCATTCCCCTTGCACAGCCATTTGACCTGAGAGCTCAGTGTTCCCCAGTTTAAGGCTATTATTTATTTTTGCTCTATCTGACCCTACCTGAATTATGGCCGTTTTTCCATTTTCCATGCTTTGCCTACTGCTGTAGTTCATGTACATAAACAATGTCGAGGTACTTTCTTCCACTGTACTTTTTAGTAGGTGCTTTCTGCATTACTTTCATTTCCTTAAAAAGATCAGAATTACAGCTTCAGGGACTGCGGAAGCGCGCAGGAAGCGTAGGTTATCTTTATTTCCTGACCACCTGAACGTTAGAAACATCCCCAAAGGCTGTGATCAGATGTCCTAAGTTCATTAGCTCTAGCTTTGAATTTTTGCACTAATAAAGTTAAGAAAAGGGCCTAGGCTTTACTGTAATTTGGGCCTGTATTCTCTTAGCCTTGTTTGACACTATCTGTGGCTGGCTTATGAGGGTTTGGTTTGGAAAAAGTGATGTAAAAAAAAAAAGGCAAATTAGCTTGGGTTTAATCTGAGTTTATTTCTGAAGTGCAGCTGTTACCTAGGAAATTGTTAAGTCAAATTTTAGTTCTGCAGAAGTTAAAATGTTACTGGGAAACAAAGCAGTAAGAGCTATATTTCAGTATTCCAGTGTTGTAATTAGCAGGGTTTCCAGAACCAGGGAGATAAAGGTTTGGTTTGTTTCCTAAAAAAACACCACAAAACAACTGCTTAAATTACTTGCTCTGTCTTGTTTGTATACTCCAAAAGTTATATCCTTTCATTGAGTGACCGAGTGTATTCTAGAGACTGGAAGTTAGAATCGTATAAAAAATGAGCCAATGGCAAAGTCTTTGCTGATCAGAAGTTACAAGACCTTCCAGGAAAATGTTGTCAGCCTTAAACTTCTTTTAAAAGGAAAAAAGGTGTTTATTTTAATTTCATTTAATATTTCAGGTCTGAAATATCTACATTCTGCTGGCATTTTACATCGAGACATTAAACCAGGGAACCTACTTGTGAACAGCAACTGTGTCCTTAAGGTGCTACTTAAATTTATTGAAAATGTACATATGTATATGCTGTTCATTATAAATCAGTTTTTATTTTTTTAAACAAAAACACTTAATATGAACACTTCTCCTGAAAGTCATTTTAAAAGAAAAAATCCCACAAATTCTTTAAAAATTTTAAATGAAACATCTGACTTTTCCCTTTTCTCCCTACCTCTTCCCAAATCTATGAAAGCAAGATAGACATGATTCTTTTGTTTGAGTTGCGTTGGGATCTCTTGTGCCCTCAGCAGCTGAGAAAGGCAGGCAGTTGCTTCAGGTATTGCGATGTCGGTGTTCAGCGTGCTAGTCAAAGTAAGAAAGGCGATGCAGGATGCCCAAGACTCTTCCATTAACTTCTTAGGCAGATGAAATTTTGGAGGGCTTAGGCATGTTGTATAGCTACGTCAAATATATTTAAAAAAAAAAAAAGTTTTACTTACACTGATTTGCTAAGCATTCTAATTGTGAAAATTTTGGTCTGTTTTCTTAACCCTTCTGGTTCAAGGAATTTTTAAAACTTCTCAAAGCCAAAGTCAGTAGAAGGCTGAATCCTTCTGTAACATTGAGGCACATCATGAACAAATGAAATCTGGTTTGGGATAAAATATTCTGTACCCAGAGGTTGGCAATATGTTTTTTTTTTTTTTATTATAAATATTAAAATGCCAACTAAAAATGTACTGTGATTTAAAATAAAATTGTAGAAAGTTTAAATGGATGTGGAATAAAGTAGCATAATTTCTTCCTATTCCCCTTTCCCTTTGCTTATGCAGTGACAGCAGTTTATCTGATTTATTTAAATGCTGGTTTGGAATTTCCTGCTTCATTACCAGAAGGTTACCTATTTGAAATGCATTAAGTGTTTTGGTTATTTTAATTTTTTTATTTACCTTCTCAATTTAGATTTGTGATTTTGGATTGGCCAGGGTGGAAGAATTAGATGAATCTCGTCACATGACTCAGGAAGTTGTCACTCAGTATTATCGAGCTCCAGAAATCCTGATGGGCAGCCGTCACTACAGCAATGCTATTGACATCTGGTCTGTAGGCTGTATCTTTGCAGAATTACTTGGGCGAAGAATATTGTTTCAGGCACAGAGTCCCATACAGCAGGTATAATTAAATTTCCCTTTAAATTTTTTTCTACTGCGTAATTTCATGGAGTCAGTTATACTGATGCATTTTGAACCTCAAACTTGCTTTTGTTTTGCTTGGTTTATACACAGGCAAAAAAACCAAGCTACTTTGAAACACTGGAATGATAGCTTCCAGAGAGTATTAAAAGTAGTGGTTATTAACGTTAGCTTTTGAAATGTCTATTTTTTTGTAATCCCCTGTAATCTGCTGCAGTACCAAAGCCTGCCGTAGCATTTTATTGAGATAAGGTAAAGGTGATATAATCGGGATCAAACTTTTTGTAACAACTAATATGAGAAAGTAGTAAGTTTTCTGTCAATATGTCACTGGAAATACAGTATTGGCACTTGAACTATTTAAACTACCAATTAGTAGTATTGCTCAGACTGCTTCATTTTAGTAATGGTCAAGTGTGTAAGAAGGTATTGAATATTTTTTTATGTTGTATAGCTGTGGCTAGGTATAAAAACATGAGATGCACCAGAATACTTCATCACCATTCCAACAGTAAGCAAACTAATATAATATACATATATCTCTAAGACTCTTTAAGTGCTATTTTTACAGTAGATAGAAAATAATGTCTGCAGCAAGATACTAAAGATGGATGCATTTATACTTTTATCAGAACAAGATGTGCTGACATAAAAATGTTTATCTTCAATGTTGCTAGTATTCATCTATAGATTAGGAACTACATAGCACTAATATTGTGAGATTACCTATATTGATTGACAAGAAGTAAAAACACATTCCAAACTTTTGTTAAGTTGACATTCCAAGTGCTTACTTTCCTTATTTGTTTACGCACATAGCATTTTCACGGTTTGAGAGACATTCACATTAGCATGCTGTTTTCAACATTGGTATAGCTAAAATGTTGCTGTGTTGTGTGTATATTTTTTCAATGCTGTGCCCTGTCTAGTGGTACCTATCATGTCACCGCAGCAGTGTTCCCCAGGAGGGACTTGCTAGTCACTCTAGACAGCACTGATACCTTGTATGATCGCAAAAAGTAGCCCTCCTCCCAACATTCACCTCACTCGTACCCCGTGAGAGACTGCAGAGGAGAAAAGCAGTAATGTAATCAGAACTGCTGGTTACATTGACAGCTATTCTGTTCAGTCTCAAAAATATTTACGATCTGTTTTTCTAATCTTTGATCTTTTGCTACACTGAAGCTGAACATATGTGTGATTTTGGTAGTGTTGGCTATCCTTGAAATTTAAAGTGCGAAGACATTCATCAGATAACTCTAGAATAGCCTTATGGGGTGGGTTTTTTGGGTGGTGTTCACTTGATTTGATTGAAAAGTTGTATAAAGTTACATAAGAGTTCCTAGCTCTTTTATAATCCCTGTGCAGTAGAACGGTTTAAGAAGTAATCACCATCTACATTTCAATTATGTTCTGAGAAAGTCAGTACTACTTGAAGATGGATAGAGTCTGTCGAAGTGCCTCGGGCTAGTCAGCGTTACGGCCTTTCCTCACTCCCGTGCCGTGCCCCTTAGTGTAGAGTGCACGCTGAAAACGGGTATCCCTTCGCCCAGCGGAGCGCCGCAGGACAGCGGAAACTCCCTGATGTCGGGACAGCCATCACCAGGCTGAAGATTTTCCTGGCAGAAAAACCAGGGAGGAGATCGTTTTAAAACTGACTGCACTGGAATTTTTAACTCAAATCTGTGATGAAGAAAGTGAGTAAAGCTTTACATTAAAAACCAGACTGGTACTGGTGGATCTGGTATTTTAAACTTTGGATAATATCACGTTGGAAGTGATGAATACATCTAAGTTGCTTACTGAGGTTATAATAGCTAACTTTTGATAAGGATTTCTTGGGATTTCTTAAAAAATTAAGACATGAGATAAGGTATACCGAGACTTAGATAACCAGAAACAGTTATAGATAGATATAATCAGTTATAGAGTGCTAAGTTTAACCACCTTCCTAGGTCAGCCGGTTCCTCTAGTCTGATTTTGCTGATTATTATTTAATCCTCCTTAAACCGGTCACAGGGCTGAGGCAGTAAGCAGAATCCATTCGGAAGGATCAGAGTGTCAGGAAGAAAGGCGGCTCGGGCCGATACTGCCGGGCTCGCCTAGCCTTTCCCGTCAGCTGTAGCACGCACGCGAAGGTGCGTTTCTGGCGAGGTGCGCAGCCCGCCTCTGACGTGTCAGCAGGCGCGCACGCAGAGCGGAGAGGCTTGCCGTTTCGCTCGCCGCCGTACCGAGCGTGTGCTTATTGCTGGATTCCGCTTCTGCCTTCCCGATGTCAGCACCGTTTACGGGAGCGCTGGGCACACACCGGCAGGAGGGCATCTGTAGAGCACGGTGGTCGGTGCCGAGGACTTGCCGCCGCCGCCCTTTTCCACGGTTCCGAGATGTGCTTCGGAGTGGGCCTGATCTGGCACAGGCAGGATGCCCGCTGGCAGATAAAGTACCTTTAGATGTTCTCACGAAACGCATCCCCCAGGCAGTCCCACCTAGAAGGAGCCCGGTGCCCGTGCTCGGCGCAGTGCCGACCGGGGCACAGGCAGTGGCGGCAGCCGAGAAGTTAGCTCTGAAAGTGCACCACTTCTGACCTAAAATAATCATATAATAATGTAGATTCACTCTATAGACCCGAAAGACTTGAAATTCATGTAGCTGACATCAGTTGAATTCAAAATTAATGTTTTGTGATATTTTTTCTATTTTTACACTAAAATTTCAAAATATATTTTGTAATACTGTAGAAAAATATGCTTAATGACTGACGACATGCATTTAGATAAATGAAATCAGACTGCTTAACAAAACTCTTCTGCGAGTGTATTGGAAATGTATGGGCTACGACAAGAGAATGTCTATCTTGAGAGATATTAAAAATGAACTTTCAAGAGATCATTATGAAAACTTTTTCAGTGTTTTTTCTCGTAACCGTTAGAATAAAGTGTGTGAATTTATATCCATACCTGTATATGTATAGGTATAAACGTATATTAACGTGTCATTGCTGTGTGCTTCAGGAATAGTTCACTGAAAAATACAGGCGTTTATGCAGTCTACGTTCCCTGATATGCTGGTATAATTTATTATGTTAGTTTTTGTATTTTGTAAATACATCAGTCTTTATTATATCAGCTCCATGTGTCTGTTTCTCAATTATATCTTTCCACGTCTAAAAATCTCAAGGTTTAGGATTTTTTTTCCCGCTAGTTTTCGATCTCCTTACAAACGTAAGTACTTGCTGTCACTCCTCTGTGAAGCTATACTAGCCCTGGCCGCGCCGTGCCAAGGCAAACGGGAGGACGCGCGTTCGGTACCGAGCTGTGACGCGGCACGTGCATCGAGGCACCGGACAGACTAGTGCTTCTGCCGGAGAGTGGGGAAAAGATGGAGAGAAGACACCAACACAGTTTGGTGTGGCAACAGCAGCCACCTTTCACAGTGTTACAGCAACAGTCAGTGGGTGGTTTTCCTGCAGTCGGGGCCTGTGGACGGATGATAACGGGTTTATTCTCAGAGGAGACTCTGCCGTGGCTCGTTGGCGCGGGTGGATGGTGGCCGCGAGGGAGCACTTGGAACCAGGGTGCTGATCTCACCACCGAAAGCTTGTTTGTTGCTTTCCAGAATGAAAAACTTGAATGAAATGTAATTTCATTTAAAGTTGAGACCAATTTTAAACACAGCATCGTCTTTGCTCTTTTTTGGGTAGCTTTTGTTTTCCTTATAACCAGCACCACTCCTTTTCATTGCTCTGGTGCTGGACAGATTTTTTTTTTTTTTTTAATTTATTTTTCTCATCTATTGGAATTTTTTATATAGTATGTTTGTACTGTAGTTCTGAGGCTTTTTTCCCCATTTTCTGTAATTTTATTCCTATTGATGGCACAAAATTTTGTGTAAAGAAGTAGTTGACCTGTTTTTTTTGTGTAATTTTTGTGGTGTATGGGTATGCAATGCTGACGTTCAGTTGAGAACATTTGGGTTTTAGAATGAGTAACACACCATTAACAGTACTTTAACAATTTTCTTAATAATGTAAAATTGACTTTTAAATTGCAATAAAATATTTTGCTAAACCTGTAAACAAAAAAGCTCCCGAACTTGAAAATCAGCTTCTGTTAGGGCTTTTTCAGTGAAACTACAGATGTTTGTATTTGCTATCTACTAAATGTATACATTAATATTTGTAATTTACTATCCATAAAATAGCGGTTTTGAACCGATTCGTACCTGAAACGTAATGTGCGTTAGCTTAAGAATCTGCTCTCATAGTGAAATATGTATTAATATATGTGTAAGGTCTCAAATTTGTATGTTCTGTCCCTGCAGCTGGATTTGATCACAGACCTGCTGGGCACACCGTCGCTGGAAGCGATGAGGACGGCTTGTGAAGGCGCCAAGGCACACATACTCAGGGGTCCTCATAAACAGGTACGGCTGGGCGCTGCTGGCCGCCTTCTACGCCTGGCCCGGGCAACCCTTCGGCCAGCCCCCGAGTTAGGATTCCCTCTGTGCACGACGCTGCCGCTGCGTCGCTGCGGTGCCTCATGCCTTGGTTGCGTTCACCCGGCGTGTACGTTCATAAATGCTTTGTGTGGGTATTTAATCTCAGAGCTGTCTCTGCCTGTAAACTGGGTCCAGAGCACCAGAGGTGGTTGTGGTGGTGCGGTGGCACGGGTTAATGGTGTGGTTACTCAAACTACGATTGTGGCAGGGTGGTTTTTCACTAGTACAGCGCATTTCTGGCTTCTGTCTTGTATGTATTGTTTGGCTTGATGGTACAGGTGAACGTCTCTTTCTTCGAAGTGACGGTGTTTTGATAGCTATTTTGAATGAAGATGTTAAATGTAAGTGATAATATTGGCAAGAGACGTAAATTAAATTGACAGTATAGTTCAGAACACCCCAGAGGGACTGCGCTGCTGACAGGATCCGGAGCGTTAGAAGGGGCAATCACCAGTTACGCAGATGCATAAGCAGAACAGGCCAGCTACTCGTCACCAGAGAATCCCCTCGCACATCTGTGCAGTGACCTGAGCTGTTTGTGAAAGGCTTTAACATTGAAAACTGAGATACAACAGTCAATATAACTGAAGTTAAAGTTACTTAAAAAAACCAAAAAAACCAAAGAAAACCCCACACGCACAAAAACAGAGAAACGAGGCAGGATGATGTCATTTTGCTGACTGGACAATAAAAAGGGCAAATTAAATGTACTGTTAATAGATACAAAGAAATTCTTATGCAGTAATAAAGGCGTACGTCCATCCGATATGGTCATTTTAATGATCGTTAGATAGTAAAAATTAACAAAATTAGTAACCCGTACATGTTAATACATCAGATCTTTCCAGTAGTTAAGTTTGCATTTTTATTTTCTGCATGTTGAAGTAATTTCTCAAATGTCTACTCACCACAATAGTAGTTACCATAGAAATGAGCACTGAATATGTTTTATGCTATATTATTAACACATGGGAGCTCTGCCTCCTTGGCACTTTTGATTCACTACATCAAGTTGTCACTATTCCATTTTATGACAGGTTTGTTTTTTTCTTTTAACATTAATAATAGGAGGATTTTCTTAAGACTTTCTCTACCATTTTTAAAACAAATCGAGTCTTTTTTTTTTTTTTTTTGCCATCACATGCAAGAAGAGTTGTAACTTTTAAGCATGTAGTCCTGCACGTTCAAGGTTTAAGATGTTTAAGAAAAAATAAATTATAGTGATTGATGCTGGGAGAAATACATCCACTATACTTTATATATAAAAATATATAACAGTATACAAATACATCCAGATACTTTATAGAATACATTGGTTTTAAACTCTAATAATTTGATAATGGCTTGACATTTCCAAAGTGTGTGGTCTTGGCGGTAGTAAGCAAGAACTCTGGGAATTTATTTGTTAGCCTTGTCCAGTTTGTCAAACCAGGATGTTTTATCAAGAATCGAAGTGGGTACAAGAATGTCTTATGATTTTCTAATCCCAGAGCTAAGGCCTTGGCTTCTCGTACAAGCCGCTGAAACTGTGCATCTCTCGACCCACTGAATGATGGGAATACTAAAAAGCAAGTGAGGTGAAATATTATGAAATGGTTCCGATACAGGTTTAATGTCCTATAGCCACTGAGTCGTAGGAAGGAAACTGTAAGTGGTTAGTTCTGTGTCTGCGGAGGAAAACAACGCCCGTTCTTCATGGAGTGCCGCAGAAGCGGAACGGCCTCTCGAGCTGGTGTGCTCATCTGCAACTTGGGAATAGGGGGTTACAGTGCATCTAGTTGATTTCTTTAATGATATTTCTCTCTTTTCAACGTCAAGCACGCTTCATATTTGAATGTGAATTCAAAATGATGGCGTTTTGACTTTTAGAATTTAAAATCTCCATTGAAAATTGAGATTTTCCTGGTTATAAACAGCTAAATGTTGCCAGTTTCTTAATTAGATTAATAGGGAGAGAAAACAGAGTTAGAAACTGGTGATTACTTTGTCGCACAAACTATTTTTAATCAATGTAGGTGAGCATAGTAGGAGTAAAGGGGTAAAGCATTTTGCTGCTTTATGTAAAAATAGATTAATGCGTGAACTTTCTGCTTTAAAAAACCCCACCCCACTGCGTGTTGGCATAATGAAAATTTACATATAGTGTAGACTTCTTCGTCAGTTTTGTGTTTAAAAGTTTTACTTCAAACTACACGTAAGTGACTTGACCAAGGTGCTTAGCCGGCAGCCCTCGGGAGAGCGTCTCCTCCGCTCCCGCGTGCGCGGCGCACCGCAGGCGGGGTGCGGGCACTTACGAAAGTGAAACGTGCTGGAGCCCATTCCCTCCCCGTTGCGGTCCTTCCATCCTCTGATAGGGAGGAGAGAGATCCAGTGGGATGCACGTTGCTTGCTAAAGGACCTGACCGTGGATTCCATGATAATCAAATCTTACAGCAGTTCAGTTTTTACCAATTTCTTCTGCCCTTGCTGGTGCTCTTGTCAGGACTGCTTCTGATCCATAGCTGTGCACTTGATTGCGGTTTGCCGAGAAACTGCTGTCCTCAAAAGCTGTGCGGAGCCAGATGCTCTTGGAATGGCAGACAAGCTGCAGGCAAGGGGCGTAAGTGCAGCAAAAAAAAGTGCATCCTCCCTTTGTATTGGATGCAACAGCTTCCCGAATTGAGGAATGTAATCATAGTTTTCTGCCCCAGTATATGGATGAAACCTACTTAACCACAGTGCTGGGATGACAGTGCTTTTCTGTGCAGATGATACTTACTAATTAGAAAAATCATATGAAGTTACCAAATATTAGAGCCTTATATTTTACAGACTGCACTTGGAAACTAAGGCTGGGAAGTGCTTAGTGCTGTATTTGGTAGTTCAGCGTTAATTTAGAATGATGTCGCTGCGGAGGTGTAATTTTTATATACACTGACAGATTTACAGCAGCTAAATAACTTCTATTCATTTGCTTTGCGAAACAGGTAGGAGCAACAGATGCCTGCCAAATATTAGCATCGCGTTCCAGTTAAAAGTCTGTGTAGAGCTAATGCAGATCTGGAAATCCTGTGGGTCCATGCAAATATAATACAAGGTCTGAGTTTGCCAGCGAGTATTGTCCCATAAATACGCTAGCTAGCTTTCAATGGATTTGTTATATTTTACACAGAGTGTTTTAGTCCTTTCTGCCAGCCGGCTGGTATATTCTCCCCACACCTCAATAGTAACTCATCGCACGCACTCGTGAAGCGTTCCGTGTAATCCTTCCTGCCCTGATGGCTCTTCCCAACACTGCATTCCCTAGCTCGTATGAAAGCTGTTCGAATTTTCATGGCAAGAATACCAAGGTGGGTGGGTGTGGCTGCACGTGTATGTGGTGGTTTATTTCCTTTTTAAAAAAAAAAAAAAAAGAGGAAACTTTAGGAGCGTTGGGCTTGGAAGTAACACACTATAGTAGTTTTCTTTGCAGCAGTTCCTGTGCTAATACCTATGGGGCTTTTTATTTTTGCTTTCATTCGTGGTTTTGGTTTCTTTTTTCAATAAGTTTGTGGTTTTGCTTTCTTCTAAGTGTGAAAATTGAGACTTCCTTTCCCCCATCTTACTATTTTCTTTTCTTTTTCCCTTCACTTCAGAGGAGTGACTGTTCACTTGTTTTGCAACACTTTGTTTGCTTTGAAGACTAGCTGTAATGCGCTCTACTGCCATTCTTTACGCTAACTAGCAATAGGAGTGATGTCAATTAAGCAGGAAAATATTTTAATTTGATTTTGGAAACTGACACTGATGCAGCTTTAAAAAAAAAAAAAAATAAATCTTTGCAGCTCATTCCAGAGAGTCTGGGATATAACTCATGCTTTAAAATGAAGGACATATAACATTACATTATTGGTGGTTGGTTTGGGTTTTTTTGGGGTTGTTTTTTGGTTTGGTTTTTTTTTTTTACATTTTGGGCGACTTCAGGCAGTACTTCTTCCCGTGTGTTAGGAGTGTGGGGACAGGGGTAGTCTTTGCGTTTTGCTACCTTAGTGTTAACATTTAATTCCAGAGTCAACGTAGACTTTCAGGCTAGAGAGTATGTACAGTTAAAAGTTGTCAACTTTATATGTTGAGTGAAATCTTGTTAAAATATTTCGTGCTTGTTGAAGTGGCAGTGAGGATCGGTGCTGCTGAGACTGGGGACGCGTGCTCGCCCCCAGACCCGTAGCTGTCAGGAGGGTTATGTGCTGGTGTTCCCAGAACGGGGGCTGGACGTCCCCAGTCTTCAAAATCTGTCTGTACTTGGGTATTTGTACCGCAGGTTTTCTCTCGCTCGGCTAAAACTGGACACTTTCAGAATGGACGGGCTGTCGTGCTTGTGAGCGAAACGAGGAAATCCGGGAGGAAGGGGCTCTGCAGAGGTGGTTTTTGTGGGGCTGACCGGAGCGGGAATCGCGCCGCTGCCGCCGGCGGCTGGGTTGTTCCGGCTTTTTTGAACCGTGCGGTTCGTGCCCCGAGAATGCCCCTTTCCCCCTCCCCCAGCCCTCCGAGCCTGGTCGCTGGCCTATTTATCTCTCTGTAAAATGCTTATGCCTGAAGGTCATGTTAATTGTGCTGGATGTCACTGTCAGTTAGGTATGGATCGCCTGGGCGAGGCAACACAAAATAATCCACGGTTTGGCAGCGATTGAGATCAGAAAAATGAAATACTGGAAGTGACGTGGTTAATCAAACCCCTGAACGGCTCCGGCTTAAAGTGGTGTCTACATAGAAAAATAAAATACAGGTTTGTCCGGGGATTACATCTGAGCTAAGGAAGAAAACCGAGCAGTTGGATCTCTCTTACAATTGCCGAGTTCTGTAATAGTGATTATTGTCTTGTCGGAAAGCGCTAGGTCGTGCGTGTCCTTTTTAACAAGAAGTTTGTCCTTGGTAACTATAAAGTAACGTGTGCTCTAACAGCGTTTTCTTGCTGACGGACCTGACAGGACGATTATCTGTACTTTTCTTTCTCCCGTTTCCCCTACAGCCATCCCTTCCTGTCCTATATACACTTTCCAGTCAAGCTACACATGAAGCAGTTCATCTCCTTTGCAGAATGTTGGTCTTTGATCCAGTGAGTATGATTTTAAATTATTTCTCATACTTCTGTTGTAACAGTTTTTGTTGTCTGCTACCTAAATGAATATTTTAAGTAAAGGACTCCTTTAACTCATTTTCTTCTACATTGCATTTCCAGTACTTTTGGGTCTGTAAAAGACGTGAAAGTATCATCTTGTAATTGGTCAATTAATTTTCCGCTGGAATGGGGCTTTGGCATTTACAATCTAGCGGTCTTTTGAAGAAAGCTACGATAGAGTGAGCAAGATGAGGGTGTTCGTGAATCACGCTGTCTTTTCCTAGCTAGGTGTAGGTAGCAGAACATCAGATACTTTGATGCAGTTCTAATTAGAGACGCGTGGGTGTTCATGGTCTTGCAACACACAAAAAATTCCTTCTACATCCACACAGTCACATCTTTTTTCCACTGAGCGTGTTTTTCTAATAAAAATTTGCTGCTGTGGGTTTTGGATTTCATCTCTTGGGTTTACTAGACGAAATTGTCACTAGAACATCTGATACCTGAATCGACGGTCTTAGTTATTTCATCTTTACAGGAAAATCCCTAACATTTCAAAATAAAAACAGGCAAATTGACTGAACTGCGAAGGGGGAAGCTTGAAATTGATAAAGAATTCAGAAGGCAGTACCTTTTGATTTTATTCTTTTAAACCTTAAGATGACTTTACTGAACAAAAACGTAGAAGTGTTAAATCATAACTTCCACATAAACAAACTTAATTTTTTTCCTTTCTAACTCCCTCAGTGCTCAGAATACTATTATTCGCAAATCACATTTAAATAAGTGTGGGTTTGATTTTTTTTTTTTTTTAGAAAGAATCAGGACAATCCTTTAAAACAGGTGATTTTAATTTAATCTAAAAAATATCCTGGGAATTGGGACAGTTGGGTTGTACTTCAAGCTTTGCCACTGCTTTTGCTCCGTAACTTTGAGCAAATAACTTTTGTTCTGTTTGGTGGGGGCGGTTAATTCACCTGTAACAACGGATTTCATTACAGCTTGATTTTGCAGTAGCACTTCTGTCTGCAATTCTTTAGGAACTGATAGTAGTCTCTTTTTTTGATGGGATGGTGTTGGACACCTACAGGCTGAGTACTTGAGTTACGTACAAAAAAGGTCTTAGTAATGTGGAAGCAGACTTTATAATTTAAACCATTGCACTGACCACCTTCTTCCCTGTGCTTCCTTCACCACTTCTTTGCTGAAACTTTATGTGTGGAGCATTTCTCAGAACTCCAGATGCTATATCCTGAATTATTCTGTTACCAGTGATGCTTAAATTTGTGTTTTATTTAAATATGTGCTTAAGGACACATTAAAATGTTTTGCAGAGTATGGACCTACAAAATGCCTTATTTGCTAACATTAAATTCTTTGGGCTTATTTTGATTTGCTGTAGGAGTCATAATTTTAAGGTCATCTGGAGAAAGTAATTATTGAAAAATATATTTCCAAAAATCATATTAGCAGCATTTCCTATCATTAGCTATAGTACAGAAGGGTCAATGTCATCTTAGCAATGCTGCTTGTTTTTAAGTAAAATCTTCCCCCTAGTGGCAGTGTTTGCAGATAGAAAACATTTTCTGACCTGAACTAATCCTTTAACGTGATTAGGCATTTATAAAACAATTTCAAATTAATTGATGAGTAAGTATTCTTTAGACTGTTTCAATACCTCTGCAAATATCCTAACTCTTTTTTTAATTATTTTATTTTCTTTAAATTCAACATTTCAGTCCAAAAGAATATCTGCTAAGGATGCCTTAGCTCACCCATATCTTGATGAAGGGCGGTTGCGATACCACACTTGTATGTGTAAATGTTGTTTTTCCACATCTACTGGAAGAGTTTATACTAGTGATTTTGAACCCATCACTAATCCCAAATTTGATGACACTTTTGAAAAGAACCTCAGTTCTGTTCGGCAGGTTAAAGGTAAGTAGTAGTTAACTTTTGCATCCGCATTTATCTTCCTGCTCCATCCTCTAGCAGTACGTAGTTAGGATGTGCAATCTGGATCCATATACTAACCCAGGTGGTTTTTTCTTTTAGGTATTTTTCCATAGTAGGTACTGGAAATAATGTCTTTTCAGTAAAGGAGCAGGATTGCTTGTAAATGTTCTGACATAATACAGTGTCACACACGTTTGCTGACATGCAGAAGTCTGTTGCTTAGTAGTGCTCCTCTCTGATGTCAGCGTTCCCCGCGCCGCTCTTTTGCTGAAGGATTGCACCGGGGGGAAAGGGAGATCCCTATTGCTGCCCTTTTGGGCTGCGGGGCGCTGCCGCGGCAGCTGTCCCGCAGAACGGGTCAGCGCCGTCAAGTCACTGAGGCTGGGTAGGCTCGTAGTTCTCCTGCTTCATTTCTCCCATCTGTCGGTCTGCTCACGCTGAAGTGTCCACGTCAAGTGCGGGTGTCTTCAGCCGCTGCCGTCGTAAGCTGTGTTGCTGGTGCCGCGCTGGTTCCGGCCACAACGCCGAGGGTGCACTGCGAGTCGTGACACGCTGTCTTGAGGAGAGTCAGCCCTGATGCCTGGGAGAGGGAACTCGCTGCAGGTGGTTACCAAATGCCAGCAGCTGCTTTGTGGCACTGGAGATTTGAAGTCTGATTCTATCTTAGCAAACAAGCCATAAAATGGACTTTGTTTCTTTTGAAATCGGATCCGAGCAGGAAAGCAGTCCTTGTACGAGAGCAGTGCAACGTGAGAAACAGTCGTCGGGATTTAGGTTCTGTTTGGTGGCAGCTCGAGTAACTCGAGAGGAAGAGAGGGAGAAGAAACGTGTTACCTCAGCAGTTTCTAACAAACGATTCGGTCATTTGGGACAAAAATACTCCGTGATGTTGCCATGATAATGCGACTTATTTCGGATATATCCTGAACTTGTAACTCTGAAATTCACATTCATAGTTCATACAAGTTCACACAAGTTCACATAACGTTGTTTTCTTTTTATCCTGTTGTTCTTTCCATTCTCCTCCTCTCTTTGGGCACCACGTTGCAGAGCTGTGTGTAGATCTGCTGTCGCCTCTGCAATCTGTTGTTCTGAACACTGCCTTTAAAGTTTGCCGACAGCAGTGCCGATTCCGGCACGTTGCCTCTAACGCCCCGTCTGGGCGTGGGGAGCTCTGTTCTGGCGACCTCCGCTGCTGCTTATAGAGGAGCAGCCCGTTGCCAAACCTGCCCGGCTCTGTTTTTCGGTGTGTCTGTGTGCACGCGTGTGCATGAGAAGATGTTTTGTCTGGCAACTGTACATACAGTTCCCTCTTTCCTCAGGAAAATTTACTTTTCTGTCTTAATCATCTCAAGTGGCAGTTTTGTGCTTGGTGGTAGTAACTGAATTAATGAGTCGAACTGGACTGAGTAATAGATAGAGCTGTGTTCTTGGTATTTGCAAATCAAGTTCAAGTTGAGAATTCTTTGTCTTTCAAAACGTTATACCCTAAAATCGGGATTTAATCTATGACTGGTTATCATCAGTTCAGTATTAGAGCAGTCATTAGGGTTTTATTTTATATACGTTTCCTTCAGTGTCCGTATAAGAGTTCTCTGTGAATTTAGGCTGTGAGGTATGGCATCAGGTTAGATTTAGGGAAGCTGGAGTTCTTTTACCCTCACTAAAATGTGCGTTCCGTAAAAGAAGCTATATTTTCTTCCAGTCTGCGTTGCATTTTACTGAAGCAAAAAGTTTTAATGATACGTTTTTTTTTATTTTTCTCCTATGCGCAGAAATAATTCATCAGTTCATTTTGGAACAGCAGAAAGGAAACAGAGTGCCTCTCTGCATCAACCCTCAGTCTGCTGCTTTTAAGAGCTTTATTAGGTAACTGTATGTAATCACATCTGATATTAATTCACATTTATTAGTAGTACGGAATTCACACATCCAAAATGTTTTATGTTTTAAGTTTCTCAGCGTAGGAAAGGCCCATAGATAACTTCTGCAAAAAAAACCCTCGTATGGTTACATTTTTAAATATTGTTATGAATTCTTCTAGAATTTAAGTAAAATGTGCAAAAGTTTCAAGTACTATTTTTGCGTAAAAGTACAGAAGTCAGACTAAAAATTAGAATTGAAAGGTTGACGGGTTGAATTTTGATTGTGGAATTGCACTGTAAAAACTGTAAAAGGAATGACTGATAGATGAAAAATCGTTAAGAAAATAAGTAGATAAAGTACAGCGAAATATTTGTTGGTTTTGGGGTGTTTTGGTTTGGTTTTGGTGGGTTTTTTTTGTTTTCCTTTAAAAGTTTGCTTACTGGTGGAGCATTAACTTTCTTGTCTATTAGCTACTGCAAATGAACACTGATTTTCTGTATCGCCTGCATTCTAGTTCCACAGTTGCTCAACCATCTGAGATGCCGCCATCTCCACTGGTTTGGGAATGAAGTGGAAGATAAAATACTACTGAAGATGTAACGTAGCTTTCCACTGGAGTCTGGGATTTGCAATTCTGGAGGTTAATCATGCTTGTACTGTAATTTTACTAATGAAGTTTTAAATTAACAACCACTACTTGTACAATATGAATAATATTTAGAAATGTACTAGACTTTTAATCTTGTAAAGTGGTTGTGCTTTTAGAAGAAAATATTTTACCCAGAGTTGCACGTGTTTTATGAATTCTAGTGCAGCTGTGATGGCTCAGCTCAGAACAAACAGAATTGAACCAAATTCGGGGAGGTTTTTTCTTTTTTCTTTTTCTTTTTTTCTTTTTATCGAAGTGAGATTGTACAAAAAGATAGACATACATTTTGATATTGAGCCATTCCTGAAGATTTTGGGTTTTCTAAAACTAAGGAATACAGAAAACTTGACTGCGACCAATCATGAAGTCACGTCGGGTGACAGTGGCCACAGTAAGTGGGCACGTCACCTGATGATCAAGTCCTATAAATAGCTTCTCACTAGAGCTGTGATGGTGATGTGTGCTGTTCTAAAATCAAATGTTGTGAGTAGAGAGAATGAGTTTGTGACTAGGAGAGACTAAACTTCTGTTTCCTTACCCAGTATAAATATATATATATATTTAATCTATTTTTATTAGAAGTTTTTCTGCTCTTTCTTACATAAAACCCCCCAGCATGCATCTTCTCTGTGTGTAAATAATTCCATTTATGGGCTAATTTCGGAGATCCCTGACATCATTGCTGTATAGAGAGAAACTAGCTTGCACATTTTAGGTCTGTGAAATTTTGTGAGAACTTTTTCCTGCACTGGACAGTTGAGAGAAAAAAAAAAAAAAAAAGGAAAAAAAAAAGCACATAGGGAATTACGAATTGTGTTTGTGTCTTTAGGCGAAGCTGTGGAAGTCTTGAAATGTCACAGTAGTAAATAACTTTTATTACTTTTTGGCTAATTCTTTTTCTGTTGGAACACTGAATTCTGTGCATATGTATATATGAACACAAATTGAAGGCCTCTACCTCCTGGAGTATACAACTTGGTTTGTTTACCTCCACATGATTTTTTTTTTTTTAAGTTCAGTGTGGAGACTTGAAACTTGAATGTCCCTTCCAACTTTTATATTTAAAACAAGACTAGAAAATTGAAGACTGTTTTTCACCTGTACAAAGAAATACTAAAGGGTGGTCTTAAAATTTGAGCATTGGTCTGGAGAAAAACCGTGGTGTTTGTTATGGACAATTAACTGTTAAAGTTATTGTAAGTTATCTGTATTTAGCAGAGTATTTTCAACAAGAGTGATCTGAGCTGAAATTGGAGACTATTAGTAAGTTATGTTTGGAAGTTTTAACTTCAATGAAGTAATTATTTGCTGTGAAAGAGACAAACATTGAATAACTGAACAAAGATGGTGCAATATCTTTGTTTTTTATGAGGCTCCTGAGAATAAAACCAACTGAAGCATTTCAATTCACTTGAATGAGAAACGTGTTTAATTAAAAGAGCCCGAGAAGACACTGGTATGAAAGGTAAAATCTCAGAGGTTGGTCAGTTAATGTGGCACACTTGCTGGTCACTTTGTAAAATGTAGATTTGAAGTACAGTGGTGAAAACATTAAATGTGACATTTGAAAAAGAAGTGGCGTTACCTTTATTTCCTCTCTGATCTCCCACCTTTATTTAAGAATGAGTTGTTACAATGTTGATTAAGTACTGTCTGAAAAAAAATAGAAGTAAAAAGAGTTTATAACTTGTTTTGGGCATGGTTTTGATTTTTACGCACACATATATACATACATATATATGAATTCTTGGAACAAAATATTCATTTGCTCTTCAAGCTTGAGCCTGGGTAAAGGCAAAACTTGCTGATTAATCAAAACAAGCGATTGACTTGCACGTTATTGGGAGGGTGAAAGACACCCAGTCAAGGATGGATTTTATTTAATTTGCAAAGTTCATGTAATTTTTTCAGCACAAATGCTTTCATTGTTTTCTGTAGTCCCAACGCAAAGAATCCGACGTGCAGTGGTGTTGCAGAATATTAGGGAAAATACTCATGTTTTGTGGATCAAGATCAAACATAGTTAAAGCCTCAGGACCTCAGAAGAAGTAAACTGATAAGCCGCCTTAGCATGCACTCTCTTCCCCGGGCTCGCACAGGTGGTGTTCGTGACTCATGTATATGCCTCTTCTTCCAACCTCTTCTTAGAAGTCTCCATACTATTATGAGCTAAGTTTTAGCATGTTTTAGAACTGGTGATGGTGGTGTCATTATTGCTTCATGGTTGGCTGTTGCTGACCTAGTTGCCATTGATTCGCTGCTATTTTTACTTGGTCTGCTCATTAGATTCTCCTTCAGTGTAAGGCTACGGTACGAATGGGCAGTTCACTTCTTGGCTTTCCTCATTTTGACACACAGTTTTTTTGGGGTATGAGCACATAACAACCCAACGGGCAAAGACTGCTGGGCATCAGTGTATTTCTTGGAGCTAATTGCTAGAGGTCCATGGGTTAATCTCATTTGTAAACATAAACAGAATAAAACGTCTTCTGGACATCTGCCTTTCACGGTATCTTCATACGACAGAATGAGTAATGAAAATCGGCACAAATGCGTAACTGGAATTGTGTGTGCAAATATATAGAAAAAACAATTACAGTAATGTTTTCTGTAGCTTCAAACTGCGTTTTACATGTTTAATGTAAATCAATTACAATGAAAGTGAGAGCTCTGAAGCGCTGTCTTGGACAAAGGTAGTTCCATTTCTAAAGTGAACGCACACGTGTATACAGTTAGGGTCATCTAAACTTGAGGTCATCAAAAGAGCTTTCTTTCCCAGTGAGGCTAAAATCTGGCTTGCAGTTTTCAGAGTTGCATTTTCATCAGTTTTAAGCTGTGTTGATACCAGTCAAATGAATTACAGATGGTAAGTTTTAAGCTCTTTAAGTGTAGCTTCTGCATCTCCTTTTATTGATTGTGCCTTGAGAAGAGCACAGAAGTAGTGAGTGCGAAGAACGTCACGCTTAATTGTCAATGGAACATCCAAATATTAGGCGGCCTGGTCTCAGTGTGTGTACATCCTGAAGGTGTGAGGCAAAGCAGCTGAACAAGATCAGCCGTGGAAAAGTAAGTTGCTAAAATCCATTTCCTGATGAAGCATCATTGACTGATTCAAATCAATTGATTTATGAACGTTACGAACTGCTTTTCTCCTCCAGCCAAGTAGTGGCATATTTGGGACTTGACGCGGGGAGCGTGTGAACGGGTGAGCGCTCGCCCGCTTGACCAGCTGGTTTTAAGGTTTACTGGGTAGTGACTTTCCCCATCACCTCTTTTTCCCGTTGTTTGTTTCAGAAAGGGAGTAGCTGGAGATCTTCGCACTGTTTGTTCTTTGGAACTTTTAAGGTCCAACTTCGGTAGCAAGCCCTGCTCGCTGCAGCGCTGCGGTCCCGCTCGGGTCTGGCCACCGCAGAACCGTCTTGTGCTGCCGCTACCGGGGGGACTGCGGCCCACGCAGGGGCTGGCCCGTAACTTGCGTGCCCGGTGCAGGCCGGAATCGGAGCCGCTGAACCCCCTGGAGGCGCGGCGACGGCCTAAGCGCTGTGGTCGGGGGTGCCTCGCCGCCGGACGGTGGGGCGGGGGGGGCTGCCCGTCCGCATCGCGGACGCCAAGTCAAGAGGAAAAGGCCCCGCCAGTGCGCGAAGCTTTGCGCGTGCAGGCGGCGGCCCCGCCTGTCGCCAGGGGCGGTGCCAGGGGCGGGTCACCACCGGCACGGCCCGGGCTCGGCCAAGCGGTGGGGGAAGGCAGCGACGGGCCGGCCGCTGTCCCGCGCCGCGCCTGGCGTCGGGAACCTCCGCGTCCCGGCCCCCCTCCTCCCGCTCCGCCTCCTCTTTCCCCGCCCGCTTCCGCAGCCGCCCTGCAAGGGCGGGGGCGGTGCCCGGGGCCGGCGGGGGCGGTGCCCGGGGCCGGCGGGGGCGGTGCCCGGGGCCGGCGGGGGCGGTGCCCGGGGCCGACGGGGGCGGTGCCCGGGGCCGGCGGGGGCGGTGCCCGGGGCCGGCGGGCCGGTGCCGGGGCGGGCGCGGCGATGGCGATGGCGGCGGGCCCGCGCTGGCGTGAGCGGCTCTTCGCCCTCTACTTCCTCTCGCACATCCCCCTGACGCTGCTGGTCGACCTGCAGCTGCTGCTGCCCGCCGGCCTCCACCCGCGAGCCGTGAGCAGCCGCCGGGGCGGGGCGGGGGGCCGGGGCCGCCGGGGCCGCCGGGGCCGGGGCTTGTTCGGTGCGAGGGGTTGGGAAGAGAGCGAATGTACGCGGGGCCTTTCCCTTGATTTAACGGATCCTGTGGCGTTTTTTACAAAATCTGGCAGGTAGACACGTGAGGGGGAAGAAGAAGCTGCAGTAAATTTCCTAGAACGGAACAGTATTTGACACGCGTGCAGTGCTCGCGGCCTCCACGCTGACTCACGTTTTCGGTCAAGGCATCGGTTGGGAAGGACAGCAGGGCGACTGTTCACCAGCACCTTTAGCAGCGGTGGCTGATTTTTCTTCCTTCCAATTTGTAAGCGGGATGTCCGCGGGCTGCGCCGTTCAGCCGCCGATGAACGGCTGGCGCGGGTGACAAGCTCCCCCGCCTGGCGCGCCGGGCGTTTGGCGGGGAAGGCAAACCGGCAGAATAACCGGTTTGCGTAGGGAGGTACCTGCTGCCCTACCTGTCACGTCAGCGCCCGGAGGATGCCGGCAGCGCTGACACGCCGCCACAGCCCCCCTGGATCTGACTGTCGCCACCTTGGTCACCCCGTGATCCTGATTTTTGCTTGTCCTCCTGCCCAACCCGCAAAAGGGAATTGTTACCGCTGTGGAAGCAGGCACACTAGCAACCAAATTTATTAGTAAAAATTTCTGGTTTGCTGGGCTTTGAATAAAATTATAGAAGACAATAAACATAATAAAGTAAATTAAAATAACAGCTGGATAGAAGATAATCAGTTCAAGTCTTGTCATCAGGATGACATCAGCCGTAAACTTCCTATATGAGGTTTACAATTAGTGAACTTGATTTTTGCCATTAGAATTGCATGTAGAATTACTCCATTATAGAAACCATTTTTAATTAATAGTTAACTAGCAAATCTCAATACATATCTCTCCGTTCAAAGTCCAACTTAAGGCCATGCTGGAATTTACATTTCTGTCATGGAAACTAATTGAACTTGCCAAGCCAAAATTCTTACATCAAGCTGTTTGAGCAGCGGCAGCCAGTGACGAACCTTGTGATCTAACGACACGCTCCCCGACTGAACGAGGCCCCAGACTCCCCTTAGCTTGGTGAGGCCTGGCTGGGGCCACACCTGCCGGTTAGACACAGCAAGTGCCTAAAGGTATTTGCAAGATGGGGCCCACCTCAGCTGGCAATAGGAGGGTGAGAAAGAGGAAAATGCGAGAGTTCTTCAATGTCTACTAATGTCAAGGTGCAGGTCTTCTGTAATTTGGGTGGGGTTTTTTTTCTGGTAAGAAATGACATTTCAGAAATGTCATTTGGAAAGCAACTGCACTGAATGCTGTAGTAATCCTAAAATTGCCAGTAGTGCAAGTTTAATATATACTTAATGGAAAGGGTTCATCACTTTAAAGACTGCAGACACGTAGTCCCTGTTAAAACTAAGTTGCATCCTGAGGCCTTGCGTACCAAGACGAGATCACTTGTTTTTCCCACTGCAGCGATGGCTTCGTCTGACTGCCAGATGCGGGTCTCAATTTTTCCCGTTGCAGCTGACGTTCTGTGTATTAATGTGGTGTTCTTTTTTTTTTAGCTGACAGAGTTGTTGCAGTGGTATGCAGCCACCTTTAGAGACCCCATGATGCTCCAGCCCCCAGAGTGGTTTAAGGCGTTTATATATTGCGAAGCCTTCTTACAAATGCCTTTCTTCCCCGTTGCAGTGTACGCCTTCTTAAAAGGTTGGTATGGAACAAGTGTAAGAATATGTCCTGTGCAGCATTTCTGCCTAACGCTTGCTTTTGTACAGCAGAGAAAGTTTATTTATCAGTCTTAAGCAACTATAGGGATGTACCATGCGGAGCGCTGTGCTATTTTCATGGTGAGTTTTATCTGACAAAGCAGCACAGAATAAGGCCTGTCAGAAACAAACACCGTGACTACAGGCCCTTTGCCACTGCAGACATTTACATGGAACCAGTGCTTGACATCTGGCATGCTTCCAAGGTAGATAAAGTTTGGGTCAAGCCTGTGTACTCATTTTGTTACTTTAAAACTTTTACGATCACACCCTTGTTCTAAAATGGCCATAAAGGTAGATAATTTTCCTGGGTTGCTACTGGTACGTTTTTTCTTACTACCTATCTTGTATGACTTACGGCTTATCCTGTCAGAGATACAGCGGTTAATGTTCTGTTAATTTAAAAGCCACTGATTTCTGCTTGTTTCAGAACACTTCAACAGTGTTCCCTTTTTGCTTCTATACAGGTGGCTGCAAATGGATAAGGACTCCTGCAATTATCTACTCCACCCACGTAGCTACAACTTTGTTTGCTATCCTCACGCATATCCTGTTTCACGATTTCTCAAAGTCTGAGCATTTGGGACCTCAGACACAACATGAGCGCCTAATTCTGCTATCTGTCTATTTGCCATACTTGCTGATACCACTTCTGATTCTTTTTACCATGCTCTACAACCCCCATTATAACCACGTGGAGAAAAGGAAAAGGAAGTAACCCACTATAACAGTTGTACACACGACGCTCATACTGGTTTTGATTCATACCCTGTGCTGACATAGTCCTCTGGGACAAACATCTGTCTCCTGTTGTTGGCTGCAACAGCTACTACCAGAGCATCTGGCTCCTGCAAGAAAACTGAATCGGTTCGAGCATTCAGCTCTCCTTTAATCAGCACCAGCTTTGGCAGAAGCTCGTACTAGCAGTTCCCCATGGTTTCTGGGCACACGCAGGTGGAGGGACCTTGCTCCTCTCCCACTGTCAGTGTTGGGCGGTGCATCACCAATAGGAGAATTAACTTTTAACCATTTGGTATGTAACGGTGTAATGGGGACGACGATGACTGCAGCTGATACTTTTCTTTCAAGTCCCCTTTTTCCAAGAGTGTGTTCTGCAAAATCTGTAACTGATTATATACAAATGTGCAAAGCTATGCTTTTGAAGCATTTCAAATCAGAGTAATCCTTAGCTTCCTCACCCCTCCCCTTAAAATGTCACCTTCCTTTGCTTCAGTTTTGATTGATTGTAAATATCTGATCAGTGATAAATGTGCAAAAATCTGCATTTCTGAATGCTTAAAGTGAACTTAGTTTGACAATGAGGCATACTTCCCAGAGGATTTTGAAGTACTTCAAGAGTTGTAAACAAGGATTTGTAAATTGCTGTCTTCCATGAAATCACTTCTAGTATGGAAATAAATAACAAAACACATTAAACTGTGTTTAATCTTCTTAAGGGAATGACTAAAAGGGACTTAAAATAATGACCATGAGATCGTAGATAGTTCACACAGTAAATATATGCACAAGTTACAGTAAATTAAACCTACTACTGACAGAAATTCTGGGCTGGTGGTTTGGGTTTTTTGTTGGGGGTTTTTTTGGGTTTCTTTTTGAGTTCTCAATGTGATCTGCAAGAATCAAACTTGGAGACTTGTGTAAATTACAGCTCCCCAGGAAGGCTTCTCAGTCACTGCCTATATATTTCAGGACTTCACTGGTATAAAATTTAAACCTTCCACAGGCTTTGAAAAAGGCCAACATTTCCATATTTCGTTGCCTAAAGACAGAAATAAAATGCATCTATTTGCACTTCAACATGAGGTTTGATTTTAGATCACAGGCATTCACTTTTTAAATGTCACATTTGTACTGCTAGTTTTTTATATACTCCTGGTGTCACTGTATGCTTAGTGTGGTTTGTCTCATCAGTTTGCAGTTCTATCACTAATAACACCCATGAAGGAATTCTACTACAATATTACTACCTGTACAGACATACCTCAGGCGTAGTTTAAAGTTCTTAATTCTGCCATATTTTCTGCTTTTTTGTGTGTCTGCAATTGATCCGTTCTGTTAATTGTGAATTTCTGGGTTTTCTTCTTATCTCCATAGAGATAATCTGGTCAACAGAGATACAAGTTATTGCTGATTGTATGTTTTGTCTTTACAGACATGAAAAATACTACACACAGGAAAATCATTATGACGGTCTAGGAAGTTGTAAACTCTCAAGCTCAAAAATAACCTAGCAGAAGCAACTAATTCTGGTATATCCAGAAAGTCTGAAAACAATAATTTATTTCCTGATTTCTTCAAAAGAGCTGTACAATTCAAAAAGTGAGAGACATAACATAGCAACAGTAGTATTAATTCAACTATAATTTGAATTAGAACTACTGACTGTACAAAACTTTTATAAAATCAAAGGACAGAACAGTCTTTACATCTGTTAGAAAGCCCTCCTTATTGCCACTTCTAGGGTAATTCACACTGAATTAAAAGACACTTCCATTTGTACAAACCATCTATTCATTCACGCACAGTGAGAAATTGCATATTTTTTAAATTCTCAAGATTCTGGAATGGTCAAGTTTCCAAGTGAGTTTGTTTTTATCTTAAAATCATCTATTTCTGAAAAATGAATTGGTCAATGAATTCGTTCTGGTCTGCTTCAATTTTACACAGAGTCTCGTACTCTATTCGGTATCTGAAAGAAAAAAAAAAATGGTTACCAGCAGCTACATCCAGCCCATGTCAGATGGTTTGGTACAACGCTCACTGGTCTGTGGTGAAGGGAAGTTAGGCTGCGTCTGTCAGTCACCTGTAAAGCAATGGCTGCCTGAGTTAGACTTTGCAGTTCTAAAGTGCCTTTACCAGTCAGACACGTGGTGCTGTATTACAATTTTATTAATTTCTTCAACTGCATGATCTCATGCCCACCTGTGTTTGTTTAGCCACCAAGTTATCAGAGATGAACCTTCTTGAGGAGTGGCAGACAGGGCCACAAGCTAACCCTAGGCCTGTGGCTCCGCATGGTTTTACAAGAGCTTTGTGCAGCAAGGCACACCTTCACTGCAGATGGATTGTGTGTACAAGCTTAGACAGTGTCCTGCTGCCGAGCACAGATGGTGAGATTGGCTTTCCAGCCTACATAATGCCCCAAAAGTATTTAATAGAAAACTTACCTTTCCAGCTGCATCTTTTTTTCAGCTATTAAAGCCTGAAGTTGCTGTTCCTGAGCTTCTCTCTGCTTTGCTATAGTTTTCAGCAGATTTCGTGCACCAATGGCCTGTCAAAAGAGGATGGTCAGTCATGAAATTGTATTGGGATTTTTTTTTATTTTTCTAACCTCTTTCACTACCAGCAGGTTGATTTTGATGTGTTTCAGACACGCTAACAGTAAAGGAGGGTGACATTTTAACACTGAATGGTTGGTGGAAGACGCAAACAGTTGCTGTAGAGGTTGCGCAGATGAAGGTATTTGAGACTTCCTTCAAACTCCAGGTGTTCATAACAGCCTGAAACAAAAGTCACCAACTCCTCTGGAAATACAAACTGGTCACTGGTGACTGGTCCTACAGATAATAGATAAGCTCTGCTATAATTTTTTCCCCAGAAAAAATAAGGAAAAAAGTCACTACCTACAATTGCGTTAAATATTAATTTCTATTTCCACAATAACATGGAAAAACCCCACACCACTTGGTGACACATAGAGATAAATAAAGAAAATTTCAAAGATAATTACAGAGCTATTCACTCATCTTGAGGAAGGTCTTTAGAAAGCCCTTCTCTTCCTCCTCCTCACAGAGCCTCTCCTGCCTCTTGAGGACAAAGGTCTACTAGTAGAAGGAGTGATTAAAACAATACATGTTCCATTTATGTGCAAATATATAGATAAGCAGCAACAGGAGGACTGTTAAATGCAGGCGTAGTATGACACTGAGCGTGCCTGTAAAAGTCTTCTAGATGTTAATGATCAATTGAAAAGCCCAGGCTTTCATATTGCAAACATACAGATCTTAGCTATCAGGGAAATGCCGGTACGATACTGACAGAAAAAGCTTGCTTATGCTGTGAAAGGAAGGAGACACCTGGTTTTTCACGCACAGTACAGAGCAGAGTACGTGACAAGTCAGTAATTAAATGCACAGTACCTTCATCTTCTCATTTTCAGCAGCTTTTGCCAGTTGATCAACAAGTTCAATTAAGCTACCCACTATTTTTTGAAATTCTACTATTTCTGCAAAGAAAAAAATTGTTAGGTAATATTCAAAACACCCCTAAAGGCTAATGCTTCTACTATATGATGTATTTTTTAGACGCAGCTTTATTTTCAGGGATTACTGTAAACGGGTACATGCTAAGATTTCCCTTGCTATCAGATAGGCTACAAAAGGGGCAGGAAAAGAGAAAAGCCCTTAAGCGTCTCCGAGCTACTGGGGAGTGCTTAGCCCAGCTGGCAGAGGCCCAGACGCGGTACTACTCCGGCTACATCTCGTCAGAAACGGCGCTGTCCGGGCAGGTACCGGCCTGGCTCCCAGCGAGGCGGCTGCGGCTTTCGTGGCGCGCGGGGAGCCGCCGTGCCCGACTTACTGTCCAGGAAGGCCCTGCACTCCTCGCGGAGCTGGGCCGTCTGCTGCGCCGCCTCGGGGTCCAGAACCCGCAGCTTGTTCAGCTCGTCGAAGTGGAGGCCCGCCGCGCCCAGCGCCGCCTGCGCCATCTCCAGCCCCGCACTGGCGCGGGGGAGAGCGTCGGCGCTGACAGGAGCGGGGCACCCCTCGTGCCGCAGGCGCGGCACCCCCCCCACAGGCCCCGGGGCGCTCTGGGCGCCGCGACCGACCCCGACGAGACCCGCGGCCTCCGAGGGCCCGATCACCTCACAGCACCTACGGCTGCCACGGCGACAACTCGCGCCTGCCGCGGGGCACGCTGGGCGCTGCAGTCCCGGCGGCGCCGCGGGGCACGCTGGGCGCTGCAGTCGGCGGCAGGAAGTGCTTCCGGGTTGCCGGTTCCCAGCGGAGCGCGGAGGAAATGAGCTCACCGGGGGCCGCGGCGGTGCGGCGGCCACGGGCGGGTGAGCGCCGGGACCGCCGCTCCCAGGGCTGTGGGGCGGCCGCGGCTCTCCCGGGCCGCCTATCGCCGCGGCTGCAGGCGTGGGCGGCCGCAGGGGACGCGGGGCGGTGCGTGCGTCTCGGCCGCGTCGCGAGCGGTGGCCGCGGGCGGGGCCGGGCCTCCTGCGGCAGCCGCCCCGCTGCTGGGTCAGTCTCTGTTTGCTTTTCCAGGTGCCGGACGGGCCCGCGGGGAAGCGCGCCGCCCGCCTGAGCGGGAGGGGAGGCGGCGCCCGGCAGGCGCAGCCCCCTCTCCGCACGCGCTGCCGTCCCCAGCTGCGTAAGGCTCCGGTGCGTGCTGCGGCACGGCCGCGCTCCCTCCGCCTCGGGCAGGACCCGCCGCGCAGCCCCGGCTTAGCGGGGCGGCAGCCCCCGCTCTGCCATGCTTTGCACCCCACCGCTCCCGGGCTGCCGAGGAACCGAGAGGACCCTTTGGTACAAGCCAGCAAGGGGCCGGAGAGGCTAGGCCAGGAGCGCGCCCCATTTGCAAGCGGTTCTGCGCGGGGGTGGGGGGGTGTGTTTGGGTTATTTCCCCCTTGAGCCGTTAAGGTTATTCCTTTTTATGGAAGTTCAGGGACCATTTCCTGATGCGATGTCCGAGCTCTTGTGTTATGGTTCTGCAGTCCTCCTCTTGCCTCCCACACAAGGCAGGAAGGAAGGGACGTAAAAAATTTTCTCTTGCGTTAATGGGGGTAATTAAAGGTTACATTACTGTTTACAGCAAAAGCTTCCTAGCTTATTAGTTAACGAACACCTTAGAGTAATAGTACCGACTCCTACTTGGATTGGCTGTGTAGGGGATTCTGCTCACATTTAGCTTCGTTCTGCTTGGTCAGAGAAGTAAGTAAAGTGGTAGAACTGACTGAAAACTCGATTCCAATTAATATGTTGGGTTTGCTGTTGATGTTGGAGAGCTCAGTTTGCGTCTGGATTTCCCTGTCGTTACAGGATCGGGCTGGCTGTCTTTACAAACATGCTTCTGTTCTGAAGAAGGGATTGCTGAGGGGCTAAAGCAAGGCAGGACTTCGATGACAAGCGTAAAGACCTAAGGCATATTTCTGTTGTTACCAAAGGTCTTAGCTGCAAGACGAGGTGCAGTTGCTTCTAGTCTTGATTTACTTATTCGTAGCAGATTATAGTAAACGGCTGTGACTGGTTAGGAGGAATTGTGTTACTTGCAATGCTTGGACAGTTTCTGACGGATTTCTCTGTAACCCATAGCTGCTTTGTTTGAGTAATTAACTTCTTGTATAACACCATGACCATAATACATATTTTTGGTTGTTTTTTTTTTTAAAAAAAAGAAACAACAAAAAGAAAAAGACCGACAGCAAAGTGTTTTTGAGAACAATAATTATTAGAGGAAGGATAGGTAAGAAACTTGTATTTGTACTTTTCCGGTTAAAGAACTTCATATCTGGCACATTAGACAGAGCTTCATTCTTTTATTTGTTTGGTTCCATTTTGAGCTTATTGTCAATGGAAATAAAAGCATCGTGAGACTGGGGAGAGAAAGAAGCAGTGAATATCTAGCTGGCTTTTTAGTTGAGACAACTGTTCCAAAGACTGGACATATGTGGCAGGGTGGTGGTGGTGGTGTTAATTTTTTTTTTTTTTTAATTAAAACTACGTCGACTGCTCAGCATTCCAGGATTGAGGAAGAAGAGTTTTGAATGAAAGGTGTTGCCAGGAAATAGAACATTGTGGTCCAACGTTTCAGTGTTGAGGCAGTTGAAGAGACATTTGTAAATGTCTCCAGTTAAAAAACAAACCAACAACAAACCCCACAGGTGTAGCTACACACCCCAGCTGACGGAAGGACAGAAAGTTCTTCTGCTGTGTTTCAGCTCTGCACAAAAAAAGGGAGTTGCGTTCTTTTGGGAAGTTGGGAGGGAGTGGGATTCCAGCTAGCTTTTAAACTTGGACTGTGGTATTGTATGGTGTTTGTAGTGTTGGCTGAAGACAAAATAACAGGAAGCCCAGAAAAGTTTAGCATGTCTCACTAACAGTAATGCAACTGTACAGTGCTGAGCAACCATTGTATTGCTCTATATGTTGTAAGAAGAACAGTTAAATCTTGTTTTGTCAGAATGTGTGTAGATGTGTCCTTAGGAATCTACTGAAAAGTACATTGTCTTTATCATGGGCTGCATGTTTTTGTTGTAAATGGAAACTCCAGCCTTCTGCATTGATCTTATGCATTTCTGTTTAAAGGGCCCCATGGTTATGACCGCTTTTGCCTTGCTGTCCTCATCTGGTGACTCGTGACTCTTCACCAATCACGGCGGAATCCATCAAGCCCACGCTCTGCAGGGTTGTCATCTACCTACAGAAGGAGATGTCGGGGGACACGTGTCTAACCACCACCCTTTGTCCAGCTGCAGGGCCCAAGCCCAAAACTTGCAGCTTCAAAGGGGGCAGCCTTGGTAACAAGTATGTGCGACTAAATGTTGGGGGCTCTTTATATTACACTACCGTACAAGTTCTGACCAGGCACGACACAATGCTTAAGGCCATGTTCAGCGGCAGAATGGAAGTGCTCACAGACAAGGAAGGTAAGGGAATGTCTTCTGTTGTTGAGAATTTTGTAAAACAACTGGATTTGGTGGAGGTTTTTTAAATATCTTAAGACTACACTCAGTTAAGGATGTAGGGAAAGATATGTTCCAAAAATAGCTTGGAACATTAGGCAGCCTGCTCCCATTGGTGCTAACAATCCTCTGAGGTTTATCAAAATGTGTTCTTTTGTTACTAAAATTAACTAGCGGGAGGACTGGTTCTCTTTCCTACGGTCACAGCTGGTATGCAGATTGTTGATGGTGTTACAAAGACTGAACAGACAGTATGTGGGTTGTTGTTTATGTCGTGTCATGTAGTGGCATCATTCAAAACGTGTATGTGGGGAGGGACATTCATTTTTCATCTTTAAAACTCAGAATAACCTTGCTTGTTATGTTGAAAATTCTTTTTTCCCTCCTCCCAGTAGCGTGTTCCACTTGTGGCTTACGATGCTGTGACAGTATTTAGCCATCAGTCAAGGAGTATGTCCCCTCCTGCTGGACACTGAATATTAGCATTATAAAAATCCATAATAAGTTATAGAGAGTAGAGCAAGTAAGAAGACCAGTATCAGCAATGGCTACGAGTACTTTCATTTTCCTCTCTCTAGTAGTCCAAGGCAAAATGATACTTTAGGAATGGGGGTTGTGGTGCTGTGGAGAAGAGGCTGAGAGAGGTTGGCAAGTATTTAACCTCTTGCTGTTTCTGAACACTCATATGCAAAAGCTCTTCCGCATGCCCAGATTACATCAGCTTAAACTTGATGCACAACGGTGTTTTTGCTTAAACTGAAACAAATCCTTGTGGATTTTGCATATCATTTAAACCAAGTTCCCTTTGAGTAGGCTGGATCTTGCTGAGTGTTACATACAACTAAATCCATTTAGTCCAGCAGTTTTGTATAACAGCCTCAGCCTGAATAGAGGATGAGGTTCATGTTCTGACAGCTACAGCTGGAGAATCTAGCAGTGGTTTAGCTTACTTTCCTATGTTGTTTTCTGTACCTAGGTCCCAAAATAACACTTCCACATTATGGAAAGGGTTTGGCGCTGTATTAAGCCTTCTGCCTGTGTGAGTCCTACATTGCTATTGTTTGCCAGCAAGTCAGACATCCTGTTTCCTAATGAATGTGAATTCAGGGATGTTTTAAAATTGCAAGAACTGTCTGTCTACTACTGTTTCCTGTGCTGTATCCTCCCTCCTGATCTGTCTCTGTTCTGTTCTTTGCCCCTGTTTGGAGACTAGAGCAGCCTTTTTCCCATACTGGGTTTTCTGGGCTAGTCTGCCTTTTAGCATCTTCAGAACATTTCTTTCTCTTTAACTTCGAAAACCAGAAGAAGCTGTGGTTGGAAAACTGCCAAATCCTTCTTGTTAGACCACAGAACTTAGCCCAAATCTACTTGTGAACATTTGTGAATTTTCTCTTCTAGTCTTTCCTTGGTGTTCTTAGTTTCTAATTGCTTAGCATTACACTCCAGCAGCAGTTACTACATTTATTCCTGTACAAATATAGCGCACCCACATTTTGCTGGGAATCCGAGAAGCCTCTGAATAAAAGAAGCAACCTACCTAACAATAAGCTTTTTTTAAGGTCCATTTTTTTGAATGGCTTGGACAGTCAGTTAAACAGATGTAAAGTGGTGACTTCCTATCATAGATTAAAAGGTCCATTCTTTTAATCAGAACCTAATACAGAAAAGACGAAGCACAGATAATAATTTTGGTCAGGCAGCCCACTGACTGATAAAGCGATACAGCGCAGTCAGGTTCCTGCAGCAATTTTAGTGTCTTGTGATAGGAAGATGAATATTTTTAGCTTGAAGCTTTTCTTTTGGCGTGCTGGAAAGTGGTGAGAACATGCGGGAGGTACCAAAGAAGTGGTTCCACTGTCAGTTTCTGTTCTGTAACAAAATTCAATTTGCCTAAAGTCAGTCGAGTACTTCCACTGAATGAAATGGGAGAAGTATCAAGTGCAGTTTCAGGAAACATTAGGCTTATTTAACCTCTCCGAGGAGCTTTTTCTTGCCCCCTAGTGTTGAGGTGATTGAAATGATGTGATGGTTATTTTTCAGGCTGGATCCTTATAGACCGTTGTGGGAAGCACTTCGGAACAATTTTAAACTATCTCCGAGACGACACAATTGCACTTCCAAAACACAGGCAGGAGATCAAAGAGTTGATGGCAGAAGCCAAATATTATCTTATTCAGGGCTTAGTGGACATGTGCCAAGCAGCCCTGCAGGTAAGAAATAGAAGTAGCCTGTAAAGTTTTTTGTGGGTGTTTCACTTATACAATTTACTTAAGACAACTTGAGAGAGTATTTCATGGCCTTAGAGCTGGCATCAAGTCTTAGATGTACAAGACAGCCGGAGAGAAAACGAGACTGCAGTCAGATAAGTTCTAAGATCATATCCAGTATGTTTGTCAAAGCCGTAGTTATCCTTGCTCTGTATCACAGCTGAGATTCTGCAGTGCTTTGAATAAGAGATGAAGTTTGGTGTATGATCTCCCTGGAAATGTTTTCAGACCCATGTACTACTGTAGCACAGCCTTCCAGGCCACAGGAGCCTGTGCTCTGAAGGCATTTAGTGCAATTAGTGAGGTAGTTGCATTATCAAAGGGGCTATTTCTTTGTAAGAAGAGAAAGATTGTCCCCTGGTTAGATTATATGAGTCTAGAATGTGGAAGATGTAGATATGAGTTCCTGTCATTTTGGAAATGTCCGGTATGGTGATGAGTAAATCGTTTCCCTTTCTGCTTCCATTCAGTTGTCCAGCTGCCCCCTCAGAATGGGGATAGTAGCACTTTTCTACTTAACAGGGATGCCAGGAGGGTGAGTGAAGTAGAAGCTGTATTCACAATTTGTCATTTAAATAGAGGGACTGGTTCTTTCCTGTTTCTATTTTTTAAATTTTATTTAGGAAATACTGAATTAGTTCCTCTTGTGTGAAATGAAATAAAACCCAGAAATTTAAAGGACACTGATTGAATAAACATGATTATTTTGAACATATGTTTTAAATGCCCTTATGGCACTTGTCTAAATTTTCCCCAAGTTATGTCACTCCTAATTAGATACTATTTATAGGCAGAATGGGTTTGAATCTTTGAAAATGTGGTTACTTTTTTCCTAAGTTTGAATCCTAATGTAGAAAAAGAACTATATGGTAAGCGCTGATTACTTTAAGGACTTTTCTTTGTATCGGTTTACTACTACTCTTTGCAAATATGTAAGCTCATAGTAGCTTTATTCATTTTACTAGTCCCTAGAAGTTCAGCTGTTTGAAATCAGCTTGTTCTGCCAACTTTCTAATAAGGTTAGCCAAGATGCAATATATATAACTTATTATTAGTCTTAAGATTGTGAAATGAATATTGTCTGCGGGACAAAACTTAGTAATTTAGAAATGCCTTACATACTAGGTTCAGTATACTGCTTCTATCCGCTGAAGGAAATGCGAAGCCACACTGACAATTTTCCTTCTGGTTTGGAATTTAAACCTTTCTTCTAAAAACAAAATGTTCTAAGGCTTTCCTATTAGCTATTGAGCTTTCCTTAATTTGCTGTATGAGAAATCTGGAGTCACAGACTGTGCTACACGCTCTTGATTGTTGCTTTTGTATCACAAGGGGCTGAAGTCCGTTTTGGTGACATGCTGTTCTTGCCAAATGTTCAGTTCACAGTGGCTGATGTTCTTACATACTGCAGTGTTTTGAGTTGATTAAAACTAGTGCAAACTCTTACTTTCCTTTTCTTCAAAAAAGGATGGAATAATAAACCCACTTAAATCAAATATGACTTGAGCTCAGAGTCCTTGCTATAGCTAAGAAGGACATCCACCTGCATCCCAGTATTTCAATTACCGCTGCCTTCTGGCGATGAGAAATCTCTCCACTGTATTTCTGGTTTGCAGATCAACATAATGCTGTGTGGTTACTATAGCAACGCAGAGCTTTTCCTTTGCATCACAGGATTTGGGAACATGGCTGGAGGGGATGGAGAAGACAGCAGCAGCAGATGTTAGCTTTAGCATTTACCTCTCTTGAGTTTGTCCTCTCTCTCTTCTTTCTTTAAAACAGGACAAGAAAGACTTGTATGAACCTGTCTGTAGCATCCCTATTATCACATCTCCAAAAGAAGAAGAGAGACTGATAGAATCATCAATGAAAGTAACTGCTTTTCCACAACTATCTAGTGAGAAACTGAATTTTTCTGAAATGTATCCAGACACAGAACTTACCTTCTCTGCCTTTTTTCTTTCTCTCCCAATAGCCCGTTGTTAAGCTGCTCTATAATAGAAGCAACAACAAGTACTCCTATACCAGGTATGTCAGTTTTTTCCCCACTGTAATGGGAAAGTTTCCCTTTCACTATGGGAGTGGAGGAAGATGTGATACGACCTAACTTGGTTGGTTTGGGTTTTTTTTTTTTTTTAATTTTTTGATTACAACAGTGCTCTTCTATGGATTTGAGTGTGGTTATTTTTGATTTATGTGACTCTAAGTGGGGGAAGAACACAACAAACTGTATGTGTTGAAGTCTAGTGTACAGTTCAGTTGTGTGGGAAAGATGAACAGAAGCAAAGGACAAGAGATGAGAACGATGAGGCTATTAATATTGGCTGAAACTAGATGTAACTTAGGTAATGCAGCACAAACTTGTAACCAGAGCGTTACCTCGTAAATGCAAAGCTAATGCAGCCATGATCCCTGCCTGGTCAGTTTAGCTTTACTTTTGAGTCTGTGTATACCTCTGCCAGCACTCTTTTACTCTGCCCTCCAGAAATTCTTGATGTTCTAGTGCTTCCAGTGCCTCTAAATGAATAAGTTATGTGGTTACAAAGGAAAGTATCTGTTCTGCTCCGGAACAACCCAGATAGGGCCAGGGCAAGAATTTACTGGCTTTCCTCCTATATAAAGTAACACTCTTTATTAAGGTTTATGTTGTAACTGTCATGATACCTTTGTTATGATGCTATCAGAATGGCTTTGGATTTTCCCAAACCAGTCACTGGAGCGATGTGAGCAATCCTTTATGCTATGCAGAATCCTCATTTCAGGCGTTTTCAGGCCTGAGATGCAATCTTGGAAGCTTTTTTCTCTAGACAAACTGATCGTCTATGTGTCAGAGAGATGGATTCTAACAATCGTGATATTTCAGGTAGTCAGGAAATGCTACCTGCGGGAGTGCTGAAGAGCAGCCTGTTTTTCAGGAGACTACATTCTGTATCTGCCAGTCATATTGCACTCTTCCCTGCGTTACCCTTTAGCTTACAGCAGTGATGCTAAAGCAAGCACAGAATAGCGTATTAGTCACCACGGGTCTAGAAATGTAAATGTAATAGTAATGAGAGCAACAGAATCCTAGATACCAGGAGGTGCTGGTATCTCAACTAGCTGTAGGGTTCTAATTATTCCTTGCGCATGAATCTGCATGCCTTGATGGTGTTTAAATGAAGCATCTTTATTTAAAATTCCACACTGGCTGCTAGCAAGCGCAGATTTTTTTTTTTTTTTCCATCTATTATTCCTAATCGACAGTATACAAGGAGCTTTCTCAGTTTTGTTGTCAGTGTGGTCTAATAATGAAGACTTCTACATTCCTTTCCCGGTTCTGCTACTTGACAGAGCCCAGGACTTGTCACTGTCTGAATCCCAGATTGCTTTATCAAATGATTCTTGCAAGCTGAAGGTTTTCTCTGGTTGCACATCATGCTTTTTTGATTTAAATCTGAAAAGAAATACTTCTTAGACTAAGTATTTTATGTAAAGCTCAGTCAGCTGTGTTTATTAGCAGTGTCTTGATTCACGAGTATTTCATAGCCTTCCTGGACCACTTGCCAAAGTTACGCTATTGCATACAAAAGTACCTTGTCATGTCTCTGGGTAGATTCTTGGCAGCAAGGTTTGAACTTTGAGCTTTTTGGTGCAGAGAGTAAGCTTTACTGTTAAAGCTAGCAAGTCTGTCTTTGCTGTCTAGGCAATAATGTGTTCACTAATTTCTACATATTTGTACATAATTTCCCAGCCACCTATAAAAAGAGACAAAGGGGCACAGAGTACTTATTTTTGATACAGATGCATTCCAGCTAAAATCAGAGGAGTAAGGCTTTTATTTTTTTATGTGAACAAATTGGACATTGATTTGCCGTGGAGGTGGTGTTTAAAATATTTAAAATTTTAAGTTTCTTTCTGATAGCTTTACTTGATTTTAAAGCTGTAATACAATGTGGGGTTTTTTTCTTTAGAACATTTAAACCTTGCTTTGAAAAGTAATTAAGATCCTATTTTGCATTGGCTGTCAATAAAACTTGGTTTCCTAAATCATGTATTCATCCTAGAAATTTGCACATCACTAGTGTTATGTTCAGAATACCTTGCTTTTTAGCTGGCCTTCTAGCATGCATTGACTCTTTGGACTTTTGCTGTTACTAAGCTAAAGAGAACTGCTGTTAGCATATGATTTAATCGTCTTGAGTGTCAGTCAAGACATAGTTGTAGATAGTTGATGTAATGATTTGGGAAATTGTGCTGCTGTTATTAATTATATAACCTCTAAAGGCTGGTGTGTTTGCTCATGGAGATCAGGGGGTCTTACTTGTATCTGAAATTGGCTATGGCCCGCTCTTTTCTTGGCAGTATATGGCAATGAGTCACTACTTACTTGTATTCTGCAGTTAGATCAATGCTTAAAACTGTGGTGGAATAGGCATATAAATTCTGCAGAGATGGCCAGTTAAAAAAACCACAAAAACCTTATCCCTTCTTTTGTTGCTGTGTTTCAGTAACTCAGATGACAACTTACTGAAGAACATAGAGCTGTTTGACAAACTCTCTCTCCGATTCAACGGCAGAGTTCTTTTCATTAAGGATGTCATAGGGGATGAAATCTGCTGCTGGTCTTTCTATGGGCAGGGTCGGAAACTTGCTGAAGTCTGTTGTACCTCTATAGTGTACGCTACAGAGAAGAAGCAAACCAAGGTAATGGAGTTTTACCCATCTATCTCTTATGGTTTAAAAAAAAATCAGGTTGCTGATACATTGCAGAAAGATACAGATTTTATATAACTTGAGCCAAATTGCTAGGGGCGAGCAATGTCATAGATTGGAAAAGCTTTGATACCAGCTCTGCTGATTATTGACTGGAACTGATGGTCAGTGACATCGAAACTGCTAGGGTGGCTTGCTGCTTAAGGGGCTGCAGGACGGGCTCTTGTCTTGGTAGAAGATGCTGCATACTAAATAGAATTTCTACTAAGTAGAATTCAAAGACGACTAGGTAGCAGGTTTGAAGAAGGAAAGACTGAGTGGTAATTCTGAAAGCATGCGTATTCTAGTGCATCTTAAAGGTGATGGACTTTGTATCCCTAAAGCATGTAAATGCCTTTAAATTCTTCTCTAATTAAATGAAGTAAAGATCTAATTCTGCTCCTAATTATATCTGCATAAGTTTACTTCATTGCAGTTACTTTGTACTGTGTTTCACTGCACTGATGTAATCATTGTATGTAATTGGACTAAATGGTTGTGTCTGGGAGTATAAATTTCTCCAGAGTGTTGGAAAATACACACCAAAAAGGAGAAGAATGAAACTGATCTGTCCCAACTTGAATAACTGAAATGGATAGGATGAAGTTAATGAAATGGAAACTTGAGCTCAAACATTGGTTAGAAACATGACGTTTTTATTATCATTGTGCTTTTATGTGCAAAACTATGGAACACTTAAAAAGTTCAGCAGGAGTGCAGATTCCCAGTACTCAATCGATCTTGATTTCCTCACAATTCCAGTGATTCTTCTGAGTTTTCCTACCTCTGATTTTGCAAAGGCTACCTAAAGACTTGCTTTCAAACACAGTACATCCTAAAGAGATGTTACATGCATGAAAATGTGCTAATGATTAACATGATAAATCTACAGAGTTTCCCTAACTTCTGACTTGCAGTGATTCGGGTAAGGTGACCAGGCTCCAACATGAGAATGGAACAAGAATCATAAATACTGTGTTCCATTCTAGAACAATCTAAAACGAGGTGAGGTAGGCAATCTGGTGGTGGGAGTGATCCTCTACTAGGAATTAGACTGCTTTGCTCATCTTTCTCATTTACAATTGTTTTACTCTCTTTATAGTGTATGTCTTTTTATGGCTCAAGTATCTTTTTTCTTATGGATATGTGTTCCAGTCATGTTATCCTGTATAGATCAGGAAAAGGACATGTGCTGTTTTTTGTAGGTTGAATTCCCTGAGGCACGAATTTATGAGGAAACACTAAATGTCTTACTATATGAAACACCACGGGTTCCTGATAATTCTCTGCTGGAAGCAACAAGCAGGAGCCGAAGCCAGGCATCTCACAGTGAGGATGATGAGGGTTTTGAACTTCGTGACCGAGTGCGCCGAATCCACGTGAAGAGATACAGCACCTATGATGACCGTCAACTTGGCCACTAGCATATCAGCTGAGGGAAAAGGGTTTGTTGGCAAGGCTTGTATCGATATTCTTTGAGGGAGATCAGGAAGTAGGGAGGGATCAGTTGGACTCTGTGGATGGATCTTCGTTTGGCTTCTTGGCTCCCTAGAGAAGGAAATGGGAATTTGACCGCACAAAGCAACACTAAAGGCCAAGGGCTTTCGGAACTAAGATGTTAATTTTGCACCAAGTGCTTTAAATACAGACTGGCCCCCTTTTCATGTCACGTGAGGAATGGAATTTGGAACACCGACTCTGACAGTTTGTGGTTGCTCTTTCATATCTAATGACTTGCCAGTTTTCTTACTTCCTGTGAGAAGTACAGCTTTTCTTGAATGCGATGGCATGATTTGCAAATCTTTTTCCAGTTATCTGCCCTTTTAGGGTTTTATATAACAGAACTCCCAGTTTTTAAATCAAGACACTGAGGCGGGGGTGGAGAGAACTTGAACATGACTACTCTTAGCAAACACTACATCTGATAATCCCCAGAAGAAATGGTCAGCTATCCAGTAGTCAGATGCACTGCACGTGTGAGTTCTCCCACCACTTTCCCCCAGTGCACATACAAAGGTTTGTGTTCCAAGATAGGTATCTTTAATTCTAAGGCAAGCTCTTCCAAAGAGGTAAGAATCAAGTCATCAAAAAACTTGCCCTTGTGAAAAATGAGAAAACTTTGACAATTTAAATATATATGTAATGACTTGTCATGGGAGATACAGGAATGGGTATGGCGAAGGAAGAAACTTCTTCAAGTAAGAAAGCTTCAGGAACAGATAGCGGCAGGGTTGCCATTGTTCAGGCTTGTGATAGTGTAATCCTGTTTATATAAGCAATGCCAATCTGGGGAATTAGTTTCACATTTAGTTTCCTCGTGTGGCCCAAAAGTGCTATTTGATGTTAAATTTCTCAAGCAGAAGGGGAAAAATTGCAGTGACTGGGGAAGTACGGACTAAACAACATTTTTTTAGGGCTAGATAATGTTCGCATACTGAAGGGTGAATTCAAGTTTTGTGTTCTGAATCCCTTCTAGAGCATAGAAGTTGAAGTGGAAAGAGAAGAATAATCATAAATATCTTGTTCTGTCATGAAACTGCAAGAGGCTTTGGACACAGGAGAGAGGTAGCTTATACTGAATTTTAAACTGAAATAATCTCTTTTGTTCTGAGTGTTTGGCTGGGCCAATTGTAAAGGGCCTTTCAGAAGGTTGGAGTCAAGGCTGCTCTGCAAATTGGGTCTCTGAAACAGTTTCAAGTTTAATATGAACAGTTGTAACTGCATTCTTAGATGTTTGCTTGTATGTTGCAGATTGAAATTTTACCACTGTCATAAATGGTTATTACTTGATGGCTGTTCATTGGCAGCTAAGGGTATGTGACGGTGCTGGAGCGTGCTCCCCAGCTGCTTTTATGTTCCCGTATTGTACATGAGCATGGAAGCTTCAGGTTCCACGATGGTTAGTCTTGAACTGCTTTGACCAGTGCCAAATCTACCTATATGTTTTAAAGCAAATTACTGCAAAAGCCTGACAAGAAAATAATCCCAAATTAATGCAGTGAAGTTATAAGTAGAATTAAGATGGTAGGTAGTTTGGTAGTAGTAGCAGCAGGGGAGAGAACAAAAAAATTATTTCCACTCACTTAGGCTTTTGAAAATGAAATTGTTGAGGCTTGGTAAGAAAACACTAATGGCTGTAAACTTTCCGGATTTTATGCCTAGCCAGGCTGCTACATGTGGCAGGCATTCACTTAATTTTCCTCACATCCCGGAAGTAGCATTGCCACAGTAATGCACCTGCCTTTTTGTGAAAGGCCTCTTTAAAACTCTAATAACCTCTTTTCTCTTATATTGCTTTCTGGAAGTTGTTGTTTTCCAGATGGTTTTTCTATTGTGCCAGTGAAAATACAGCTGCTGAGATCAGTTTTGACAAAGATTTTTGCAGCTTTTTTTCTTAATTCTGCTAGTGTGTGATGTGGATTATTTTTTTTTAATTTTTGTCCCTTCACTGATACTATTTAAATTACACTGTGGTGGGTGCTTTGAAGCTACCAGCAGAGCCTGTAGTGATAGGGTGTCTGTGCTGTATTTAATAACTTCAATTTATTCTCTTGTACTTTTTTTTCATCTTGTAACAAATAAGACTGCCACTTAAAATTAATGCGTGGCACTTCTGTTTCTTGGCAAATTACTTTTTTTTTTTCTTGTTACTATCATAGTGAATGCTAACAGATAAGTGATGCTGGTAGCCTTGCAAAACTGTGTTTAAAAGAAGTTATATGCAGAAAAATGTCATATTTGCCTTTCTTTTCTCTGGGGAGTACTGGTCTGTGAAGGAGTGTGTGAAAGAGAAGCAGTGTCAGATCCGTGTGCTAGTCCAGAGGCTTTCATTCCGTGGTTGGATTCTCTACTCCTAGGGTTCATTAATTAAATAGGTTCAAATTGTGAATTATTACACTATAAGAAGCAGAGAAAAGCTTGTGTTTTGGTTTTGGTTTAGTTGGGGTTTTTTTTCCTTGTCTCCCATAGCCAACAAATAGTATTAATTTCTGATTTGAATTTAGATTCAATTAATCTTGGAAACAAACTGCTTGGTGAACCATCTGGGTTGTAAGAATCTTTTAAAAGGTGCAAAATAACTTCTTGGTATTTATGGAATGTGGAGTATCAGTAAGAACTGTAAGCAGTTTCGAATCTTTTAAAAATATGTACAGATATCCTTTTTATTTCACCTTCTTCTCTCATCCCCATTCGTTCTCCCTTCTCTACCCCCAGTTAGTACTGATCACAAAACATTTGCTTTTAGATGAAGATACGACTAGAACTGGAATGATGTTAAACAATGCTTGGCCACCGTGGACAGAACACTCTGTCAGTCTGTAAGCTTTACTCAGAGTAAAATTGAATTGCATAAACACTAAAGTTTTTTCTGTTCAAAAGACATTTCAAAACCATGGTCTTGGTGTTCTTTGTCCTGATAAGATTTTCAGGATGTGGCTGAGAGATCCCAGTTAAATACCTGTGTGTGGGTTTGACTAGCAGTTCTATAGTTCCCTCCACTGGTGGACAGATGGGAATGGGAAAATGTCAGGAAATCCTCTGTGTAGGTGTGCTCTGCAAGTGCACTATTTGGACATGCACAAGGCTAAAATTATTGTAGTATTAGAGATTTCCTCCATAGGGCTGCTATACTCTGGTTTCTGATAAAATGAGGAATGCCCGGAGTTATTTCTTACCTGCATGCGTACATAATTGGATAATTTACATAAAATCTCCGTAAGTCTAAATGTAGATACGGATGCAGCCATTGCTTACACAGTTCATGGGTTGAACATTTTGCTAATACAGGTGATAGAACACGTTATTTTCTCTTAAGAGTCCTGCTTATCTGGAACTGTGCCAATACACGATGTTAATTGAATGTCCTTTCTGCCAAAATCATGGCATGTTGATTTATACAGTCTCTGTACTACCAGGTTCTGATAGTTTCAAATACTGTGGTTTTGATGTAACACATGCTTTGTAGTCTCATTTTAATCATCCTTAACTTAATTAAAAGCTATGAATTGTTTTGACAAGAACATTCTAGAACATATTTTTACAACCTGGTATAGTGGAGAAAAAGCAGCACTGAAAAGGATAATGCAGTTTTGAAAGGCAGCGTTCACTTATTTGTAGTAAGCTGTCTACTTCTAGAGAGAGCGAACAGCTGTGCTTCCTAGGAATCTTCTCTGCTGGCTTTAAATACCACAAATTATGATCCCTATTAAGACAATATAGATTTCTAATTATATGCATTTGTCTGCGAGTTAAGAGACTTGCAGTGTTGTCCTGCACAGACCGTCACTGGTGGATGTGTTTTACTGATGTGCCTGTGAATTGGTAGTAGCCTTTAGGAGGAAGAAATGCCTTTTTGCCTCATTTGTAACGTATGAATTCTAACTACATCAGCTAGTGTTCATTAGCTGTTGAAGGTCTTTTTGAAACCTTACTGTCCTCTCCACTCCTAAATTTAAGTGAACTTTTGCGCATTCAAATATTATATTATCAGACTGAGAGAATGAATGGAAAATATTAACTGACATCTGTACAAAAGTACTGTAATGAAGGGCTGCATGTTTCTGTAATGGGGTCCTAACATATTGCAGAACAGCCTCAGTCTTTCTACAGAGAAGGAGACTTGGTGCTTTGAATGAATGTCTTATGTTAAACAGCTTTTCAGTATCCATGTTAATCAGGCAATAATGTCAAAAGAGAGAGCTCTGCAGGGTAGCAGCCTCCAACTTCTTGATAAATGCCGAGACAAAGCTAAATGTTTAACCTTCACCTTGACATTTAGTTTTCGGAACAGAAGACATTTATCCTGTTGTAATGTTCCATTCTGGTGACTTTTTATCTCTTGCACTTCTTGGTTAAAATATAAAGTAACTGACTGAGGCTGGGAGGGCATTGGTGGGACTGATACTATGGTGTTATTGAAAAGCTGCATTCAGCTTGGAACAGGCAACGCTTACTGTGGTTTTGATTAGATTTTTCTTCTCAAGGTTTTTTAATTTTCGGACATAATTCACTCTAGGAAATACTGATGAAGTATACCTTAACTGAATATGCCTGGCCCAGCAGTCCCTGTCTTATACAATTAGGTTATATCCTCTGGTGATCCTTGGCATTAAATCTTTACAGACAAATTTCACACCATCCATTCTGTTAGGAGAACTGTGGTTTTATTAAGAGATGAGTGGTCACGAGTCCTGTTTCCAGCTTTGCCACTAACTCAGTGACATACAGCAAGTGAGTTTTTCTGTTACATGCATAATTTTTCCTCATCTGTAATAAAATGGTGGTAAGACCCCCCCTACCTCAGAGGGATGTTGAAGCTTAATTTGTTTAATAATAGTAAAGGACTTCGGATTTCAATAATATTTTATATCCAGAGGATAGCAAATATGATTGCTGATCTTGTTTAAACTGACATGCTGTGATCAAGCTGTTTTCTTACGCATCAGGCTTTGTTTTATTTTTATCTCTAACTTTTAAGGGTTAGCCTTATGGATAAAATACTTAGTTAATGCAGTAACCATATTAGCTATTGATTAAAGTATTTTCTCTTTTATCAGTGCATTAAATGGAAATGGAACACTAATTTTTAATAAAGTGTTATATTTTGTCTTCTGTGATTTTTCTCCAGCATCGTAACATTTTATTCGTCATGTTGGTCTTTGCACTTTTGTTCTGCATTGTAGTTGTGATCCTCAACAAATATTTAGGATTCCTGAACTGCAGAAACACTGTATCAGCAAATGGCTTTTGTATTACATGGAGTTGTTGCTGCCTTTCACCCATGCCCTGCAAGTGCAGGCTGTTTGTAGGAGGTATCGGTGTACTTACAGGTGCTCTGCAGACAACTGGTTTTGTTTTTTTTTCTGGGCTTTTCCTTTAATTGTAGAACAATTCATTCGCTGCAGTGGTTTTTCATGTTCATGGAAATAACTTCATTTCCTAATAAGAATCACAGAGCTCTTTGACCTTTCATTAGGTCTACACACAATTGATGTTACCACAAAGGTAACCTAACTGGTATATTGAAAATCTTTAACCTTTCTTGACTGACGGAGCAGGCTGGCAGGGAGTTTGATCCCGAGATTTAGTCTGTGTTCTGCAGTAGGTATGCTTTTGAGGTAGCCTACATGATCTGTCTGTTGTATGTAGCTATTCTCTTTGCTGCTGTTACCCTCCTTTCTGAGCTAAGCCATAGGGTTTTTTGTTGTGAGCAACAACTATTCCACAAAGTATCTGAGTGTCTTTGAAAGAAGTTAGGTAATCCTTCTGTTTGGAAAGCTGAGAGACCGCGCTTAGGTGACTGTGGTTTCTAGCGTATACTGGCTGTTCTTTGCCTCGGTTGTGGTGTTGAGAATTGGTTACCTGTAAGGTAGGTGCTCCTACCCTGGCTTTATGTTGTAGAGACAGCCTACTTTTATTCACTGTGGTAGGACTTCTGGGTTTTGTGGCCGGGTGGTATGATTGTCTCCTCGATCTGCTGCCTCTTTCAAAAATGGAACAACTCTTCTCTTCGCCTTTTCTGCCTGCACTAATGGAGGTCTCTCTTGTTCTCAGTGTGGTCCAGCTCCTCCTGCCTGCCCTCTCTTCCTTTTTCCACAGCGTTCCCTCGGGAGCGCTCCCTCTGCCTGGGTGTTCCTGTGGTGCCTTTTCTTTGCAGCCACGGCTGATGTCGGACTTGCAGCGGGAGCTGGAGGACTGCTGAAGCGAGCTCTGGTTTCAGTGTCCCGAATACCTCGGCTGAGGGCAGGACCTTGCCTACACCCTTCGCTGCTTCGGAAGGAAGAGCTTGAAGGGCTTCCTGGGCCCCCCTCGTGCTCCTTTTGCCGAGCTCAGAAAGCGAACCAAACAGGCTGAGCATGCTGCTCACTCTTTTGGTGGAAAATACGGAAATAAGCACTAGAAAAGCCAGATTTAACATACGTCACTAACCTGATGCTTCGACCCCCTTCCCTAGCGAGGCCGGTGTGCCGCTCAGAGGGGAGTACTGAGCCCTGCCGGCCGAGGCTCCTTCAGGACCAGGATGGGCGCGGAGCGGTGCCGCAGGGAGCGGGGGCTCCCGGGCAGCCCGAGCCGGCGGCGCCAGGCCCGCGCACCGCGGCGGCGGCCGGGGCCGCCTCAGCGCCGGGGCGGCGGGCTCCCGCCCAGGCCTGGCCTCGCCCTCGGCGCCGTTGCCATGGTGCCCCCCCGCAGCCGGGGCAGTGGCAGGTGCGCCCACGCCCCGCTGTCCCGCCTCCGCTTGACGTCAGCGGCAGCCGCGGAAGATGGCGGCGCAGCTGCGCGGCGTCCCGCAGCTTCCCCGCGCTCGGCCGGGCGGTGCGGAGCCTTCGCCTCGCGGGCAGTCCCTCAGCGGCACGGGCTGGCGGCTCTGAGCGCGGGGTGGCCCCGCTCCCCGCTCCGCCATGAGCTGCTCGGCGGACGCCGTGAAGGAGAAGCTGCTGTGGAACGTGAAGAAGGAGGTGAGGGAGGGGGCGGCGGGCGGGCGGGGGTGTCCGGTGAGGCCGGAGCTATGAGGCGGGCAGAGGTCCGAGGTTCCCTCGGCCGCCCCGGGTCAGCCGGCGGCGCGGGGGTCGCCTCCGCCGGGGCCCCGGGCCGCCCTGCACGCACTCCCGCCGGGCTCGGGCTCCCGCGGCCGGGCCGGTCGCGGCGGGGCGCACCTTCCGCCTGATGAATTTGTGTCACCTCTCTTGCAGCAGGGCCGGTAGCGAAGAGTTTGCCGAGAGTAAATAACAGAAAGCTTTGGCCAGGTTGAGTTAAAACCCAGTTTCCCTTCGGGAGGCGATGAATGGGCAGTGGAGGATTTGCTCGCTACAACCGTTTAACCCTTTCTGTGCTGGGTTATGTGACCTTGCCGTGACTGGAAAACAAAGGCAGGCGCCGCTCGGTCAAGCTGTTGCGCTACCCCAGAAACAGGCCAGTGGTTTTGCTGGGTTTGCCAGGTGACCCTGGGGGGGGAGACGCTGCCCTGCGGGCTCGCTCTTTCCTGCCGCAGGTGATGGCTGTGTTCATCTGCAGGGGAAGAGCCTGTAATCAGCTAAGGGGCCCGGCTCCCTTTCCCTGCGTGTTTATTTCCCTTATTGCTAGGTGTTTACTTACTTTTTCTCAGCTCTGAGTGTTAGAGGAGAAAGGAGAAGATCGGTGATAAGAAAGCTGGTCCTTTCAGTTCACCCGTGGATGAACTGAATAGGCTCCCAAAGGCCAGAGCCCTGGCAGAAGTGTCTGCTCCTGCGGGGTTACAATACCTGCGCTTTAGCAAGTCTGCTGCGAAGGGGTGGGGAGGAAGGCTGGCCTAATTCGGGTGGTTGTTCTTACAAACATTTATGAGAGACATTTACGTGCTGGAGCAAGCTGAGATCCATTCATGGATAAAGTACCGAACACCTCATGCCTGAACGGGGATGGTGGCATTTGATGACACTTGGTTTGGACTGGTAGTGCTTCAGCCGTTGCAAAGCACGGTGCTGTTACCTGCTGGGACGTGCTCAGCAGAACAGAGCTCCTACTGCGTTTTTTGGGGTCCCTGCCCAGGTGCTCTGGGAGGAGGTGCCTGGTGCTGTAAGCTTGCCTTGGTCTAGGAGCACCTTCGTGAACACATTCCAGGTGGAAGTGCCAGCGTAGCGAGGGACCCTCTCTCCCCCGTGCCCCCACGTACCGTGCTTTGCATTTGTGTGGCATTGACTGTGTCACAGCTGTGTGTAGCTGCCCGTTCTTGCAGAGGAGCTAAGTGAAGGTGTAATGCTTATCCATCACAGCAATAAAAAGTATTTTAAAAAGCTAATTATCCTTCTGCTCCTTCCTCTCTCCCAGCTCACAGCTGGGGCAATCAAAAATGGTAGGAGAGCAGGATTCATTAAAGCTCAAGTGAAAAGTTGAGGCCAAGGTTCCTAAGCCCGAATCTGGTGTCCTAATATTTGTTAGTGTTGAAACCAGAAAATATCAGATGTTTCAGCCAGTTTAGGTTGACTGGAAGTGGTAGAGTAGGGATAGACATGTAATGAGCTATCTGTACACAAAATTGTAGGATGATGTCCTAGAATGACCCAGCCAGCACCTGGCTGCAGGGCACCGAGCAGGTGGTACCTATTGCTCGCTCACATGGTAAATGCTGCTGCTTAATGCAGCCATGAACCTGCCACTTCATTTAGAAATTTTAGCTTAAACCAGGACCTTTGAGCCAAGATAGTATAAGGTTTGATTTAGAAGCGTGTGCACTTGCTCTCCTGGGTTAATGTTTAAATATATAAATAGGCTTGAGAAATGTTTTCCAACTCTGAACACTGCAATCTTGTGCTAATGTACAAGATTGAAAGTGAAATGGATTTTCATGATCCAAGCCAGCTTGAGCCAAGGAGAACAAGTGGGATATAATTAAAAAATCTGAGGCTAATTTGTTTTTAAAGTCTCTAAAATGTTTTTAATTGGACTCTAGCTTTTAAATTACTTGAATAATGCTTGAAAGTGTTATTTGTAGCTTCTGTGTCATCTGGATTTTTGTTTTGTCTTTGATTTGGTTTTTTTTCTTTTCCAAATCCTCACAAATCCTCTTTTAGAGGATTTATATTGGCTTGGCTTTTTGGGGGCTGCCCAGAGCTTTGCATCCTAAAGTAGTCATGGGAGCTTTTTGGTGATTGTGTGCACGTTCGCTCTCTACAACTACCTGAAAGGGGGTTGTGGCGACGAGGGTGTCGGTCTCTTCTCCCAAGTAACTGGTGATAGGACAAGAGGAAATGGCCCCAAGTTGCGCCAGGGGAGGTTTAGATTGGATATTAGGAAAAATTTCTTCACTGGGAGAGTGGTCAGGCATTGGAACAGGCTGCCCAGGGAGGTGGTGGAGTCGCCATCTCTGGAAGTGTTCAAAAAACGTGTGGATGTGGTGCTTCAGGACATGGTTTAGGGGACATGGTGGCGCTGGACTAATGGTTGGACTTGATGATCTTGAAGGTCCTTTCCAACCTAGTGATTCTGTGTGATTCTGTGTTAAGGTAACGCCTCTTGCCAGCGCACTGCACAGATGTGCAGTAGGAAGCCCTGTCTGTTCCGCTCATGTTAAGGCAAATGGTATCAGGAGGCAGGCAGAGACACAGAGATTGAGATTTTATTTTTCTTTTAAACAATCAACCAATGGAGCCAGGAATTGAATGCAAACCACTAGTTGTACCAACCACCAGGTTATGCTGCTCTTAATTACAGTAATTAACTTTTTCTGGTAGGATTTTCAACCTAATTTTTTATTCTGTGTGAATTTTCTCACAGCCACTTATAGCTGCATGCATGTTGTGTGTTGTTGGTCTTGTATTGAAAAATTGACTAGTCCATGTCTATCTTCAAAGTGATCATTTCCCTCTCCTGTTCTTTAAACCCAGGCTCTTCCTTCCGTTGAATTATTTTCATGTTACCCCAATATCTAATGGAGTTCAGAGTAAGCATATTCTTTCTGTATGTTGTTTACACCAAACGTATTAAAAATTTGGTTGTCTTTGCAAACTACAAAATGGTTGTCTCTAAAGGCACTTCGTGCAAAGTGCTTTTATTTTATTTTGTCTCTCCCTCTCAACAAAAACTTCTGTGTTTTTCCTTTGGGAAAATTTAATGTTGTTTGCTTTTTCTCAGATGGACTTTCAATTCCCATTGGTAAAGAATGTATTTTGTTGGCTTTAATAGAAAGGAGCACATGTAATGTGTTTTGAAAATTTAAGTCTACTGGGATTCATGCTGAGGCTGCTTACAAGTTCATGTTTCAAACATTTATCTCTCTCTGCAGGAAAATCTGTTGTCACAAGTAGACTCATAAAACAGGCTTTTCTCTAGCCATTTCCTCTATCTACTGAAATGGAGGTTTTTTTGCCATTTCTGGACTTAAACTCTAGCTGTGAAACAACCAGGATAACAATAACCTTAGCAGATTCACCCTGAAAAATTTCAAAGCGCTTCAGAAATGCAATTGCTCATCGTAGAACTAAAATTCAACCACTTCTGAGCTGAAATATAGTATTTATTTAACAGCTTATATTTACACCACTCTGTTCTTCATCAAGGGTAACAAAGAGTCAATGCAGCAGGAGGGATCAATAAATGAGATGAACAGTAACTACACACGCTAAAGAAGACACGGATACTGGATGTAAGGTTTTCTTCTTTGATGAAAAAATGGTGTGGGTTTTAGCTGTGTCCCTGGCTATTCCAGTATTTTATGAGCACTGTTCTTTGCCTCTGACACTGCGTTGTCCCTGCGGTGCTTCTCCAGTGTCCCATCATGCTGCATTGTTGGGGAAAGTGCTCCAACCTGTATTGTGGAAGAGTGGGGCTGGTTTGAAAGGTTCCTAACCTTGAAGGTTGCAGATACATTGGTGTGCTGGGGCAGCCCTGGTCAGAAACCCATCGTCGTGACGGTTTAGCAAAATGGCAGTATGGCAAATCTGAACAGTCTCTTGTTGTTGGAGCAGACCAAGAACTCAACAGAGGGATGGAAAAGGGAATACCTGTGGGTCTCTTCAGCCCTATGCTTGTGAATAAATTGGTATATAGTCAGCGCCTGTCGTGTCTTAGTAGTCTTCATTTTCTTGGTCTCTCATACCAGCAGGTTGCTGCAAAATTTGAGTTTATTTCCATTTTTAAATTTTCTTTATAACGAAAATTGAAACATTAAACCTAAAGGCATTTCTCTTGTGTTTTTCTTTGGTGAAACTTATTAAATAATCCATGTATGATGACCTATGTTTGGTGTTTGACTGCTGCTGAAAGTTTTGGCCATTACTGGATGTAGAAGAAAGTCAGAGCAGTGACATATTACAATATTGTGCAAATGCATATCAACTTTTATTTGAGGAGCTTGCTTTGCTTTACCTGAATAATGCCACCACCAGGATATTCTTCACTCCTCAAATGCCAAGGTCTGTACGGGGGTAGACAGAGCTTTCCCTTCCACGCTCTCCAGTGGTTGGCAAACGTGGTGCACACGGAGCCTGTTACCTTTTCCAGGGGGAGCAGAATGGCTTCTGAGCTGGCCGCTGCGGCCTGTCGGAGCTCCCGGGGTTCCCCTGAGGCCGTGGAGAGGCTGAAGGGCACCGAAGTCGATGCGCTTGCAGCTTTTCTGTGTGCTTGTGGCACTGGCAGGTGTAACCGAACAGCCTGGTTAGGATGAGTGCTTCCTGCACTGACCTGACAGGAGGCACAGAGAACGGCAAGGACGTTTCCGGGGCAGTGGGGGAGCCCGCGTCTCCCCTCTGCCGCCCACGTCCCACCGGCGCGGGTTTCTCTCAGCCGCCTCTCTGGTAGCAGCGCTGGCCCCAGCGGGAGGAGGCAGCCCTCCATGCCTTGCCACGGGCTGCGATTTCCTTACCTGTGCGGGTGGATGGGTGCATGTGGAGGTGGCAGGCTGTTGAGGTTTCTTTTAATGAGATTAATTTGCAGTTTGGTCAGGTCCGCTAGTATCTGCAAGTGGGTGTCTGTGTAGGCTTAGGCTCAGAAAGCTTCATTGACAAGTGCCTCCCCAGAACACAGAGACACAACAGCGTAATTCCCTACGAAGAGAGCTGCACAAAATTGCAATGGGGAAAAAAAAAGGGGCTTGCGTTCCATTTGATCAGAAACATTTGATCAGCTATTTGATTTAGCTCCTTGCCTGGAGCATCTCTGAATTACGTAGCAGTGAGGAATGACCTGGGACTGAAGAACACTGCATTCCAGCTTTTGAATCTTCACATCTACTGCCTATGCCCTGAAAATGTTTTCTAGTAACATTCACTGACTCTCCAGAAAACATGCAGAGGTTTCTCTGTATTCGGTGGCAGTTGGGAACAGACACCGATTGCTTGCCTGGTCTGTACTGCTTAATTCTGAAGGTCCTGGGTTCAAAATCTGCTGACCGTTTGGTGCTGGTGTATGAAAAGTAGGGTTGATTACTGCATCTGAAAACTCTCTCTTTATTGATACACTTTAAACTTTTTGCTCCTGGGCTGCAGACTGGGGTCTAAATAACATACTGAGCTAATAAAGACTAATGATTGGGGTATGCCTGGGAAATGTGTGACAGCAGGCAATTGACCTCAGAGCTCTTACTCCTAGTAAATGACACTTCTTCCTCCCTGTCATCAGGAATTGAATTCCAATTACTGTTCTCTGGGGAGCTGAGGCTGAAGTCACAGTCTGCAGCCCTGAGTATTTAACAGTGCCTGAATTCATGCCTGCGAACTTGACTCATATGTGCGTGACTTACCCTGGTGCAGCGCTCTTCGTGCTTCCTCTTCTGTCCACCTTGATGCTAGTGGCACCCAGAGGTACTTTCTCCCTTTAGTAAATCAGGCCTTTCATTTGGTACATTAAATAGCGTTTTCATCCAGTGAAATCAGAACAGCTTGCAAAGGTTGGGTCACTGTCCTTCTTCCACAGATGGGTCGGCTGAGGCACAGAGGTGAGTTGACTTGGAGGCAGTGGATGGCACGGTCTCTGTGCTTCCACCACAAGCTGCGTTTGCCAGAGCATCCTGCCTTTCGTGTATGAAAATGCAGGTCAGGGGCTGAGCTGGAATTTGAACAGGTAGGGCTGCGCAGCTGTGCCATCCCCTTCCCTTTGCTGAGCTGTGGTCTGCCTAGCCGCTATTATCTAGGTGACTTCAAACCTCTAGGTGAAGTTTGGAACAAGTTTTGTTGAGTTCCTGCCAAGACAGACATCAAGCTTGCAAATCAAGAATGATACGAATAAAAATGTGAGAAGTGGATTGCTGGATAAACAGGATAATCCAGATGCTTCCTGTGTGAGTTCTCATCCATGAGACCTTCTCCCTTGATATCCCCTTACTCCTCCATGTCCCACTGCTTTACTGTAAGGTCCAAAGTTCTTATAGCCATGTCAGAAATGCTGCAGGAAAGAAACAAATTGCCTTGTTAAGAGTTTATATTGCCAAGCCGCAGTATGTGAGCAGTGAGCCGGGTTTCATAAAGTGCAAAAGACTTTGCTTTGGGGTCCTCAGGTGCAAAACACATTCTACTTTCAAAGCCCCTTACATGTTTGCTTTGCCCCTCCACGCAGTGTTTTCTTTGCAACCCGGAGGGCTCCAGTTTGACAAGAAGTCCAAATTCTGTAGGATCAAGGAGGACGCCCTGTGTTGGAAAGCTCGTGCAGCGAGTGCCAGAGCTGCAGACTGCTGTCAGCCGGGCTGGGGGTGTGGGAGTGGGCATGGAGGCCTCCGGATGCTTACCGGGGGAAGGCGTGCTTAAGTGCAGCATCCAGAATTGGCTTCGCCAGTGATCTCGCTGGAGGAGGAAGCCCTCCAAACTGGAGCAGGCACTGAGCTGCCGAGCTCATCGTCGCAGCAGCATGAGTACAGGGCCCAGCTGCCGAGCGGGCATTGCACCTGCAGCTTCCTCTGGGTCCAGCCGTGAGGGGGAAGGCTTAAAGCCTTCGGACCTGTCAGCGCCGCAGAGAAGCAGTAACGCGGCGGCTTTAACCTGGTTATCCCGGGTACCAGATGCAGCCTGACGAGAGCTGCGCGCACGGCTGCCAGCCGTAGCGAGGGGCGCGGATCGAGGTCTCCTGGGCGTGCAGACCTCGCGCCTGCGGCAGGCTCGTGGGCGTCGCGGCTGTGCAGCTTGCGCTGGCGCTTGGGTCAGGCCGCGCTGGTACGCAGGCCGTGCTGCTGAGCCTGTTGGCAAGGAGTAGCCTGTGGGGAGACAGTGGCTACTGGCCAGATAATTCAGTATTCCTTGGATTCCAGGGCTGCTGTAAAAATGGTTTTCAAATTAAAAAAAAATAAAGTTGGAAGAAGCAAGTATCTTGTTAGATCTTCTGCCACGGTAGCACTTGCTTTTGTATATTGAAAGTTATGTGGCATTTATTTAGGCAGAGTGTCCTAACCCCATAATTAGAGCTCACAAAGGAGAGAAGACAAAAATGATTGTGGATTTGCATCTGGAAAAGCAAGTGCTCTGTGGCCAGGAAGGAACGATTGTCTGATGAGTTGGCTGAGGCAAATAGGTTTCATCTGGTATCAGGCTGAGGAAGCCATTGGGGGAGCAATAAGCTAGCAGATGAATGGAGGGTAACTGCAGCCTCTCTCCAAGAGCTTAATTGTAAGATTTGTCTGTTTTCTTCCTCAATTTTTGAAAGTCAGTGATCTGTACTGAATTCTGTCTGGAGCTTGACGTATCAGCTTTGAAACTGGAGGAGGAACTTTGTTTTAAATGAGTAAGAAGTGTGATAAATGTAATTTTATTTGCTGTAATTGTTAATTTGTGCCTAGGAATGAAAACTGAAGGCACTGTCTTGTCTATGCCTACTATATTATTTTTGTATAGCGTCTGGTGCAGCAGAGCTTTGAGAGCATCACTTGTAATTACTGTGGTAGGTAAAGTCCCCAAACGGGAGGAAGGTTGCTGTAAAGCTCCCTTGGGATGTACGCCTGTGCAGCTCAGGGATTCTTTGTGCTTGAGGAAGAGCAGAGTGCCACAAGTGGGAAGAGCACATGGCAATACATAATCTTGTTTCATGAGCAGAAGTAACTACGCAGGAAGGCTAAGGATGAATCATATGAGAAGTTTTACACAGCCCTTTGGAACTACTGCTGAAGAAGTTCTCTGAAGAGCACTCTGGGCGCTCTGAAATAATTCATCCTTTTATAGGGGCACACCCCAAATAGACCTGTCCTTGTTCTACCAGAGGTTCCCTCATGCCATGAAAAGCTCCACAGGTTTGTCCTTCCGTTCCCTTTTAAAATGCTTTTATCCTTCCTTCCCTGCAAAGCGTAACTTGCGCAAATTGTTAGTCTCCTGGTGATGGGGAAAGGGCAAGCAAAGGTTGAAACTGAAACTCCCAAGTGCTGTGCTGCTTTGTGTTGGGGTCTTACAATCACTTCTCTTTATTTATTTCAGGTAAAGCAGATCATGGAAGAAGCCGTCACCCGGAAATTTGTACACGAAGACAGCAGTCACATCATCGCCTTATGTGGTAAATGACATACAAAAGAGCTCATGCTACCTAATCTTACTTTTCCTATAGAAACGTGTTTCCTCTGCTGGTAAATGCAGGGATTTAAGTATTAGAAATCATGGAGTTCAGGCTCCTGTCACCTTTTATTTACATTTGCTACTTCTGTGCATACATTACAAATAAGAAATAATAAAATGGCATTATCCAAGGCTATTTACTAGGAAGCTGTAGTAGGTTAAATAATATGTATTTGGAGATAAGATACGACCCAGAGAATAACTGACAAAAAAGGAAGTTTTCACAGTCATGGGCTAAAATCTGGCAGCTACCTTCCAGCTGAAAGTACTTTGTTCTGTAAGTTGTCTCAATATATTTCATCAGTCAGGTATCTCATTTTGAGCAGAGGTGACAGAATCCAGCCCAAAAAGTAATTGAAAGACCTTTTAAAAAGAATAGAAACAATGAAAATCTCAGTGACTTTTCTAGCCAGCGTCATGCCACTGGCTAACTGGTGTGTTTCAGATCTTCACACCACTTCCCTCTCTCCACTGTGCACTGAATGCCGCATTACACAAATGGTGCGTTTGAGAGATTGAGGTCTAGGCTTTCACATTACGGTCATTCTTGTGTATTTTTTAATATAATCAGTAAGCCACTATGTTGGTGACTTTTCCTCATGACTGTATTTTGAAAGTTGCATTACCAAGAATTAGCAATCAAATAAAATTTATTTGAAGATATCGTGATGTATACCAAAGGCAGCTGGTGTTTCAGAACTCTGTGAATAGATTGAAGTCTTAATAAATTCTAGAATTTGGTGGTGGTTTGCCTGGTCCCTGTGGAGTTATCGAGTGATGCGTGTGTTGTGATGATGGAGTGAAGCAGACGCTGGGTGGGCGGGTAGGTGGATAAAGGATGGTCCAGTGCTGGATTCTCAGTAGAAGTCAGCTCCCAAGAGGTCATACCAAGTACTCCTTTGGAGACTTGGCCTGAAAAGGAACTGTGGAATGCTGGTCCAATGGTTCTGTAATCTAACCTGTAATTTACTAGGGCCAATAAAAAATTAACACTATTCATCAGACTTTGGTGTGTGGAGAAACATCACAGCAAGATGCTGCTGAGAATGAAAGCTATGTACTAATTGTAAATATGTATGTTGGCCTGTGAATTATTGGCTGCTTTCTCTTCATACTTCAAACTGAAGACTTAACTGTGAGCAATGCGGAGAATGTTTGGAGAACAGCCATCAACTAAACACTTCTGTATTTCACAGAATGGAGCATTTGCAGCCATACCCAGTTATGTGTTGATGACAGTGGAGAGGTTGAGTGGAAGTTAGATTTGGCTTTGGAGATAAGTAGACTGTTACTGAAAGCAAAATTCAGAGAAAAATAACCTTTTCCTGTTGCAACACTGAAATTCCAACGTGCTCTGCAGTGTGTGGTTATTATGTATGCAAAGCTAATCTTACACTAGCCTGCTTGCCATTTCCAAGTTATCTTTTACTTACAGCTTGAGAGAATGTATTCGTCCCTACGTATTCAGTGCAGGAGTGCAAGATTTGGCCATGTTCTCTGGCTAATGTTTTATTGCTACTAATAGAGACTTGTAGCTGTTTCCTCCATTTAGGTTGTGGTTATGTTAAATATTTCCCTTTTATCTACTGTATATTTGTACTATACAGAGGAGAAAAAGTAACTGAGGAAAATAGTCCCAAGACAGGAGCAGGTGAAGGAAGGCCGAGCCTGCGCCCTTGCTGCGGGCTGCCTGGGCGATCTGGAGAGCCCCTGGTGCTGTGTCTGTTCTCTGTCTTTGAAATTACGTTCTGTAAGATGTGCTGCAGTGTTGATGTAAGGGGTAGAGGGGCGGCAGCTATTTCTGTTAGAATCTGCTCTGCCAAAATTAGCAATACTGTAAAATCTTCTTAATACTTTTCCCTTCCTCCTGCTGTGATGTCAGTTGGGTTTGTGTTCTGAATTCTGTAGGGTCTGAAGAACTAGTAACTCTCCATGAGCTGCCATATTACTGCCCAGCAATCCTACCTATCCTAAGGAAGTATTTCAACCTGCAGCTGCTTTGATTGTGGAACTTAATTAACTCTAAACCAGAAGTAGGTGAGGCCGAGTGTTCTGCCATCACTTCAGCTAACTGAATGGAGGAGACCGTTTCCGGTAGATTCGGCTAACAGCTCCTGGCTGGGGCTCTCCTGGGCGTGCAGTTCTCTTCCCTCCCCCACTACAGTTTCATGTGCCTTTTCAAGAGGTTTTTCCCTTCTCTTTAAAATTAGATTGGCTCAGTACGTGAGTCACTTTCAGTGAATCTTCGTTGTAAATATAGAATTCTTGTGAATCATTTTGCTCTACCGCAAGGCTGAGTTTAGAAAGAGTCTCTTAAATACATGGTAGTTGATTTTCAGGGCCTGTCTGCATCAGTAACTGAAAACTTCCTAGCTCTCCTAGGTCCGAAGTGGCTGAAGGTGTCAATTAAATAGTGTGTGCCCCATTTTCCACACCTTTCTTGGGTGCCTTTCTGTTACGGCACAGGGAGTTTGTATGCACAAAAACTCCGAGGCTGAGAAGGCAGGGTCGGTGTTCAGCGTTCAGCCCCGCGCAGGCCTACAGCACCTCTGAACAGAGCTCGGGTGTATCATCTGTTACGCAGAAGGAAGTTTTTCATGTACGATCACTGCGGGGCGTTGAGCGGGTTTCCTCACAGCCTGGCTAGCCCTTGGAACGTGTCTCCTGGATTTGGTCCGTATGGTGCAGCTGGACAGGAGAGCAGCTCGTTGTGCAGGGTTCGTTTGCAAGTCTAGAAGAGCTCATTCGGGATTTGGCTCTCTGGAGATACGCTGGCATCCGGTGGGTAGCAGGGCCCTCTCCGGCCCCGAGGTCACCCTAATGAGACCACAGCAGATGTGTATTAAGGTAGGAGACCTTTGCAAGCCCCTGAAGCAAATGCCATTCCCTGGCCCTGGGGCCGTGCCATGCCACCCTTGCTGGCCCCTGGAGGAGTAACACCTGAGTGCGGGTCAGCTCTACGCATCCAGCGGGAGAGATTTATCGTAACCACAGTGACTCTGCTTACAACCTGTAGCCTTCGCTGGTGCGATCTAAGAGAAGGAAAGCAGTGCTGACATTTTCATCCTTGGGGGGAAGCGACGAACGCAGATAGGTTTGTATTTGTTCTCAACCCAGTTTATAACCTAGTTAAATTCCAGTTACTCTTTCATCCTATCCGATTTCTAAGAGATCTCTGTGATTTAGAGCCATAGCAGTTCAGTTTGGACTGCGTGCAGTGTGGCTAATGTGTGCCATGTTGGAACAAGAATTCCAAATTTCTTTGGGCTACAGGTTGCTGTTGAGTGAATTCCGCTGGTATTGTGCTGCCGATCCGAGTATAACGACATGAGGCAAGCTCTGTGGATATTCCTAACATCTTTAGTGGATAGGCGTTTCTGCTGGAAACTGGACGTGGATGTTTTCAGCCTGGGTTATCCGGTGCCGTTTCCTTAGTAACGGTAGCTGACAACACGTGACGTCCAGACCGCGCCTCGCTCGTGCAGCCCAGCGCCATCTCTGCGGGCCAGGAGAACGCTGCCGCTGCTCCCGCTTCCTTCCTTTCACCAGCTTCCCTGAAGTTCTCACGGCCGATCGTGTCCTCCCCAGACATCCTAGCCCTTCCCAGCGTTCACACTTCTGCGGGAAGGGGGGAGGAAAAAGGAATCTTTTCTTCTCTCTGTCTCTGCATCGAACGTGCGCTGACCAGTCACCAGCAAGCAGGGTTTTCCAGTGCGGCGCATTACGCTTACGGTGTTTGGCCAAAACCTGCCTGCAGCTTTGCTAAGCCTTTTTCTGCGTGGCTGCCCACCTTTAGATCGATCTGACAGTAACGTGCTGCTATAAGCAAAGAATTTAAAACCTGTTTAAATCGGCTTCATACAGCAAACATAATGGAACATGCCTTATTCGTGAATAGATCCAAAGAGAAGGTTACCCAAATGTTGTTCTTTATGTCTTCAAGGGCGTGTAGCTCGCGTCATGAATCTCACAGGACTGGTTTTCTCCAAGTGGTCTCTTTTATGTGTCCAGTCAAGATTTTTTGTTAACTCACTTTTTAGTATTTCTCATCTTTTCCCCCTTTCATCTAAAAAAAAAGAATAATTGAAATAATTGTACAGAAAGCTTCACAGGAGCTAGAAATGTACCAGATTAGGGTATCTTTACTCCAGTTGTACAAAGCCAATTCAAATTGTGCTTAATAACACTTCCAAAAAAAAGTGCCCTTCAGACACTTTGTCTCATCTTTGAAACCAGCATTTTGATGTTTTTCAAAGGGCTGTCTCATTTCCAGTGGATGCATTTAACGCGAGTGTGATGAGCTGTGTTGTCCTACCTGCTCAGCAAGGTGGCCCTGCGGAACGGGGACAGCCAAGAACACTTCACAGGGCTGCTGCCTTGAGCAGGGCACAGGCAGAGGCTTCTGCCCAGTTTGCAAGGTCCGCATGCCTCCGGTAACATTGGAAAGAGAAACTTTGGGAAAGGCTTCTGCAGGCTTATCTTCCTTCTCTGCCATTCATCCAAATTATTGCATCCACGGTGCAATGCGTGGCTGGACTCTGTTCATTGCAACAGCATGGGTCACCGGGATATTTGTTTAATGCGCTTCATGTTTTGCTTGTTTACTGTGTGTGCAGAGCTATAACAACTTCCCCTGCTTGCTCAAATTGTATGCCGTATTTATATGCATTATTCACTGGAAGAGGAAAAAGAAATAGGAGTGCGTGGGGAGCCTTCTTCTGGAAAAGACACTTAAGGCAAGCCATACACACGGTGCATACTTGATGCTTGATGAATGGGTTATGTTGCCAGAAGGACACTTGCTCCTGTAATAATAGTAATTAATTGTAGAGTATATTTTTAATGTCTTGTTTTTAAAGGTAAATTGATAACTACTCTGAAAACAAACTTTGGCCAGACAATATTTCCCTCAGTGAAGTTAACAGCATATTGTTATAATTGGTGTAATTATTACTTAAGTGTAGCAAGGATGCTGACAAAAAAAACCTGAGATCGTACGAAATGCTCAACATTCACTGCGTGTTTGTTTTAAAGGAAATGTGAACTTTGAATTGACTTTTAATTAAATTATTGTTCATAGGAGTCGACTGTGCTTGGCCTGGTTTATATATTTTCATACTCTTTGAAATGAGTCTCAGTAGTTTGTTCTCTTTGAGTAAATATTTTGAGTGCGTTAAATGAAATAATCCTGAATACTTATGCTGTAAAATAATTGCCGTAGACTTCAGGTGAATTATTGAGAGCTGGAGTGTGCCAGAATCAAAATGTATATTGTTTGGATGTAAATTCAGAATGCCTGCTTGTCAAAGTGTAGTTTCAGTGTTTTGGGGAAGGTTAGCGGTAAACATGGGTAAAAATGGTAACCGGGGCACTGTGAAACATGTGAGATTTTTATTTGAATTAGGGAAGGGATGAACTGCACTAAAAGCTTTTTTGGGCCTGAATAATAAATCTGCTGCCAGTAATTAAACCCATTAATTAAAATGTCCAGAATCCCTTTGTGATTGAAATGAAAAGGCCAGTTCTGATTTGAGCTGTAGAATGGTATTTAATGTTGTGCTTGAGGCTTCCTTTAAAGCTGCTCTGAGGATTGCAGGTTTGCGTTGCGCTTGTTCCTTGGGGTGTGAACGGAGAGGAGGGAGCTGGGGGGTTCTGTCGCTGTCCCTGGAACTGCCGCCGGGGCTCCCTGGGGACCCGTCTGGGTTTGCAGGGGAGCTGTGCTGGGCGGCGGGTGGGGTCCGTGCAGGGGCATTGCTGCCTCTGTTCCTTTCCCCCGTCAGTGGCTGGTGTCGATTTTGCTTTGGGGCCGCTTGTGCTGGAGGACAGGCGATAGCCGCAGCAGTTGCATTCCCCATAGCTGTGCTCGGTGCACGTCTGGTGAACCTCAGAGCCAAACTGATCGGTGTGACGCCATGGGATGGCTTCAAAACATACCCGTGGGGGTATGTCTCCTTAGAGCGTTCTGGGCATTATGTCTAAAATACATATATATTCTCTTGCGGCAGCCAAGTTTCTTCTCTTTTGCCCAGGTGATGATAGAGAAGGATCTGCACAAAGGAAGCTCAGTTCGGCACACTGCAGCGAGAAGCTTTTATTTGGTCTAGAGCCTCACAACCTCACTGCCTGTTTCGAAGCACTCGGGTTGCCTGGTCTTGTTAACGGGCTGGCTGCCAGCGGCAGTGCCAATCCGTTCGAGTGTCTGAACTTGAACTCAAGTCACCTGGGAGTGGGCCATGGGTCTGGATTTGACGTTTCAGGCAGCTTCCTCTGGTTTTAGCATACTACTTACTGCATTTTTTGCTGTCAAGGAAGGGAAGACTTGTAGTTCCAAGCGCCTCTCTGAATTGCATCATGCATTCGTGTTGATACTGAAATGTTGACACGAGTGTGACCTAACCATTTGTAAACTAGAAAGCAAAGAAACTGAACTCAAATTCTGTAAGGCATTGAAGCTCTTCTGTCAAAAAAACCCCCAACGAAACTCCTGTCGTCTTTTTGTTTTCTTGATGTATTGGCTATCTTTTTTGGTATACTTTGGATACTTGACATGTGCTGTTTCTTCCCATTTCCAGTTATCAGTATCATTTGATTTATCCCCAGTCTTGGTTACAGTCCTTCACTTCAGCAGCATTTGGAATTATTTATTTTCCCTTACCTCAGTGTCCTTTAATTATCTTTGCCTTCCAAATCTGTTCTAAAGTTGTGTTTTATCTAGACCAGACTTACAGATGAGAAACGTTTTCCCACTTTTAAACCCAAGCAGAAAATTTGCTATTTCTGAAGGTTAAGACTGTTCTGTCTTGACAGATTTATTGAGAGTACTCACTGCAGAATTTGCAATTCCATGTGCTGGTCCATTCTAGACTGGACATGTGGAGATGAGGAACAGAGAGCCTCTCCTGTGAGGAGAGACTGGAGAGCTTGGCTTGCTCAGTCTTGGAGACAAGCCTGTCCTCTTGATTGCGCTGCGTTAACGTCGGGTTTTGTTGTCTCTATTTCCGTTACGCATATTGCTTTTCTTCTCTTAGTAACTGATGAAAATTACTGGTTTTTCTGGGTAATGCTGTGTTTAAATATCCCAGATCTAAAAAAAGAAAAACAAAATCCATGTCATGATCTGTCCAGTAATGCACTGGGAAAAGTGGTACGGTTTGACTGCAGAGCTGGATCTGAATATTAAATCTGAATATTAAATGAAGGCGTTCCTACGTTATCTGTGAGATGTTTAGTCATGCAAAGTCATAGCCCTTTAAACAAAAGAGGGATGTGATCACTGCCCTGGGGGGAGCTGGTGATACAATGAATTCACGTTAGTGAGCCGTCCTTGAAGCGGTGCTCTTCCCCTGTGAGGATAAGGCGTTGGAGAGATGGCCTAAGCCCTTTCGGCTGACCTCTGCCATCCCGGAGCCAACAGACGCTTGCCTGAACACGAACCGCGTGCTGACTTGCCCAACCACCAGCCCAGCCTTCTCTGGAAGGGGCTGCTTGCGAAGCCTGTGGTAGTCGCCGGCCACGGTAGTAGAGGAGGGCGAGTGAGGAGGTGGACGGGGGCGGAGGTTCGTGCAGCGGCTGTACGGTGCTGCGCGCGCCCGGCCAGCTGCCAGGCGCATCCTTTCCTGTGCGGATGACTTCCAGGTCTGTAGGGGTGGTGTGCGGGGAGACAGGCAAATGTGGTCACGCTGCTTGTTCTCAGTATAGTTCCTCTCGACTGTTCCTTGAGGCTGTGAAGTAGCTCCTTAAGCTTCCCTGCACTTCCGTTGGTGCAGCGAGACTGGAACGCGTGCGTGACGCGGGACAGTTGTGTTACGTCGGAGCTGGGCTCCAGGCTGAGGATGAAAATGGCCGCTTCTGTGAAATACTCTTTGACTGGTATTTCTGTTCCTTTTCGGGTAGAGCAGGATGAACACACTGTTTTGTCTCTTAACCCGCGCGCATGTTACAAGCAGTCTGCCGGTGTTCCCGGTCAGGATCCTCACGTACTCGGTGGACTTGATGCTCGCGGTACCAGCCTGTGTGGTGTTTTTGAGGATGTGAGACTGGACGTCCTGTCGCTTTTATTTCAGACGCTTTTTAAAGAGAGTGGGGCTCTTGAATCTCATTCAAAGGAGTGGCCGACCTGGTGCAGTAAGTATTTTTGAACTGTTTATACCCTGCTTGTTTTGTCGGGGTGTAGCTCCTGTTGTGTGCTTTTGCTTTCAAGCTCTGAAAGTGTCTGCGTATATCAGGACTGCACAAGCATTTACTGTTCTCTGAAGCAAAGCGGAGGAAAGCTGTGGCACACCAGTGCTTTTGAAGCGGCTGTGCTTTAAGCTTTAACTCCGTACTTGAGAGGAGACCCGACGTCAAGGTCCCGTGTCCATCCATTGCAGTTCCGTTTCACGGAGTCTTGGGGCACTGAGGCTCGGACACTTGTCAGTGTAACATGCTTCCTTCTTGAAAAAGAGGTGGGGGGAAATGTTAGTTGGAATAGCTCTGTATAAGCACTGGCAGATTCTGAGGAAGAGAACGGTTCTTGGGTCCTGTTAACATTTTAGAACCAATTCAGTATGTGACACGATTGCAGTTAATCTGCAGAGCACTTACTAAAATTAGACTTTCTGTGAAACAATTTAACAGTTACTTCCCAGCCTTAATTAGGTGTCATCACAGTTGCCCAAAGCAGGTGAATACTCCATTCCTTTTGGAGGTAGTAGACAACAGGAAAGCAGTTGTGTGTCTGGGTTTTCTGGAGCCACGTGTTTAGTCTGAGATCCGTTAAGTGCTTAAGATTCAGGGTCTGCAAATGTTCATGGGAGTATCATGGGTATGTCTCTGTCAAAGCTGGCGATGGAAAACCGGGAGACTGTGAATGCAAACATGGCTGGTGACTCCTCAAGACCAGATAGCTGGGTTTGTCGGGGCAGAGAGCGCGTCTGAGTTGCAGGAGTGCCAGGTAGTGCTGGTTAGGAATCTAAGCTGCTAACATACCTAAGGGTTAACCACAAAAATGTGGTTAGTTGTGGGACTGTTTTCTTTATTGGTCTTATGATGACTTGTTATCCCATTTTGCACAAAGTTAATTGTGTTTGAAAGAGAAGATCTAATTAGGAACCAATGACTGCATGATGCTGGAGCTTGTGTTCTGTTTTCTCTCGTTCAGGACCTGAAATCCAAGCAATTATCAGAGTCACCAAACGTCACGATTGCCAGCCCCAAGCAATGAAAAATCATGAGTCAGAAATCTTTTTTCCTTCATGGCCCTAAATTACAGGACTGGATTAAAGTTCATGACAGGAAAATAAAATCAACCGAGGAATAGAAATGTATTTCTTAAATACATTTCTAATATATTTCTTAAATACATTTCTTATCCAGAGATTCTTATCCAGAGGCATGCTTCAAGATGGTAGAGCTTTCAGAAGAATATGAAATATTCACAAAGTTGCAGTGAAATCATAGAAGCTGGCAACGTGGGAAACTGTTCTTTGTTTTTAAGGTGAGAAATACGTTCCCAATAGAAGCCCTTTCTCTGCCTCTTATTTAAAGTGTAGCAACGAAGTGTTAACAGATGTTTGGTGAGAGGAACAGGACGTTGATTTGGTGTCAGTCTGGACACACAAGCTGTTCCCCTCGATTTCAGTTGGAGTTACAGCCTTCCAGCTCTTCTGAAAATCCGCCCCATTAGGAAGAGATGCCTTATGCTTTGGGGTTTTTAGGTGATTACCTTGAGGCTTCTAAATAGCACAGTGCTCTTAAGATCTGACAAAAAATTAAGAATTCAGTTTCCTCTATTTCTTATTTTCTTAGCTCACGGAAATGTAACTTATGGAGAAATAGATGTAAATAGCCATTGTTCAACCAGACATTTTATTATTTTAATTGTTTTGGCTTTCTATACTTGGCATTGATGTTTTTAAAAAACGCAGTTAATCCACTATGGAAATGCAGGTCTCAAAAAAGAAAAAAAAAGAGCCTCCCTGTATTGCTACTCCTATTTGGAAAACAAATGAAACATTTTCAGTGATGAATAATGCTTATAAAATAGTTTACAGAAGTTCTACCACATTTCATAAACACATTAGCCCAAAGAGAGTACCAGAGATGATGATAATTGGGGGGAGGTAAATATTTTTTCACACACATTTAAAAGCTTTTGATTGTGCTCCGAAGATGACTGCTTTAAAGTATGAGTAGTGTGCTATAGAGGAGAGAGGGGAAAAAAAAAGAGTGAATGTTAGCTGTGGTGTGAAATCAAGCAGGTTTTCAACTGCATGTTTTGTAGTTTGAGAAGTGAAGTACGATTTCTCATGCTTTTTAGAGCACTCTGCTAAACATTTTACTTCAGTCCTGGGCCATCAAATTGGATCATATTCAATTATTTAGAGAAACCTTAGTAATTTTGATTTAGCCTTAATAGTGTTTAATGGAAACACTTCCATTTTCTGAAGGGTATTGAGATTTTAAAGAGGAGCAGTCACTAACTTTCAGCCCCGATGTTTCCCAACCAGAGCTATATTTAGAGCTGAGGATTGTCCATTTAGATATCTTTTTTTTTTTTTCCCCAGGGATTTATTGAAAATATGATGTCTGTGTCCTGTCTGTGTGGCTGAGCAAAACACAAGTAGCTTGAGTCCAGGTGAACTTAACCATTAAACCACACAGCCTTGTTTGGATGTTCAGTCCTGGAACTGTTGCTTTTACCTTGCTTCCAGGGGGAAAAGGTGCTTTCTGCTGATATGGATTCAAACCATCCAGCTAACTATAAGTAGGGTTTTCAAATTAAATCATTTTTTTCATAGCATGTTTTCAACATTTCTTTAACAGTGAATCTCCTTTCACATGAAACCTTCAAGAGCGAAATGGAAAGGTTTTTTTTCTGGTAGTTACCAAGTGCAATTTTACTGATGGATTCTTCAAGGTGGAGAGTGTCTCCCCTAGATAGTTTCACGGGATCTAGTTCTGTGCAGACCTGATCACAGATAACATCTCTTTGTGCTGTTGTAAAATAAAAAAACTTGGTGTTCTTCTAGCACCTATCACCTTGGTATTTTCCTTTGCATGGATTCCAAATTATTTGCTACATTAGTGCTTTAACAAACGCTAATAGAAGTAATAGGTACTTTAAAGGTCTTCATTTTGCAGCTTGAAATGAAAATGAAATTAAATATGAAAATGGTTTGCCTTCCCAGTAGATCTAGCATTGGGCATTTTGATTTCTCAGCTGACCAGTTAGAGTAAGAGCTACAGCAGAAGTACAGTGCTTTTTAACTCACTCAGATACCCGTCTCTTAGCAGTGCTGATGTTGTTCTAATATAACCATGGTAGGGCTGCTGTAGCTAAGAACGTGTAATAAATGTACCAGACCTGCAGTGAAGCTGCAAGCCTCAGATGTCCACAGCACGGTAGTGAAACAAAAAATGGGTATATGCTAAAAGGAGGTGCTGAAGTCATGCACCAGCAGTGGGAGAAATGCATCAGCACAGATAACTGATGTGTGTGGCTATTAAGAGATGTCCAGTTATAAAGCATGAGTCGTACTTAACTACTGAGGCATTAGCTGGAGGTTGTGATTATAAAGAAAATATTTAATTGGACTTCTTATACTCTTGCTTCCTACTCTTCTATTCTATGAAGCAATTTTTTTTTTCTTTGTACTAAGGGCACTTCCTCTACCTCAGTGACATGAACGCTTTCATTCCAGAGGTTTATGTGCTTAACCCTGAAAATGATTGCAACCCTGAAGATTAAGAAGTGATCACAGATACGCTTATATCATTCCTACCCCACACCATGATATTTAAATCACAGCACCAGAGGTCTGAAGAAGATATTATTTCAGAATGAACCAATTTTTTTAGTGCTTTTTGTTCTGATAGGTAAGGGAATCCTTCCATTCAGCTGCAATTCTTGTTGCAGGCTTGGATTTGATGAATGATGTATTGAAAATCAGCTGAGGCAGGTGCGAGTGAGAGTTCGGCGCTCTCATTATCCTTGCCCAGTGTCCCATGGGCATACTTGGATTTGTCACGTGAAATCCCTTAGCTGCAGTGCAGCCATATCTGGAGAGCCTGCGATCCTTGGCATCTGGAGACAGAATGGCAAATGGGGATTGAGACTTAAGCACATGCTTGATACTCAGTTTTTCGCTGTTGCATAAAATGCACAAAGCAGTACCCTTTGGACAAAGGAGCAAATTTGGATATCTCTTCAGTCATTTGCTTCTTAGCTCGTATGCAGGTACGGCTGTCTATCTCATCTACTCAGTATGCATTTCTCAATGACATAGCATGCTATAACTTGGTAATAAAATTGGTTTCAAACTGGGCAGATCTGTGATTAGCTAGATAAAGCAACAGCAGCTGGAGATCATGAGCATCAGATTGCTTCTTTATCATCCTCCTCTTCTCACTTGTTCTTATTTTCTTCAGCCTCATGAATTCTATTCCCTGTGCACAGTTTCCATGAAAACAAGGTATTTAGCTGTGGTGTTTCTTCCTGTCTAAGGAAAATTTTGTCTGCTAAATAAACCCCATAAATAATCCTTCCACAGGCCGCCTTTTGTCTGCTTACCACCCTTCCAGCCCCATCCCTGGGGCTCTCTTTTTTTCACATGTCAAGATTTTCATAAAGGCAAAAAAGGAGAAAACTGAAGTTGTTCAGTTTTCTGCAAGAAGTAGCCTTGTTAAAGTCTAAAAAAAGGGACATTTTTCAAAGCTTGTTGGAGACCGTGATTATTTGGGCTGTAAATCAATAATATATCTGCACTTAATTAAATTCAGCAGTGGATACTGCAGGGGATGTTCCTCAAAACTGGCTGGAGTTAATGAATTTTTAGAAGGCTGCTGTCAGCTGAATGATACAAGGGACTTACCCAAGCTGTGTTGATTTATTCCAAGTGCAATGCTGCTCTTCCAATATGTATGTAATTAATATTTGCTTTTTTCTGTAGTCAGTTTTTGTATGTATTTATTGTTGTAAGTATAGTGACAGGCAGGCTCAGGATCACATTGTGCTCTGCTGAGAAAGCTTACAGTAGCTATGTATCCGTGTGCACACATACGTGTAAATAAAAGTATGTGTCTACAGACTACCTGTTTGTACACAAAACTACCTGTTGATGTTTTCCTGATATTATCAGTTCCTCCAGAAAGAGCTAAATCTTCATCTCTTTCTATGCCTTTTAAGTGTGTCAGATTCCAGAAAGGGAAAAATGGTTCATTTTCTTTAAAATAGGTAAATAACTTAATTTTCCTGTCCCAAAGGTTCTTGTAACTATAACTCCCAAAATGTTTTGTGTGTTACCTTTTTAGGCAGCAATCTGAGCTCTGCATTCTGCAGTTTGCAACTGCAAGCGGATTACCTATTTTTGGTTTCTCAAAAATAAAGAAAAATGGGTTTGCAGAAACCTGATTTACCTAACCCCCCCAGCTCTCTTCCCCCAAAATAATTCTCTGTCAAGATTATTTTTCCCACCCCCCCAGCTCAGCCATATATTCTTGATATTGTCTCCATCGCATGCCAGTTGGGTTTTGTGCGTGTGTCTCCGAGTGTGGTTGTAATACATAATCTGTAATCTGATTTCAGCTGGTTGAAAACGTGTGCTGATGCGCTGTGGAAGCGGGGAGGGGGAGTGTTTGCGCACACCGTACCGTTTTGTGTGTTCACTTAAAATTTCTTGTTGTTTCTGACACCATCCAGCAGAACAACAGGAGGGCGGCGTAATGTGTTCGGGCGAAACGAACTAGTTCAGTTGGTTTTCACCTATTCCCACAAGCCTACAGGATGAATGCTGAGAGACTGCCATGAAGAGTTGATTTAAATCCAAGAGCTAAGCCAAGCAGCGGTGCTAATGCCCTTGCAGAATGCAAGAAGTGTAGGCTGCGGAGAAAGTAGAGGCTTCCCAGGGGAGACGTGGAGGTTTTCAGGAGCAAGAGTTTGTAAACGCTGGCTTACCTCACTGTAAAAAAGTGTGTTTTTACTGTTTCAATCCAATGCTTAGAAAACAGAAGTCTAATTTTTGTGGTTGGTTTAAAACAGATGAAAAACAAAAAGAGAAAAGGTGAGTGGAGTTAAGGAGATGTCCTCAAATACCTTGCATTTCCTCGCTGCAAAGCCATTTGAGCATCACTGTCAGGGTCCTCTCATGTCTCTTAAAAGATTCTGCAGCCTGAGGCGATTCTTCTGCAAGCCTGTTCAGCCTGTGCTAAAGTTCCCTTTTTGTCAGGGCTCGGTTGCGTGTGCACGCGTGCAGCAGAATGTGGTTGTTGACGAGGTGCAACGAGATCAGCGTCTGCCATTGGACACGCGGGAGACAAAGCGCTCTCCTTGGCTCTTCCAGGCAGCTGACCTCTTTAACCGATGTGCTGCGAAGCTCCTGCGCTGCTGCCTGCATTGGAGGGCTTCCTTCCTGCTGTCGTACGCTACGGAGGTGACATCTGTGCGGTCCCCTGGGTTGGAACAGGAGGGCGTCTGTGCTGCAAGATGTACCCCCCTCCGTAACCGTTGTATCGTTTAACGGGCTAAAAGCCACCGTGAGTTTGAATGCTAGTTCAGATTAGGTCAGATGTGGATGTGAAGTCCGTGAGCTGTTCTGGAAAAGCTCCCGTGTGTACAGGAGCCTGGGGAGCAGCTGGAGACAGACAGTACTGTTAGCCTCGGTCCTTGGGTGCAGTAGAGGGGAATGAAACCTCTTGAAGGTCACACAGGCTGGGACTAAAACCTGAGCCCGGATCTCAGGGTGCCTTACAGATAGAACTGGACGTGGTGCGTTACTCTCTCATCCTGTGGAACGTGCATTTTGAGGCAATCCAGCGGCTAATTCCACTGCCTCTCTCCTTGCAAATAACCACTACATGTGTATTACAGTCAGCCGGGGACTGATGTCATGCCAAGTCCTTGTGACGGGAAATGTCACAATGGAATAATTAAATACTGTGGCTTTAGGGACAGTTACTGTGGAAATTGCCTTCCGTGGCAGCTGCAACGTTTATTAATAATTAAAGCTGTGCCTGCTGTGCTTTTCACTAAATTTGTTTCATTAATATTTTATTGTTTCAAAGAAAGAAAAAAACAACAACAGTGAAGGTGGGAAGAGAACCTGTTTCCTAAGCAACAGCAATGCATTTGTTTGCAGTTATTTTTAAAGGCAGGTTGCTTCATTTAAGATTTGGAACCAATTATTGCTGCATTGCTTCAGGCATCCGGAAAGCTGCTTTTCTTTTTTCATATTCTTTATTTCTAATTGAAAGAGTGAAACAGTAGCTGGGTTAGGAGGTGTTGCGGTGGTTGCTATACAGGATCTATGACTGTGATGTGAAGAACATCCCCATGCTGTCATCTCTCTTTGTTCTTCCCGTGCCGCTCTACCTGGCCTTGCAAAACCCCATGGGCAGCCGAACAGCGTTCGCCCCCGCTGCTGCATTAGATGCACAGATGCTCCCTCTTCCTTTGAGGAGAAAGCAGCCTTGCTCGCAGAGGTGTCGTCAGCACCGCGCTCCCACTTGTGTAAGACCGTGGGCATTGCCTTTGCCACCTACAGCTGTCCTGTGATTGCAGCGGACGCTTCCTGCCGAAAGCTGATTGCCGAGAGGGGTCGAGCAGGGCTGCGCCTGCGTGTCCTGGTCCTCCATCAGGGAGCAGTGTCGCGCGTAGGCGTTTGTGTGTAACATGGGTGAAGCAGCGAGGGGCTGGTTGTCTTCCCAGGCAGTAGTTCTGGGTGGGAAGCAGCACCAGCGTGGGAAGCGGTGCCAGACTTGCTGCTTGCTAGCCTTGTTTGATGCAATCAGACTCGTGTCCTAAGAGGTGCATAACAGCAGTCTGCAAAAGCTGAGGCCGTTGGCGCTGTTCCATGGTCGCAAACGGCATCTCGGGGAGCCTTTGGTTTTTGCTTCTCCTGCGCTAGGACTCCTCTGGGCTCAGCCCTGGCAGGGCACGCTGCAAACAGCGGGAGGAAGTGCTGGGATGGGTACTCCGGCATAGCCCAGGGCCAGCCGCAGCAAAGCCCTAACGATGGAGGGGTTATTAGTGTTCTCTTCTTGGGGATGTGATGGAGAGGGGAAACGCAGTGACTTCTGTCCATCTCGCAAGGGGACAAGGCTGAATAATCTTTCTCCTCTGCTTCCAGTTAAATCTACTTCTAGATAGAATGCTGGTAAGTGCCTTGATCCGCAGTTCCTGATAAGGCTTTTAAGTATTCAAGAACGCTGTTCTCGCGCTGCAAAAAGTGGGATATATTTACACATATTTTCTTCTACTTTTTATCAGTCTTACCTATGTGTGTTTGACCGTCTCTCAGTATGTGTTTATGCAGTGCTTGATGCAATGGGACCTTAGCCTAATCCAGAAAGTAATTAGGAGTTTTGTAACGTTTAGGATACTCTGTCTGTCTGAACAGCAGCTCATCAGTGCTGTTTAGAGTGAAACTGGAAGGTAATAAACAATGAGGGATCACAAAGAGAGGTGAATCACACAGTTTTTTTCAGAGAGATAGTGGGTGTAAAAGTGTATGAACGCCTTGTTGTACCACTCAGTGAGAGTTTTTTGGGGTTACAGTGACATGGAAATAACATGGATGGGCCAGTATTTCTTTTGTCCACGCTCTAACACAACAGCAACTTTGTCCATTCGCCCTGGAAACAGAAGAGGGTGTGGATTTGCATGGCACAAGCGTTTATGCTGAAGACATCAGTTGAATACTGTGAATGCGCAAATGCTGTTGTTTTTTTCCCTTAATAAATAAGAAAAAAAAAGAAAACCCAGTAACAAAACAAAAGAAAAAACCAAGTCCTTTGTTATCAGTAAGTATAGGAGATGTGCTGTTTCATTTATACCAGCTGTACTGCTTTCCACAGGGCTTGCCAGGCGCCAGAGTTACTCATTCATTGGAGGATGGCTATGTGTGTAGGGTTTTCCTCTGTTTATTTGAATTATCCCTGTTGCTCGAGCGTTGAAAGAAGCTGGTCACAGCACAGTGCGTCGTGATCCTGTGCTTTTGGCGAGCTTGCCAACAGCATTTACGTGGCGTGTTTCAGATTAGGCAGCTTGAGGAGAGACTATTAAGTAGTACATGTCTCTTGTTTCATTTTAAGATGAAATTGGAGTTTGAGTTGTGGTGGCTCTCACATAGGTTGTGGAGTAGGGGAATATATCAAATTTATTCTGAAGAATTTGCAGCCTAAATAAACCTAGGACTAGGAGGGAGGAGAAGAGAGAATGCTGACTTCTCTGTGTTACAGAGAATGAATTCAGGGTGTACAATTAGAAGCTTTGCTAACTCAAGTTAGTTGTATCTCACTAAAAATCGTTGAAAATGAACAATCCCAAGTTCCCAGGCCATCAGTATTTAATTCCACTGGCTGTCTCATAGGGAAATCAGGGCTTTCCATGGAAATTTTATCTTCTGTCAGATTTTATCCAATGTAGCTTAGCTTAAACATGTATCTGCCTTCACAGTTAAAAGGAAAACAGTGACATGGTCATCCCACAGCGTGTTTCCAATTTGTTTTTCCAGTGCTGTTTTCTGCACTCTAAGAGCAAATGGCTGTGCTTTCTGAACATGCATTAGGTTAATTTGTGTAGTAAGGATGTGATAGCAGGAAGCCAATTAGACTTTCCTTTTTTACAGAGCGATAAGACACAAAATGTGAAGTTATTAATAACTCCTAAATGCTTCCCGTAATTTTTTTTTGTTCATTCATCAGGTTGTTCTTCAGTCTTGCAGATAAGTAGGATAGCAGTGGTGGAGGTGAAGGGAACGTTTTTACTGATGCTGTTCAACACAGACACCCTGAGATCCCCTGACTGCCGTAGCTTCTAGGCTAGCTAAAGGCAGGAGGTGTTTCTGCATGCCGTTCAGTCTTGCCTGAGACTGAGGTTACTTTTCAGTGAGGACAGGTCTTTTTCAGATGCAGGCTTTCAGGTATTTTGGTTTTTGGAAGCTGTTAGGTACAGTAAGGAGGGGGAGTCTTCAGGAAATGCTCAGCACCTGGCAACATTGGACTTAAAGTGCAACAAAATACCGCCTTCTTTCAAAACTAGCTGCTGAATTTTGGGAGAGATGCAATGTGTATCGGAGCAGATGGAACACCATTTGTTACTCGTAACGAAAATTTAATGTGGCAATTCTAACTGCAATTTAGCGCAGGACCGCCTGCTGCTGTCATTAACCACAGGAGAGCATCGCTCAGACGCTGAATTCAAACCCTGCTGTGAGGGCTGGCATGCCTGCGTGCGTTTCGGTGAGCGCACAGCTGGCAGATAGCATTGGGGTTTTTCCCCTCCCTGTGAATCACAGAATCACAGAATCACTAGGTTGGAAAGGACCTTCAAGATCATCAAGTCCAACCATTAGTCCAGCGCCACCATGTCCCCTAAACCATGTCCTGAAGCGCCACATCCACACGTTTTTTGAACACTTCCAGAGATGGCGACTCCACCACCTCCCTGGGCAGCCTGTTCCAATGCCTGACCACTCTCTCAGTGAAGAAATTTTTCCTAATATCCAATCTAAACCTCCCCTGGCGCAGCTTGAGGCCATTTCCTCTTGTCCTATCACTAGTTACTTGGGAGAAGAGACCAACACCCTCGTCGCCACAACCCCCTTTCAGGTAGTTGTAGAGAGCGATAAGGTCTCCTCTCAGCCTCCTCTTCTTCAGACTAAACAACTCCAGTTCCCTCAGCCGCTCCTCATAAGACTTGTGCTCCAGACCCCTCACCATCTTCGTTGCCCTTCTCTGGACACGCTCCAGCACCTCAACATCCTTCTTGTAGTGAGGGGCCCAAAACTGAACACAGTATTCAAGGTGCGGCCTCACCAGTGCCGAGTACAGGGGCACAGTCACTTCCCTACTCCTGCTGGCCACACTATTCCTGATACAGGCCAGGACGCTGTTGGCCTTCTTGGCCACCTGGGCACACTGCCGGCTCATGTTCAGCCGGCTGTCAACCAGCACCCCCAGGTCCCTTTCCGCCAGGCTGCTCTCTAGCCACTCCTCCCCAAGCCTGTAGTGTTGCATGGGGTTGTTGTGACCCAAGTGCAGGACCCGGCACTTGGCCTTGTTAAACCTCATACAGTTGGCCTCTGCCCATCGATCCAGCCTGTCCAGATCCCTCTGTAGAGCCCTCCTACCCTCCAGCAGATCAACACTCCCACCCAACTTGGTGTCATCTGCAAACTTACTGAGGGAGCACTTGATTCCCTCATCCAGATCATCGATAAAGATATTGAACAAGACCGGCCCCAGAACCGAGCCCTGGGGAACACCGCTTGTGACCGGCCGCCAGCCGGATTTAACGCCGTTCACCACAACTCTCTGGGCTCGGCCATCCAGCCAGTTCCTCACCCAGCAAAGAGTACACCTGTCTAAGCCACGAGCCGCCAGTTTCTCCAGGAATGCTGTGGGAGACGCTGTCAAAGGCTTTACTTAAGTCCAGGTAGACAACGTCCACAGTCTTTCCCTCATCCACTAGGCGGGTCACCTGGTCATAGAAGGAGATCAGGTTGGTCAAGCAGGACCTGCCTTTCATGAACCCATGCTGGCTGGGCCTGATCCCTTGGTTGTCCTGCAGGTGCCCTGTGAGCACTCTCAAGACCAACCGCTCCATAATCTTCCCCGGTACAGAGGTCAGGCTGACAGGCCTGTAGTTCCCAGGATCCTCCTTCCGGCCTTTCTTGTAGACGGGCGTCACATTGGCAAGCCTCCAGTCTTCTGGGACCTCCCCGTTAACCAGGACTGCTGATAAATGATGGAGAGTGGCTTGGCAAGCTCCTCCGCCAGCTCTCTCAGTACTCTCGGGTGGATCCCATCAGGCCCCATAGACTTGTGGGTGTCCAGGTGGTTTATCATGTCCTTGATTGCTTCCTCCTGGATTATGAGGAGTACATTGTGCTCTCCATCCCCGTCTTCCAGCTCAGGGGGCTGAATATCCTGTGGATACCTGGACTGGCTATTAAAGACTGAGGCAAAGAAGGCATTAAGTACCTCAGCCTTGTCCTTGTCCTTGGAGACAATGTTCCCCGCCATATCCAGTAGGGGATGGAGATTCTCCTTGCCTCTCTTTTTGTTGTTAATATATTTGTAGAAGCATTTTTTATTATCCTTTACGACTGTGGCCAGACTGAGCTCTAGCTGGGCTTTTGCCTTTCTAATTTTGTCCCTGCTTGACCTAACGAGATCCTTGTACTCTTTGTGAGTTGCCTGCCCCTTCTTCCAGAGATGATAAACTCTCCTCTTTTCTCTGAGTCCCAGCAAAATCTCCCTGTTCAGCCAGGCCGGTCACCTTCCCCGCCAGCTCTTCTTACGGCACATGGGGACCGCCTGCTCCTGCGCCTTTAAGATTTCCTTCTTGAAGACTGTCCAGCCTTCCTGGACCCCTTTGTCCTTCAGGACTGTCTCCCAAGGGACTCTCTCAACCAGTGACCTGAACAGGCCAAAGTCTGCCCTCCGGAAGTCCATGATAGCAGTTTTGCTGACCCCTCTCCTTACTTTGCTCACAACTGAGAATTCTATCATGTCGTGGTCGCTAAGCCCAAGACGGCCTCTGACCACCCCATCTCTCTGTTTGTAAACAGCAGGTCCAGTGAGGCACCTCCCCTGGTGGGCTCACTCACAAGCTGTGTCAGGAAGTTATCCTCCACACACTCCAGGAACCTCCTAGACTGTTTCCTCTCTGCTGTGTTATACTTCCAGCAGATGTCCGGTAGGTTGAAGTCGCCCACAAGAACAAGGGCCAGCGAATGCGAGACCTCCGCCAGTCGCTTATAGAATGTCTCATCTGTGTCTTCATCCTGGTTGGGTGGTCTGTAACAGACTCCCAGCAGGGTATCTGCCTCATTGGCCTTCCCCCTCATCCTTACCCACAAACACTCTACTTGGTCTTCACAATCTTCAATTTCTATGCAATCAAAACACTCCCTAACATATAGAGCCACCTCACCGCCTCTCCTTCCCTGCCTATCCCTTCGGAAGAGCTTATAGCCATCCATTGCAGCACTCCAGTCATGAGAAGCATCCCACCATGTTTCTGTGATGGCAACTACGTCATAGCTGTCGCGCTGCACAATGGCTTCCAGCTCCTCCTGTTTGGTGCCCATGCTGCGTGCATTGGTGTAGATGCACCTGAGCTGGGCTATCGATTTCAACTCTGGCATGTTGAACCTACCCCTAGGTTCAACTCTAGTGAGCCCAAATGAATTGGTCTGTTCTCCTTCATGCCTTTTTATGGACAGCATTGACTGGATGAATCACCTGCAGTCTCGATTTAAAAGCTGGTAGATGGGGCAGGCTTGGTTTTTATTTTTTATTTACATTTATCTTGTCTCTTTTTCCTGCAGCAGTTTGAATGGGAGCTGATGCACAGTCTTGGCAAGGCTGAAATAGTGCGATGCGGTCTTTTGCTGGTGACCATCAGAGCATGTTACAGTAAGGTTTGCAGAATGAACCTCACAGGTGGATCTCTTGTAGCTGTAGGTCTGGCTGCATCTCTATTCCCTCTCAGGCTATAGTAGTATTACATTTTCTTCTCAGTTCATAGGCCTTTCAATCTTTCTGTCCAAAGCTAGATGGTGGGCTCTGTTGGAGGGTGAGCCTGTCTTACCAGGTTTTATGACGTTATTGTCTTACAGTGATCTCCAGTGCTTTGGGAGGGGATTGACTTCCATTAGTGTAATTGTTTGGTTTCCTGTTAGTTTTTCAGTAGGGAGGGAGGAAGCTCATTACAGGCCTAGCTATTTGTAATTGTGTTTGAAGTGACGAAACCAGTGTAACTGAGGACGGTGTGAATACGCAGAGAGCCTGAAGCAGCTGCAAGCTCTGGACCAGTCATCAGTGGAGGGTGAACTGAAATGTTCACGGGTGATGTTTTAAGTTCACTGTTATTAATCCATTTGTTCGTAATGTGAAGGAAGAGAGGGAGGACTGAGTGGGCTGATGGTTAGAAGTCTCCTATCTTCCCTGTTTTCACCAGAAATAAAATGTCTTTCCTGTAATTTAGGTGAATGGAAGGCATCGTCATTGTACCACTTCCCAGCTGAATCTGCTTGCAGTCAGCCATCGTGCTGCTGCGTTTGATACCTGTTCCCTTCTGTTGACTCAGGAAAACAACGAAGCTGCTCTTCTCCACCCAGACAACTCAAAAGTCCACTTCCCTCAATGAGACTTATTTCAGAGTTCAGGGATATTTAAAAAAAAAAACAAACAAAAAGCCAAAAAAACCCAACACAACAACAAACATACACCAAAAAACCCCAAACCTGAAAAAAACCCAGCTCAGCTGTGACCTGTCTGAACTCCGATGTTTGTGGGTTATATGTGTTCTGAAGAAAATGTAGCTCTGGCTTTGATTCTTGTATGGCTCTTTCTCCTCACCCAGCCTCCTCATTTCTCTTAAGTTTTGTATTAGTCACCACGTAATGAGAGATCTGCAGGCAGCAGTGCTCTAGGAGCAGTCTGTGGTTTTGTCTTGAATATGCCATTTTAAACAGTGAAACACAGAATAAAAGGAGCTTTAACTCTCCTGATATATAGCCTTACCTGTCCTGCAGTTTTCCATGTATACTGTAGTCTCATTGCATCCGAGTTCCTTCCCAGTCGTGTTAACCAATGTGATAGTAATGTCTGCATGTGGCTCATGCTTTTTTCATGGTCTTCCCTTTGCCAGAGGAGAATGGAATACATAAGGCAGTTGTGTGGGGGGGTGCTGGTAGACCTTTTTTTGTTATTTTCATACCTATTTCCAATGAGAGGTAGCAGATGAAAGTATCTCGCTTCCATTTGGGACATGAAGAGTTAATATTTTAATAACCAGAAATAAAAGGATGATTTGTTCTACCTTGCTGTGCAAATGAAGATCCTGTGGCAATGAATGCTGTGTGGTCACTGGATAGATTAAATGATATACAGCCATAGACTGCATGCCGGTAGTTGGTTAAATGTAGCATATTTTCAGATTCAGAGCTCGGCTCGGGTTTGAACCTGAACTCTGTAACTTAAATGAGATGCCTTCTTACCAGCATAGTTCTTTGTAGGCCAATGCTGAAGTTCCTACAACATGATTTAAGAGTGAGAAGCAAATAACAGGAACGTATGATCTCCAGTTAGTGCTGTTTGTTGCAAACACCAGACCATATAGAGAAACAAGTGGGAGAAATGGATGCAGCAACTCGCAAAGATAAATAGGAGCCTCTGGTCAAAAAGCGATCATCAGTAAAAGCAGATCTCTAGCTCATTGTATATTGAGTTAAGGGACCTGGTTCTGCCACGACGAGTTGAGAAGAGGTTTTGCCTTTGGCTTAATTTTCAGTAGAGTCAGGAATTCTTTCACACTGTAACATGCATAAAATGTGGTGAAAATACTGGGAGATATTTTGGTCCTTTGGTTCATTTATGTACTAACATTATCTGTGACTTACAAGGTGCTTACTGTTGCAGATTGGACTCAGGCTTGCATTCTCTGATCTTGAGATCTCCCACCCCACCCTGTTCTCTTGACTCCACACCTGACCAGTGGGTGTTAGCAGATGGCATTCACCAAGGAGAAGACTGAAGGACAGCAGTACCCATAACTTCATCTCCTTCCTTTTCTTGCAGGTGTTGTGGAAGCGTGTCTCCTGCACATGCTGAAGCGCAGAGCTGCCGGCTTCCTGCGGACTGACAAGGTGGCTGCGCTGTTCACCAAAGTTGGCAAGACCTACGCGATAGCTGGAGACATATGCAAGAAAGTGCAGGAACTGCAGCAGCAGGTGGAAGGCAGGTGAGGCTGAGGTCTGTTTATCAGCAAAATTCATACGATATGCAGCATGGAGAGGATTACAGAGGCTGCTTGGTAAATGCAAAGATGCCTTTCTTGACAAAGCTTTAGCAAATGTGGCCTCTTTAGTGTCTGTAACTATAAGGCAGATGTTTTTGTTTGATCAAGCTGACAGCTAGCAAAGGGACAGAGGTTGGGAATTGGGTCTTCGGTGTTTTGTTCGGCTTCTCAGTATAGCGGATCAGCGTGTCCAGCCCACACAAAGCAACAACAGTGAATAATAACTGGTGATTTTAGAGGGTGCTTACAGTCAGGGTATGGTGGACTATTTTGGACTGTTGGTGGGAAGGGATGTGGGTGGCAAGAGGAACTGAAGAACAGACTTACTGGAAAAGCTGTTTTGGCATGCTCCTTGGCAAACCAATAACAGAAGATTTGTGGGTATTATGGTAGAAATAGATAAGTTAATGGATACAAAGAATGATAGGAGGAAGGATGAACTCAAGAAGAAGCAGTCAGCAGTGAGAGACTGATTCTAGGGAAGCAGTTAAGTACACGCTGGACTTGAGCACAAGTGAATTCGTGCTGGAGCCAAGGACTTGAGATTGCTGAAAGTACTAAACTTCTTGCTAGTGGTTCTGCTGACTGAATCACAGTGCATAAGCCTGTGGGATGAGTGTCTTGTGTTGTAAACTCAGGACAGTAGGTTTTTTTATTCTGTTTGTAGATGGTAGTGCAGTGACACTGCTAAGCCTTAAGAGCACTTTGTACATTGTAGGAACATTTAGGCTCTTGATCAACTTGCTGTATGAAGGGCTTTGTCGAGACAGCCTGACTTCAATGTGTTGCATTGAAGTCTTCAATTATTGACAACTGTTTAAATTAGCACTTATACTTACATTTCTCTGTAATTTTGTGGCATTTATCTTTATTAGACTTCTAATTATCAAACTTCGTTATGTAGTTTTTAACAGGTATGTATCTGTTTTTGATCTGTTTTTTAATTGTGTGCCTACTGATATAGACTGGGATTTTACTAATTTCAGGGGTTTTTTAAATGGGAAGAAGGATGTTTTCTACTGAAAATTCCCCAGCCTTCCTCCTCAGTTAAGAGCCCACATGAACCTTACTCTGACCACCAGACACGTTTGGCTGTGTCCTTTAACAGAAAGGAGCAAATGAACTTAAATTCTCTGTTTTCTCTTGGAGAATTTTTTTGTGTTTTTCAGCTATTAACAACCACAGGTTTTAAGTGCTGTAGAAAATATGCACAGCAAAGAGACTCTGTTAGGAAATACTGCAGGGGGTGGACTTGCTTCATTGAACATGTAAAATGAGCCAGAAGCGCTGTAGCAGTCTAATTGTTCCTGAGGCTGTGGCTTAAGCAAGCCCCTGTTCAGGATGCAATTAAACACATCTGAATTCCCCTGATGTTAGTGGTGTCATGTGTTTTTCTTGACTTGGGACCGTCACTGAGTGTATGTTGCCTTGTAGAGGTTCTGTCATGGCTTAACGGAGGACTAGGCGCTCAGTAAATCTGGGGAGGAATTAAAGATCTCGCTCAAAAGAGCACCCAGCTGATGTGTTTAGTCTTTGTAACTGAACGCTTTCCTGAAGGGGACCCAAGTGCTGTCAAAGGACAGGATCGTTTGAGAACGTGGATTTTCTGCTGCAGATTGTTGAAGATGTCAGGGTTTCTCTTCTCATTAAGACAAAACTGAACCTTCCTTTCTGCTATTTAAGGGGCATATTTTCTGGGGAATAGGTTGAGAGGGTTAGTTGTCCACTGCCAGCCCTATGCGGTGTGTGGAGAGCCAAGGCAAACCTGCAGTACTGTGCAGAAGGAGGAAGCTCTTCAGTGCTCAGCTATAGCTATATAGCTATATATATAGCATATATATATGCCTTTCTCTTGCAGCTTCATTCTGTTGCCTGATGCAGGGGTATGGACCCATCACAAGACGTCACCACGCGCTGTGGCAGGGCTGGCGCAGCTTCACCACCGGCTGTGCTATGGACATCTGGCTTGGTTGCATTATGTATTTTAGGAGGAGGGGTCGCGGGGCAGTGTCCCACCAGTGCTGTCACGGGAGACTTAGTGCGGCTGGTACCACCTTATAAAATTGCGCATTCTGGCTTGCGGCTGCATGTGAGGTATTCAGCATGGAGCGACGTTGTCACCTTGACTTACATACCTTGCGCCGCAGGCAAAGCTAGCGGAGAGGGAGGAAGGGAACACAAATTCACATTTCGGCCACTTTGCGAGGCAGCAGGAAAGAGAAACGGAGAGAGCAAACCTATTTTCCTTTCTGTGGGTTGCCTTTTAGAAACTGGAAAGTTCCAGGCAGCACATTCAGCTTCACAATCAGTCTCTGGTTCCAAATCTGTTCGGGTCATTAATTATCTTAACAGTGACGAGTGTTAATTTGTGTCAGTGCCACCAAAGGAGTGAAGGGGGGGCATTGTTGTCCATATGCAAATGTATTTTGGACACCAGTACTAAATGGATAAAAGGTGGATGCTCACCGTGGCAGGACACCCAGCATGGGTAAGAGCACGTGTGTTGTGCTGGAAAGGCACAAAACTGCTGTTGGCATGATGCAAATTGCAGCTCCAGCCACATGGAGCTGGCAGGAGGCATGGCAGGCTGGGGTCTAGAGAAGAGTACCATCCCGTTCGTGCGGCAGAACACCCACAGGGTGCCTGGGGCACAACGTGCTGCTATCCCTTATTGGACTAGGGTCAAGCAGGTTTTCTGGGCAGCAGATGACTCCACAGAAAGGAACGAGAACTTTCCACCTGGTTCAGAGACCACTGTGCTGAGCAGCCCCTGCGTTCTCGTTGACAGCCGCACTTAGGGAGTGATTCTGCTTTGCATAGCCAGCTTGCTGTCCTGCCACGGAAAGCTCCCTGTTTCTGAGGTGGACCTGTTGCTGTGCTGGCTTATGCTGTAGGAATAAGCAGCGGGTCTGGGCTGTAAGAAGCTCCCAGCTGGCTTTGGATGCTCATTTGCTATAGTTCTAGTTTCTCAGTTTGATGTTGCTTATCTCTTAGTTGTCTTGTTGTCATTCTGTAGGTGGTAGGAGATAGGATCTCACTGCCAAGACGCTAGCACAGACTGTGCTGTAGCTGTATGTGGTGCTTTACAGAGAGAAGGAAAAGATGGGCCTGTGCCCAAGGATTGCCTGATGATGGTATGGCAGGAGGTCCCTGGAAAAGCTCTGCCTGTGTTATCTCAAATCCTGCTCCATGCTTCTGGTCTCAGTGGGTATATCTCACGCTGAAATAGCTATCTGCCTTCTTGGGGTCGTGGCTAGCTTCAGCCCGAAGGTACCAGGGAAAACTGGGAGACAATCTTCTTTTTACCATCCTCCCTGTGGCTTTCCCAACGAAGTGTGAAGCTTTGTTTGATAAGAAGCAAACTTCTGTTCATCAGGTGCTACTTATTTTCTGCTACACTTTGCATTTTGTTGTTTTTTCGTTCTTTTGGGGTGTATGGTCTGCAGTGGATTTACAGCCTATTATTTCAGCCTAGTATGTGGGATTTTTGGAGGAGCTCAAATGTTGGGCTTTTCCTAACACTGCAGAAGCAGAAAAGATATTTTTGTTAGGTGACCACCTAACCTGACATACCTAATACAGACCTGTTCAGGGGCTTTTTTTAGAGCTTGCTTAGCATCTGTCTGGGAATTAGATAATCGTTACAAACTTTTCCTATTCATAACTCAGAACTGAGGCATCCTAAATCATTAGAGCCACGATTTGCAGAAAACCCCTGATGATGGACTGACTAAAACTCCACACCCCAGTGGTAACGAGTACTAACACAGTAATGTAGACAGCTAGTATACAGATACGCATTTGTCAGATATGTGCTGGTATTCCAATACCTCTCCACGCAGTCTTTCACTGATGAGCTTTCTGTGAGAAGAAGAGTGAATTCTGACTACTTTTACTTTATCTTTTGCAGGAAAAACCAGCCAAATGGGCAGGAACCCCTCAAGAGGCAGGGATCAACCACAAGCAAAACACCTGTCCTGACAGCTCAGGCCATCAAACACATATGGGTTCGGACAGCGTTGATTGAGAAAGTGCTCGACAAGATTGTGCAGTATATTGTTGATAACTGCAGGTAAGGAAAGAATCAGAAGCATAGGGATTTGTTGGTCTGATGTGTTTAGGTATCTGCAACAAGGGATTTAATCAGAAGTCTTCTTTAAACTTCTTTGATACAAACTTCTGGTAGGAAGAAAACCAGATGCATGGACATTTAGAAGAAATTGTACTTTTGTTTTGGATCATTGACATGTTTCAGACCTACAAAAAATGTTAAAAGCCATGCAACCTTCCAGTAATTAGCTAAACTAACTTGCTGTTTGTTAAGGATTTCTTTTAATTATTTTCTAAAGTTGGCAATATTGAACAGCGCTACCATAAAGAGTAATGCATTCAGAAGCATGTGAAGCTCTGATTCTTTCCACTCACTTGGGCACCTTAGGTTTCAGTAGATATTAGGTGCCCAAATTCTAATGGGACCTAGACCTCAGTGACTTAGTGGAATAGAAATGTCTTCTAATAGGTCAGGAGCGCTTCATTCACTTACATTAGTTAAAAATAATCCTTTGGAATTTCAGGATGTCAGGGAAGAAAATGCCCTTTGCAGATGAAAGAAGAGGAAATGAGTTTACAACAGGAGGATATAATGACATAAACCCTTGAGGCTATGAAAAAAGGTTTTTTAATCATGTTTCCTGTTTAGAAAATTCAAGTTTTGTGTAAAGTGAATCTTCCCTTGCAAAACTAGAGAAGAGCATTAATATTTCATGGATGTAAATCCACAGGCATTCTTTAAGGGGAAAAGACAAGTCCTCTCTGTTCTATGACATATTCTCTCGTCACTTCCTACTGTCAAGCATTATCTTTGGTTTCTCAAGAGGTGGTTCTTAATTCTACCATTTTTTGCCTTCCTACCCTCCCATAACCAAAAAAGAAAAATTAAGGGGCACACTGGGGACAGTTTCCCATAAGAAGAGAAAGGTAGGAACCCTGAAGGTTGATATGGTCCCAGAAAAGTACGTCTGTACCCATTGCCATTGCAATTTTTTTGCAGTGGTGCTCTTGTAATTCTGCACTGGGCGGACACAGTCTTGCCTGTCCAAAGCCCATGGGTCTGAAGAAGGAAGAGAGCTAGGGCAGAGGAACTTATTCTCACAGTATTTTCCAAGTTTGCATTACTGTTTTCCTTGTCATCAGCTTTATTTTCATGATCTATCTTCCCATTAGAAAGAGAATGGAAGAAAGGTCTGTGTGCTGTTCAAAGAAAACTGTTGCTCTGGGATATCTAATGCCAGTTTGTTTTAAGAGCTGTGTGCACAAGAGACAGTACGAGGGTTGACTGTGTCCCAGAGACATAGGTAATGAAAGCATTTCCACATAATTCACCTGGAGACATGACAAGAATTGTAGATGTTAATCTTACTGCCTTCTCCATCCATTCAAATGAGTTAGGATCAGGTCCTTAACTGCAGGTGTGTGGTTTTGAGAACCTGACTTAGTGGGTAAAATGAACCTCTTCATAAAGATTGTGCTCATGCATTTTTGTGACATTCCTGCTCGAATGCTCCATGTTAAGTCCTTTAGCTCTTCTGTTCTTGAGGAAAAGAAGGTGGTTTAGAACTTGAGCTCCATCTAGTGGAAGAGACAGCAGAAGATAACGACAGTTCAAGAAATTTGAGTGTTTTGATTTTTCGGCTATGTGGTTTTATAAGTCAGCTCTGCCTGCTGTGATGGGAAGACTTTGGGGTCATTGCAAGAGCTACTATTTGTAGTAGTTCATTGTTCTTGACAGCATTTCAAGATTATTCCTCACAGATGGAAGAGATGCTTAAGAATGTGTGGATCTCTTGGTCTCTGTGGAAAACTGACAAAATTGCTTGCAGAGAGTTATTGTTTGTCTCCATATTGCATTAGTGCCCAAAGCCCCAAATCAAATATACTGGGTAAACACATTTAGCAAAAGGCAAGCTCCTGCCTCTCAAGAGCTCAGTTCAAAAACAGAGGTGGCAGAATGAGCATACTGAGAGGAAGTGACTTGCCTGAGATTACGCAGCTGATCAGTGGCAGAATATGGATCCAAAGTAGGGTTGGTGGTCATCTTGTTAAGAAGTCTGGATTGTAGGTTTATTGAACTGGTTGTTCTAGGCTCCTTTTATGCTCTGTGGAGACCTAGTCAATGTTATTCATATAGCTTAGGAAATTATTTAATTCTAAAGCATACGTTTAAAATAAGCCAAATAAATTTCTCCACAGCTTTTTTAAGATATATTTTAACGATCTTTTAAAAATAGTTCAGGACACACCATGTTGTAAAAGCCTTCTTTACCTGCAAACACAACACAACACTTCTTTACGAGATCAGTAGGTGAGCCAGTCAAGCTCCATTAGAGCTTTTAGAGGAGATGCATGCATCGGTGATTTCTGGGTAATCCTAGCAACTGCTTTTTGTCTGCCTGTCAAGTTCAGGGTTTGGATCCCTTTGGTCCTGTCTCTGGCTGTTTAGGTTTTCTTACTGGCCCATTGTGTGGGAGAGTATTTGATAATCACAGTAAAATTCTATTTCTGGAATTTTTGTGATAGAACTGTAACTAAAACCAAGCTTTGAAAATGTGTTCTGCTTCAGTACATGCACAGCACTCCAGATGTACAGCCTAGACCCCATTTCAGCCTTGGTAAAACTCTTAGAATTCTAAAGTCTTAAATCTTCCCTTTTAAATAGGTAATTTAATTGTCTGAATTTCCTCTTGAAATGAGCGTTTGGCCCCAGTTTTTATTAAATGGGAAGTCTGACCTGGAACGTGACTTCAGCAGTCATGCTTCGCCCTGCACACAGAGTCACTTCCACTGGACTGCTGGGGGGCCCACAGCAAATGCTGAAGGAATGCTCAGGTTACTGGCAGCACGTCTAGCTTCTCTGCCCTTATCTCTTTTGCTTCTTTTGGCATACTTTCTTGTAAGCAGTAACATTATTTTTAAAGTTAATGGACTCATGCTACTAGGAGGCATAAGAGCTTTTAAAAATAACAGCCATTGCTTTTAACTGGACTCTGATCTTTTATTCCTAGTAAATATTATGAAAAAGAAGCTTTACTGGCAGATCCTGTTTGTGGCCCAATACTAGCTTCTCTCCTAGGTAAGTTCCTGCAAAGTTACTTCTCATGCTAAAGAAAATAAATTGTTTCTTAAAACATTTTGTATTATGGTAGTGTTACAAAAGGTGATTTTTCTCCCTGGCATGTAGTTGAACTATTTATAATAGAGCAACGTAGAAGATGTTGTTTTGTTGCTTACAAGACCAGTAGAGACCAGTCATCTGTTTTTATTGGTTGGATCAGGAAGAGAATGGGAATGTCTTTTTACTGAACGCTTGCTAGCAGTTTGCAGTTACTAATGCTGCTATGGCAGGGTATTGTGTCCTGCAGGAATATTTTTATACAGCCGTAGATAATAGGACCCTGATATGTTATCTATATTGTCTGTTAATATTCACTTGGCTTGAGAAGGATATCTCACTTTCAGTACTTGGCCAGCAGGAGAAGACTAAGTATGTTTCTGAACAGACTCAGGTTTCTCTCTTGGCCTGTTTTCTTAGTTGGACCATGTGCACTGGAGTACACCAAGCTAAAAACAGCTGATCACTATTGGACAGACCCTTCAGCAGATGAGCTTGTTCAACGGCACCGGATTCATGGAGTACATGGCCGCCAAGACTCTCCTTCAAAGCGCCCAGCCCTGGGAGTAGGTATTTACTGCGTAGCTATTTCTGAGTTAAGGCAGAGGCTGACAATAAAAACAACCCCAGAAAGGACAGATCTGAATCTATAACAACTTTTCTTTTGTCTTCTGTCATGGAGCCTTTATCACAGATTAGAAGGCCATTTGGGCCCAAATGTCCTCTTTATCTGTACGCAGAAAAGTTTGAGATCCAGGACTAAATTCTGTGACATTTGATACTTGTAATCAGACCAGGTAGTTCATGAGAAATTATGAGCTGCCTTGGCCAGGGGTAAGAGGCCAGGTCGTTTCTCTGCAAGGTCTCCTGGCTCCAGAAGAAGTTCCACTCTAGAGATGGGCCAAATGAAACTGTTCCCGTTTTATTGGCCTGCTGTTACAGTCATCAGTCGTTCCTGTCCTACCTGATCTGCCTTGACTGTGTTTGTGTGTGTGCTAGATCCGGAAACGGCATTCAAGTGGGAGTACGTCAGAAGATCGTTTTGCTGCTTCGGCAAGAGAGTATGTGGAGTCTTTGCACCAGAATTCCCGAACACATCTCTTGTATGGGAAAAACAATGTCTTAGTCCAGCCGGTGAGTACATTGAGTCTTGGGCCAACGCACACAGCTGCTGCCTGGCTGTGACTTGAGAAGTCAGGAATATAGGTAAGACTATGACCTAAGCTTGTCAAGTACTTGCTTAATGTCTTGTCCTCGGGACAGTGCTGCCTTCCCACTTGACTCTCTTATGCTGAGGTGGATTAAGATGTGACGAATGCTTTTACTGCCTGACCAATGTGAATTGTCAAGTGGGCCTATAGGTAGGAGCAGACATAGTGGACTGTATTTCATAAACCCAGTGGCTGTACTGTGGTTTTTCCCCTCTTTCTAATAGCAATATTAAATACCAGTACTTTTGGCGTTAAGGTTTCCATCAGCAGTTCCTAAGTAACGCACTGTTCTGGAACTTGCGGGGCATAGGAAGACTGGAACGTGACAATTATGGCTGTGCACTTGGGTCACCTGAATTGTCTGTTTGTTGCTTTTGTCAACAGAAAGATGACTTGGAGGCAATTCCTGGGTATCTCTCCCTTCATCAGTCAGCAGATAGTTTGACGTTAAAATGGACTCCAAATCAGCTGATGAATGGAACACTTGGAGATTCGGAGCTGGAGAAAAGGTAGTCAGTGCATTCAGGAAAAGATCAGAAGCGTCCATAGTGTTTATTTCTTGTACACTTGGCAATACGACGTAAGTGTAACAAGGCTGATTTAACTGAAGGGCTTCTGAATAGTCCGTAAGTTGAGGTGTCAGGCAGCTTGGGTTCTGTTCCTGTTTTGCCACAGATAAAGCAGCTTTCCAGAGGTCCTGTAATGCACTTGTATATAAGGCCTTTTTGAAAGGAAAACAAAAGCCTGCTTTTCCAGGTGTTAGTGAGACAAGGCTCAAGACTACCTTTCATTATTACAATTCTAGTACTTCCCTTCAGAGGGTCACTTGGCTAATTTCAGCCTCAGGAGGGAGACCTGCAATGTCATTGTCTTTCGTTAGATAGGTTATTCATCTAACTTGGCATTCTGCTTCAGTAGAAATACAGGTAAAGTCTTGAACCAGGCAGGTCTCCTCAGGGAATGCCTCCTTGAACCCCAGAACAGTACTCTCGAATGCTTAATCCACTCCATTCTCTTTTAAAACTTTGTGTATGTTTTTTAATAGAACATTAATGAAGACCTTTGCCCTTGCTTTTATTGCTAAGCTCTGTCGAGGTTGTTCTCAGAAGGGTTCAGAGCCATTTCCAGTGTTTAATCTGTACGCTTGGGCCCCAATGAATTTACATGCTGCTGCCCATAAATCACATGTGCAAGACAGAACTGAACCTGGCTGTCCTAAACCAGCTACAAGACCATCGTGAAGTCTGTGCCCCGGGCAATTTAATCTTAGAGCATTGTTGTAACCCGGTTTGGAGTGCGGGTGGGAAGGGGAGGTGAAGAGGGAAAGGGAGATTATGAAAAGACTGGTGCCAGATGTATCCACTGTGGAGAACTAGTTCCTTTGCCTTTTGCTTGACTAATAATTTTCCTTAATTGACTAAATTTAATAAGCAGTTATTAGCTTAGCAGAGTCTTTTTATTGGGTGCTTGGAACAGCAAGCACTCCTGAATATGGGAAAAAAAAAAAAATGTTTCCTGCGCTTTTTCCTTCCCTATTAGCATTTACTGGGACTACGCATTAATAGTGCCACTCAGCCAGATCGTCTGCATTCACTGCCATCAGCAACGTAAGCATAAACCTTCTTCTCACGGGGACACTCCCGCAGCCCCTTTCTGCCAGGTGAACGTTAATGCTGCTAATGCTGCTGCCATTTTATATGGTGCCTGTTAGGGGTTTATTGCAAAAGGAGGCAGACCATTTTTCTTCTGATGTCTTCACTGAAAGGCCTGGTAAGAACTCCTCTGCCTAACACTGCTCCAGGTGTCAGTTGCTTTCAGTGTGCTTTGTTTTTTCTGAGTCACCTGTGCAGACAGCACTACGGGAAACTGTCAGCAGTAGGTATTAAACATAGAAGCTTTGGCTCTGTCGGGTGTGATCCTCCATTCGTTGACCATTACAAGAAAGGAGCGGGGGCACAAAAAGCAGGGCTGTCATGTCTGTAGTGGGATCATCAGCCTGTAGAAAGGGAGTGTGTGTAACCAGAGCCACCTTCCGTCACCCTCTGGCCATCCAGTTCTCGGTAGCCCGTTCTGCTCAGAGCAGGGAGAGGGATCTGGAACAAAACGTCTCTCCCACTGCTTTCCTTACCGCAAGTCTTAAGTCAAAATCACAGAGCAAGGACAAAGAACATGTAGAAATTTTATTTGCAGTCAGGTTTGAGTTACAGTTGGACTAAAGAACCTTTTGAATTAAGAGCCTGTTTTAGAAGACACTTTATGTATATTGCTTTAAAATACAGAAGCAGGAGAGCCACTTGAATCATCGCTTTTGCTCCCTGAGTGTCATTAAGACTTCTAGCTAGTAATGGACATAGGGGGATGAGTGATCCAATCCAGAATTGTAGCTGGCAGAGGATGATGATTGCAAGGTTAGTTCAGGTCTGTTTGCCTCACTTTGATCAGCTTCCCCAGGACACTTTGTGCCTGCCCGGTGTTTCACCGAGTGGTCAGATGCATCACCACTCTGCTTCGTGGCAGTTCCTCAAGAAAAGCGGAATTAAATGACAGACGTGAAACATGACACTTTCTGTTGTTCTTCACTGAGAAAGCTGTTTCAGTGCAGGTGCCAGGCATATACACGACACGATTTTTGTTGTTTGCACAAGATGACAGACACTTGGCGGTCCTGCCACAGCACCTACCTAGCAGACTGGAACTTGCACAGCCATGCTGCGGAGCACATCCTGCTCTTAGAGGTCCCCTTTACCCAGGCGGCTCCAGGTGCCTCATTCAGTCAGTTTTGGAAAAGGAAATAAGAACCTAATTCACTTACATTCTTTTGAAAATTGTACAAGATGCAGATTATTGTGCTTACAGGAGTATCCAGAGCCTGGGGTGGTTTTCCTTATTTGTGCTAAATTTCTAGTGACAGTGAAGATAGATGAGAAAAATTTACAACAGGGAATGTGACTTGCTAATTCTCACAAGAATAAAGCTGACAGCATCTGGTTATATCCATTAGGTTGGTTTTCATTCTAAATTGTGTGTCCTTTGTATATCACACAAATACATACACCTATCATACACCAGAGACTTAGTTTAGTTATTCTTTTATTATTTATTATATCGGTGTTCAGAATCACTTTAAGTGTTTCTGCATGAGACCTGTCACAATTTGCTTTTATCTTGAGCTTCTTTAGGACTAAAGGACTGAGATCATCCCTAGGTTGCACTGTAACTTAGAGGTTTATTTATCTACTTAGAGATAAAGGCAACAAATAGAGGTTCCGATGTAACAGTGTGGACTTCCCTTGTCCTCCTTTGCAGCAGAAAGTAGATGGACATTAGTCTTGGTGAGTCAGGATGGAACCCAGAGACCTCCGCTGCACTTCCCCCAAGGAGGTCACCTCCTTGCATTTCTCTCCTGTCTGGAAAATGGTCTTCTGCCTCGTGGCCAGCTGGAACCACCACTTTGGTCCCAACAGGGCAAGGTACTGCTTTTTCTGATGAGCTGCTTGTGGTAGGGTTGATGTTTATGTCTGTGTTCAACCAGCACCCTGCTCCACAGTGTCTGCGTATTACTATAAAGCAGCTGGAAATCAGAGTGGGAGGCAAAGTAACTCTATTTAGTCCAATTTGATTGTTATACAGATAGTCTATAAAAATTGTTCATACCTTCATTGCCACATTGAGCGGTGAACTGGAATCTGCTGTCGTATCAAAATATGAACCCAAACAATAGGGACTGAGACTTAAATGGACTGGGACATGATTGCTGTCAGAGTTGGGTTGTTGAAGAAGCTGGTGGGCAACTCCCATTGATTACAAGAAAAAGCCGTGTTTTAAGTACACAAAAATTGTGTTAAGTACCCCTAAACCACCTGTTATGTGTGATTCTACTGTTTTCTCCCTCACCTTCTCCCAACATTTAAAGTTTCATTTTAAGATTTAAGATGCCAAAGGTCTGAAGTACTTAGTTTGTTGTGGTCTGTTAGTCATTCGTAGCTGAATGTATGGAATCATTATTTTCTGTAGGGTAAGGTATTTCCAAAGCTTCGAAAACGGAACAGCAACAAATCAGTGGACCTAGAGGAAATGCCAGCTGAAGACACTTCTACAGACTATGTGTTCAGAATTATCTGTCCAGGACACAAACATGATAACAGTAAGTGCCTTTGTTCTGCTTTGTTAGACAAACAAAAAAACCCAAAAAACACCACACACAAAAAACTGAAAAACACAAAAAACAAACCAAACCCAGCACTATGAAAACCTTGAAGTAGTATCCTGGGAAGGAACTGAAGGTAACAGACAAGCCAGCTTTGGGGAGGGATCCATTACAGAATTTCATTATGTGATAATTGTGATCAACAGGTACAGCATACTGTAGGTTTCCTTGATGCAGTGTAACTTGCTATCTTAGTGGAAATGGAGTTGAGGTGCAGAATCTTATTTATATTTACTCTGTGTTTTGCAGAGGAAGTTTTCAAAATACTCCCCTGGGCTTGCAAACTGAGACTAAAAGCAAAAAGATTGCTTTATTAGCCAAGAGCAGTTTTGCTCCCGAAGTGAGGATATTTTTATTGGCCATACTGCTTGCTCATAATGTTGTTATTAGAAAAAAAACATAAACTCAACTCTTAAAGTACCCCAAGAACTCCCTGGGCTATGTTTTCCTGGCTTGGAAGCAAGAACTTAACAATGGATAAATAAGGGCCCTTCCAAGGAAACTAAATGAATTCCCAAGCACCAAACCACCTCATGTCATCAGTGCACACAAATTCCTTACATGCAAGAAGGCACTCGAGCTAGTTCTCAAACAGCATGTTCAGTTTTATTCCCCTTGGCAAAGAAGCAAGAATTTCCCAGGAAGACCAGACCCTAAAGTTTACAGGGGATTTGGATTTACTGCTCACAGTGAGACTTACTGCCCCTGAAAACGCAGAAAACTCAGCTGAACCCTCCTTACCCCAGGGGACTGAACCACAACGGTGACCATGCTTTATTAGGGCTTCTGGATTTGCACAGGTAAGTTCACGCACACACCAGCAAAAGCATGTTCTGCCTTTGCCTGAATCAAGGGGACAGTAGATTCTGTGGGCACATTCAGCCTGGTGAGTGCACGACAGAGCGAGCTGGCCTCAGCCTTCCTTAGGAGGAGGCCTGTGCCTTGCATGTGCCAGACAGAGCTGGAGAGCAGAATGTTTGCTGTCCAGATGCATCTGGCACAGGTTTCACAATGGAAAAGAGGCCGCAGCACTGATAAGGGCGTGGTGAAGGAGAGAAGCTATTTGGAACCTTGAATTCTCATGGAGTTTTGCTAAAAAGCATATTCACCTGCTGCAGGCTGGCACTGGGACCTTTCTCCATTGCCGTGATGTGACACACGTGGTCTGGGAACACAGCCTGTGCGCAATCACAAGCGGGCCTGTGTTTGGTGGAGCATGCTTTTTTCTTTAAGAAACTCGTTTTTCATGCCCATTTATAGGAGCTTGTGCCTTCAAGAAGAGGGCAGGATTCAAGTCCTTTGTCTTTGCTGAACATGTCCTTTTGAGCTTTCCCGCAGAATCAAGTTCTCTCTTCTTATGCTCCTCTTTCACTATTTTCTTTGAGCAGTAACTATTAACTACCACCACTTAGCTGCCAGCCGCTCTGCCTCTGTTGACGATGATGAGGAGGAGGAAGATAAGCTACACGCAATGCTATCAATGATCTGCTCTCGGAACCTCACAGCTCCTAATAGGATGAAAGGTTTTTATTCTCCTCCCGTGTCCCAGAGCTCTATTTCAGCTCGTTCCACTGATGCATACAACAGTGTTGGCATTATTACAGGCAGAAACATTTCACGCCATGAGATGTGGAGGTGAAGTTACTGTGCAGAGGCTGGGAATATGCTCACAACATATGGCGAGTGGAAACAACAGCATCTTCCCTCTCCTTTGAGCGTGTGTGCTGCTGAACAGACAAACCTGCTCTCCTTCCAGAGGCTTCCTGCCCCATCTTCATAAAAGCCAGATACTAGAACATGTTCTCGCAAGAGGAGGGAGTGTAACAGGTCGTTGTATTCTCCCTCCATGAGTTAGTCATGTACAGCCTAACAGACTGGGGAGGGCAGCCTTGAATAGGAAGGATCAGAGGTGAACCATTCCAGCAATAGTAGTGACGTGCTCGGCAAAGTCAGGAGTGTGCCTGTGTAGACAGAATAGGGCAGAAGTGTCGTGAGCGACAGTCTGAGCCCAGGGATGATTTGAGTGTGCACGCTCCCACACTTTGGATACCTCTGTGAGGTAGCAGAAGTGTCCAGAAAAGACTATGGAGATGTGGTGCCTTTCTGTAATGAGGTGCTTTCATTCCACTTCTTGCATTCATAGGCTTAGCTGGGTTTCAGATCATCATCTGCAAGACTCTCCACCTTCCAAAAATTTGTCATCTAATTATTTTCCTAAAGCAATTCATAACATATGTATTAATTTGGTATTTCAGAGGTGTATGTATTACAAGCATTCAGGATCTAGTAGTTTAATTCTGGAGACTGCGAAGTCCTTGCTTCCTCAAAGGAGGAAGCTGGATGGTGTACAAAATAATCCATTCCCCAGGCCAAACCCGCCAGCACTGCTTGGATTCTGGGGCTTGCAGTCATTCAGAAGACAGGCAGGTGTTGTCGAGGCCTCTCTGCTAGTTCATGTGAAATCTCTGCCTCTGCCACGCTTACCACTTCCTGCACAGCTTCGATACCGCCAGACTTTTGGCCTTGATCTGAGTGCATGTGCCAAATCTGGCACGCTCCTGTTATAATCAAACCAACAGCCTCCGCCTCTTCCTAATAACTGGAGTGTATCAGCAAGACCAGAATCTTCTCTGTTATCAGGCGGTAAAGTAGCTGTCAAAAGTTTGACATCTGCAGGGGGAGTAGGAAGGAGAGCAACTGCTTGCTAGTTTGGCTCTTCTCTATGTATTTCATTCGTTGTGTTAGCATGGACGTGCTTTTTCTGGTATTTCTATTTCCTAAGAAAAACACAATGTATCTTGACTCCCGATAAGGCACTCATGCCTTTAAACAGCAGAGCAATGAGTTTGGTTCCAAATGGATGTTAGCCCTGGTCCGGTGGGGCTGACTGTAGGAGACAATAATTGCCCTGCGTCTCTGTATAGTGCTTAAGTTCTGTTTAGATAGGATACAAACACGTGTTCATGGAGATCCTCCTCGTTTCTTGTAGGTTGTCCACACACTTATCCCAAGGTAGTAGAAACTGATAAAGCCCAGCCCAAGTTAATAAAGAGTTCTTAGAAGGTGTGGATGGAAAGAAACTCCAAAATAGAGCGTTCCCCTTGATAAAGATACTGTTTCAGGAAGTTTCTGCGTGTCTTAATGGATCATGGCTGGATATGGGTGGTAACGGACAGCAAGAAGGTCTAACGCTGCCACATACACGTTAAGAGGCTTATGCTGTCATCGCAAGCATAAGAAACACAATTTAGTCTTTAGTCAGGTGATGGAAGTTTTAAGCTATCCCACTAGAACGGCTGCCAGATACCTGCTTTTGCTTATTGAATCTTGACGGTAATGGTAGAGTTAGGAATGTCTGCTGTGTGAGTAGTGATTCTCACCGAACTAGACTGGATGGGCTGTTGTCTCTCCAGCAGCATCCCTTTTAAATAATGACAACACTGTTGAGGCAGGTTTGCTAGCCATTTGCTTTTACATTTTGCAACATGCTCGACTTTTGCATGTAGCTGAAGTTACAGATAACACCACTACAATTAATTAAAAGATGCTGTTCACTCTAATTCTTCACTAATTCAGGCACCTTTCATCTGAATCCTTAGGTTCTGTGGGGTTCTTTCTTTGTTTCTCTAAAAAATAAAAAATTGAAAAACCCACTTTTCTTGTCTGTAGAGGGGAGGCAAAAAATGATGATCTAAAAATGTTTGTTCAGTGGCTTTTATTTGAACCCTGTAAGAAGCTGCAATAAATACTGTGTCATTCAGCTCCTTCCTGAAGAATTAAGGTGAAGAGCATTTTTGCATCGCACTTTGTTTTGTGAAATGAAACACACATGACTGCTTCCGCATGAGCCTGTGCTTTTTCTGTTAACAAATGTTTTTACTCCACTCCTTCCTCACCTATGCCCACTTTCTAATAGGCACTACTAAAATGCTTTACGCTACCTAGATTTAAAATGCATGAGATGGTTTGGAATTGCCCCTACCACCACCCAACAAATGTGTGTTTTAAAAGCACGGCCCAGGGGACTGGATTTTGCTTACAAATGTTAATTTAGTGACATACAGTATTATGGCATTTGCCTTAATTTTAATCATGGGTGAGCTGAAAGGCCAGTTATTTATTATAAAACAAAAAACCCACAAGCTCAAATGCCAGCCGGAAAAGTTGACGAGCCAAAGCCAAGCTATCTGAAGGCAACTGGTGATTTTTGGGGGGTTGCCTTCCTGAAACTGGTTAAAAAGGCAAATAGATTTGGTGGAGCAGGGATAACTTGAGAAGCTGCACTGTACTGTTGGATCACATTTTCCTACAGAGTATCCCACTTCTATAAACATAGAGTTGACATTAGTAGGACTTCAACTATCCTTCTGTGCCGAGTATTTTAGGATCTGGTTCTGAGGGGGGGAAGAAGCATCTTCTGAAAATAACTGAATCAATTTTTTGTAATTTCTTTTATGCTCAAACTTGCACTCTGGCTGGACTAGCAGTTACGTGGCTCATTCCAGGAACTGCAAAATGAAATTCTGAGACCTGAATTAAATAGAAGGTCAGGTCAGATGGTCCCTTCTGGCCACAAATAACATTACCATAGCATTACACAAGAACCAGTTTTAGTGGGTACTGCAGCACCCTCTTCTCTCTTCTCTTGAAACACGAACTGGGATGTGCACGGGCAAGAAAGGGGGAAACGGTGAAGGGATTTGGCTTCACGGGAAATGACCATGCCCAGCGTGCAGCTCTGTGCCGAGAGCAGTATTTCTGTGGTCATTAGGACGGTGCTCTCTCCCCTTTTTGGTATCAAGGTTCAGAGCCTGCCGAGAAGTAAAGCATGAAGCCATCAGGATGCACGGAAAGAAGAGAGGGAAAGAGGAAAAAAGGTTGACGGCCTGCTGTTTGTTTGGGTTTTCTCCTAGACACCAGCGAAATGATAGAGATGCAAGGCTTTGGGGCAAACCTGCTCTCGTGGCAGCTGGAGCGCTGCAGCCAAGGCTCCTCGTGTGTCTCCTGTTCAACGGGCAGCTCTCCCTATGATGTTCCCAGCTGCTGCAGCTGCATCCACGACCGGTAAGCAAGTCGCGCAGAGAGCTTGCCTGGGAGACTCTGTGCATGCCGTGGCTAACAGCGGGGAGGTTTTATTGGTTGCAGCACCAGAGACGGAGAGTAACAATTTTCAAGTAGTTTCTAACAGAAAAAGATGGAGTTATACAGCAAGAAATTTAGTTTATTAAAACTAACCTATTAAACTGCTCTCAAGTCGCATTTGATAGAAAAATTGCTACTTGTTTTTTTGTCTAATATAATTCAGCTCTGGAGGCATTTTCTGTAACGAGTGGTTAACAATTACAGTGAAGGGCAACAGTTCATCTAATTTGACAAGACTTTTACAATGCACCTGCGGCAGCTGTAGCTGAATGTGCCAGGTGAATCCGTTTTGGGCCAAAATGCTGCTGGGGAAAATGCTTTAGAAAGTGTAGTTTCTCATTATTGTTGTCTTTTAGCTAAATAAATCTCGGTGCAGAGAAAGAATTGCTATGTGTAGGTCATAGGGATCAGCATGAAATTCATGATGATCTCTGTCCCCGTGACCTGTCATGTTCCTGTTGATGTGTCTCCGCAGAATTCCGTTAAAGATGCTGTGTGAAAGCATGAAGAGGCAAATAGTTTCCAGAGCCTTTTATGGATGTAAGCAATAGTTATTATTCTATCCAACCCTTGTGGTAGCCATATGCTTATCTAAAAACACGCACTGTTTGTTTTAGAAAGCAGTCCAAACCCAAATGCATTGTTGCAAGTCAGATCGCCTCAGGACACTGAGGTGGACGTGACTCAAGTGTCAGAGCTCCGTAATTCCATTATTTGTGGGTTTTGCATATAGCGATGGCAGAACTGATGCTTAGTGAAGACAGAATGTAGTTTTACAGTGTAATGTAATACTCTACTTGGATTTTTCTAGTCTGTGTAAGATTTCTTTAACCTTTGGCTCTGTTGGGATTCTTCGTTCTTATACCGTACAATGCAGGTTTAGTTCATATATGATTATTAGTGGCAGGTTTAAAATGTCACAGCTTCATCTTCAAAAATGGGATGCTGATAGTAGGTATTGCTCATTTAAAAGTTCCCCTCCTGCCCCAACCGCAGGGCTTGCCTACTGCCGCCATCTGTCAACAGTGCGAACGCATCTGTCTGCCCTGGTGAACCACACGATCGTCCCACCTGACAAACCGTCCAGCGCTGCGGGAGGCCTCACCAAAGAGGTGTGGAGCAAGTACCAGAAGGACAAGAAGGTAGGTAACAGAGTACCGTTACCATCGTTGCACTAGCTCCTAGTCACAGCTGCCGGGAGCGTGGCATCCCTTAGGACTGGCCCCAGCAACCATTACAGGTCCTTTCTCATCTTCACAGGGTCGCTTCTCTTTCTGGGGAGAGCAAGCTGATTCTTACAATCTCCTTTACCCTTTGCATCTCTGATGATGGCAAAGATATCAATTAACATCAAAGCAACTGTTCTCATGATGATTCTAGTCTATCAAAAGTTAGATTATTTTCATGGGAGGTATGGCAACTTATGTGAGACTGGTTTTGAGCTGGGCCCCTAAAGGCATGCATCAAGTTGCAAAATTTATTTTGTGCCGTGCGTGTGTTTCACTGCCTTTATACTTGGTATTAAGTTTGTATGTGCGTGCCCAAGGAAAATAAAGACGTATTACCTTCAATACCTCTTTCTCCTGACTGCTGTAGAATTACAAGGAACTGGAATTACTAAGAAGAGTTTACTACGGTGGGGTACAGCATGAGATTCGAAAGGAAGTATGGCCATTCTTGCTGGGTCACTATAAATTCGGCATGGCCAAAAAGGAAATGGACCAGGTAAGCACAACTTTCCAGGGATTTCAATTATATTCGCAGAATAGGTTTTGCAGAAAAACTTTTTTTTTTTTTTTAAATATTCCTAAGGGAAACATGCTACTGAAAACAAGAGTGACACATTAGTAGAGGGATTATGAAATCATGTGATCATGGCTAAAAAATCATTAAAAGGGAAGTTTTTTATTGAGGTCAGGATTTTTGCATTCAGCCTCTGCCTGTGACGTGCACTTGCCCTGAGCAAATCCCATTTTTGCAAATCTGTCACACAGTGAGGAGGCATTGACGTTTGGGTAGTAATTTGAGTCATCCCTCTTTTATATGGTGTGTTGGCTGAGTTATACTTCAAAATGCTCTTTGAAATAACTAGCTTATCTACATGATATGCATTTGCACGTCTGACTTGTGTTGGGGCTGTGAGCAGCCCAAATGTACCTCCTGAAGGGCACTTGGAGTTACTGTATAGGGGCTAAAAATATCCAGAGGAAGGTTTGGTTGTACGTTTGTTATGCTTTTGCTAGACTTAAATACGACGTGCCTCTGTAAAACACAAGATGCAATTTCAGACGACACTTTATTCCTCTTAACATCTCCCATGCTGATGCTAACATTAATCAGTGAATAACTGCCTAGGTTATGTCACAGCCTTATTTTGCAGCCTGAAACTTGGCATTAAGTATATCATTTCCATTCATGAAACCGCAATTTGCCCATCTCTTAGTTTTATTATCTCCCTTTGCTGATCTGCTTATAGCAAGACCAACTTTTTACTTTGGTGAGTGCTTTCATTTGTTGTAATTACTGGGCAAGTGCCTTGATAATAAACCAGGGTGGCAACAGAGCCGGGCAAAATGGCAGACAGTTGTGCCTTCGCTCAGCTACGCTTACTGAACAGAAACTGGATGTGGTCCTAAGCCAGAGCACTGAGGAAAATACAGCAATACTCCAGTGCCGTACTCCTCTATGCTTTCCGTATAGGAGTACGGAAAGGCTCCTATACGGTGCGAGGAGCCTTTAGGCTACACCAGCCTTTATCTGATCTAACGTAGCTGCTGTTACGAATGCTGCGTGGCATTTTTACTGCAGTACTGAGCCAAAGCTCATATATTACCCCGGGGTGATGTGCAGTAGGCTCAGGTTCATACCATAATGCAGCTGTAGAGCTGATCCTGCCCAGAGCAAGAACTTAAGTGTAGGCCTATTCTGATGAGCAGATCGGGTAGTGCCACCACTAGTGTAAAGGTCTCCTGCAGTTCTTGGGCTCGTATGGAGTGGGAGCACCGGTCCACCATCACAAACCCCAACAGTGCCGCCGGTCTTACTCCTCGACTGCTGAGGAAAGGGATGTTCTCCTTCGTGGAGCTATAGGACTATAGTAGGACACTGCCCTGTGGGTAAGGTCTGGGTTTGTATGTTGGTAAAACACTCCCTTAATGGACATTAAGAATCACCCAAATGTTTGCTCAACTGTCTAGAACAGTAATGAGGTTCGCCCTGGAATATAATTAACACATTAATCTGCTTTTCTGTTTGTGTTATTGCCAGGGCGGTAGCACTCATGCAGTAACTGATCTAGTTTTGGATTAAATGGATAAGGAATAGTTTATATATAAAAATATTTGGCATTTGATAATTCCCAAGTATTTTATATCCCAAAGGACAGTTTATATACCTGTGAGCACCTGCAGATCAGAAGGGCGGCCTGACCTAGAGCCTTGCAATGGAAAAATCAGCTATCATGCAAACAGTGGGCACTTTATAGGCAGCATTCTTCTTACTAAAAATTGCTGCAGCAATCTGACTTGTTTTTCTTCACACTAATCTTTATAAACTAGTTCTAAACATGGATGGAGAAATATACCCCTTAACCGTTCAAACTGGGTCATAATCCCAATTCTTCACCCTGATTCCAGTCGTCTTTGCAGGTATTTATATTTAGCATTTTCTGTAATGTCTAATGTAGCTATAGTATGTACATCAAGAATGTTCTGCTGAGTGCTGCTGAGGCAAATTCCTGCCCTCCCACGACATCAGCACTGGAAGAAGACGAAGTACCTCAGAAACCACTGAGGGCAGCAAGTCCTGCTGGTTGCCTTCGCTCCTGAAGGCCAGGCAAGCTGCCTCAGAAGAGAAGCAAATCCAGATATCCAGCCAGGCAGATACACCGCCGTAGTCCTGCTGGAAACTACGTCTGTTCTGCGAGGACACTGGTTCGGTTACCCCTTTTTTTGCATACAGCATGAGTTGCGAAAAGAAGTCCTTCTAGAGCACCACATGGACTGGTTCCTTAACTCTTACTGTCTTGGTGGAAAAGGGAGGGCCCTTCCAAACACTTCGATGAATTTGGTTGAGAGCTTCAGCAGCAGTGATCTGGCTAAACTGCAGCACTTCCAGATGAATTTACTACATTTGCATTTGGTGCTCCATTCATTTTTTTAATTTTTTTTTTTAACTCGAATTTTCAGGAAATGTCAGATATTGGAGATTTCTTGCATAGATTGCATTTTGCTGTCTCTGTTCTCCACAGGTATATGAACCATCAGATTTATGATCCTTGTGTAGAAATAGATGGTATGTCTGGAACTGAAAAAAGGACCCAGATACCTAAGTTTCAGAGTGGGAGATCTGGAGCCACAACTCATGGATTCTAGCCCCAGCTTCAATGGGCACATGCATGTATACAGCTAGAACACAAGAGATTTGGCAAGAAGACATAAATACTTGAGTCCAATTGTACAATAGGAATTACAATAAATTCATAAAGATGTATTGCAAGGTATAGAAGATCTGATCTGCAGAATGCAAGCTCCCACAGGAAATTTCCCCGCCCCGAGTTTGTACCATACAGGGGTGCTCCAAACCTTATCTGGAATTCTAATGAGGTACTCAACACTAGTAGTAAACAACAGTAGTAACCAACTCCTCAAAGAAATGTGCGGTTGGAGTCTAAAGCTTACCGTTGAATGCAAGAGTCTATTAAATGAATGACATGAAAACAGTCATAATATTTGCACATACAGGAAACTTACTGTGTCCTTAGTGGAAGTAAGTAATCACGGGTAATTTATCATCTTTGCCTTCTGATATTTTTACAGTCATCCATCAGTATCTGGGGCTGTCCTCCAGCCTTCCACTAACTGTTGTGTTTTATGATTTATGACTCGACAGCTACCTCAAGTGACAAATAGCCTGCAGCTCTTAGCATGAACGCTCTGGTAGCAACTCCAGCCAAGCAGAGTCCAGAGCCTGAAGCCAACTCACAATTGCGGTTTCTCTTCAGCTCTTGACAAATGACAGAGTTGTAAAATTACTACATGTCCCTTAATAGCTCAAGGGGGTTTCTGTGCCTGTCGTTCAACAAAGGAAGCCAGCAGCAGCAAAAATCTGTTTTATTACTATGGGAACCAGAATGGTTGGATCTGGCCATGCGCAGTGCAGCCACAAGACTGGGCTGTGTGAGCTGGAATTTCGACTGTTCAGGAGTCTCTTCCAGCACCTAACTCTGTACAGGCTGATGTCTATAAACCTGTGACCTGGAGTTCATTGCAAAGGTTATGTTAGAGTTGGAATACAGAAAGTTGGGAAGGAGGTGTAATGAAATTAGGAATAATCCGGTTAGAGGCAGCAATTGCTCCGTCAGATTGCATCTGACTTAGGTGAGGTTTCATACGAAAGCCAGTGACATCTTTTGTTCCTTCCTGAACAATGCTAAAGTGCTGTCGATAGTGCACGCGCATGCTCATATGAATCTTTTCTGATGTCTACAGTGATAGTTTATTCCCTGCAGTAAATATGCAACATCTTACCACTCCAGTCGTTGCGCCTCTCAGTGACAGGGATGTGCACTCTAGCGAGGGCTTCAGGATCCTTCATGCTTTTGGTTTGAGACATTACAGTTGGTTTAGACCTCTCCCTCCGGGCTTCCCCTCATCGTTAATGCTGTCTTTCAAGGAGGACCAGTATTTCAGGATCTGTCTGTCTGCAGGTGGATGAAGACATTGCTCTCCGGTATCAGAAGGTCATGGCTGAGTGGAAAGCCTGTGAGGTCATTGTAAAGCAGCGAGAGAAAGAATCGCATTCTGCCACGCTGGCAAAGTTTTCGTCGGGCAGTAGCATTGACAGCCATGTCCAGCGGCTGATTCACAGGGACTCCACCATCAGCAACGATGTAGGTACTCCCTTCCCGTTCACCCCTATGGTGGAGGCAGCGCGGGAGGCTTGGCATTTGCAGAGGTACAGCCCAGGGAAGCAAAGACGTAGGTTAGCACAGCTCTGTCAGTCTGGAGCTACTTGAATCCTGTACAGAACCTGAAGCTGCAGTGCCTCTGTTATAGAGCTAAGAGCAGGTCTGTATTTTGGGTCGTCTGTAGCTGCTCTTGAGCAGGACCTGCCTAAGGGGCTTTAAGGTTCACCTACTATAGAAGATCCTTCTCTCAGTAGAGGAATAGCCTTCTAGATCTCTTACTTGTAGGTCCTTTATTCAAATCCAGCATAGAGCAGATCGCTACTATTAAAACTATTAAAACTATTAAAGCATAGTTTTGATTCTGTCATGTCCCTGATTGACATGTTGGGTGTGGTTTTTGTTTTGGGAGAGGGGACTTCTGTCCATCTAAGGTAAGATGCTAAGCAGTTGAATCGCAGACTGAATTAACCCCTGTGTAACTTGAATAACCAAGAAAGGGGTTTCTTTTCACATTGTTGGACAGGAGAGCTGGCATGTGTGTGCCAGAAGTGTCTCTGGGCATCCATTCCTTATGCAGACTTCAAACAGTTAGCTAACTGATTTCAGGAAGCCAAGAGAGAAGAGAACTTGAAATAGTTGAACAAAGAGTTTTTTAGCAAGTGAAGAGATAAAGTGGTTGCATGGTGAAAAGAATTTGAAGGCCAGTCTTGACTTCAAGCAGCAGTATCTGAACTGGATTGTCAGAGGCCTCAGGTATATTGGTCTTCTTCAAAGATATATTGCAATGACCAGATGTTTGTGGTGTTGATGTTGCAGGTAGGGAAGCTTCACTGCTTTCCAAGGTATTTCTAATTGAAGATTATGAAAGGGAGAGGATATCATCATAGGAGACAGATATGAGATCGCAAATTGGTATTATTTTTAGAATTACAGTCTCAGTAAAAAGACTGAGTGAGGAGCTCTCAACTATTTGCATGCAGGGAAGCTCTATTAATCAGTGATCTTGTTCACTGAGTATGTAGTAATTTCTCTCTTGTGGCTGGGCGTTTGTTTGCTACATTAATGTTTCTTGCTTCTCTATTCTCCCCTGCTTTATCCGAATCTTCTCTCCCCTGCCCATCCCCAGGTCTTTATCTCTGTAGATGAAACGGACTCGGCAGAGCGGGACTCAAAAGGTCAGGACGACCCCACTTTCACCGTGGTGTCTGCCGACACGCCAGCAGCAGTAGCTGCTGTAGAGCAACAGTCCGTGGAGTTTGACTCCCCCGACTCTGGGCTGCCATCCTCGAGAAACTACTCCGTGGCCTCGGGCATCCTGTCCAGTATCGATGACGGGCAGAGTGTCTCCTTTGAAGATGGGGCTGAAGAAGAAGCTAGCACTGACTTGGAAAGGACTGATCCAGACACACCACGTATGCAGAAAGCCAAGGTGGTTGTACTGCAGTCTCAGGATTCTGTATCAGAAGAGCAGCTGTGTTCCCAGGTGGATTATTTAATGGATGTTGCTTCTGTCTGCGCTGCATCCTACACAGTAGGTCACAACATAAGTATCATCATCTCTCTGCACAGCATTGCTTTTCTAGCAAAAACTTGTACTTTTTCAGATAGGATTTAATGAGAGACACTCCCAAACTAGAACTACAGCTGGTAGGATGATAACTGAGAATTTTTTCATCCAAATCTTTTCATCTGGATTTTGAGCTAGATTGGAAATAAGACAGCAAGAAGAATTTGGGTCTTTTTTTGAGTGGAAGGGCAAGGAAAAGAATGTGGTACAGTTCTAGCAGCTAAAAATTTCTGGGGGCTGAGGGGAGGTATGAGGGTGTGGACGACACACCACTTGTAAGATTTCAGTGTCATTTAATTCAAGCTAAAACCCACATTTAATCAAATTGAACCACAACCTAAAGCTAGATTCAAGACTCCACTATCTCTGTTAGTGTTGCTGTCAACAGATTAGTAGTTGAGTTTTCGCCCCTCTGTCTCTGCTGAAGTTGTTCAACTAGAAATAACCCTTTGGAAACAGGACAGGCTTGGAACATTTGCCAGTGAAACTCTATGCATCTTACCTGGGATTTTTCACAGTAATCAAGTATTTAGATGCTCTCAGATGCCCAAAGTGTAATTGTACTACTTCTGGTGAATCTGCCACCAAGTCCTACGAATACTCTGAACTCAGCAGATCTAACTAAAACTCTTCTCTTCTAGATAGAATTATTGGACACTGTTGCCTTAAATTTGCACAGAATTGATAAAGATGTCCAGAGATGTGATCGGAATTACTGGTATTTTACTGCCGATAACCTGGAGAAGCTGCGAAATGTCATGTGCAGGTAATACAGCTTGTAAACTGAACTACTTTTCACACTTCTGTCATAATCCCTAAACTATAATAATAATAAAATAATAGTCTGTATAAAAATTCTCACTAATGAACTTAAAAAACTTGCAAGAAGGAAGAACAGGTAGGGTGGTAGGTCAGAGAGCATGGGTATGATATGTGGTCCAAGTCTGGAATGCAGGCTTGAGAAGATTCTTTTCCTACCTCAAGAGACCGAACCTATCAGTCACCATGACCTATTCTCTAGCTGTACTATTAGCTTTGGTTTCCTACTGACGAAGATAATGTATCCATGCTCTAATGGTGCGCCATAAAGATGACAAGAATTGTGAGGGGCCCAAATATAGTGTTGAGGGACATTACTAAGTAGACAGACAGACTACATCTTCAAGTCAAAACGAAATTAAAACAGCATCTTTGACCGCCAAGACCAGCTGGAATCAATAGAAAGCTATCTTTCACTTTTAGGAATGCAAATTGCATGAAGGGTATTAAACTAAACACACTAAGCAGAAAGTGTCACAGACTTTAACACTCAGAAAAGATAATCAAGATTACACTTAGGGGAAAAAAGAAAACAAAAGCCAAAATAAAAAAAGGTACCTTTTAAAAATCTGGGCTTTTTTCCCTAGACTGTTACGCCTTTGTTAGCTGTTTTTTCACAAACTATTGATAAGCCATGTGTGTAAGGTTTGGTCCTCTCTATCCAAGCAGAAAACAATACAGGGCTGTGAAATACTCTAGAATGTGGAGTGTCAAAAAGTTCTGAGATGCACAAGTTCAACAGCTGCTTAAGATTTGATCTGGCATAATCGAATTACACTTTGGTACAATATTTAGCTTTTGAGGAACAGGAAGAGAAAAGTTCAGTATTAGTTAATTCATCCTGTAAGTAGACAATTGATCGCATTCTTTTACCCTTTCACAACACGTGAAGAGCCTGCAGCAAGAGTCCTATTACAGGAGAGATTCCTGTCTCACGTGCTGCTCTGTCCTCATCACAGATTGTGTACAGAGCCTTTAGGAATTACCCTGAAAAAAACCAGGATAAATACTCATCATTTTATACCAGTGTGTTGGAAGACTTGAACTGATGTAGTTCTCTGGACTTCCAGCTTTACCTTTTACAGCACTCTAGAACAAGACACTTAAAAGCTTCCAAAAAGAGTTGTATTTTAGGTGTAAGACAAATTTTTGAGGCCACCATGCAGCAAGAGGATTTTTAATCCTGTTATCTCTTGTGTGTTCTTCTTTCTGCAGTTATGTTTGGGAGCACCTAGAAGTTGGTTATGTTCAAGGCATGTGTGACCTCCTGGCTCCTTTGATGGTTATACTTGACAATGGTAGGAAGGGTTTTCTTTTGGAACACGTTGGTGTCTTTAGGGAGGTCTTCCTTTAGAAATGCTGTTTCAGAAGTTGTAAGCAATAACCAGGGCTAGCTCACCAGGAAAATAAAACCTGCAGCTCTAGATTCTTATTTTCACTACATGTGGCTATTGTTGAAATGGCTACTGTTTGTACCTTGGAGATTCCTTGTTCATTCACAAACTTCAAGATGAAATTTTACTACATTTTCAAAGCAGCTGTGTTCCTGCAGTTGCTGAAGCTGAAAACTCAACTGCAAGCTGGGTTCTTTCGAAATATGGTCCAGAGTAAAATGTCCGGTAAAAACAGTCCAGAGTCGGGTACTGTCTTCTGTTTCATCTGAATACTGGTGATGGGATTAGGAAACAGAAAAGGGAAAACTCTGTTTTTCCCTTGTCCTGCAGTACGTTATTTTGGTTCAAGGAAGTGACGCAATTAGTAACACTAAGCATTCTGCATTGTATCTGCAGATCAGCTGGCTTACAGCTGCTTCAGCCACCTGATGAAGAGGATGAGCCAGAACTTCCCCAATGGAGGTGCTATGGACACACACTTTGCCAACATGCGGTCCCTAATCCAAGTAAGTCTTTTTTTAATCTTATTTGAAAGAAGACGAGGTTGTGGCAGAGGCTCAGAATTACCTTGATGCCACGGTGAAGGGCAGGAGCTCCAATGACTGGCGTTCCTAGTCATCTGGTACTTCAGAGCTGGGGAGGATGAGAATTGTTTTATGCAGCCCCAAACTGATTTCTCAAGGGACGGCACTTGCTGTCAAAATGAAGAGTGTGCATTAGAGCAGGTGAATTCGTCTCAACTGGACAAACAAAACGAACCCCCAAACTTCAGCCTCCAGCACACCAGCTACACAGTGTAATGGCTCCCATTTATGGCTCAGTCTAGCTCCAGCTGAAGTCAGTGAGAAACAGCAGTAAGAATCTGGTCTTCACTGGTTTTTGGAAGAGAAAACACTGATATTTCTGGCACAAACTTAATTTCTTGTAAGTTTAAATAGACCATAGCTATATTTGTATGTGCACAGGACGCTTGCTGAACAGGATTCTTTTGGACAGATTTAAGGCCTAGACATTCCACTCTGGAAAGCACCAGGCACCTGAGCAAGATTAGCATAAAGAACGGTGAAAACTATCAGGGTAAGCCATTACTTGGTTCGAGGTCAGTCATCAAAGAAGATGGGCAGCACGGCAAGTGCAGGCACACGAACATATGGCTGCAGTGTTTCTGTTGAGTAGCAAGACGGTCGGAGGATGCCACCCTGCTTATCCAGCAGCCCTTAGGACGACATCTGTGAGGAATGACTATAGATGTACTTACACATTTAAGACTTCTCTCTTGGACCTGTAAAATCACAGTGAAGATTGACCTGTCACCTCATACCTGCACAGCAGTAACTCTTCCCCTCATCAGTCTGTGTCAGGACACCCACATCACAGGCATTTTGCAAACACATAGTAAAAGGACGTATCTGTGCTAAGCAGCTCCTCTGCCTAACAACAGCATTGGGTGATAAAGAGCAGCATGAAGTCTTAACCAAAAACTCCAACACCTTTGATCTTGGCTACTTTCAGACAAGATACTGACAGCTGATGTTTTGTATTTTAGATTCTAGACTCAGAGCTTTTTGAGTTGATGCACCAGAATGGAGATTACACTCACTTTTACTTCTGCTATCGCTGGTTCCTGCTTGACTTTAAAAGAGGTAATAATGTTCTGTGCCTATGAGTTGCGCAAAACTGTGAACAGCTCTGTGTTTTGGTCTAAATGTCTGGATGGTGAGTTGCAGCTAGGCTTACAAGAGAGTGTGTAGCTAGGAAAGCTAATGCAGCTCCCAGAGATGAACTGGCACCGGAATGAAGTCAAAGCTTAGAAAGGAGTGTTGTAAATTCCTGATAACGTGGTTGGAGCCAAGTTTCTGCTCAGCGCAAATGCCCGTTTGCTCAAGAAGGTGATCCCAAGTTGATCACACCCCTTTGGAGCTTAGATACCTCCTTTCTAATCCATTTGATAACAAGCAGCTCAGCAATAGCTCAAGAGCTGCTGTACTTTGCTGAGTGAGGTACTTTATATACTGTGGGAGCAGCCCAGGATCTCAGCACAAGCACACCCACCCTAACAGAAGCAGTTGCTTATAGTCAAGAGACCCATCTTGCTATCGGGTAAGTCAGTAGCTCCGTTGAGTTACAGAGTGATCTGCAAGAATCAAAAGAAGACACCCCTCTCTCAAATACCCTAAAGCACAAAGGTGATAGAGGGAGATGATACACATCCGTCACCTATTTATTATGAGCCACTATCTGACAGTGAGGGGGGAGGAAATGTGACTCAACTGAACAGTAAACCTACCTACTCCTTCAGAGAGAACTGCCTGTCCCCCACATCCCAGTCCCCTGGACCTCACTGTCACAGACTGGGCAGAAGACGAGCCTATATGGTTCAAGAAGATGAAGCTTCCATGGGTCATATCTGAATTGTGGCATGTGTAGACCTAGCTTACACACATCTGCTATACAATTACCAGAGCTTTAGCACTCATAGGTCCACTGCAAAGCCAAGAAGGGGGCCCTGGGTACGCATTCAGGTTTGCAGCCTGTCACGTAGCCCAAGCTAGAATAAACGGGCCTACCTTGTGCTGCTATCACATGGTTACTGCAGTTCAGGCATCTTCCTGGCATCGAGTCTGCACCACCACACCTACGTCCTTTCTTAATTTTCCTTTAAACCCAGTTCTGTTGCCATACTTGCACAAGTAAGTAACAAGTAGGTGGCAGGAGTTGGCTGGGGGAGAGGAAGCAGAGGAGTCGTCAAGTACTATTCATGTCTGCATAAGGCCTGTAAGACGTTAGTTAGAGAGGGGGAAATGGTCAATTTGAATAATCAGATGCTCTTGTAATGTTTATTCCCATTCAGAATTGTTGTACGAGGATGTATTTACAGTGTGGGAAGTTATTTGGGCAGCAAAGCACATCTCTTCAGAACATTTTGTCCTTTTCATTGCCTTAGCACTTGTGGAAGTTTATCGAGAGATTATCCGTGATAACAACATGGACTTCACTGATATCATCAAGTTTTTTAATGGTAAGAGACTTTTTTAAGAGAGCCATTTTGATAAAAGCAAGTAATGAGCATTTACTGCTTCTCCCTTACTCAGACTGTCTGCAGTTGTGCAGTGTTCTTGCTGTCATGACAAGCCCCTGGTCATTTTAAGCTCTGAATCTCTTACCCCTTCATGTAAATGAAAAGCCCAGATTTTCATGTGCTTCCTGAAGATCTGACTTGGCACACAGAAAGAACAGTGTTTTAAGAGCTAGGTGGACCACGGAAGATGGTAGCTTTTTCAGTGCCAATGATAATTTGTACCACAAAGCACGCGTCACAATTTCTGTTAAAAAGATTTGCCACAGTGACCCTTTGCCCTTGGTTCAATGGGAGGTGCTAAAACGTCGCTTAATTTTTTGAAGTCTCTCGTGGGTTTTAAGATTGCCAGAGTCATTCCTGCCAATAGGGCTGGACCCTGCTGAGGCTGAAACATATAAGCAACTGTTCACACAAAATATCCCAAACTGCTTCCATGGTTGATTGCTTACCATAGTGGTCCGTAGACGCCAGCCAACATGCACTGCCAGAGCAAAAAGTATTCTGCCAAAGCAAGCTAGGTCTGCTCGTGGCTGCAGAATGCAAGTCAGTCCTAAACAAGTGCTCCCTGTTAGGATATTTTAAGAAGTTTGGAAACAATTTTGTGTAATCACAGTAATTTACTAAATTATCAGTGCTGTGGCTTTCAGCCATCTGTTGCAGAAGCCCCAAATTTGGTTTTGATTTTGCCTCAGCCACTCTTATTCTAAAGCTGTACATGAATGCTCCCCTCAAAAAAACTCCCACCAAAACCCAAAAAAACACCTCAAAAAAACGCACAAAAGAAAACCCCAGCACTTGCCTAAGCTGAATGAAATGTTTATTGTGGAACTGAGGATTTGGGTCTGTCGAGAGCTACTTTCTGATCTTAGTTCAAGCTGCAGAGTGCAGATGTCTCTGTGGACTATGTGGCCACATCCCTCCATCTACATACAGCCCTTTACAGTATTTACCACGTGCATCCCAGACACTCCAGCAGTAGTCCCTGCCTGCAGAGGTATCTTTTGATCACGTTGAGTTCAGCTTTACATTTGGAGACCCCAGGAGGGTTGTTCACAGGCAGGTACAGCTCTCCCATTCCTGATCTGGGGTCACAGGTCACTGGGATTTCTGCAACAAGAGAATGGACACCAGAAGGATTAGATCTTGACTCCAGGACCTACAGCACCAAGGGAATCATCCACTTATTCTATCTTTAATTCTACAAACCTTAACCCCCTGCAAGGCTTTTGGATTGCTGCTAATGTTACACTAATTAATTAATGCTAATGCTACATTAATATCAAGGCTAGGGCAGAAAAGTTCCTGCCACTGACAGTTAAGAATGTTTGTCTGTGTCTTTTAGAAATGGCAGAGCATCATAATGCCGAGGAAATTCTGAGGATAGCAAGAGACCTTGTCTACAAAGTGCAGACACTGATTGAAAATAAGTGATAATGAACAGACTGTCGTTGTGGGCCTTGTTGTGAGCTATCGGATGGAGCATTTCTTGCACTGTAACTTCAAAACGGTGTTTTAATTGCATCTTCCATGTAATGTAATAAATATCGAAGAGATTTGTAACAGACTTTTAAAAACAGAACTTTTCTTTCACCAGATAAGGTTTGTGTTTGATAGTCCTTGTTACACTCGCTTTGTATTTCTAGACAAAATCTTTTTGCATTCTCTTACTTCCCTCTCTAGAAGACCATCTATCTACATATTTGAGATATTAAAAAGGGGGGATCTGATATACTAGAACATTTCTATTTTGACTTACTGCACCTTTAAAGCCTGGATGCACGTTGTGTGCTCTGCCAGAACCTTCCATGGAGGTAAGGCCGGATCCAGTACTCACCCAAGTGTTGCAAGCATTGAATTGGGTCCTTGGAGGAGCACGTTCGTGAACTCATTGTCTATGCCTTGAATATGGAAGAGAACGCGCATGAGCTCCTGTTGCTAAAACATTTGGATTTGTATTGAGCAGAGTATTTGCAGCAATTAAAGTAAATAAGGTTACCAGCCAGGAGAATGGCCTTAAACTAAATAACATGGTTAATGTGAGCAGTGAAGATCTGGCAACGTTAGCTAAATGCATCAGTTAGCCTTTGCTGACTATCACGCTGTTGAGTCTCCATGGCCTAGACATGCCTTCATTTTACTTTGCAGACTTACTCTGCAAATGTTCCCAGATGACAGGATCTGCCTAATGTAGTTCAGGTTAACAAGTTTATCACACAGAAACGGGTCCCCTGCTCACGTTGGCAGCTCCCACACTCTGTGTCTGTGCAGAGTGCCGTGAAGTTCAGATCCTATGTTACAGAGCAGACACAGCAGAGCTTTGCCTCCTCCAGATTACTCACTGCACGCTACTAGCTGCCTGCTCCCCGCTCCGCAGAGCTTTCCGGGAGGACTTTCCTTGGGATCCTGTGAACACAAAGAGGCGCTCGTCTACTCACGCAGGTATCAGCACTTGCCAGATGAAGCAGCTGAAATTGTTGCACGGGATCCGATCCGCTTCGCTGCAGCGCTGTGCTGGTTTGTAGAGCCGTCCACGCGCCCCGTGGAAGTTCCGTGCCACTTCTTTTCCTGCTTGGCCGCATGCTTTCAAGCAGCAGCAGACGTTTCACCCCATCCTGCATAGAGAGAGTTGACAGCTGGGGTTCTGCCCTGGAGCTGCAAACAGGACCGTTGCTGTCCTAGCGTTTCATCACACTGTATAAAATTGTCACGTATACTCTACCTGCTTTCTAGGGTGCGTGTTGTTTCTAAGTAAAAATCTATCTCTGTGTCAGCCAGAGAGAGGGAGGGAGGGAGCAGGTTTTTGCCAATGGGGTTAGCCACAGATTTCATGGATACTCGTGACCTGTACTCCTAGAAAATCTGGGGACTTAGCACTTCAAGTATTCCAAAGTATTCCACCCTTTGCCATTAGCACCTTAGTGATTAAAAAAAAAAAAAAAAAAGAGTTTGAATCTGCATTTTTATATTTCTGCTTTTTTGGGGTTTTTTTATCCTTCAAAGCAGCCAGGGTTACACAGCTTTGTTTCCACTGAACCTTGCGGAGAAAACTCTGTATGCTTTCCACAGAATCACAGAATCGTTTGGGTTGGAAGGGACCTTTAAGGGCCATCTAGTCCAACCCCCCCTGCTATGAGCAGGGACATCTCCCCTAGACCAGGTTGCTCAGAGAAGTTTACATGAATTAGATCAGCCCACATGAGCTTTTAAAATTAGACTGTAGCAAAAAGATGTGTAGGGAATAAAATTATTTTGTTTGAAGATCAAACACTGATAGGAGGTATTTGCTTTAGTAACTCTGGTCTCGTTCTTACCCAAGCAGTGGGCACTCTTGCTCTTTGCACTTGGCGAGTTCTGCCCCGAGGTCCTCATGAGCTGAGCATTACTTGCACAAGAAAAAGGTAGATGTGGTTCTAGATAAGACCATCTGTGCTTAAATCTTTCTTTATGATTGCTGTAAACTAAAAATGGTAAACAGTCATCTGAAAAGAGAAAAAATACACACAAAGTGCTTCTCAGCTCGACAGCCAAGCTTTCCCTTGAATTGGTCTCTAAAAGTTTCAGGGGATGGTAAAAAACCCAAACTAGAAGTCCTCCGTCACTGGTGTAGCCAGATGCTTTCGGGGGCAAGAGTGCTGTTCTCTGGGCTCACGAGCATCATGGTCATGAAACAGAAGTGAGAACAGATGAGCCCACTCAGTTCGGCGAAAGGTGCTGCGGAGGCAGCTGTTGGGAGGGAAACCCCCTTTCTGCACAAAACCATGCCGAAATAGTAACAGTGGGAGTTACAGAAGGAAGAAGTTATGATAAGCTCCGCTGCCCGCCCCTGCGCATCCAAGAGTTGGGGTGTGCTGGGGACTAGGAGCCAAGAGGTTGTGCTGCCGGCATGCTCGCAGTCTGATCTCATTCTTATTTATAGCCGTGCGTCCAACTGTTCTATAGGCCAGCGCATGGTTGCTGAAAGGTCTCAAAAGCGCTTCAGTTTGTGTGTCTGTCCACTTGAAAAGTGAAATAGTATTTTTTAAAAAACTGACAAGAGCAAGAAAACCCTCCAACTCACAGAGCCTGAGGAAGTGATGTAAGAAATAAAACTGCACTGTTTTTCTTTGGTATGTTGGGAATGTACTTACACAACACCGTCAAAAAAAAAAATCAAAAAACAACCAAACCTCTGCAAACTTAGTTGTATTTGTTATAACATTCTGTCTCATTGTATTTTATGAATTGTGTATTGACTTATTTATTTTTGTTGGGAGCGGAGTGCTCTATTGCTCAATTATTTATGTTTAAATGTAACATATGAATAAATACTTATCGTCAAGGCATTCCGTGGAGCAATCTGGAAGTGATTTCTCTCCCCCCAAGGTAATTTCAGAGACAGAACAGGGAGTCCTAAGGACGGGGCTGTCTGGGAAGAGAGTGCGATATATAATTAACGTCTCCATGATGAGCGTGCATGGGCTATTGTACTAAGTACGTAAGTAGGTAGGTCATCACCAAATGGACTGCAAATGTCCGTGAGAAGACTTTAAGGGTAGATTTAAGTTACACACAGTGCATGCCTCGGAGCACGTATCCTCACAGGCCGAGCCTGTTGCCAGTTCAGCCCCGAGGAAGGCGTGGGAGCAGAAGCAGGCCTACGACAAGTGTTAAGAGTAAGTTCCATCGCTTGAGGCCTGCTCGTGCTGCAGCTAGGACTGAACCTCACCGAGCTGTTGGGCTTCCAGGAGAGATCCTCCTCCATTGCTCCCAGCGCGCCCTTCAGACCTCTTAAAAATCCTCCAGCTGCTTCTGCTCTGCGGCGGGGACTCTCCCTCTTTCAGAACCTGCCATCTCACCCGACGGTTGGTTTGCTTCTGGCAGTTTTTGCAGCGATTGCTCTTCCAAGTTTTTAGGCTGGAAAGCTCTGCCTGGAGATGGGTCCCTGGGGGGTAACAGAGCGTTTCCCCTTCTACTGACTGTAGAAAACACCCAGTAAATGCCTCTCTGTACTGGGGTGCGCGCAGCCATCCCTCGGCCATTGCTCGTGACTGTTACAGCTGTTGATCACGTATTTATCCTTATAAAAGAGGGTAAGCCCTTTGTGAAGTGTATCCAATGACATGTTGGCTTAAATAATCTTCCAGTGCCACTGTGTCCTCTGCCTTCATCGAGTTTGCATGGTGGGACTTGGGGTGGGCAGGGAGAGGTGGGTACTGCAGCTGGGATTACACATTTGCTTGCTTTTCTATAGGACCTTCTTTCTTATTGCACCACATGCACCCCCCAGCATTCTCTTTGCAAATTCTCAGAAACTTTTAAAGTAGGCATTTAGATGGTTGTCCCCAAAAGCTGCTGAGCCCTGCAGCAACAGGAATTTATTTCAGTAAGATGCAGCATCCCAGTGAAGTTTCACCATTGTCTCACTGCTACTGACTGCCAGAAGAAAACCAAACCAAAAGAAATCTCCCCCGATTCCTGCCCCTTTTCTGTAACCCGGGGCCAGTGCTGGCAGCCTGGTGAGGTTCCAGCTGCTTTCTCCACTCTACCACTACTTTTGCCAAACACAGCAACTTTGGCCCTTACAGTTTAGTGCCACATCTTACAGGATATACAGAATACAATAAAAAACCAAACCAAACCCACAAAGCCAACCCCATGCAAGCACATGAACAGTGCTGGGTTTGGTAGGCAAGGCTTCACCCTTGCCGAGCTTGGAACGGTGCTTCCTAAAGCCTCGTCCCTGTAGTGCCAGCGCTGGCCTAACGTTCCGCATTCCTCTTTGTTCTGGGTATTGTCCAACATTGCAGCAAGTCCCACACGAGCCCTCCCTGGCCCTGGCAGCCCATTGCTCTGGGGCCTCGGGGACAGCCTGTGCTGGCAGCTGCCATCAGACGAGGCCAACAGCCCGGGGACAGCCGGGGCGGTGGCCGCTTTCCCCCAGCCCCCGGTCTCGGTGTGCATATGACGGAGTTCCCCCGCTGTCTGGGAAAGCTGACAGTTTGGGGGGGGTGGCGGGGCTGTTCAAAGGCACCACGGTGATTTCTGCCTCACGACTCTTTCTGAACTCTGCCCTTGGAAAGCCCCGGTGCCTTTCACCCCCTCGGACAACGGGCTTGATCTGGCTCACAGCAGCAGCCTGGCACATCACCATGCCCCAGCAAGTCAGCAGGAACACACGGAAAATGCTAAAAGCCCCAAGCCACAGTCAAGCACTTTTGTAGTTAACACTTCCCTGCCACATCTTGTTCTTTTTGAACTTTCTGGACGTTGAGAAAAACCAGTTCTGAACCAGGCAGTGATGGACGAGCTGGTGCTTTGCCTTGCCTAGCAGGCTCGTATGCACGCACGCTCTGGATTCTATTTTTCTGTTTGGGACTTTTCTTGCTGCGTGCTTAGGCCAACATTTGCTACAGTTCAGCAACTCTTTTAACCACCTCAGCAGACCTGCAACAATTTTTTTTATTTTTCTCCTGTCAAGACCCAGGTTCTGCCACCTCACTACTTAAGAGTTTGCATTGTACTTCCCCCACGCAACAGTCACAGCAAAACATGCTTTCTATGTCTCAGCCTGAAAAGTTCCCCCTTAATCCATTCATCCAAGTTTGCTAACGCCTACAGCAGCTCATCAGCCATTAGGTACGACCAGCAACCTCTGATGGGGGTGGAGAAGCCAAAATAACTGAGTAAGGCAGAAAGCTGACAATTCCTGCCCCAGGTGCCTCTGCTCAGGTGTCCTGCAGCTGGGCAATTCAGCCCCTCTGCTGCTTCGCGGGTCCGTGTGTGCCCAGGTGCCACCGAGGCAGCACCAGCCCGCCCAGCTGAGCGTCATCGGCAGTAGCCGAGTTTGAGGCCGACTGATTTTGCTCTTTCACCCCAAAAAGCCTTCAGAACACAATTTGTTCGGACCCACTGTAAGGTTTGGCTAGAGAGCAGATCATAAACATTCTGAAGAGCAGCATCTTGTGTGTCAAGAGAGTGGACAAAAGAGAGGACAGGCCACTTCCATACCAACGACAGCGAGTTACAGACTACATGGGCTATTTCGTCTCATCTAATGAAGCAAACCCAATGCAGGCACCTCCCGGGGCTGACAGGGCAGCTTAAAAATCGTGTCGCAATGTTTCAGCAAAGAGGCTGTGTTTGTTTGGAAATCAAACTGGGCGTAGTTAAGAGGGGCCGGGGCAGCGGGAAGCCGCGCATAAAACTGTTAAACCTTGCAAAGCGCTGCAAGACCAGTCCGTGCCTCAGCCTTAACCTGGGCACCGGCTGGGGCAAGGACCCCCGGGTCCCTGAAGCATCCGCAGAGCCCCCCTCAGCCCCCCCACAGCCTCCCTGAGCCCCCCGAGCTCCCTCAGTCCCCCTGAGCCCCCGCCGAGCCCCCCGTCTCCCCGAGCCCACTCATACCTCCCATAGCCCCCCCGCGAGCCTCCACAGAGCCCCCCTGAGCCCACAGAGCCCCCTCATAGCCCCGCCGCGAGCCCCCGTTGCAGCCGGGGCCCCCTCCGGCTCCCGCACCCCGCGGCCGTTGGGGACTCGCTCGTGCCCGCGGCCGCCTCCCCGCACTCACCGGCTTCGCCGACGGGCCGCGGCTCCCCAGCGCCGCGGAACGGAAGCGAGGAGCAGCCGCAGGGCCCGGCGCTGCCACCGCCTCAGCCCCTCTCGGCGGGCGGGCCCCGGGGCGGCGGGGCCGGGGGCGCTGGGCCCGCCGGGGGCCCGGCCGAGGGCCGCGCCGGAGCCGAAGGCCTGCGCTCGGGCTCGGCGGGTCCGGGCCCGGGCACCGCGGGTCCGGGCCCGGGCACCGCGGGCGAGGAAGCCGGGGGAACCGGGGGCTCCGGCTGCATCACCTGCAGGAGAGACGCCGAAACGTGGGTTAGCTGGGGGAGGCCGAGCCGGGCTGCACTGCCCGCCCCGCACCGCACAGGCGCGGGCGCGGCAAACGCCCACGGCCGAGGAGGGGTGTCCCGACGGGAGGGTCCGACGGCGGCGGGGCCCAGCACCCTTCTCCGGCGGGGACGGAGCCTCACCTGGGGGCCGGGGCCTTGCGGGACCCCTCGCAGCTGGGCTGGGGGCTCCCGCAGGGCCCCGGCCCGAGTCCGCCCGGCCGAGCGGAGCGAAGGGCGGTTCCGGGGCAGCGGCTCCGTGCGACGCCCTGCCCTGCCCAGCAAACGGGAAGAACAAGCGCTACACAGCATCGAGACTGTTGTATCGAGTCTTTCAACTGCTAATTAAAATTAAACTGCTAACAGCGCTAAGCAATGTTGCTACGACGTGTCAGAACGACTGCCCGCGAGCCCCCGTCCGACCGTAAGCAGCCCGCAGCCCCGGGCCCCGGCTGGGAGCAGGCCCGGGCCCCGGGCCGTCACAGCTGCGGGGTGCAGCCCGGAAAGGACCCCAAACCCTGCACAGGTGAGGGAGAGCCACAGGCCCGCGGCCTCCTGCTGGCACAAACCCCTGACGTAGCAGTGCAGACACAGGCCTTGATTTCGACAACCGCGTCACAGGCCTGTGCCCAAGCGAAGCCGAACATTGACAGTGGGGACCATGGGGACGTGACCACAACAAGAGCCCGTCTGGCTCAGCAGCAGCCAGCCCCGCGGCCGACGGCGGGTCGGCACGCTGCAAAGCTGTGGCAGCGACGGCCGACCTCCCCTGTGCGCGCTTTCGACAGGCATCTTACAGCTGCCTTGCCGACGGACAGCGACTCGTGTTCTTTTTCCAGGTTTTCATGAATCCTGGAGGCTGGAAAGAGCGCTTGCTTCGCTGCAGCGCGGCGTTGCCTGATCCGGACACGCACACGGGAGAGGCTCCGGCGTGGCCAGGGAGAGGTCCAGACCTGCTAATGAGTAACACACATCTGGAGGGGCAGCTACGGCTACGTACGCAGAGACAGCATTGCGCTTGTGACTGGAAAATTACAGACGAAGATAGATATCTGCATGCGAAGCACAAGGAGGAAAATGCGGAATCCTGTTTCAGATTTCAGTGCATGTTTATTTCAGTTGTATATTTATTTCAGGCAAGTACTTATTACATGGATATTATTCATGTTGGATACCTAAATTCTGGAGCATGAGGAGCCAGTATAGTACAGCTGAATAGTAAAAATACAATATGTACAAAATTAGTTGTTTTTTCACATAGCAGATGTATCCAAACACATAAAAATATTTACAGTCTAGGTTTTTCAATATTTAGTATTTCAATAAATTGGTAACACAGTGACACGTCCTCACTGTAAACAAAGACTGCATTTGCCCAGTGTTGGTGCGTGCCGATGCGTTGGCTTTCCTGTGATGTGCCCGGGGAGGCAGACAGGTTTCCAGGGCTGTGACTCAGTGGCCAGCATTGGCAGCAGCTCTGCGCTTACAATCAGCATCTTCAGTGAAACATTCCTAATGCAAAGAGCGCAGCGAGGATAAAGGGAAATGCTTTTAGCCGTGAGGGTGGTTACACGCAGCAAGGGACGCAGGGGGACCGCAGCTCCTCACCCAGCGATGCCTAGGCTGCTGCTTGACCAGATGCAAATAAATTGTTGGGTGGATGCAATTAGTACTTGATTTCTCTCTCCGTCAGGAAACACTCTTTTGGATCAGATTGTTAAGGCAAATCCGTAAGGCATTCATACCAGGATTTCTCATCTGGAAGCGTACAGCCCTGCGTGGGTTGTCGGCCAGCAAGGGCTTCCAGCCCAGTACGGAGATGGGAAGGGAGTCTGGGGTGCTTCCCTGGAAGCAAGAGCTGACCCAGCCGAGCCTCCACCCCCGGCAAGCCGTGGACGGCTCTGCGTCCTGCCACCAGTGCTCCTCCACACTCAAATTCATCTTCACAGCACAAAGGAAGGGTGCAAATTAATGGGCCTCACCCTGATCTACAGCAGAGCCGTGCAATGCCATTGAGGGAGCAAAACAGCATCCCACGGTCAGCAAGAATATAAATTCCCAGTGCAGAACAGCACTGCCCCGCGCACTGGCCACACAGGGAAGCAGGGAATAAAGGAGAGCGGGGCCTTCGTGTTTGTGGCTCCCCGACGAGGAGTGCTGGCCCAGCGACTTGGCATGGAAAGAGTGAAGCACAACGTTCGCCAAGGCTGCGCCTATCCAATGCTGTACTTGTGCTGGTATTTTGATAATTCAAGGTTTGGGTTATTATTTTTAAGCTGTATATAACAGGAAGAGAAAGATGCTGTGACTGACCCTATCCACAACCCATTTTCCTTAACACTAAACATCTGTTCCTAACAACTGATGTTTGACTAAGGAAGAAAATAATCTCAAAATAGTGTTACAATCAATTTTAATCTGTTCAAAATGATACTAAGGGATGGAAAATAGGCCAGAAGCATGAGAGTTTTCCGTTCCTCATTCCAGCATCTTTTAGAATTAAAATAAGACTGGAATGAACAACTGTTCACTCAGGAAAACCCAAGTGCAAAGAAGAGCCTCACCTGTGAGGTGCTCAGCCGCTGCCCACCTCCACGCCACCTCCAGCGGCGTTAAGGCAGTCAGGTCCCAGCTCAGCACAGCTGCACGTCTAATTAAGCTTAAGCATGTGCCCTAAAGTCAACGGGAGCGAGCCAGCGTGCTGCTCAGGTAAGCAGAGGTCAGCTGATTTATCTGGCCAAGACCGCTCACCTTCGCCGGGGACACTTCAATACACATCACAGAAAACAAAGGGGCCAAACAAGCACCGACTGCGTCGTCACACCGGGCAAATTACGTCTTCTCCCCCGGCCCTCCCGCTGCCCTCCCCAGGCGCACAAGGGAGGTCTCCGAACGCCCCTCATCCCCACCCAGCCCAAAACAATTTTCACACTTTTTTTTTTTAATGCAAAAAAGTCACTCAGGATGCAAACCAGTCCAAAAGAGACACAGGCTACATACATACAAAAATCGGAGACACGATAAAGTCTTGCATTGAATGTCTATACGTATATAAACAGGCGTGCATACGGACAATCACACCAATACCGACACAAGCAGCAATAGTCTCACCTCCACCTAAACCACTCAAAGGCATTTTACGTTTTTTTTGTTTCTTTTATTCTTTTGTTACAGAAGGCCACTTTTAATTAAAACAAAGAAATAGAGACAAATAGTCCGACACCAGCAGGCAGCAGCCTGGCCAGTCTTTGCACCTGCACGGTAATACGCTGAACGCCGGCTGGTTGGTGGTGCATTTCCTACCTGGCTAAATTGCGTATGATTTTAAAAGTGCAGAAGGGACTCGGCTCAAGAAAACAAAACCCGATCCTGCCGGGGCGGGGGCTGCCCAGCCATGACACCCGGGGCCCTCCTTGCCTTCGACACCCAGTATTCAACCCCAGCACGGATGGACACACGCAGCCCCCCACGCACACATGCAGAAAAAGACGCTCAACGGCAGCCGTTTGGCTTCGTCCCCATTTTCCCGGCATGAGAGGTGGGTCGCTGGCTGGCCCCCGCCCCGGGAGCCGCACACGGCCGCTGCCACCCGGGCAGGCAGAGCACGGTCCCGCTCGTCTGGCAGGGCTGTGCACGCACCCCGGCACCGGTCCGGGGGACAGCCCGCGAACCGACCCCAGCAACACGGGGTGGTTGGGGTGGGAAAACCCTCCTACAGCCACCGTCCCGCGCCCCTCCGGTTCAGCCGGTCTGCATGGCCCTGAACAGCCCAGGCGTGAGCAAACGGGGGCTGCTCGCCTGCCTCGCCCACCGGCGAAGTGCAGCCCCTGCTCCTCCCCAGGCAAACCTCTCACTGCTCAACCCCTCAGGGTGCACCGCTCCTGAACGCAGACCACAGACAAAGGATGTGACTCCTTCTCTGTGGGTCCTCTTCATAAAAGAAAAATGAACAAGACTTTTTTTTAATCAAAAACTAGCTCTCAAACCCACCGATAATACTGGTGCTAGGCAAAACCGCGCTGCCCCAAGCACCAGCAGCTGCTACGTGTCCGTCCCTCTCTCGCTCTTTGCAAATCAAACGCCAGCAGAAAAACGGCCTCGTTCGAAAGGAAGGCTGAAGGCAGTGGTCTAGCCTCAAATAAAAATGATTTGTTTTACAGAATGATACAAATTGCACATTTTCAACTTTGGGAGTGGGGTTGCACGCGATGCACTGCACACCCCGTGCCCCACTCTGAAGCGGGCAGCAGCTGCCGGCGGCAGGGGCCGGCGTCCTCAAGTCTCTCCTCAGTCTTTCCTGAGATCAGCGTGGGTTTTGCCTGAGAAAGGTATGAGTCAAGGCTTGACGACGTGGCCCTTGGCAGCTGCCGCCGCTGCGGTGCACCGGCCGAGCTCGAATGCCCACAGCAGGTGCCCCGGGGGAGCCGCTCCGCCTGGGCAGGAGTCACCGCGTCCCCAACAGCAGTGGCAGGGCTGAGACTGTCGGTACTCTGAATAATACCAAGGTTTCAGCAGCCAAGACAATCCCTCACCCTGTACTAGGACGGGAACATAACCGTAAAGGTTACATTAGGAGGGCTTTGAAATACAGAATGAATTGAGAGTTCATGAACTGGGAGTTCAAAAATTCCTACCGCTTGTCCACCTGACACCATGCAAAAAATGGGTATAATTACTTCTGGTAATTCGTCTGCCTTTGTTAAAGTCTTCCCTCTCTCTCCCCACCTGTTTTGCTTTGATAGCTTTTAGAAATCGTGAGCGATCAGAGGATGAGCAAAGGACAGCGGCGGCTCCAGCCGGGACCACCGCAAACACCGGGCAGCAAGAGGCGGCGAGTGGCTGGTGCCACTGCTGTCCCCAGACCGCGGAGCTCAGAGGGAACAGCCTCACACACACCTTGTTTCCAACTCCTGCTGCGAGCGAGCAAAGCGCACACAGACGGCATCAACCGCGCACACCGACACACACATGCACAGGGATGCCCGACCCACTGCCCCTCAGACCCCCTTCGAGAGACTGCGGAGAACATGGGAAATCGGGTCATTTCCCTTCCTAAACTAAACTAAGGGGTTCTAGCTAATTTTTATTGGTGAGGTCAGGAATTCATCCCCATATCTAAAGTGTCAGCTGTAAGAACTCTTCTCAGGATAATTTTAACGTAGCAGTTTGGGTTTACTCCTCTCTGCCTGCACTTTGGCAGGGGAGAGTGGAGCCTGGCCTGAAGCAAAGCAGTGGACGTGCCCGGCCGCCAGCCCGCTTCTCCTCGGCAGCCGACCCGGCTCTGCCGTGCCGGGGCAGCCACGAGCGCTCCCTCGGGCAGGCTTGGCTCAGAGGAGCAAAACCGCTCCTCTGCTGGGACAGTGCGATCCAGCTCCCCAGCCTGGGTAAGCTGTGAAAGCAAGAGAGTATTTTCCCATGTGACCAAAGCTGTCCGAGGGTTTTTCCTCACACAGACCTGCTGGTGTCCATTGCAAACACACACAACTGCGTTGGATGAGGTTTTAAGCACAGATCAAGCTTTTGAGCATGTTTCTGCTGGTGGTAGCAGGACACAAACTGTGGGGAGCACGCAGGCTGTGAGGTCAGGAAGCCCAGGGCTGCAGGTGACGGACCCAGAGCCTGCCCTCGGTGGAAGCATCTCCACTAACCTACAGGCTCCAAGTCAGGCTTGACGGGACAGAAGCTTCATCTCAAAACTACTATACAGAAACCCCATTTGCTACTTTTTCTGTGGTACAGTTACCAATAACTAATATTATTCAACAACAGAAGAGATTTCTTGTAAACTTCATATTTATTGATTTTTTTGGGACAAATTAGATCTTCTGAATCCCAAAGTGTACATATATATATTTATATATAGCTTTCTCCATAGGGAAAACACATATATCAAAGGAGGAGAGACATTTCTAAAGTGCCCCTTGTTATACAGTACTGAACATGATTTCTAAGAGCATTAGCGTAAATCCGAAGTTTCTGAGCAGGAATGACAGACATGGGGAAAGAAGGGCTGCGGTTTGCTCTTTTCCCCACAGAACAGAAAGAAGTTTGCCGACTTTAAAAAACAAACAGAAAACCCCCAAAGAAATGTTTCTGGTAGCCGTGGAAAAGGCAGATGAGAACGGGGGGACCCAAGACGTCTGGACTAGCTCCCAGGCTGGCCGAGAGGGACAAGCCGTTCTTCAAGTGGAGGCCAACACCGATGAAGGGGTTCAGGCAGAACGGCACTGCAGAACTCCAAGGGGGAGAAGAAAACTGGCAAAGATGTGGGACTTGTACGTGAGCAGGGTACTGACACTGTTACCTTGAAACCATAAGGGAGTAAAAGATGAGGAGGTCAGCAGCATCACCCGTCCATGCAGTAAAGGCCATTCAGTAATTCCCCAGAAAGCTCATTCGCCTGTACCAAATAAAATGGGAACTCTCCTCTCCATCCCCTACACTTTTTACTGTGGAGAACACAGAGCAGCTGTATGCTAGTTACCAGCATCTATCGGGACAAGAAGCCAGCGGGCTTGAGGTGGGAGCAGTTTTCAAAGCAGAAAGTAAGCTGTTGCGCAAAATGCCATGTAAGAAGAGCAGGACCAACCGGGGCGGGCTGATCCCACCGCTCCTGCCAATGCTGGCACACAGGGAACGACGTCGGGGGCACGGAGGGGCTCTCGGCCAACGCTCGTGTGCCAAGCCCCACTTCCCAATCCAGGCTTTTTCTCCTTCAATAAGCTCAGCCACTCTTGACTAGAAATGAGGCTTCCTGCCTCGATTTTATTATTGTATAAGTTGGAACAGTGAAGGAAGGCAGAAAGATGCTTCCTCCCAAGAAGGGAGATGACCCTGTTGCAAATACTGTCTTCAAAGGTTTCTGATAAGGAGCAACTGTCCTGATATCAAACGCTGATCTCGGAAATACTGGTGCACAAAACGCAACGTCCTTGGGAAAGCACCCGCATGCACCAGGAGCCGATAAAGCCCTAGCAGTTCTGCTTCGCCCACGGTGTTAATGGTGCACTAGAAGTGAGAACAATCAATCTGTTTAAATGTGGCTTAAGGATACGGAATCCTTAAAGATTTGTCTATTCTGCTGTAGAAACTGCTAGCAACACGGGCAAGAGCTTCCTAGACTCAAGGATGCAAGAAAGAAAAAAAAAAAAAAAAAAGTGTTAACTACAGAGCAACCCAGGGCTTTATAAAGAGATTTAATGCAATTCTCAGCCATGCCTGCTCAGAAGGCACAATCACGCTTGATCTCTGTTTGCCATAGCTACTCCTGCCTCCAGCACAGTTTCAACCATAGCATGGATGGTATGGAACTGGCAACTGTTCTTAATTAAACCTCTGCCGCTGTTTACAGCAGTCCACAACCAGGCAAAAGTCCCACTGGAGGCAACAGGCATTTTGGGCAGCCTATGGATGATGTTTTCCTGTGGAAGATCTCGACCCAAAACTAAACGTAGCCAGCCAGCACAGTGAAGGTGGGACTGCTCAGCCCCACCTTACCTCCTCCTCTGAACGGGTGTCACTTCTAGAGAGTACCTGGTCAGATGCTAGCAGGGACCATCCTCCATCCTGCCCCAAGGAAACGTCCGCTGGCGACAGCAGGAATTTTGCCTGCATTAAGGACTGCGGAGTATTTGTTTTTAAAAAGAGAGGAAGACAGAAAAGATATCATTAATAGTAGTACTACACAGAAAACCATGCAAGGACCAGAATATTCAGTCAGCAATGAAATACATCCTAAGCAACCTCCCAGGCAGGCTGGCAGGTACCGGCAGAGCCAAACAATATCCCTCCTCCCGTGACTCCACGGGAGTTTGCCACTGACTTCAGTGAGAGCTGACCTAACCACCGGAAAGGATGAACAAGAGGGTCACTTAGGATGAGGGGTTGTTCTTTGGTGCACGTCTCACCGTAGTCTGTAAGACACAAGTTATACATACTGATCTCCTGGAGTATACCGTTATCCTGTACAAGACTAGATTTAGGTTTTTTCTCCCAAAGAAAGAAAGATGTCAAAACTGCTTGCACTTTGGAAGATACCACACCCACATTTATCCCTTTTCTAATCCATCGACTCCCACACTAAAACATGGTCAGTTCAGGAACAAACTAACAAAGAAAATTAACCCATGCAGCAAATCTACATAATTTCTGTTGGTCATCCTGTCCCAGGTTCCACTCTATCAGGCCAGATAAAGATATTGCAAGTTGCCAGCACAAAATATCTGTCTCTGCAAAACAAAACTGAACCCAAGAAACCTGGAGGCTTGGGACTGGCGGAAGGAATCCTGAAAGGAGGAGTGCCATGCACAGAGATCTGCAAAATCAGTTATTGCATCAGCAAAACCAAGCCAAAAGAAAAAACAACCCCCCCCAAAAAACGTCCAAACAGAACATTGTCAACCATTAAAATAATAAAAAACATTATTTTTTTGACATAGCTATAAAAATCAAGTCATTTATAAGACTGCAACAAAGAAGTCCAGTTGTGTATTCTTTTTCCTTTTATTAGACAGGACAGAGAATTTCCTTAAAATGCCATAACAAGTCACAGTGATTTTAGATGTTTTTTTGAAATGTAATATATTGATGGGAAATACCTTTAACATGGTTTAACTTTTTTTTTTTTTGTCACTGTATGTGTACCCTGGTCCACCAAACCATCTATCTTAAAGTTTCTTGTTTAGAGAGGACACTCTGTCTTCTTCCTCCAAAAATGAATTTTGTCTTATAATCCTGCAAAATAATCAACCTTACAAAAGGCCTTCTTCAAATGTTATATTTATATATATATGTATATACATATATATACACACACATACACACATATATATAAATATAGACTTCTATGATTTTTTTTTCCCATTCTACGCAATGTCTCAATGAAGAGATCAGCAATTTTTATTCTACAAAGAAGCAACACATAAAAGGGGAAAATTAAAGTCTTAAGAACATCATATCCATATTTCACTGATTACACATAAAAGGAAAAAAAATCACCATGAACAACTGTCTTTGAAGTTTTCTCAGATTAGCAGAATTCAAGTGCAGAGAGGCCCCGTCTCTCGCTGCCAGCGGCAGGCTGGTTACTGGGCGGCTGAGGGCAGCCCAGCCCCGCATCCCGCCAGTCGGCATTTTCTGTACTTCCCTCCCGTGGAGTCAGACGTGGTTGGAATGTATGGAGTTTAGGAAAGGTTCCCAACAAAGACCTCGCTGTCGGACGATCCCCTCTAGGCCAGCTTCAGTGTGCTCACTGGGAATGATGGCATGGTTACCATAGTCACCGGATTTAGGACCGTTTGCCCAACTAACTGCGGGTGATGGACAACTTGGGTTCCTACAGCAGGCTTGGCCATCACCGCTGGCTGGCCAAGGTTTGTGGTTCCGTTCACTTGCTGGTGCGAGATCGTGTGAGCGATGTGGCTCACCACGGGCTGGCTGACAGCCACGGGCTGAGGGTAGATGGGCAGCTGCTGGCCGAGGTGGGCCATGTGGTTGATGGTGGCTGGGTGCACAGTGATGTGGCCGATAGGCTGAGCAGCAGTGGTAAGTTGCACAGGGCTGGACGTGGAAGGTGCAATGTGAGCAATGTGCTTGGTCTGTGGACCCTGAATCACGTGGTTGACAGTCTGAATGACCGAAGCGTGGGTAGTGGCGGTGTGGGCAATAACAGTCGATTGCACTGTCGAAGCCGCCACGATGTGAGTCTGTGCAGGGACGATCGCCTGCGGCTGGACCAGTGCTTGTGTCTGGATGGGAGGCTGCGTGTGGGCTGGGGTTTGCTTCTGCTGGATGGACAGGTGCTGAGGCAGAACTGCCGGGTGGTGAGAAGCAGCGTTTGAAGGGACGGCTTTCAGGAGCTCTGGGTGCTGGCGCTGGGTTAGTTTTGGTAATGAGTTCACTGGCCTGTCATCTTCCATGTCTTCATCCATGTTGTCTTCACCCTCTGGAAAAAATGAAAGGAAGAAACTCCCATAAAAAAGAAAGCAGAGCACGAACTGGACTAACCAGCCTCCCTAAAAGGCAGCGCAGGTGGAAGAGACAACAGCAGGAGGAGTCACTGAGCTATGGGCAGGCAGCACGGCACGGCACAGCACGGCACAGCACGGCACAGCACGCTCCACCGCGCCCCAGTGGGGCAGCACACCCCTCTCCTCCCTGCCTGGGGGCCAAGGACCTGGAACCAGGCCGGCATGACTAGCTCGAAGCCCCAGCTAAAGAGGGGTGCTCACAACAGGCTGAGAGAGCTCGCTCGGGGCTGAGAGATCTCGCTCAGTGGGCAAGGGAAGCAAAGTGAGCAGAGGCAGACAGAGAGCACCTGCGCTGAACTCCGTCTGGGCTGAAGAGGGCTCCTTCTGGGAAGAGGATCGGGGCTTCCTTTCCTGTCCAGTTGTTCCACCGATCGGTACCACCCCTTCTGCTCCCAGAGCAGGAAGGAAACAGCCATGGAGAAACATGGCAGCAAGCTCCTCATCTGGTTCTGGAAAATGGACTCTCATCCAGTCCAGGAACTAACGAAGCAATGCAGGAACATGCTGACCCTGCGGAGATCAGCAAGACGAGCCATGCAGTGGAGATTAAAAATCTCAGAAGATACAGAAGCAGGAGGAAAACCAGGGAAGACACTTCCCTTTTGCAAGCTCTGTGGTTAGTAGTAGCTTGAAGCGATCATTTTCAGCAGAAGCCAGCTGGAGAGGTGAACGGCTGACGCTCCTATTGACAAAGCACTCCTACTCTCAACTTCCACCAGCCTACACTTGGAGTCTGCGAGTATGTTCAAAGGTGATGAGCCCAATACAAGCCTGAGCAAACCAGAAAACTCAGGTTTTCCCTTCCTGGAACGCGCTGTATCATCTGCCTGGAGTGCCAAGAGCAAACGTTGTCAGAATTTGAAGGAACTGCTGCAAATGGTTACATACTGCTACAGCCTCCTCATCTCTGGAAAGGAAAGCACTGTATGTCCACGGACTGCCTATTCTTCCTGCTGCAGATCACTGGTATGAAGAAAAGCATGCACTCTCCTATCTCACCAAAACTTCTTAATGGGAACAGCACGTCAGATAGTCGTTAGTATTTCATCTCCACTGCAAATCCTTTTCACGCAACGTGAAAGCTCATTAAGTTGTTCAAATGCTCTGCCGATCCTTCCTGTACCAATTCCTTCTTCTCTACGTGGCTGAACACCCTCCCACATCCGCGCACAAATACATCAGGATGCTCACGCGCCACTCAGTTCTAACGCGCAGGGATGCATAGCTGTGCAAGAGGAAAACTCAGTTTTGAAAGCAGGGATCTCCACGTGAGGTATCAGCAGATTGACTGTGCAAATCTGCACTTCGTGTCTACCTAATGTTGATGCACGATTTTCAGTTTACTTTACACAAGCGGTAGTGTATGATTAGGCCAACGTCAATGATTACAAACCACTTGGAAACATTTTACGTTATTCTGAACTCAAAGAAACCTTGATGGTGCTAAATGAAGATCACCACCACGATGATATAAGTGTGTCAGTGACATACAGTGATTATTACAAGAAGAGAATAATTACGGGTACCTGATGCTGTCGAGGTAGATGCCTGGTCATCCTCTGGCTGAACTGTCTGTCGAATAATTCTGTCAATCTCCAAGATGTCCATCCACTGGCTCAGCTCATTCTTCAATTCGGCCAGTCGCTGCTGGGTAGCAATCTTCTCTCTTGCCAGCCGCTCCATCTCATGTTCATATTCTTTTTCCTTTCGCTTCAAAGTCTAAAGACAGAGGGAAGACAAAGAAATATAAGGACAACAAAGACAAGTATAATCTACACTAACCTGGTCACTCCCATGACCAGCTCGGGGTTTTTTTATTTTATTACCAGTTATGCTGGTGTAAAACATGTTCAGATATAGTTATGCCCTTCAAATTTGGGCAGAAAGGGAAAGGACAAGAGCTGGCCACAAAAATCTAAAGGGTTACTTTGGCCAACCACTTTCTGAAGGAAAACTGATGAACTTCCAAAACTGAAATGCTTAACCAGATCAGGTGTGAGTCCCGTGGGCTCCAGGGGTAAATTTAAAGCCTAGAATTCCTCAGGAAAAGCTGTAAGGCTTTCTCTCCAAAAAAAAAAAAAAAAAAAAGTATTTCTGCCATTCTAAAGACAGAAAATGAAATCTTCTTCCTGCTTTCTTCTCTTTTGCTCTAACCTCCCCAACAAAACTAAAAAAATAAGAACCAAGAGTGCTGAACTATGACTAGGACTCATATCTGTAATGTGGAAGCCAGACCCTTCCCAGTACAGCACTTCCACCCTGCTCACTTTCTAAGCTAAACACAGGACATCGACGGTACGTGTGTGCAAACACTGGCCAGAAAGAACCTCTGTAAGGACACCAACAAATGACTCAGGGATGCAGAGCACTTGTGGACCACGAAGCAGACTGTCCGAGGTCCCAGACAGGTATTTGTTGGAGGAGCAGCAACATAAACTGGGACCCTCTGTTCACTCCTCTCTTCTGTTTCAGCCCAAGGAAGCTCCTTGTTGGACTTCAACATCTGTTTAGAGCGACAGGGTCAGTACTCAGTTCCCAACATCGGCCTCACCTGCCTTGTGAAATATTTGAAGAGGATTAAGGCTTATCGCAGACCGGTGGGAAGGTGCAAAGGGGAGGGAAACGGGTGCAGTCCCCTCTGATCGTCAGGCGAGAGGACGAGACCACCGTCAGCCACTCGGAGAGTGGGGCTATGGAGTTTTTACTACATACACCCGTTTCCAAGCATCCCTAAGGCAAGGAAGCATCTACACAGAGAGCAGTGCTCCTGCACAGCAACGGACTGCTGGCCCACAGCTTGAGAAAGGTGGAAGAAACCCCACATCCCGGCACAAAGATAGAAACCATGTGCAGAAAACTCTGCTCTTACGCAGGAAGATAACACCACAGGCGTATTGAAGTATTTCAAAGACAAGGTGCATAGGAAGAGATAGAATCTTTTACTAAACCAACTGACAGTAGCTGGGGAAAAAAGACAAGCTTCGGGCGCACAAGCCCAAGTAGGTCTACACAAAATCACGGCACATTCCTGGAACGAGCACATAAATCATGGAGAGAGGGGGAACTTTTACATGGCCAGAAGAAAAGAAAAAGCACAAGTACTAATTAGCTTCTGAGCAACACTCACCACGCCAAGAGCTCCTGACCTACCAGAGATGGCTAAGAGCTGACAACACCCTGCGTCACGGGGGAAATCCTGAAGTCAAATGCGAAGGAACAGTATATGTCCTCCTCTTCTGCTAATGCCCACCCAGCGCTGCAAATCTGGTATGTTCATTGGCAGGGAAGGGAGGAGATGCTGCATCAGTCAGCACAGTACACAAAAATGCCAAACGCTACCCAATACTATTCCTGGGAAATATAAACCTCATAGATCTGATGGGGCTCAATTACTGAGCAGTGCAGCAGCAGAACAATAGCCAGTAGTGTAGCACTGAATAGTAACAGGATAGAGAACCTGTTCCCCTCCGCCCAAGTCAGCACTTACTATAAGCATTTAAGAGACAAAACAAGTGAAATCTGCAGAACCGTGTACAGCCTGTCTATTTTCTGAAGTTGGGTTTCACCATTGGGAATGTGAATCACATACACACTTCTGAAAATACCAGCTATACAGACCTCCACAGAGCCTGCACAAATGCTCTTTTTCACTCACTGCTGGCAGGCATCAAATTTAAAAACAAACTTTATACTTAGCAAAGCGGCAGAGGATCAGACTCATGATCTTCTGAATATGTGCTCTTTACTCCCCTCTCAAGTGCTCCAGGACAACTGCAGTCAGAAGCTGACCTCAAGCTCATGCGTTTCAACAGTTCTGCTGGTCTTTTATCTCAAAAGTTAGCCAGGAATAACTTTAAAGCCTGTTCAGCCCGGCCTTTAATTCAGCCTAGGGCAACAGGACGACTAGAATAACTCCTGCCTTCTTACAGAAAAGTAAAATGAAAAAGAAAAAGTACCTTTGTCCTGATAATAACAAAAAAGGAAGTATTTTTAAAATGGCCAAGCAAGGCATTTTAGCAGGGCACAATCATTCTGGATGTGTAAATGGAGACAACTCCTCTCAACAGGGCTTATGCTTTGCCTCCTGGCACAGCTGGCTTTAGCTCAGCTAAAAGCCTCTCGAAACGGACAGTTTTCAGGCAAAGGGGGCAGTTCTGCCTCTCTCGCTACTTTTTAAACCATAAGCAGGCAGCAGATATGCCAAGTCCTCAATACCAAGGTTTTATACTGGGAAAGCCCGGCAGACCTGTAGCCTACAGCAGTGAGAGGAGTTCCTGGGACAGCAGGGTGTCTGCAGCAGGGAAGGTCTTTTGGTGCAGGAGATGCACGTAAGCAGGCACGGGGACTCCCGGGACGCCCAGCTCTGCACCAGCGCTGACTTCTAGCCTGGAGACGGTGTTTAGATCCGTATGTGGCTGAAGCCAAAAGCCATATGCTAGTTAATGTCTGTTATCCTACTGAGGGCGGCCGAAGCGTTTTGCCTGACCCAGAAAACGCAGTAATGCTCCATGTGTGCTTTGATCTCCTTGCAGCCGACGGGATGTGCGTGGGAGAGGGCAAAGCTGAGGCAACGAGGAAGGTGCACACTCCTGTGCTCAGGTTTAAATATGCAAGAAAAGAACTCGTCTGAATGTCCTCCTCTTTACTGTCTCATCAGGAAAGAAGCAAGTAGGAGAAAGCCCGAGACTAAAATCACTGCATACAGACAGGAGCCCGGCCCCTCTCTGCAGCATTTCTCTCCAAGCACGTTCTCCATGTGGTTACTCACAGGGCACGAGAACGGAAGGACAGAATACAGTAACACAGCTTTCCAGGAAGCGTAAGAAAGAAATCCACACAGCCTCAGCACCCATATCGTGTGCAGCACAAGCATATTCAAGCAGATTTGGCTTCCTTCCCTGCTGCGAGAGAAGACTCCCAGCACCAGGGGAAAGCACGACTATGAGGTATGGGAGGGCAGCTGGTAATTAGTTACAAATGTTTTAATTACCGAAAAGGCAGGCAAACCCTTAGCAAGCACCAGGACGAGTCTCCCAGCGAGCAGGGTCAGGGAGCTCGCTCTCCGGGTGCTCCACTCCTCCAACACAGGCTTCAGGACGTGGCACTGCTCCCATCCCAGCGCCGCTCCAAGCCTGGCCCCCACCGGCTCTGCCTCCCTCTGCGCTGCCGGCAGCCCCAGCCCTCCCCGCGCTGGGGAACGGCTTGACGGGGTGCCAGCTCCCGGCAGCCACTCTCCCTGCCGCGACCGCACTCTCCTCCCGGGGCTCCTGCAAACAGCCCCCCCAGCCGGGGTGCTGGCAGGCTGGGTGCTCTCCCAGGGGAGCGCTAGGGCGGCTGGAGGAGCAGATGGGCTGGAGCCTCTGCTGGCACCGGTAATCTTTCAAAAACTATTCTAGGATGCAATTCACTGTGGCTCGCTTGGTAAAGACGGATCTCCCGGCTGAGCTGCTACTTGGCCTAATAATGAACTCGGTGTGATTAACCGGAGCCTTGCAGCTCCCCTGCAAGCACTGCCCCGCTGTCTGTGGGACCTGGCCTTGCAGGGCACAGACCCCGCCAGGCTCTGCAGGGGCTGTGTGCGTGCCCTGCATCTGAAGCTGAGCCTGGGAGCAGGAACAGACCTGACCTTGACCCGCCGGCCTCTGTGCAGCAGCCACAGGAACCTGCGGAGAGGGCACAAGGAGTAGCCACCCTCCTGCCTTCGTACTTCTTCCCACCAGTGACAGGTATGGAAGAGGGTGGGCGCACGTCTCCCTGTGTCCCCTCTGACCAGCATCACCAGCAGCCCCTCAGACAGACGGCTATCTGGCATCTGCCCACCGACAGGTTATTTTCTGCAAATCATCCTGCCCACGTCAGGTGCCAGAAAGTCCACAGCAACAGACAAACCTTAGTCATTCCGACTTTGCTCACCTACCTACTCCCAAACACAAAACACCTTTAGAGACACACACTGGTCTCTAGTACATTTTTTCCAAAACAGGGATTTCTTACAACATCAGCAGTATCACAACAGATCCTACGCAATGAACAAAAAAAAAAAGCCACACCAGTTTTAAAAGAAGCAGCAGCCACACAGACACTCCTTTCACCAAACCCAAACCTTTGGGATCTTCCAGCAGAATTGGCATGTAAGGCTAGAACCGAAATGGACAGAGGGGACCCTGAAGCTACATACAGCAAAATAGCTGATTAAGAATGGAATTTCAATAAAAGGAATTAATACAAACGCCTGACCACCTGTCTTTCAGGATCCGAAATTTCCCTCAAGCAGAGGCACGTGTGTCTGGGGCAGCTGCAGGTCAGTAACTGCCATCCGACCCGCTTCCCAGGCCGCTGGGAATGGCAATGGCAAGGGCTCTGGTAAGGTGCTGGTACCTGGGATAACAATTAAGCTGCCTGCCAAGATCCTGACGGATACACTTGCCCAGGTTTCACCTTGGCCTGAAGACTCAAACCCTTGTTCCTGAATTCCCTGCCCAGCAGATGCTGTTTGCCTTTGCACTGTTTTGCTGTCTCTCTCAGGACATGGTCCCCACAGCAGGGGACACGTCTGGAGTCCCCCAGACTCCTGAAGTCACTACTTTAAGGATGGTGGCACCAAAAGGTGAGAAATCCTGAGGAGAGTTCAAACCGAATGGCGTTGCCTGTCAGAGGAGGAAACCAGCTTAGCAGGCAAGAGGACTCACCAGCACGCGCCTTTGCCATTGCAGATATTGGCAGCTGTAACCAAGGTAGCTGGAGTCCCTCCTCCCAAGGTTAAGCTGCATCTGGAACACTACAGTATTAAAAAACCAAACTATCCCAACCTCGTAATTGTAAGCAATTGACCAAAAATTCCTGCCACATACCAAGCAGCTCAACAAGCACCCGGGCATCGCAGGACCGGCAGCAGACTCCTCTCTCATCACAGCAGTCCCTTCACTTGCAGAGACAATATGGGCTCACGGACAGCTGAGGTCTAGCACAAGCCCATGGTTAGCAAACCCTGTGTCCAGGCTTGGAGTCCCTGTTGCAGCGCTGATCTTGCAGCTAGACTTCAATAATTGTTGTTAAAACCCTCTGCCCCCCTTCCCTTCTGTATCTACTGCAGCTTTAGGCTGAGAGATACTAGGAGAGATGAAAGTCTGTGTGATTTCAAAGTTTACCTGACTTAAAATTATCTGAATAAGAAACAGTTAAAAAAAAAAAAAATCCAGACAAGTTTCCTCCAGATAGGCAGTTCTGTGCTTCCTGAGTTTTCTGCTTAGCCTAGATTCACGTTTTGTCATGGATTTAGTCCCTGGCGAGGGTGAGGACCTGTGCACATCCAGAGAAAGGGCTAAGGGAAAGCCTGCTGCGTGGGCAGCCACTGCCCGGGCTCTCACCGTGCACTGGTCCCTCCCTGCACGCAGTGCCACGCCGCAGTTTGGGAAGCCTACGCCGATCTCACGGAGCCGGTCAGAGCAGACCCAGTGCCCTTTCCTTCTTCTGCACCCAGCCAGCACCGCTGCCACCCCACACGTCCGTGTTTAACCAGAGAAGCAGCACAGAGACAGGATCACGCCTGCAGCTGCCTGGTGCAAAATCCTTCACTTAACCTGGTTCATGAAATACTGATCCTGTTTCTTCACAGTGGAAAAGTCACTGAAGTTCTCTGCATTCCTGTTTTCCCACTTCCTCAGGGTGGCAAGGACCGACGGGCACTGGGAGCTGCAAACTGCTGAAGAAGGCCAGGTGTAGCCATCCACAGTTTTGGTTCCCAGTTCTGTACAAAGCAGCGGGGCTCTCGCAACCCAAAGCCGCCGAGACTTATCTGAGCGCAATCCACGAGTACCAAAGGCGGCAGCATGGTCTCCACCAGCTCAACAGACACGCTCCCTGCCCCAAGACTGCTCTTTTCCAAGCAACACGCTTCAGCACAGACCCTTCTCCTTATGTTTGTGCAGCGATGATTGTAGGATTTCTTTTTTTAATGTTAAGAAATTGGAAGCCTTGGTTGCCCAGGCAACTTTTACTCCACAGCGTAAGGAAGCTATAGAAGCTGCAACTTTAAAATGGATTTATTTTTCACTTTTATGCACTTAAAAAAATTCCACAAGAGCATCACCTACCAGAGCCAATAAACCCTGATCCTGATGTGGGGGAAACTGATCTACCCCAGGAAGAAATCATGGGTTTCCTCATTTTCATGTGAATCCATCCAGGGCTTTTGCAAATCAGCTGCTGGCTCTGTTGAAAACGAGTTGATCATTTCACTCCGCACATTTACAGTTTAACTTGCAGTTTAACCTAACCACACGTGAAATAGGGAGCTGAGGCCAAATAAAGCGCACGCTAACCGTTTCCTGCAGGGATCAGCCTCCCTGCAAGAACAATTTTGAACGTGAAAGCTGTATTTAAAAGGTACTTCAACCACATAGCCAGACACGTCAGTGAGTGTGTAATACCAGAGGGGTCCCACAGGACACACGCCTGAGTGTGAAGCAGAGAGCAAGTCCTTTGCTCAGCAACGCCTGCAGAGGACCAAGGGCCTGGGACCCGGCTCTGACCGTAACCCCCTCCAGCGCAGTCACCACCCGCACTGCGCGGAGCGGCTGCTGCTACCATATGTGGGTGAAAACGGTGACAAGGAAGCAAGGGCAGTGGTGAACAGTCCTTTCGTCTTCTATTTAAACTGCAGTGACCAAATTAAAATCCGTATGTGGGTTTGCTTTCGCTCCCCATATCTGATTCTCCTCCTTTACATGTAGCCGTCGGCTTCAAAGCAGCCTTTACCCACATGGATTATCGAAGCCAGATCAGCACAACTGCAGTGGCAGCAAACGCCCGATGCAACACCAGTTGTAACGTTTTGCTCCTTTGGGCCCGCTCTTCTCGCTGTTTCAGAGCTGCTATTTGGTCCTTGCGTGCATCCCAGATGCCATTATTTGGTAAACAAACCAGACACAAACTGCTGTTGTCACTACGCAGCACCAGCCCTTTGTCACTGTAAAGAATTTTCCATTTTATAGCTGGCTGTAATTAAATTGCCTATTCTTATGTCAAGATTGAAAATAATGCCCCCAATGCTTTCTCTTGCCTCAAGAATAATGCTAGCCTTGTAGTTGGCATTAGTGAGGTTTAAAAGGTCTTATTAAAAAGCTCCCCTTATAAACATTATACTAGCAATTTAAAAAACACACTTTCAATTATGAGCTTTTCCAAAAGTGTACTTCAGTTGTTGTGTTCTATTACATGATTACTGTAATCTATTACTGATTAGAAATTCCTCATCAATGAGCAATAATGAAGGTGATTTGCCATTTTGAACCAGATTCTTCAACTCTTTACTACTGGGATCGCAGCCGCTGCGGCAAACCAGAAGCTGCTGGGCCAGGGGAGGTCCCTGAGCAGCAATCCCACCTGCAGGACCTCCACGCGATTCGGAACAGACCTGACCCAGCCAGTCGGGCTTTCCGCTGCTGTAAAGAGTGCCGATTCCTACATATAGTGGGAAAAAAGCTAAATCCTAAGGAAAGGAACTTATCCTTGCAGGGACTGCCACAGTGCAACAGATCTACAGCACAAGTAGCCCACCAGCCTGTTCCCACAAATGTTGCAACCAGAAACATCAGAAGACAGAGGGATGCTGAGGAACCTGCAGCCCCCAAAGAGCCCCAGCCCCCAAGACTCTGTTGGCAGAGATGCCACGCTCACCTGAGTACTTTGGGGTTTTGCATTAGTTATATCAACTTCAGGTATTCCTACTTTGAATCGCGCTACATTTTCGATGAAGTTCTTCAGGTGCGACGAGCAGTTTGTTTAAAGCCCAGCATCTAGAGAATCGCTCGCCCCAACTCAACCCCACCTGCTGCAATGAAGGCGAGCCCAGAAAAGCAAGGAAACCGCGAGCTGGTTCCCCCCACGGCATCAGGCCGGTGTCTCCAGCCTCCGCAGCGAGCGCGGACACCAGCGGCGGCTGCCTGCGCCAGCAAGGGTGACGGCACCCACCAGAGCCTGCCTGCAAAGGACCCGCTCCTGCGCCCGGGACCTCCGGGACCTGAGCTCCCGCCGATGCCAACAGCCCCTCAGTCTGCAGAAAGCAGCACCGGCCAGGATCGGGCCATCGGCAGAGCTAACAGTGGTACCTCTCCTTCTGCTTGTGTGAAACCCCGGCCGGTTGCCACGGGAACCAAAGCCCTGGTTTCCATGGTAACTGCTTCATTCGGCTGGCTCTTGGAGACGAAATCCCGCAGCGGTGCCGGGTGCGCTAGCCTGGTATCACCGACTGGAAAATACAGGTCGCGGCACACAGTACCACCGCCGCAGCTGACGTCGCTGCGGCACCGCTGCCGCCCCACTGAACTCACCCACGTGCAGCTACAGCCAGACCGTCTGTACTACGGCAGTTTCCCCGCGGGTTTTCCCGAGAGCTTTTGCTCGCTATGACAGTCTCGCTTTCCCCAGATACGACGTAAAATCACGACGGGCTCGACCCAAGGTTCCGAGATGTTACCGCAAAGTGCTCGGCACCGGGGGAAGTGTGGGGAAGGGCCCCACGGTGACCAGTTCTCGGCGGAGAAGCGTCAGCTTGTGCGTTGAGGGAGGGGGAGAGCAGGACAAGGACTTGGGCTACCACCGTTTGTGCACCGGTTTCAGCCTCCTCAGCTCTCAAAGCTAACACTCTACAGGAGCACTAAAACCAAAATAAAACTCGCGAGGTGAAACAGAGACCATCCCACAGCCCTCGCGGGTCTCGCCCCCAGCGCCCTGCAGCAGGCCGACGCGCTCGTGGGCACGGCTGCTACCCTGCAGAGCCTTCAAAGGGGCCGAGGCCACCTGCAGCGCGGGGGGAAGCCCTGGGCGCAGGTCTGCCCGCAGACACACAGCCGCGACGGGTCATTTGCCAGCAGCCTCGTGACCCGGCCCTTCCGCGCGTTCAGCCCCCGGCCCGGAAGGCAGCCGGAGCGCGCTGCGGCGTTCTGGGAAGCGATGTCACCCTCGCACGCACGCGGCGAGCAGGGCGACGTCAGCGAACCAGCAAGTCGTTTGCTGCAGAGGCTGCACCGGCCCTTCTGCAAGTACAGGAGAAGAGCGCTGGGCAGGGGCTCGTCATCACCACCCTTCTGTGCACCCACCACCGCTCAGTCTAGCTGCAAGGGAAGAGATGAATACCTAGCTGGAAGTACTTCACGGAATGGGAAATCTGCCTGGAGCAGAGAAATCATGGCAAAATGAGAACATGGATTGTTATTTACATTTATTATTTGCATTGTTAGCGCTTCAGACTCCTGATTAAAAAAAAAAAAAAGACATTGGGACATAATCTCTGGAACAAAAATACATCTGAAGCATGGCTATTTGCAGGGGCCTTGCAGAAGAGGACCCAGCCTCCTGAAGCACCGCGCTCTGGACAAAGTACAAACCAGTTACTAGGGTAGAGGGTAGGAAGAATCCAAATCAGGAAGCCAAAGAATAAATTCAGAAAAAGACAAAAGCAAGCAGCAAATGACTGGAACACACAGTACAAACATGAGCCAGGGAAAGGCACAGCCACGTCCAGGGCCAATCACCAAAACCATGCTGGCTTCTACCAGTTCAGCAGATCTGTTTTACTCCTTGATGCGACTTTCAAGGTTAAGGGAAAGCCAATGTTAAAAAAAAAAAAGTATTATCTGCAATGAGTAGTTGTTAAGTTTGATTGTGTGTTTTCCTTTTTTTTTTTTTTTTTTTTTAAAATCGCTATCATTCAGGAAATGTGAGACATTTTCAATGATGCTAATGGATTCTGGATGCCCAAATACCCCAAAATACTGTGGTGTTTGTTATTCGGAAAATTATCCCAAACAAATTATTTTCATTTGGTGTGGGAAATGTATCTCTGGTATAACTGTAATTATTTTCTGCAAGCAAAAATAAAGCGTGCTGCATTTCAGTGAGTGATGATTATTAACGACAACTGCTGGATGCGGGACCCTCGCAGGCGTTTCCTGAGCCGACGTGACGATGTACAGACAGCAGTTCCGGAGGGCAAAAAGCAGTGACACTTTAGAGCTACAGCCAGACCTCTTACTGCTAGAGATCAGGAGGAGATTAATGTGCAGACACATTATCGCTACATCTACTTGCTGCAGTATTCTTGTATTTTTCTTGGAGGCACCTCACAGCGGCTGCTGGGGGAGACAAAGCAGAGTTTTGGACAGGTCCCGGGTACAGCGCTCCCTTTGTTCGTATTCCTACGAACCTGGCTCAGCCGATGGGCAAGATGCACCAGCGAGCTGTGCATCAGCAGCTCAACACTGCCAGGGCCTTGAGGGGCTGCCCAGGGGAGCAGGGAGGTGAGGTTTTGCCTGGGAGAGGAGCACACCTCCCAAAACACAGTTTTGGCAGGTGATGGCAGTCCCAACAACCACGAGCTCCGAGAGAACCACCATCCCCAGCAGAAGAGGACCACCACCCCACCGCACACGCACTGTGGCAGCGGGTCTGGGAAGCTGAAGTCCTGATAACTCAGAAAAGCATGCCATCCTCCCACACCACCTCTCCTCCCTGCCTCTCCATCCTCGGAAGGAGGTCAGTGCCAGCTACTCACATCCCGATGACTCTACCTACGGCCCTTGGAGCAGATCTGGGTCACCACTGGATTTCTCTCGACCTACCTCCCCTATTGTTACGGCCACAGCAGCAGCGGGAGGACGCAAAACCCAGTTGTTAAACACAAACCGCCTCTGGCACCCGTGCAAGGCCACGAACCAAAGCAGTGCACCCGAGTGAAAGTCTCTGCCTCCATCCTGAAGGGCTGAGGGCTGCAAGTGCCGGCTGTGCCCACCATGCTTGCACACCGCCAGTACTCCCACTGTTGCTTGTGAAGGTGATCCCAAGGCTGAAGCTCCTCTGCACAGTACAGCACACCCCACCGGGCTGAGAGTAAGTAAAGCCCCATGAAATCCTTATATACAAAGTGATAGGAAGGTGCCAGCTGCTGGGGACGATGAGCTCTGAATCACGACACGCACTGCTCTGAAGAGCAGAGCAGAACATAGCAAGAATCGACCAGCTTTCTGCAAACCCACACAACCTGTGCAACACCAACATCACTGCAGAATGTTTGCAGAATGAAATCAATCTTCTTTTAGAGATACTTTCCACTCAGAGACCTCAGGCTTTTTGGGAAGAAGAGGAAAATAAAACTTGTTCTTTCTAATGCTGCAGGAAAATGCACATCCACTATCAGGGAGCCAGTTCCCGTTTTCCCAAAATACAGTGAATCATCAGGTATCTGCCCAACAGATAGCACCCAACTCGCACCTACTTTGTACAGGACAACACGTCACCTGCCATCTACCTTCCTCTTGTCACCAAAGTCATAATTTTCAAAGACATAATTTTCCCTAAATGCTGTCTCAAGCTGACCTGCGCAGCCTGGTTATTCAGTTCAAGATATATCTCAGCACAGGACCAACAGTCCCTGTTTGACACCCTCATAATCAGGCTGTGAACTGTATTTTCTCCTATGTGTGCGATACCAGCTGTCCAGAACGAACAGTTTGTCACCAAGAGGGATTTAATAAAACAGTAAGAAGTCCACAGTGAGAGGGATGTTCTAAACCTAAACTTGATAAAGGTTTATTCATCATGACGTCAAAGATGGGTAAGACAGAAGAAAAATAAATTTGGGAAAAAAAATTAATCCGCTTATTCTGATTTATCTGATGCACGTGTTAACATCCTGTGCAGAAGCAGCTTCGCTGTTTCACCAGGTCGCCCAGCTTCCCATGGCCTGCGCGGGTCCTCCCCGCAGCGGCAGTGAAGAGAGAGACAAAAAAGAAGTCACAGCTGCACACAGAAAAGCGCTTGGATAAAACCACACGAATTTGCAGGGCAAGTCCAAGGCACTGGCAGGACCAGAGTCACGATTAATTTTTGATAAATAACAACTGAGACAGGGAGCCTTGTAAAAATCTTACTCGTATCTTCACAGCCTCCCAAGCATGTTTTATCAGTATTTCTATCACATCAGAGTAACATCGACATGACAACAGGAGATTAAGCTGGTACCATCTTCCTGCTTGCTGTATGACAGACAGTTTCAAAGCCTCCCCCATTTATTATTTTGTAGTTGACAATGTCTAGCAAGGTTGCCGCCGACATCTGCGACTGCAAAGCTTTGTGTAACGTGGCCTGAGCTCTGCTGCACTTGGGCACGTGCAATGATTATCATTTTCTTGCAACTATTTGTTTGTAATCTTAATCGGTCAGTAACCACTGCACTGTAATTTTGAAGAGCATCAGCACACACCTTTGCTACTGCTAACAAGAACAGGGATCCAAACTACCCTTGGAGCTTGTGCCACGGCACCCCTGACCTCTTCCCTACCAGGCTCTCAGGGAAGAGCAAAAACACAAAACAAACCAACCAGTTAACGATGACAGTGAGGTTTTTTGTTAGTTTGGGGGTTTTGCCTTGTTTTAAAGGTAGGTGACTTCTGCAATATTACACGTAAAATAAAGCCCATGCAACCCAGCTGTAATTATCATGGCTTTCGTCATGTCACGTGCACCGTCTTCTCTCCCGTGCCGGCTCTCTGACACCAGATGACAACCAGTATGAGCAACAGCACCTAAACTGACAAAACCATCATTTCGAAACCCTGTGCTGTGCTCCTCTTACAGGTTGTTTTGGTTTTTACAACTTGAGTCCTTCTTTAAACTACTACTTAAACGACAGCAGTACGATAGATGTAGATTCTCTAACAAAAAAACACGTACAAGATTTATAATTCTGTTTGCCCTTTCCAAACTCTCGTATATGAGTCACAAGACATTTACAAAAAACAGAAACACACCATCCCTTTTGGCAGAGGTTAAGAAACAGCTTCCACTCAACAAGGTTCAAACACTGGGCATTTTTAAACACTGGGCATTTTTAAACACTCTGTTGCATGACACATTTTGTGGCCGCTCCTGCAAATAAAAACCCACTGACTGCTCTCCGAATGGAGCCTCCCTTCAGGCAGCCCGCGCTGCAGCAGGGGAGGCACGCCACAGGATTTGATTTCAGACGCCCGCAGTTGCCTGGGAGCCCACATCAGTTTTGGTGGACGTGCCCGCTCGAGTACCAAACTGATTGGAACCGTCTGATTCAAGGTGGGAATCCCATGTTTATTCTACTCAATGACCGCAGGAGTCACCCAAAGGGAAAACGGTGTCGGTGCTACTGCGTGCTACGCCCAGTCCCAGGCTACACGCTGGAAGCTATTAAAACACGTCTGGCAGTGGCAACTCTGTCTGCCTGGCTCAGCTGGCACGCTGAGTGCCAAGGGACTGGAAGCTCTCCGAGCACCCCCTGGCTTCTCAGGTCAAGCACCCCATCTCCCAGATCGATGTAGCCCCATATCATGCCTCTGAAGCTAAAATCAATCCTTCAATGACTCTGTTAAGGGCAGGAACTAGACCCTGCACTTGCTGTGCATGAGCAGCTCCCACTGATTCCTGTGGAAGATCAGCCCTGCACCCTAATTCTTACCTGTTTTACATTTGTAAGCAGGTTCCAACTTGCTTTACTTTATTAAACACTATTTTTTTAAAGGTCTTATTTCTCATCACTTTCTGAAATCTACGGGTGATACCATGTTGTATGACCACAGCCTATTGTTGCTGGAAGCCCTTATTATTGGCAATGAAATTCAGGCTAATTAGACAAGATAGACTCAATTGATCGGGTCAGGTAAACAACAGGAAGAAGCACTGCTTGGCACGTGAGTGCTGTTCACATGAAGGAGGCACTGAAAGTACTCATGGGTCCGGTCTTACTAGGCAAGTTTTATAGAAGATAAGTACATTCACCTAGTAGCTGGCATAGAATAAAAAAATAAGTTACAGCTACACTTTTGAAGGTGGGGAACTTAACTGGGTTCAGGATCATAGTTTGGCTTATGCATTTTGATCAATAATCCAGCTACTGCAGTGCCTGAATGTAAGTGAGCTCCATTCTTTATACATGACCAAATGCCAAGGTCAGATGTGTGGGTTTTCCGTCTGTGGTACGGCATCTCCCTACCTCAGGAACCAGCACGTTTGCAGTGTGCCCCTTTACCTATGTTACACCTAAACCCTCACTCAAGGATTACCATGGGACTTCAAAAATCCACTGGTCTTGTTCTGGTCTTCTACACTAGACAGGGGTGAACTACTGTGTTCAGGCACTGACGAACCAATAAATAAAATCAAACCAAAAGAAGAGGTTATTAACAGGAAAACTTAACAAATGTGAAACAGTAACTGGTCTGTTCACATTTTCACAAGATCAGCTTAAAAAGGACAGCACAAAAAAGTGTTTTTACATGCGCTATTTAGACATCCTTGGACGGTACTGTGTACACATTCTGCCCTTCAGGGAGTCAATTCTGTTGTTTATTGCTGGCATCGAAGGGAAGCTGCACTGTTTTTAGGTGCACAGGGTGTTGCTTCAGGCAGTCCGAAAAGCCAAAAGAGACTAGGTGAGGATAAACAATTTCAACATCTCATATAAACAATTAGCATTACTGATGAGCACAGGTAAGTCAGTTCATGATGGATTTCTAGTCCTGGCAGGAGGTGAGGAATCAGCTCTGCAATTTGTTGTTTGTCTTACACAGCATCCTGTGCTCTCAGCTTGGTGGGTGACTGTTGAGAACATACTGCACGGAGAGGGGAGCTGGCAGAAGAGCGCACGAAGCAAACGGCAGTGACGAAGGAGGAAGCAGGCACCCGGATAGTCAAAGTAATCAACGCGCTAACGGTGACGAACCGAGAGTCTCCTGCATCGATGTACAATGGCTGATGTTGACACATCCTCCCACCGCAGCGCTATGGTTTTTTGTTTACGAAGGGATAGAGTCCATTCTCCTGCCCAGGATAATCCTCCCTTAACGCCTATTTCACACTCGCGCCCATGGTTTGAGTTTGCTGAACTACTATTTTTCTTTCCATCTGACAACGACCAGAGACCTATGAGCTTTTGTCCTTGCTTTAACTTCAGTCTAAAGCAGTTACATAGGACAAAGGAAAATAACATCGATCCGGACAGCAGTGACCTAGCCAGCAGGTCGGCTGAGGCCACAGGACGGCCGTGTGAAGCCAGTTCAGCTGAGGAAGCCCGCTGGGGTTGCAATTTGTAATCAGATGAGGAAATTAGGCACACTTCCCCCAAAATGAACAATGCAGTCATTTACTTGGGAATCTAAGGAGATGTCAATTACCTTGAGTCCAGTACACCATAATTTTTTTTTTTTTTTAGCGTGAACTTTTTTTTTTTTAGTTCCTGAGGAGGGAATCAGACCACGGAAACTGTAAGGTGCCGCTCCCACTCACTGTGAGGAGTGGGGAAGGAGCTGCAGCCCAGCACCTGCCCCAGCCTCTGCTGGGTTTGGAAGGGGAAGGTTTCCATCATAAAGATGGAGACTATTTCACTTTGGTAAAATACTTCTCTGGCTAGCTGGTCTGCAGTTCAAGCGACGGCCAGAGGCCTGCAGCCTGTTCACACAAGCAGCCTTCTGACTTGTAAATGGCTTTGCCACTCATTTATACATTTCTCTAAGCGCATATAACTAGAACAACCAAAAGACTGGTTTGCAACAAAAATTTATCTGGGTGATTCCTGGGAAGAATACAGGCATGGCCCAAGAGGCAAGTTTTCAGCTAGTGCCAGCCAGCGGCCTTGCTCCAATACCCACCATGTCAGCGGGACGCGGGGTGCAATGCCAACCCCAGGTCCTGGGGCAGGAAGAAGTCCTACCCTTCCTGAGGCCATAAAGAACAAACCGGTCGTATTATAAACCATGAGTTCATCACAGCTATTTTCTTTCTCTAATACTACAAGTAGCAAGCAGGACTGGTAGATGAGTTCTGTGAATTTGTAAGCAAAGTCCATTTCTTAACCAGAGCAAATACTCCTCTGGTAGCACCAAGGCCCAGCATCTATCATCACAGCACTTCCCCCCGTGATACTTCTGGAAGCATCTGAGCAGCACGTGCCATAACCTGGATCATAGTGCCACGCTTCGCCATCTTCAAAGGATTTTACTCTTCGCCTCTTGCGCACCCTGGGAAGCTCAGCTGTGTCTAACATTTTGTAAGCACATTATTATTTACTCAGCCTTTGACTCTGGCTGCAGTGGGGAAACTGGCAAACAAGCAGGACTTGCGGCATGATCCGACATCTGCCGGGCTGTGGCGGTGCCGCTCGTGAGCTGTCTCGTTTGGCTGCCCCGACGTCACCCGGTGAGCAAATCACCTGGATGTCGTCCTACACTAAAGATGCAATAGAAAATAACCCCTGAAACGGGAAGGGGTTCAGGTACCATAGTGACAGACACAGTCTGGGAACACAGAAGAGAAAACAGTCTTGCTTAAGGGCTTCAATTAGCTTCCAACTAAGATAATTACAACATTTCCTAGGGGGCAAGGAATCCTTCAAAGAGAATCAAATCAAAACACCCAGCTGCACAGACGTCCTGGCTAGGAACTGTGTCTGACGTCTGCTGCGCAGGGCTCCGCTCCCTGGCCGCCCCAGCAGCTCCTTCTCCAGCAGAAGCGAAGCGCGGTGCCATTCCCTCTCGCAGCATGGCTCTTCGGTGGGATGACGGGCTTGTCCTGCTTGCTCTCTGCTGGGGGATGTCGCTTCAGCGGCGGGTGCTGGCCTGCCCCAGACGAGGGGATGGGGCTCTGCTCTCTCAAAGCAAGCAGTATTTTCTCCCCACTGTGTTTTTTTCCACGTCGCTTTACGCACCTTAGAAATTTCCTGGAGGCCTCCAACATTTTCACTCATGTTTTGCAGGGAGGAAGGCAAAGAACGAAGGGCAAGGCGGCCTGTCTAACAAATATGCTTCATCACGGGCTCCGCCGTGCGGGACCGGAGCCCACGCTGCTGCCGTGACCCCCCGAGACAACTCCCTCAGCCAAGGGCCACAGCACAACAGCCTACACCGCCCAAAACTGAATCACCATTTAAAAGGATTATTAACTTCCAGCTGCGTTCAGCCTAATTTCCTTTGTGCAACAGTGTGTTTAATTGCAGAGATTCTAATTTACTGTTGCAGAGCACAAGCCCAACTCGAAGGATAAATTAAAATGACAGCTCCATGGGAAGTTCGGAATTTAACTTTCCAACTTATCTGATTTGATGCAGATGATAGAAATATTTCAATCCAGCCAAGGAAACAAACAGCCTGTTTCTAAGAAGTTCCAGCTGGAATGGGGAAAAAGGATTTTGCAGGAAGAGAGGCTGCAACAGTTAGTGCTCTGTCATACTCCTTGCGGGCACAGATCATCAGCTAAGCAGAGCTTCAGGGCCGGCATGCTGCACTCCTCCTCTGCAAGACTCATTTGCGTTTGGTTTTTTGGTGTGCTTTTTTTCCCTGTATTGAAGAACTACTTTGCTATGTTGAGAATAAGAGGTTTTACTTTTAAATCTCCTTTGTACAATCCCCCTCTTCTCTTTTCAAAGGAGAGAGGTAAGCACCAAGCCTGCCGAGTGAAACACGCCGAGTCTGGCGTGCGACTCGCTGCCAAGAGGGCAATGGTTTTGGCATTTCTCGTAATCAGGACCAGCTCTGTGCTCCTGTCTGCAGGTTAGGCTGGGCTCACCTCACCCCACCTGGGCTGGTAAGAGGCTGCCCAGCCCAGGCCACAGCCCCACTGCTCTCTGTAACCCCTGGGAGAGGCGAGCGTCAGCTGCAGCAGTTCAGCCCATCCCCGCACTGACGCACAGTACTTTTGTTGAGCCAGATCGAAGCTAAATTCAAACTGAATTATGAAAAATATTCGTTTTTACTCTTGCACTCTGAAAATTCAGATCAGATTTCCAGCAAACTGTTTTTCGGCCACGTAAACAGAGAGCTCCAACTTTCCGCGCGACCGCAGGCCATGGCTCGGGCGCACAGCCCCGCGGAGGCCACTGCCAAGCCGCCTCCACCCCTCCGCCGCGCCGACAGACCGAAGCAGCAGCACGCAGGCCAGCCCCGCGCCAGCGCTGCGGCCACCCGCGGGCCATCACGGGCGACGGGGCAGCGCTCCTCTGCCGCACGCCGGGCAGACTGCTGGCAGGGGAGCCTGCGCTGCGCCCGCAGCCCCCGGCCTCGGGGCCGCGGTCGGGCCTTGCTCCCGCATGCACTTCCAGTGCCCCCCGGCCCCGCGTGCCCACCGCAAAAGCGGCTCCACTACCCGCAAGGCCGCCCGCGAGCGGGAAGCTGGAGAGACGCTTGGGCAAGAGTTCCATTCCCTGCACTGAAACTGGTAGGAGAGGCCAAGGGCTGCTGCCTGCGCGCTCCCCAGAACGTGGGAATCGGGGACCTTCCGAGACACCGGCACCACGCACCCAAGAGGCGCTTCCTCAGCAACTTCTCCTGCAAGCCACGCCGCCTGTGGCACGCGCGGGCAGCACGGCAGGTAAACCAGAGCTGTGCGGATACAGCCACCTACAGCACGACAGTCACCAACATCAGGACGCAAATACTGCGACGTTCACCATCAGAACTTCTGTATTTTCACTTCACCGAATGATTAAATACACTGCAGTCAGACTCCCCCCGAGACCTCCTTCAGCCCCAGATGGTGGGCACACAGAACAGCACGGACACACCGGACTAGTCAGCTCGACAGACCCGACCCCAGTCAAGTAAAACAGGCTGGATCCGTGCGGGGAAGAGCAATTCAGAGGCGGCGCTGACATGGACACTGCGTGACAGAAACCTACAGGAAACAAAACGCGGTTCTGAATCTGTGAATACCTTCTGGACCATCATAAAAGTGGTTTACGCTTCCTAAGATGACGTGACTGGAGTTTAATTCCTAGCAATTTATGGAGATGTTGGTACACATGCTTGTAGGTAGCACAAAACTGCACTGCGTCTAAGCCTCAAAGCATTTCACAACAGATACAGAGAAGAGGGAGAGGAAGAGCCGGCCATCCCCACCGACACCCTCAAAGAGAATTTTAAGCTATCTTCCAAAAACACAGAATAAAAACGCTGCCAGAGAGCAGAGTCTGCTCATGGATAGGTCTGCACCTGCATCAATATTCACAGAACACCAGCTACCACCCCAGAAACAGCTCCGTTCGCGACGCCCTGACTCCGGACTCGACTTCCGAACGTGAGAGCGGGCGATCAGATCACTCCGTCTCCCTTACTGCTCATGGAGGGTCATCTCTACCGACACCAGCCTGCCTGAAATGAAATGAAAGGCTCCTGTCTTTCCTAACACCCATTAGGCTGCAACACAACCACATCTCCCAAAGTGACCTTTTTAAGCAGCATAGATTTTTTTTTCCTTTTGTTTGCCGTCCTCCAGTGGCTGGGTACCGTTAGAGTTTGCCCCAACCAAAGGGTCTGCAAGGGAAGTCCCCGGTGAAGGCTAGTGAGGAGGACTGAGTTTGTCTAATTCTGAAAGGTCACGAGTAATTTCTGACTCTGCAAAGTAAAGTTGATGCAAGTAGTCAGTGCGCAATACTTCTGAACACAGGAATGAAATGGCATTTGAGAGAGACTGAGGAAAATGAGAAGAAGGCAAGGAAAAAAGATGACGCTTTACTGTGGAAAAGCCCATTGTGAACAGTCCTCAGCACCCTTTATTCCAGCCAAAGTATGTGAGGTCTATTGGCTCTTCATCTGCACTATAAATTTAGCAACGCTTCCATTTTCCAGATGAATTTTAATTGCATTACATGCTATTGATTTCACAGTCGCAGCGGACATCTCTAAGAACTTCTTTTGTGCTACCAATTAAACACTTTTACAAATATTAAATACATAAAACATGCTGGGTAAGAACAAATCAATGCACAAAGTTGACAAAACTGCTGACAGTATCAAATATGAGATAAACAACAATAAGAAAACACTTACTTCACTCAACCTGCAAACACTACAACTGAATTTTATCTTTACTTTCTCCCAGACTCATTCTTGGTACCCCATGCACCTAGAGCTTCATGCTGCAACCCCAAATTCCAGTCTTTCCCTGCCTCCACGCAAGTCACCTGTACTTACATCTCCACCTCACCAAAAATTTGAGATGTTCAAAACCTTCATGGAAGTCTGTCTGTTTTGGTTAAGCAAACAGAAAACCTACCCAAAACACAGGGATTAAAATTCACCTTAGCCCAAAAAAGAGCAGCTTAAGTATATACAGCCTGGATGTCCCTCTTTAAGAACATGTGAATTATCTGTTCGCTGAAGTGCGAGTCACCTTAAGCCCATCACCATCGCTGGTACGGATGACTTGCAGTTAACCAGGAACTTCTAGTATGAGGAGATTGCATGAAGCAAGTGTTCCTAGAAGACCCAAATGTTCTGGAAATCTGGGGTTTATAAATGACTACACTCACAAAGGGGGAGAAGGAGGAATGGGAGGTTTTTCTTTCCCCTTTTTCCTTTGCACTACAGGAAGAAGATAAATAACTTGGTATAAGCAGAGACAGCACTGTTCTCTGGTTTCAGTAGGTAAAGTCCTATACAATGACAGCCAACAGTCACCCGCACACTATACATACCTGTATGTATCGCAAGGCACTCCTTAGGACACTGAGGTTTGAGGTCTTCTTGTCGTCTACGTTGGGGATGTTGCGTTTTAATGTCTCAAAGCACTCTTTCAAATGTGCGCGTCTAAAGAAAACAAAGGCGGTTTGTCAGCTTGGGGAACACACACCAGAAATCAATTCAGCAGAGGGCTAGAGCTTAATTGGGGCCTTAATCCAGCAAAGCACTTACACATGTGCATAGCAATCACCAAGACTACCTGCATGCTTACAACCGAACCAGCTCAGTGCAGCAGAAAGACGATGGGGTTATATGCCTTAATTCTAGTCCTAGCTTTGTTAGGAAACCATTGTGTGATCTTAAATGAAACAGCTCATCTCCCTGTGCTGTTGTTTCCGCTTTTACCATATTTCCGATTCAGCTAGTTAAGACTCATGAGAGTTTTGGATCAGGACCTGGCTTTATTCTATATGCACACTGTACACTGGCCCTGACCTTGGCTAGTTTATTACTTTAAATCAAAAGAGAAGTTACACCGTTATGCACGTGGGGATTTACTTTGCAGGATCAGGGTTTTGCAGGGTTATCATAATGCAATTACGCAGTTAAGTAAAACATACTGAGAAGCAAGAGAGGCAGAATCGAGCCAGAAGAAAGCAAAGCAATACTGCAAGATTCATTAGAAGTCATTAAGAATTTTTCTCCAGTAATTTGTTAAAAATCAAACAAAAAAACACCAAGGCCAAACAAATATTGACAGATTACAGGCAAAAAAAAAAGGGGGAGGGGAAGGGGAATTACAATAAAAAACCAAACCCCTGGCTTTCTACGCACCTGTTCTTCTCCAATTTATTATGTACTTCCCTGGTCCCAACCCTGTAACCCAAACAGAACAAAGATAAACTCAGTGTCAAGTTTAAAACTATTGCCATTCAACCTGTACTTTCAGCAGTGTGTGTCTGTGTCTAGGATATAGAGGTAAATACTGAAGAGCAATAGAGGTGTTCAGATATCACTGTTTTAATGCTAGTTCCAGACATATTTCTAACTATACTGTATCAAGATAAAATCCATACTTTACATGCATATTAGATGGGATAAGCATTATGCATATACTGCACACAAGATACAAACAGGCAGGAGTATAATGTGTGTATATACACACAGATACCTCTACTAGCAACAACAGGGAAAGACAGAGTATGAATTGTATGTATTTATACAGTACTAGATAGACCAGATTCCGACCCATTTCTGAACTACACCTACACTCCAGTGGGGTAAGATTTAAAATTAAAGTGTATGGGACTTGGCAGACATATTTCAAACCGCTTTAGTTTTTTACTGTGCCTGAAATAACACAGCTGAACATAAATATGGAATGAAGTAATCCAGGAATCCTCCAATCACTGCTAAAGGAAGCACCGGGGTGAGCTTCTGGTTTTTGGGATTCTAGTCTGTCCCCACCCTCCGAATCAGAGGAATACTTTCAGGAAAAGCCAACAAGTTCATGTTATCTTAGTTTTTCAGCTACAGTGGTGATAAAAGTACATGAGTAGACACGTGGAGATTTCAAATATCTTCCATACACTGTGCAAAGTAATTATTTGCCTTTGGCTGAAAACACACCAACATTGAGGTGAGCATTTCAGGAGGTATATTAATATTTAATAAATACTCAGGTATTTAAAAACAAATATTTGACAGCCTTTTCCCACAAAACATTTACAAGCTGAAAAAGACATCTTTTCTGTGCTTATGTCTACAGGAGTAATTCTGGGGAGACAAGGAGCTTGCACCTTGGGGTAGCCCATCAAAATGCATTTCAGGAAACCTCTTCAACTCGCTCAGCATCAGACAGGCATTTTCCTGGTATGCCTAAGCCAAGAGCTCTAGAAATCCTGCGTGGTAAAATGCTCTGATTACGGCACAGACACAGCGGTGACGCTGCGCTTTGCACAGGGACAACAGCCCTCCCAGCTTCCCAGGAGGGAAGGGCATCCCTCGGCGTGACGGCACAGGAGCAGTTTGCTGGTGCACCCGCAGCCATCCCACCGCCCGCTGCCAGGACAGCAAAGCTCCCCACAGCCTTCACCGGTACCCCCGTGCCACCGGAAAGCCCCTCTACACCCACCTGAACCCACAAAACAACATCAGTGACAGGTTCGCTTGATCAAAGCACAAATATACTTATCATTTCTGCAGCTGAGTGTTTTATAGACAAGCTCTAAAGATCACAATCTATCTTAGAGGAATTATATTGGCATTTTACAAAGGTCATTATCTTTACAAATTCTTATCTACATTACTTTTGCTGTTTCCTCTATGCATTTTGGGATATGCATCCCAAAGGACACTATGAACCCCTTTTTTGTCCACTACATCTTGCATCTCCTCCTGCTCCCACAAGACGATACTGAAACTACCCCTCGTTGCACGGAGGCCGTCCCCAGGGAAGGTCGGTACCAATTCACAGCCCCGCGCTCGTGCTCCTCTCACAACTGGGTTACAGCGGTTCTGCTTTACAGCTCAGAGCAAGTGCCGTAAGGACCAGAGGACCTGGGGAAAAGAAAGTGAACTGCCACGTCCTGACCTTCCAATATATTCAAAATACTGAGCTCCATCCAGGAGGGAGCAAAAGGCAAGGCCAGATTTTGCCCTGGCTGAAACGCTTCTCCCGAGCCAGTCCCTGCCCCCGAAAGGACTGCATTTTGTCCATCACTTCTGCTGGCACTTGTTCAGGCTGCGTGGCATGGAGCGACTAGCAGGGCCTGCAGCTCTGCCGGGTCTGTCTCGGCACGGCAGCCTGAGCCATACTGGAGCAGGGTAAGACTGCCGCTGCTACACTGCACAGCAAGAGGGGGAGTCCCGCTGGCGTTTTGCCTAGCAGCGTCTCCTCTGAACTCCTGACCAGACCCCCACCCCTGCCCTGAAACCGGGGGTACATTTGCCTTATTGCACTGAACAGGCCAGACACACAGAGTGACTTTCTGCCCAGCCTCCGCGGGAGCAGCATACCATCTTACACACCACTGCAATGAGTTAATTTGCCAGCTGCCGGCGGCGGGGAGAATGGTCAGAGGTCCAGACAGCATGGCCCAGGAAGAAAGACTGAACAGATCCAGGTCATTTATCCTGCAGGAAGACTGAGGGGCCAAGGGAAACAGGTAAGAGCTTGCTGCAAAGAAGGGAATGATTTGTTCTCCCAGTCCACAAGAAATAATAGCAGACTATGTATTAAGATGCTGTGGTCTGGAAACAGCTGCCTAAGGAGAAGACAGAGTTTCCACCAGCCAAAGTCCTTAAGAGTAAGTTAGACAAACACTAACCTGGAGCAACATCAGTCACAAGTCCTGTCCGAGGGCGGGGACAGATTAAACAGCCTTCAGTCCCTTCCAGCTGCAGGAGTTTTGAACAAGCAGGAGGCCCTTAGCACTTACAGCACTAAGAAACTGAAACAGCAGCTAAGGTGATCTCTGTCCTGGGAAATAAAACCTCCCAGATCACATCCCAGTTTTCAAGAAAGTTCCTGCAAGCAGCATTACTGCACGATTTCCCTGACCAGTGTAAGCAGAGATCTTTTGCCAAGCATAATACCAGATGTCACCTGAGATAGGCAGTGCTGGGACTCGCTTCCTAATACAGTTCTGGCTTGGAAAAAGAAACCCTTGTACAGAATCCTACAGTGTGTAGTCGGAGGGCGGGGGCGGGTAAAAACCATCAAGCTAAGAAACCCTGCTATCAAAAAAACAAATAGACATCCAAACATCCACGGATCTTGGTCTGATCTGACAATCCTTTGCAAAAGCAGCAGCTGCTCCAGGTCAATGCAGCTTTTGTTATCATTTCTGTCTGGTCCCTCTCAGAAGCCTCCACACACAAGGTGCACTCACCCTCCAGGTCTCTTCTTCTGCTCATTTGGTTTGGTGTCTTCTGCTGGAGCCAGCTTCAGAGCACCGAGCTGCGGGGGTGCTCCCGGGTGCTGCAGGGGCTGGTGAGGCTGGGGCTGGATGGGCTGCTGAACCACATGGTGCTGGGAGATGGCCAGGACCGGTGCTGCGTAATGCTGGAGCTGCTTCGGGCTGCCCGATGGAGGTGTAGCAGCTTTCCCGTCCGACAGAAGTGGGCCCGGTGGCCTCTGGATGACCGGTGCGACTGAAGACGCTTCCTTAGTGATACTGGGAGTGCTTACGAGGGGCTGGTGGCGTTGGACGAGCGGCGGGGACAGGGTGGTCTGGACTGCTTGCTGGGGGGGGCTGGTGACAACAGGGATGGGAATGACCGAAATGGGGGCTGCCAGGGGCGGGGGCGGTGGGGGGGCCGGAGGGGAGATTGGCACCAGCAGTTCGCTCCGGGGCTCCTCCGGGGGAACGGCACTGTTTGCCCGCGGCACGCTGGCCTTGCCGGCCTTCTTCTGCTCCTGCTCCCTCTCCAGGCGGAGCTTCTCGTGCTTCTCATTCTCCTCTGAAAGAGAAACGAGACACCAGCAGTGATTAACAGCTCTTCCCTGACGTTCCCCATCCACAGGCCCCTAACCCGGCTGGTGACTGAGAGGAACTGGAGACCTCGGGTTAACATGTCCCGGCCCACCGGCACGCCCAGAGCCCACGGCAGGACCCGCGCCCCTGGAGATCCATCCGTGTCCCAGCCATGCTGCACCTTCCCCTTTCACTCCAGCACGGACTGTTTAAACATAAAACACATGCTGCCCCCACACCAAGCCCTTGAGAGCAAGCTGCCAGGTGACTCCTGGCTCCTCCACCGTTTGCAGCAACCCTGGCGTCTCCGGGGATGCCACGATCACAGCAGCAGATGAAAAGCAAGATGCCACCCGACCAATCTCCTTCTCTGCCATCCCAGCACCGCGGGGCAAGAAACGGTCCGATCCAGTCACTTCCCACTCCCAAGGTCCAAACTCACAAATGGCAAAGCCCTTCTGCCAAGGGGAAAAATTACCGAGCTGAACCAATTAATGGACCTGTGGCTGTGGCTCCCAGCCGGGAGCCTATGCCAGCTCCTCACAGGGATCCAGTGTAGGATCAGTGCCCACTTGCCCTTGTGCAAGCCCGCAGCGATGGACTCAGCACCCCGAGCAATGCTAACTTCTACAGCACCTTCCCGGAGCCCTCCCTGCTTGTGTCCATATGTAAACGCATCACAGCGCTCTACTGTATAGCAGACGAAATCAATCCAGAACAGAACACTTTCCATTCTTCCTTTTCTGGAAGGACATTTTTAAATTGGCAAAGAGCTACTGAGCACTTTAGCAAGGAGCCCGCCCTGGCTCTGTGACAGCCCCGGGACAAAGCCACTGTTCACTTCCAGGAAGGGAAGGACAAGCCCAGAGAACAGCCCTGCCTAACAGCAGTCCAAGAAAAAGCTGTGCCTTTCAGGATCGCCTCCTAAACTTGAGTCTGTGTGTGGGAGACAGGGAAACCTTGTGAGCCAGGCATTCTCTGCTCCCAGTTCTCCCAGCACTGACCCAGGACACCCAACGGCCAAGAGACAAACAGCAGCCGCAGGACTGCAGCTGGTCATAACCAACCACCCATGCAGGGCAGGGCAGGCTCCTTAGGTTAAAACACCCTGTATTTTATACTATCGAGTGTAAAACTTCGCTCAATGGACTTCACACCGATACAAACCCGTCAGGGCACATCTTTACTGCTGTGGATGTTATTCAAGCTCTTAAATTTAGCTTTGATATGCGTATGTTCCTATATGTTTTTAGAACACTAGACACAGTAAATGAAATCTGTGTGACCTGACTAGCAAAATAAACCTCATTAAATGTGATCCAGGTCTCTGGCTTCAATTGTGTGAACACAGCACAAATGAAATTTATTTACACAAGTCCTGTGGCGCCAGTGGCCCTGGCATCTAGACATCTCACAGCCTTAATCAAATATCTCCAAACTCACTGTCCATGAAGCTCAGTGGATCCCATTCCCAGCAACCTCCAAGGAGTTGCAAGACAAAATGGTGCACCAACAGCACGCTAAGAGCTATGACTTCTTCATAGTAATATACAAATATTTGGAAAAGAAACCCTTACTTCATCGAGCAAGGGATCAGAGAAATGTTGCATAAAGTCTGGTATCCTGTCTTATACAGTGGACGGTATCAGGTAATCCAGAGGAAGCTCTACGGGAACAAAACTTTTATTCCTGATTCTGGATTCTTTGGTACATGTAACCGCACAGCGTCACTGTCCCCGATTCACAGAAAATGCGATTTCCTGAAGTCTCCTTCAGCCCAGGATTTCTACAGCATACATCGAGTTTCCTCCAACCTTCATTACAGCCCTTTGGCCCAATTCTGCTCACTGCTCGCCGGAACAACTCTGTCCGGACCCACACCAGGCCTGCAGTGGGGCATCCGAGACCCCCGGGCGGAGGAGAAGCACCCAGAGACATGCAGCATGAGCTCCAGGGAGGGCAGCCCGGCACTGGACCTGCTGGCGAGGGGGGAAGGAGAGGACCTTCAGTGGCAGCTGCTCCTTACAAGCCTTAGCAGTCCTAGTTCACCACTCAGCTGCAGCACCAGCCCGAACACAGAGGCCAAGGACAGGGCCAAGCACCCAGCACTAAGAAAGCAGCACCCGGACTGAGCTCCAGCACCAAGGCTGCATCTCCAGGCTCTGACACTGCGGCACTTGGGAAGGCGCCGTGTGAAATTCAGGGACCTGGAAGGGTTTCACATCCAAAGAGTGCTTTTCCCATGGTTGCCCGAAACTCAAATCCAAAATTTTAATTCAACTCCTTGTAGCACCAAGTAGGAGGGTAAGTGAGCTCAAGATCTGACTGACTCCAAAATGTGAGCTTGTTTAAACAGAAGGTCACAGTCTGAATGCAGTATTTCTCTACCATGAAGTATTTTGAGAAAATATAATTATCAACATTTCTTTAAAGGAAGAAGTAAAGCAGGGCAGGGTGGCAAAAACCCCAGCAGGAATCCCCTGATGTAAACAACATAAATCTTAGCTACCGATAATTTCAGACTGCTTCAATTCAACAGTGTTAATAACTAATAAATAAAAGCCCTTTGTCTGCAATTCTTTTGCTCTACTTTGCTGCTTGGTTTGCAGCCAGAGCCAATGCGATGGCCCTGGCACAGGACGCACAAGGAAATTCAACCCCGGTGACCTGCTGACTAATCGTGTTTTCTACGTGCGTGTTTGGCCGCGCAGCCAGCGCTGGGGCGGCACAGGTAGCTGGCCTCCAGGAGAGGCAGAGCGTCCCGGGGGCCGAGCCGGCACCAGCCCCTGCCGGGCACACGCCGGAGGAAAGACCACACAGCTTCCACCCAGGCGTAAAACTGCACCGTGCCGGACAGGAGGGTAGCAGCAAATTAGTCAATTAATGGAAACTCCTGGCACTGCTCGAAGTCCGGTGAGGACAGCAGAACCTGCCCATGCTGAATTCACTCCTGCACTGGTTTCTGGCAGTAACGTCGCGATAGCAGAGGAGAGGATCCAGAAAGGAGACCTGCAGCCGAGGTCTGCATGGATGGCAATGCTTTCCAGTGCACAAGGAGGAGTCGGCAGTGAAACTCCTACAAGAAATTTTTATTCATCGGGGATGCTGAGAGAACAGGAAAGTAATGATACAAGCGTACATTACTGACCAGAAATGCTTATGTAAATGTCTCTGCGAAGCAGGTGCAGCCCTGGGGCTGCTGCCAAGCTGCCAACAAGGCCCTTGGTGTTGCAGATCTTGAGCTCCCCTGAGCTAAAGAGTTTATTTAAAGGATTTTTTTAGACAAAATCTGACACCAGTGAGCCACCATCCTCTCTGTCTGATTCATCCACAGGCAAAAAGGAACCACGCTATCGACCCTTCCGGCCACTGAGAGGATTGAAGGGTCTCTAAGCCATCTCTTCCTCACACACACCCCACTTCAGGACAGAAGCACTTCCACAGAGCTGTGAAGAACTCTGCCTCTTGCTCACTTTGTACTCACACCTTGCAAACAAACTAAAGACACGCTTTTAAGAAGCCCCCCTAGAGCTCTTTATTTTTCCACATGAAGTAAGCTCACCCGCATTCCTTTACAGACACAGTTAAAAACAATGAATGGTAACTAGCGCGCCGTGCGCTCAGACGCAGGCTTTGGTACATGAGCTTCTGCCAAGCCCAGCATGGAAAATGCACGCAAGGCTTCGGGCATTTTCTTGGGCTCAGAGGGACAGCTGAACCAGAAGGTGCACACCAAAATTATGTTTAATTTCAACTCATTCTTGACACTCTCATCCAAGGGACTGAGGACTGAAGAAAGCAAGGGAGCGAACCCACCCTGCAAACCCTCAGGGAGTCAGAACCACAACGGAGGCACGAGGGGACACGGAACCCTACCCTGCCCACACCACACTGCCTGCCAACAGGCCCACGTCGCGAGAGCTGAGGACCTCAGCTTCCCGGCCAAGCCACCGAGGCGGTACACCGTGAAGGAGGATGACAGCAATGCCAGCAGCAACAGGACGGAACAGCAAACCTTGTCACAGGAGGACACAGAAACAGGGCCAGCGTTCCTGACCGGTGGACTGGTGCTATTTTAGGGCCCTGCTGGTCCAGGAATACACAGTGCCAGGCACTCTTAACTTTGTTACCTAATAATCTGCCAGGGTTAAATTTATCTCCTCCCTTTTGCCTGCCCTGGAAAGGCCACCCATCTGTAACAGCAAGCGCTGCCAGCAAAGGGAGCAGCCGTGCAGGCAGAACCACACGTGCCTCCTGGGCCAGCAGCGTGGCCCGGCAGCAGCCAGGGTACGTCACTGAGCCTCCGGCACGCACCGCAGGAGCGTGCCTTTAAGGAACTTTAACGCCCTTTTTAATGCTCCTACTTTGTACTAGGGACACTATCAGTACTCAGAATAGCAAGTGCCTTTGCAAAATCAAGCATTTTACCTCTACATATGCTTAAAGGTCCTTCCTCAGTATAGACAGAGTATATTACTTAACTCCATGAACAGTTAGGCACCGGCAGTTCTGTGGTGCAATTTTATGAATAGTTTGAAGTGTTTCTCTGAATCATTCAATGCTTCTGGGAGCTTATACTGCACACCGTGAACCACTACAGACCCGGAGAAGAGTGCCCTGGATTTCACTACGCCGGCTCTACAGCAGCATCACCCACAGCAGTCACTCCTGGTTCATACCAGGAGAGTGCTGGGCACAGAAAGAGTCCCCAGATATTTTCCATCTCCCAGGCTGGCCTGGCAGCACTCGGGGAGGGGGACCGCCACACTGAGAGGAAGGGCAGGCTGGAGCCTGAAGGTTGGTTTCTGTTTCTGCCGGTCCCAGACCTCACAGGGGAGAGCCAGGAAAGGGAAGATAAGAACCGACTCAGCAGTACTGGAGACCAGTAATGCTCAGCCTGAGCCAGGCTAACTCTGAGTCATAACTAAGGCTGCTGACACAAGAGGCTAGGCCAGCAAACAGCCACTGGCACTTTCAAGTGCTGAGAAACACGCTGGAGCACTGAGACCCCTTTACGATGGTAACCCCTTTCTCTGAGCCCCTGTGAATTTCGGTTGACAACGGCACAACACAAGCACAACTTTTCACTCCCACCTTTGCCAAAACCACTGTTTAGCACCCATCCCTTCACATTGACGCTTCTCCATCAGTAAGGTGGCAGCCCTGAGACGCAGCACTTCTCCCCAAAACCTTCCGGGGTCCCGCTGCACCCATGGCTGCAGCAGGCCCCCACCAGCGAGACCCCAGGAAAGAGCATCTGCCAGGTACCCGACGACTCTTCAAGGAGACCGCTCACTTGCTGCTGCTCATCTAGGTGCTGTGTTCGGATTTCAGCCTCCTACCGAAACGTCCCATTTTCCTTCCTGTTAACACAGCCGAGGCCACAAACGTCGTATTCTTCAAGAAAGACTAAACGCGTTTTAAAGGCATGCTATTCACAAAGGACACTGAAACACTGCACAATTAGAAATCGGAAGCTTGTGATACACTCCGGAGAAGTGAGAGCTAAGCCAGCTCTCCTGGGACTTCAATTTCGGGGGCTTAGGGACCCTAACTCCTACCTGATACTCCCTCTGCTGAGCTATCCTCATTACATCGGCACACTGCACATGCTTCATACCTTATCCGCAGACGATGCCACCATTCACTATTAACAACAAAAATACTTAAATCTCCATTTTCTCAGCCAGAGGATGATGACACATTTATGTCATATCTAAAAGCAAAGGCAAATCAGCCTTCATGTAAACTATCCCTCCTTAGCATCAACCAACACAGACCATTAGCGGTTTCAGCATGATGGGCTTCCCTGTAACTCCTAGAAAACAAAGTGACCTCAGTATCCAAACCTGAAATAAATTAGAAAAATGACAAGATGATCCCCTTGCCTGATAAAATCTAGGGAGCAGACACGCTTTATTCCTACTTTATGGAGACAGATGGCTCACAAGAAAGTGAGTATTCCCTTCAACAAAACCATTGCAGCTCCCGGAATGCAAAACGGAAGGTTGGAAATACCCTCAAGAAATCTTGCAGTTCATCTCCCAAGCACCAAAGGAGAATCAACCATAACTAAATAATACCTGGCAGAAGTTTCTCAAAGCAACATCTTCTCAAATCTCTATGGATAATTTATACTGTGCTTTAATTTGCTATTCCAGTGCTTAACTGGAACCCTGAATCAGCTCCAGATAGTAATTTTAGCTGCATTTTAGTTACAACTAACTCTTAGTGGACAGAAGAAAGAAATACAGCGTCAGGATTTAGCAGTACTACAAAGGAAAAGAAAACAGATCAAGACTGCTAAAAAAATAAAACCACTGTGGACAGCCTTATATATACACAGACCACCCCAGTGCCTTCAAGTCGTAAAAGTGCAGAGCACGCTGCACACCGGCTCTGCTGCAGCACGGAAGCTTGGCAGGCTGGACTGATGTAAAACTCTTGCACCTTTCTGTGGAATTCAGGATAAAGTGCAGAAAAGCCCTGGCTCTGGCAGGCAGAGTGGGCACCAACAGCACACGACTGACTACTGACTCTGCTCCATCATCTAAGGAGCTTCACCTGGGCAGACAACCAGCAGAGCTGTTCCTATATGCGATGCTGCCGCAGTGCTTTTCCGTTGGCCATTGGCATTTTTAAGAAATAGGGACACAAAGCAATGTGTTCTGATAAGTAGTTATTTAAAAGTTGAAGAGCTTCTGTGTCACTGTTCAGAGCAAAAAGCGGCACTGACGACAGGCAGGATCCAACGCCACCTGCTCCAACGCAGACGAGGAATCCGCTCTCTCCCCTTCTGGCCCTGGGACAGTGGGGCACGCTGAAGTCTGCAGAAACACGGCGAGCGATGATGCACTTTAAACGTACTGATTGGAAGAGAATGCTAAACATGAGCTGACTTAATAAAACGTATTATAAACAAACTATCTACTCTTAAACAAAACAAAAAGGCCAGACACCTGACGTTCCCACAGAAGAGACTCCAAGACCCCACTTCATCCACCACTTGCAAACGGGTCTCAGACCCTCAGCATGCAAGCAGTCTGCACATTTGTTTTAAGTCAGACAACACACTGCTTGTATTTTACACATGCTAGAAACTGAAGCAAAGACAGGTTAAATGACTTCATGTCACACACTGAGTCACGGCAAAACCGGATCTGTCGGTTAATTACCAGCCTGTTAGCTAAGCATATTTGCTTGACACTAGTTCATGTAATATTGCTCGATCCCCATGATGAGAACAACAGCCCACTGCTGCACCTTCATCTCAAGGGCTGTGCCAAGGGTTTTCGCAGGCTGCTCACACTAGTCAGCTCTCTTCTCAAGGACCTGAACGGAAATGTGCCGATTACCCATCAGCATCCTGTCTCCTTACTTGAAAAAGAAAAGAGATAAGAATCCAAGGGTATCTGCCCATGAAAGCACACCACATGTGCACAGGAGTCAGAAGCTTTCCTCGATCACCCGCATTGGCAGCACCAGGGCAGCTATCCCTGCCATCTCTGAATTCACACAGACACTGCTCTCGGTCACAGAGCAAGGCTCTTCCCCAAGGTAATGTCTAACCCCGTCAGCGTGCTGGTACCCCGAGAGGAAAAGCAGGTCCTCAGAGCAGCCACATCCTCCTCCAGCACACATTACAGCATCACCGCAATTCTGCCCACCTTCACAACAAAAACCTTGAACCTACAGCATCCCCTGCCGAGGGTCCAGGCACACACTAGACGTGTGCTCCTCGTCGAAAATACTTGGTATGGTCTTTGTTGGCTCGGCTTACTGCAAACGGATAAGAGCTCAATTTCCATCACACCTAAAACTACAGCATGTCCCCACTAGCAAGATCCTGCTATTTCACCATTGCAATTTTAATCAGAGAGAACAAAGCTAATCAAAACCAGAGTGACAAACTTGTTTGAATGCTTCAAGCTGTCAGCTGGTAGCAGGAGATTCTCCAGCAGGAGATACCTGCTCTGCCTGACTGTCTGACAGCACCCAGATCATCAACTGATCTACATGAGGTGCTGCCAAGTCCTCTCAAACCTTCTCTTGCGGTGATGTGAGGGGTCAGCTGAGCCAGGGAGTATTTTGTGCTGCAGTGTATTTTGTACCGGGTATATTCTGAGCCACATAAATACTCAGAGATTGGTCTGGAGACTTCATGAGCAAGGATGCACTTCTAACAAGCTAAATGGGTATATGAAGGAAACGGAGTCAAGAATGTGACCAAAATTTCATACAGCGGACATCAAACTCAGATGGTCCTGTTCATACCAGATGATTTTGGAAAGGTGGGAGAGAGCACTACAGAGGGAAAAGGAGTTTGATCTCTTTCCCAGCATCTCTCACTAGCCCAGGCTCACTAGCCTATGCAGAACCAGCTCCCATGTACCTTGCTGAGGTCACTCCAGCCAGTTTCTCTCTGGCCCTTGCCTCTTCTACATACAGAAACACAAACACACTGGGAAACTCATTACTAGCAACCGCACGTAGGTACAGTTCCTCGTTGCACTATCTGTGATATGCACCAGGCATAAGACATGTGCTAACACGTGGCACATCTGCAGCGCTATCGCCACCCTATAGGCTCTCCTGAGCTACCACCAGATACGCATCGTGCTTCTTATGTAGAACGCTGAGCACAGAAACACAGAGGAAACAACTTACTTTATCAGATATGCTATGAAAAAGATCAGTGGCTGAGGGAAGGACAGGGAAAGCCCAAGGGAATCTTTAACTTGCAAGTAGAGTGAATTGTACCCTCTGCAATAAGACAGACCTGATTTCAGTAAGAAACGCTCCTTATTCATCTCTGTCCCGTCCTCTACAACATGACACAGGCAGCTTCCAGTCAGGAGATGTTGTAATATTCAGTGAGTCTGGGGCTTTCTATACTCCAACCTCCACATCCAGCTAGGCAGGAGACGGGGAAGCAGAAAGCTCAACTTTACTTCTTGCCTTATCAAGTTTAGGTAAGGCATTTCACAGCCCTGCACCTCAGCACTTCCATCAGTGACCTTCAGAAGTCACTGCGGCAAAATTCAACTAAGGACTATAAAATGGTTTGAGGTCCCTTGGTGAAACGTACAATTTATCAGCAAGTGGAAGGGAACTTTGCTTTTTTTTTTTTTCCTGGCAAACTCTATATGACGTATTTTGTATTTGTATTATCATTCCCTTTCTAAGCATACCTGTATGCCTGTATGTGTAGAGGAGACAGGAGTGGGTGAAGATGGGAAATGAAGGACAACTTATGCGCAGTTTTACTTCTTCCCTCAGACTGCAGCTGCACACGTGGCTCTGCCCTGAACTGCAGCCCCTGGACCAGCATGCAGGGTGGGCAGCCAGCGTGCTCCCCCACACTACGTATCTCAAACACTTGAAAAGCAACAAGTTAAAAACGAAGAAGCCCTTTCACATCTTGAATATGATTACAGTGTGGGACTCACGGACACAAGATGCCACTGAGAGGATCAGAGCTCTCTTCAATTTAAAAAGAAAAAAAAAAGTCTTGATGTTTACATACCTTTGTCAGGCTTTGGGAAGTTCAGCATTTTATAGACAAAATTCAACTGACGTGCCCCACAGTACAGAAAAAGGCACCAGCGGGGCTAAGGAAAGCCAACTTGCAGCCCTGCTGCTGACCTACGACCAGTGCTGCTTCGCACAACAGTCAGATAAAAAAGTTACTTCAGTGCATCAGGAGATATGAATTGTGCAGACAACATCAGGTTTGGAAGGGGTCCTCTGCTGCAGCCAGCATGACTCCCTTACCCTCCACCACCAGGCCTGACTGCCTACACCAGGTTTGCACTCATCATAAAGGGGGAAAAAACAAAAACAAGAAAAAAAAGAAAGGGGAAAAAAAAAGAAAAGGTGAGCACAGCAGCTAACCTAGCACTTGAGTAACATGATAGGTTAGGATTACGTGAGGCAATTATTTTCCAGAAGCCAGTCTGCTGCTGTCAGTTTATTCTGTGGTTTCAGCAGGCCTATGCAGACTCCAGAAAGTGACGCTTGTGTTCACGTCTAGCAGAGCTATTTCCACCTGCCACTGTGGCACTGGCATCCTCCAGGGCTGCAGCACAGCCCTCATGTACCTGGAAGACTTTTTTTTAATTAAAAAAAAAAAAAAAGATAAACACCTATTTGTCAGGAGGCACTTTAACTTCTCCTGAAAGAAATCCAGGCAGACGTGCTGCCTGCCGCACACCAACAATGACCGAGGACACGGGCACACGCACACGGAGACGCCCAGGACCTGCGCGCATCCTGCGCTGGCCAGGCACAAGGCAGCTCTGGCCTAAAAGCCCACGGGGTTTCTGGAGATGCATCTCAACATCATGCTGACGAGACCTGCTGAGAGACACTGGAGGAGGACCACAGCGAGCGCAGCACCAAGCCGTTGCCAAAACACAGATGCTGGGTGTGAGCTGCTCCTCTTCCTCCCCCATCAGCACCAGGTGGGTGGTACTACAGCCAAAGGAAATCCTTCTGGTCACCACATATCTTGTTAGCAATCCCATGCAATTAAGACGTGTGCCAAAATGGCAGTCAGACGAGATGGGAGAAGACCAGAACCATGCTTACTGTTCGGTCACCACCCTTGCTGGCAACGTTCAAAAAAATGAAAGGCTTATAAACGTAATTGAGCAGCATCATGCGAAGGAGAGCGCACAAGCCGAGCGGGGCGTAAACGAGTATCTATGGGAAAGACCCTACGAAAACAAATATTAGTTACTTGCAATTATAAATAAATTTGTTTCCTTAGATCATGAAACATTCTTGGATTAACCTAAATTCAAAGAAATCAGCTACCCCCTAATTCAAGTCAAATGTCTCTGGAGTTTGCAAATAACAGACAGAAAAAGGATCTCAGTTTGCGGGTTTGTGCATGTGTAAACATATGTATTTACATGCGTGTGAGCCTCTTGTTTACAGGAAAAAGGGTTATCAGCAGCAACATTATGAAGCCTGAAAGCACAGACGTGGAAGAGACAAGAGCGCTTCGAAATCCTGACTCCCAAACCAATGAGAAACGCTGAAGTACATGGCCAACATGGTGGACGTCCAGGGTGTGTCTGTTATTGTTTGCATTCCTGTGGCATTAATGTTATAAGAAGAAATGCATAACATCAAGTATCCCCCTTGCCTCTCCCAAATCTGTTTTTCTCCCCATAAATTAATAATATCCAAATAAAATTATTACTAGTACCATCATTTACATAATTTACATTTGTCGTCACATACGAGAACAGGTCTGCTGAGCGTACAAACACGAGCACGGGTGACGAGCCAAAGCACTGAAGTTTCATTTTTGGTACATGTCTCTGCACATCTACATAAGCCCATCATATGCATTTGTAAGAAACTAACTCCGAGTCATACAAGCCCAGCACAAAACCCAAGCATACTTGCAGGATCACACTGGGATGTGCAATGAGCACGCAATCAAAAGAGCCTCCAAAAAATGCTCCTTTAAGTCAGTAAATAGCAGAAATGTTTATGTTGTGGCAGTGTCATCAAGAGGACTCTATAGATGTAAAAATCATTAGATGTACCTGGGTAGTTGTTTAATTAATAAGCATACAATTCCCTCTAATTTAAGTCCGTTACTTGCATTCCATTTGCTCCCAGCGTACTTATTGGAGATAACAACCGAACACTTGTGCTGCGCCCTTCGAATTCCAGTACATGTTTTAGCAAAGCCTGAACTCCGCTTTATTAACGGGCGGCACAACTCAAGGATCCCCATAGCACTGGTGCCTCTTTTGCCCCCGAGGTCCCAATCATGACTGTACCACGTCACTACACTCTATCAAGCTGTTACTCGTATGGGTACGTCTCAGGCTGATGTATTTAGAACCTGCTTTTTTCAGCAATATGAAATAATGCTCTCTGAAATATTAATACATATAAAATGTAATATTCAACGGGCTTTTGGGTAAACATCTTGCGAACACAGTTTGAACCATACTGTAGGCAGTGCCTGGTCACCTAGGGACACCAGGAGGGACACCAGGAGTGACACGGCTGCGTACAGGCTGGCGCAGCGCAGGCTCCACACTAAAAGCCGCCTGGGGTCCCCGTGGTGGGTCAGAGTGGCCCACGACAGGGCTCCAGCCCAGCCACACATGCAAACCCAGAGAGTGTCGCAAACAACGCCCCAAAGCAATAAACGGCCCTCAGACAGCTGAAGGCACAGGGCAAGACTTGCTCTGGCTGTATATTAAGAAAAGCAAAGCCTTATGTGGTCTAATTTTCCGCTGGTGGAAGAGGCCGAAGGAGCCTCGTGTGTACCTGCCAGAAAACGAACCAGGCCCGAGCAAAGGCATCGGTTACAGCTGGGGAAACGGGACGTTCTGTGGCGCTTGTGTCAGGTTTAGAAGCGGCTGGACGCCACGCGTGTGCTCATGGAAATCAGCACCTCGAAGAATACAGCGGGACCAGACTCCAAAGTTGAGCGCTGCTTTATTCGCAGACCCGCGAAACGCGGCACGCGGGTGCCCAGGGACACCACCGCCCTGCCTGCGCCCCTGGCCGTCTCCTGGCGCTTCAGGGGTCTCCGGTGTCAGGCAGAGCGGCGCGCGCTACGCGCACGAAGTGGAAGGAGAGCGCAGGTGTTGGGGTAGGCGCCAATCTCACAGCTTTGCAGCCGCCGCTCTCCCCGCTGATGAACGTGATTTCATTTCAGGTGAGTCCATGGAGCTCTCCCAGCAGCTGTACCCTGCACCACTCCCCAGTGCTGGAGGTTATTCCAGCTGCACCCCAGTAACTACCAACCACAAAACGAAGTACAAAGCAGCAGCAAGAGCTGCTGGCCTGACCTCCCAGCGAGTCCAAGGAGAACATGAAGACCCAAGCGCTGTCTGCTTTCAAGGAATCCTTCTGCACCTCCTCTTTTCAGAAAGCTCTCCTCCTCAGTCGCAAACCGCACACAGACAGTCCTCCACCACCTCTGTCCCGCTGGGAAGCGGCCGCAGCGTTCTCCATGCAGGCGGAACGAGGGGCCGTGCCTCACACGCTGCGTTTTCATGTGCAAGTGCTGCAGCACTCCACGCCTCTGGGAACGCCCATGAAGGGGACCGGCCATACCTTAACCCTCATCCCTCCTAAAGCCCTTCTGCCCTCGTTTCTCCTAAAGCTTTCTGGTTTTTCCTTCTACCAGTTTTCTTCCTCATAAAGACAGGATGATGAACACCTGGCTGAATGGAAGACTTTTTCCTCCTTTATCCCCAGGTCTGAAAAAGCAACAGCTTAAGTATTTATGGTATTTTACCATCTGGTTGTTGGAGGGCCTGGACAGCTGCTCAGCAGACCCACAGGGAATGACCACAGACCACGCTCACCCTCATGCTAGCAGGGACTCCCCAGCAGGTTCCCGGCCTGCTCCCTTCCCAAGGCCTGGCACTCTGCCGCACTGCTGTCAGCTTTCGACCCAGCAGCCTTACATCAGTTTTATTTTAGATTTTTTAACTCTGTTCCCAAATTGGATTGATTTTAAGGCCAGACTGGACCCCCAGTTGCACAGTGTAACCGTGGGTGTAATGCAGATCAAAAAACTTCTCTGAACACACATCTAAAGGAGGGGAGGAAGAAGGCAGCGAGGGAAGGAAGCCAATCTAGAATACTTTATTGTTGCCCAAGCAGTCTTTCCCAGCTATTTCTCTGCTTCTGCGTTCCCCTGACATCTTCCTGTTACCCAAAGTTCAAACGACGGGCTCCTCCCTCTCATGCCACACGTCTTCCTGGTGCTCACGACTTCCCTGAAGTAGCCACGTTTGCACTGACGCTGCCACTCCACCAGCCAGTTCAGCCCCGACACGTCTGTTGCAGCAAAAAGGGTAACTGTGCGTACCACAGCAGAACACACAGCACCGGGTCACAGCCGAGGCAGGGCTGCGCTGGGTGCCATGCAACCCACCCAGGAGGTCCTACCTGGAGTAGGCTTTGGTACAAAACAGCACTTCTGCACACCCTTGCGTTCTGCTCCTTGTAACTAGAAAGCCCACCCAATTTCTGTTTTTTTGGTGCGTTGCCTTGCCCATGTCCCGCTTAGAAATTATCTCTGCCTTCAGAGGTCACCCAACACGCTGCAGCTAAGTCACTTCTGCCCCTCCTGCCCTGCAGTCGATACTTCTTCCTGCGGATCCCAGATCCTCACTTGTTGCACCCGTTTACAAAACGTTCTCGTAATGTGGGGTAGCTGGATAATAATTAAAATCTTTTCCAGCAGCAGCAGATGTAATGAACAACCCAGCTTAATACCGGTTCTCCAATGTTTAACCTCTGCTATACCCAGAGCACAATCCCCATCTGTGAGCCGGAAAGCTGCGAATATTAACAGCCATTGAGCACGTCTGACGAGAAAGGTGATGAAATTGCCACAGGCTCAAAAAACAGGCGCAGGGAGCCCTGTCATCCACCCTGCTCGGGGCCAGCACCCACCTCGCCTGGGTGCGGGTGCCAGGCGAGGGGACGAGGACTGCTGTAACCCACGGTTTTGTTTCTTACTCAGGAAGCCGCTCGCCCCTGCCCGGCTCCGAGCTGTCTCGCTCCATCACATCTACTATCTCCTGCATGACTCATCACCGCAACAATGGGCTGCAGCGACAGCCGGCAGCGACACACAAAGAGCTGTTCCCGCCCGCTCCTGCCGCAGGTGCACGCTCGTCTCACCGAGCGAACGCTGCATCCCGGCCCCACCGCCGCGGGCAGGCGGGAGGGACGAGACGATCCGACAGCGGCGCGGGCAGGGGCCGTTCCGCGAGAGCAGGCGGCGGTACCGCGGGGCCGCGCCGCCGAGGGCCGGCCGGGAGAGGAGCAGGGCAGGCAGCGCTGCCGCGCCGGGGGAGCGGCCACGGCGCGGCGGGACGGGGCAGCGGCCGCGCGGCTTCCCCAGCGCGGCCCCGCGGCGGGCGGGAGCCCGGGCAGGGCACGGCCGGGCCGGGCCGGGGGGACGGACGCCGGCGGGGCGGGGCGGGGGGCGGAGCTCCCGGCCGGGGCGGGCGCCGCTCACCGCGCGCGGGCGGGGCGGGGCCGCGTGCACGTGGTGGCGGGCGGTGCCTGGCGCGTCACGCGGCGCGGTCCCGCCCCCGCCCCGCCCGCGGCGCGGGGACACGCAGCGCGCGGCGGCGGCGCGCCCGCGGGAGGGGCGGGGGCGGCCGGCGCCCACCGGCGCGGCCCGAGGACCGGGGCCCGGCGCGCTCGGGGCCGCCCCGCCCGCGCGGAGCCCCCGCCGGGGCGGTGCCGCGCTCCCCCTCCCCCCTCGCACTGTCACTTCCCCGAGCGGCGGCAGCCGCCCGCCCGCCGCGGGCTTCCCCCGCCGCCGCCCCCCGGCCCCGGCGGCGGCGCCTCGCACCGGCAGCGCCGCGGCTCCGCCCGCGCCCCCCGAGCTGCCGCCGCGGCCGGGCCAGCGCCGCCCCCGCCCCCGTCCCCGCGCCGCCTCGGCCGGCCGCGGGCTGTCAGGCGGCGGCCCCGGCGCGGCGCGGCCGGCCCCTTACCACGTGCGGTCTGCTGCTGCTGCGCCTGCCACTCCAGGAACCGCGCCGCCTCCAGCAGCGTCTCGATGCTCATGGCGCGGGCCCCGGCCGCCGCCGCCGCCGCCTCCCCGGTCGCGCGGGCCCGGCCGCAGGCGCCGCGCCGCCCCGCGGCTCGCCCCGACGGCAGCAGCGCTGGCGACAAGATGGCGGGCGGCAACAGAAACACAACAGGCGGGCGCTGGCGCGGCCCCGCTACTACGCGGCGGGCGGCGGCAAGACGCGGCGCGGAGCGTGCAGCGCCGCCCGGACGGGACGGGGCGGGACGGGACGGGGCGGCCTCTCCGGCCCGCCGCCACGCGGGGGCGGCCCGACGGCCCCGACGGCCGCACGGGGCGGTGGCCAAGGCCGGCTCGCACCGGGGCGGGCGCTGGGCGCGGGAGGTCGGCGGGCGCGGCCGGGACCAGGCCGGGCCGGCGGCGCAGCGCTCCGGTCGCCGGGTTTTCCCGGCGACCCTCCCCCCGCAGTGCGCTCGCGGTCCATTACAATATGTCACCGCTGCGCGGGCCAATGGGCGCGGAGGACAACAAGGCATGGAGCACCTCCACATGGGCGCCCCGCGCCGCCGCCGCGCGCCTTAAAGGGGCCGCACGGTGCCCCACCCGCCGGCGCCCCGCGGGTCGCGGCCCTGCGCCCCGCCGCCGGCCGCCGCAGGGCCCGGGAGCAGCGGTTCACCGAAACTCGCTTTCCGCGTAAGTGCCCGCAGGGCGCGCGGCTGCCGGCGCGCGGCCGTCATCCCGGCCCGGCCGAGGCGCCGCCCCGCCGCGGGCCGTGGGGGCACGGCCGCTCGCCGCAGCGCCGTCGGGCTCCGCTCCCCGGCGGGGCTCGGCGCCAGCACAGAACACGCGTGCACGCCCACGCGCGTCAGAGGCGTGGGCGGCGTGTCTGCCTTGTATTCCCTACCTCCAGCGGGCGGACTTGCCCCCGGCTACCCCGGAGCCAAGAAAATAAAATTATTATTCCTCCATGCGCGCCCTTCATGCGCTCGGCTCGCCAGCGCGGAATCCGGACCCCACCTGAAATGCCACGACTGCGGGCGCCCGGGGCTGGGCTCTCCGCGCAGTTTTTCTCGGGCAGATTTTTTCCCAAGCTCTGGCCTCGGCGCTGTTTCAGCAGAACTTTTCCCCGGCTGGTCTCGGCCGCAGGCTCCCTGCGCGCGCGACGAAGGGCTGTGGCGTGTCGGCCTCCCCGGCCCGTGCCCGGTGGGGTGGCCGCACGCAGAGCGAGAGCCAAGCCCTTTTTGTCGGGCAGAAGCAAAGAACGAGGGAGCCTTTTGAAAAGCGTCTACAGAAAGTCATCGCGAGTGCTGCCTGCTCTTTTGGCAGTGCCTCTCAGGGGAGCTGAAAGCGCTTCCTACAGTTAACGCCAGCTAACGTTTTCCTTTGGGATGCCCTTTTTTCGGTAGCTTACTAAACCAAACTAAACTTTAATTATCCACACTGAAGTTTTCCAGGCTAAGTATCTGCCTCTGATTGACTTTGGTTTTTAGTCTGGGAAAAAGATACTGAAGTAAAGAAAAAAGAAACTGATTAGAAGAAGTAACGCTTCTCACAGAAGGAATGGGGTTGAAAAAAAATATTTTCATGTGAGAACTTTCATTCTATTTAAAAAAATTAAGGAATTCACAGACCAAAACCTACACTGAGGAATGGCCACTGAAGGTGGCAAAACCAAGCTCTCGTGAGCTGGGCCGTACTGGGTTGTGGAGCCTGGGACTGGCTTCCAAGGATGCAGCTATTCCACACCACCTGCACCAGCAGGTTGTTGGACGTTGTCTTGTCCCCCTCACTCAGCACGTGGCTGGTGGCCCTACTTACTGCACACTCATCAGATCTTTTTTCTGCAGCTGGAAGTAGTAATTTCTTCCTGGGCTTTGCCATGAACCTGTGTTATCTGTATTATGCCTCTTGTGTTATCTGAATACCTCACAACATTAATGAATGTATCGTCATCACTTACGAGTGGAAGCTGTCAATAATGACTGTGAAAGCCTGGCTGAAGTAACTCACCGGGTACCATCGGCAGTTGTAGCTAATAGAGGGACTCCATTAGCTTCGTTTTTCAACGAGCTTCTCGGCCGTTCTTCAGTCATCTGTCCTCTTCCTGCAAACCACCTCAACCCACTCCTCACAACTCCTGCAACAAATGAAAGAGTTTTAACAACAGGGATGGCTTTCATCATCCAGCCCCGATTCTTCAGAGCAGACGTCCAGGCAGCGTACTGAACTCATCAGGAGGCCTTTATAAAAATAGTATGATTACTAATGTAAGTCAGTCAGACGATGCATATATCCTTAAGGATAAAAAGTAAAAGCTACTCTAGGGCAAACTTAATCCTACGTTTTCTACGTCCTTCCCATTGTAACCTGGACATATTTAGATATATTTTGCACGTGTTGTATATGCTCCTTCAAAAAATCAGATTTGTCTGATCATAGCAGAGGAGCCAAGGATCGAACGGCACCTTGCAAACCAAACCTGAAGAACACCAGCAGAGCTTTGGGTAGGACAGCCTGCAACTCATGCTATTTTGGCCGTGTGTATGACAGGACTATCAGACATCAGATGTCAGACTGGTCAATGTGGTGCGTCAAAAAGCAGTGCATTCAGACAACAGATAACAACAACAACAAAGTGACTTTGTCTGTCTGTCAGAGAGGAACAAGGGATGAAATCCACAGCTGGGACAAACGTTTGTTGCAGTCTAAGTTGGTGGTGTGGGCAGCAGTTTTGTAGACCAGGTCTATGTGTGTAAGTGCAGTAGACCACAGATTCTTTCTGCAACCGCCCCTCTCTTGTCTTTCACACTATGCGTAAACCTACAAACCACGCAGGTTTACAGAGTGTTCTTCTAGATGGCCCCAGTTTTAAGAAGGAATAGCTACTCTGCGATCGAACTCGCTTTACAAACAATACCTCTTAACCACAGAACTTGCGCCCTTGCAGAGAGCCGCAGTACCTGCCTGCGGCTTTACAGTTCAGCTCGGAGACCAGCTGCTGGCTCGGCGCTCCCACAAGTGCTACAAACTCTCCGTTTTTAGCAGGTGAGGTAAAAAATCCAAGACAACAAAAATGAATCAGTAGAGGAACTTACTGAAAATTACAACAGCCAGTGGTCTAAAGGAGTACGCTCGTTAGAACACAGCTTTTAAAAGAAACATTTTCAGATACATTTGAATAGTTTAGTCCTGTGCTGGGTTAACTGCTTTAGTGGGAGGCAAAACTTTCTTTCTGCCTGCCTAGTAACATCTCTTGCAACACTTTAATTTCCAAAGAGAGTTGTTTGTTCTAAAATCTTGAGCTCTGTGGGCTCTCAAATGCTAAGCTAGCTCCTGAGTTTGGCAGCTGAAAGTATAAATCAGTGCCATTAAACATTCATATCAGGGCAATGTTTCCTGATTAAATTCATTTATTGTGAGATTTTGGACCCAGCCGATGCAGCAGCTTGGGAACACACCCAAAATCCATCAACTACGTATTCATCTACCTCTGGAGGATTATGCTAAGAAAGGTTTTCGCTGAATCATTTGACCCTGTTACTAGGGACAGCAATAAACCAGAACACTTACATTGTTTGGATCGACTTTGTGAACACTTAAGGAGAGTTTTTAAAACTTTGCATACGTGCTAAAAGTAAAAAGAGGTCCAATGTCTACCCTGTGATGCCCCACGCTTGTGAAGAGCAGACGCTGGGCTATCTACCACGCAGCCAAACGCAAACACTTTGGGGGCTGAGGACACTGAGAAGCAGCTTCAGCTTCAGCTTGGTCTGAAGTCAGAGCCATCCTTCCCCTCAGGCCGCCCAGCCTCCTGGACTCTGCTCCGGGTTACGGCGCTCTTCCTTATCTGGTGTCTGGGCTACTCCTGACAACAACCCACCGTCAGGAATCTCTTGCAGGCTGGAGCAGCCTTCCCAGGGGGAGAGGGCTCCTGCGGCTTCTGCTGCGCAGCTGGCGGCACTGCTGCTTCCTCTGGGACGCGTCTGGAGCCCGTCTCTGCGGCGGGCAGGAGGACCCTCCACTCCATCTGTGGATGTGAAACTTTCAGTCAAATCCTTTGACTAATGTTTTTTCATCTTCTCCAAAGATTAGATGTAACTTACGAGAATTTAAAGCTTTTATTTCCTTTACCAGCCTATATAGGTTCAGAAGTGTGTCTTTTTACCTGTTTTGAGGGAAGGCTGAGGGCATTTTAACTTCTTTCTTGCCTGTTCAGTCCATCCTTTAGATGATACTGGATGATATCCAGATGGTACAGATTTTAATCTGTACTATATTCTGGCTGTAGTAAGTTTAAAATCAATGGAGTTGAGCATGAATGAAATTGCTCCCATGCACTATGAGTAGCGAATTTGGATAGTATCTTAAACGTGAAGCTGGGTTGTGAAAAAACATTTAAGCATTTTGAATAGCACAACAAATACAAAGTCTTACTGTACTCAGTAAAATGCATTTCTTTATTTTCAGGGTTATTGATGGCATTATATGAAGTTTGAATGGGTTTAGATTTATTTAGATATAATTATGATCATGATATTCATATATTGATAGCGCAGGGAAAACAAGCAGCGGTTATAGGTCCCATTATCTTTCCTTATATCTGCCCTTCCACAAAAAAAGAGAGAAAAAAGAAAAAGACAAGACTTCAAAGGAGATGAAAAACTGCCATTTTGAGGATGACAGACACTACCTTACCATGCCACCTATACACGAAATGCCACAAGGATCACCTAAAATCCTAAACATCATATCCTATACTGCGAATGTGATGGATGTTTAAAGAAAACCAACTTCAGCTGTGCAAATTTGGAAGAATAACTGCATAACTGCTAAAGACTCAGCAATCTCCTTCTTCCTGTTATTCTGCTTATTTCCTTTCCGCCTGTGCAGCAAACAGCTTCTCCTTACACAAACCCATCCTCAGAATTTTTGCATCACGTGGCCATCAGTAAGCTTAGCTTTCTGGCAATATTCATCACTGAGACTTTCCCCCCAGTTCAGAAATTACTCACGTTCATTTCCTGGCGGGAGGTGCTGGGAGCAGGAGGTGGTTTGAGGCTGCCGAGGAGCAGCTGTTGGGTGTTGACACTGTTGGCATGCGGATGTTCTTTAAAACTCGTGGTACAGCCCTGGAGGAACCACGTTGCCTGCACACTGCAGCTGGGGAGCAGCCTGGTCTCTGCATCTCTGTCCGACGCTCTTGCCCCTGGCCCTCGCCGCTCAGCTGCTGCTTGTGGACAGTCCCCCTGTGCAGCAGTGTCTGATGTGCATGGAGCAGTTACCTGTTTTCCCATTTTTTTCTCATCAGGAAGGAGCTTTTATGGAATATCACTTCCTAGTTGTGCCTGTTGGTAGAAAAAATAACGCCTAAATGGGAGCTTTTTGATAGCAAGATAAATGGTTACATCCCAGACAAAATTATTTGTATTTAATTCGAACTACAGTTGGTTTTAGAGCACCTTGGGTAACGTAAGCTCATCAAATATCTTTTAGAACCCCAGCTATATTACTTTCTAAAGTTAAATGATTTTCACTCTTCATACTATTTATAAAAGTTCAAATAAAAATTGGATGAGCAACCCGGGTTGCTGTGGATTTTGTGCCACACTCTCACACTCACTTGCATCAGGTTGCATCACTGGGGAAGTACTAGTCAAAGCGATGTGACTTTTCCTAGATCATACAAATCCCTGCTAGGCACGGAATCACCCCCTGCACGCCGGTGGCTGTGCGGGGACTGAGCTCTGCTTTCTGCTCCCCAGACCGTAAGCTCTCATCATCCGCCTCCCCAGCTCAGGCACCACAGCTCAGCTTCCAGAGCACACGGAATGCTCTGTTCTGCTCTTCCCCTACTCTGAATAAACAACTTTTCACTTCGGGCCTCTGAATAATCCTTCTGGAGTCAGTGGGAATACTTGACTGCCTAAAGTTTTATCGGCTGCTTAAATACCTCATTGCTCAGGGCCCAAATTATGACTGAACGTAAATGATTAGACGAGTGTTTATTCTTCTTTTTCAGGCTTCACACTGAATAAGAAATTACATTAACTGTACTCACATGAAAGCGGGAGTTTATCTCAATATTTTCATTTTGAAATTCAAGTATTGAATGCAGAAAAACCCACAAGGGGGAATATAATTAGTGTTCTTTCCTGACTGAACCATTCTGACTTTCTCTGTAATCCTTTTATTATGGCTTTAATGATGAATACATTCTTATTGTAAATATTTAATCATAAAGAGTGGTTAGGCAGGACTTGTGCGATGAATGGGTCTCACATGGATCTGCAGATACAGCTGAAAACTTCCCTGCTCCTCCCCGCAGCAGCACCCAACACCCACCCTTGGGCAGCACCGGGAAGTGCCGACACTCTCCAGATTCCTCCTGGTTTTACCCAGTAATCTCCATAGTGGTTCAGCATTTTGGCATGACGTAAGGACAGCTTGTATTATTCTAAGGTGTATCTGCTGAAAAATACCTAGTTGTGCTCTGGAAATACCACGAGCAGGAGAAGTCAGCACATCCACAGGCAATTTGTCCCAGTGGCTGACTACACTCCAGTAAAAAACAGTGCTTAGTTTTTCCTTTGAAGCAGCCTGAATGCAGCTTCCAGCCACTCGGCCTCGTTACAGCTTTCTCTGCTGGCTTAAGGAACTGATCAGTACCTTGTGTTTCCTCCCAGAAGACTGCTTGTATTTTGTAATGCAATTGTCTTTCCATCTTTTGGGTAAGCCAAACAAACCTAGTTGTTCCAAGTTTCTGACTGTAAGGTGTATTAACATTAACCCCCCCGAAACATTACAGGAAGTTTTTCTTCACTCCTCATTTTTCAGTCACTCTTGTGGACACCAGAGCTCTGTAGAGCCTTAGTGTCAGTCACAGCAGTACAATATACATTTGTAAAATCTCTATTACTGCCAAACCAGCCTTAGCTACTCAGGCAACTACGTGTAGGGCCTGCAGCAGCGTGACAGGTCCGTCACCATTACTGTGCGTTTCTTCCTGGCTACCTTCTCCCTAACGCCGTTTGTAGTATTTCTAAAATATCTGGCATACGCTGCTACAGAAGTGCCTGAGAGAGACTGCTTCAGCTAAACCGAACCGAAAAGTCGTTCTGGCATTCAGAAGTACCTCTTGGGCTCCCAGTGTTCACACTCAGTGTTGGCTTTTTGGGGCACGCTGCTAAATCCTGTAGTCTTCACTTGTGCAATCTGAGCGTCCGTTCAGGTCTGCATAACTGCTAAAGACTCAGCAATCTCCTTCTTCCTGTTATTCTGCTTATTTCCTTTCCGCCTGTGCAGCAAACAGCTTCTCCTTACACAAACCCATCCTCAGAATGTGATGCTGTCTGTGCTAAAGCGCGAGGCTGTCTGTGCTAAAGCGCGAGGCTGTTGGTAGTAGCTCCGGAGAGTTCTCAGCAGGTAAAACCCTGACCTTCCGTGGTTTGCAGGAGAAGGAGGAAACGGCAAGAGTGCGGTCAGCTGCAGAAAATGCTGCTGGAATTGTTGGTAAACGGGGGGGGAAGGTCGACTCAAGATCCACAGACCGCATGCTAAGGTCTGCGGGGTTTGGGGAGCAACAGCTAAGAACTGAACGCTGGACACATCTCCCCAGTCCGCTGCAAACTATTGTCTGTGGTAACGCACCTACCACAGACCTTCATCCACGAAGTACGCGGAGAGATCCGAGGATTCTCCTGGGAGAACTGGGGTTTTTCTCTACGTTGCTTCGAGTCGCCTCCTAACTGTGTTAAAAGCTGTGCCAAATAAAAGGATTCCGGAGCAGAAAGGTGCGGGGCGGTTTTGACCCACCAAGCCCAACCGTGCTCTCCTGCGAGAGTGAACCCCGAAACCCGAAGAAAAGGGTTAACGACATACTTGCCGAACCTCCCTGGTGCAAAGGTGCTTCCGTGGCGAGACGGCAAAGGCCGGGGCAGCCTTGGGGAGCCCCGGGGAGCCCCCCTGCTCCGCCGCGCCGCCTTCCACGCTTCTCGTCCCTCCGCGGCCCACCGCGGCCGTGGCGCCGGGCCCGCCCCGGGGCCGGCAGTGCCGCGCAGCCGCCGCCAGGTGGAGCCCCCCGCCGCCGCACCGGCTCCGCGCGCCGCTCCCGCGCACCGCCGCGCGCTGGGGGCGTGGCGGCAGCCGCTGCAGGCAGCAGCAGCGTGAGCGGCCCGGGGCCCGCTGCGACCCCCCGGGCCGGGGCCCGCTCCGGCCGCTCGGCCGCGGGCCCGCTGCGACCCCCCGGGCCGGGGCCCGCTCCGGCCGCTCGGCCGCGGGCCCGCTGCGACCCCCCGGGCCGGGGCTTGCTGAGCTTTTTACACACGCGCTATTACACTCGGAGCCTGCCTGGTAGGCAATGACTAGCTTCGAAATCTAATGGTAAACGGCAGTGAGTGCAATGAAATAAAGGTTTTCCCTAATTTTCTATTTCAAAGCCATCATAACGTCAGCACTCCTGCATGCTGATATTATTTCAATTCTGCAGACGTTTACAGACTGATCAGCCAATCAGGTAATCGTTTATGGCACTGTACTTAACTTTCTACAGTAACATAGGGGGGACAGTTTCTATCTGAGACTGCTAAATTAATACATCGCGTTTGAGAGATCTGTATACATCACGTTAGTCCTTGTCTTTCATGCAAAGCCACTAAAAGCTGCGTAAGTCTACAACTAAAATACAACCAAACCGACCGGAAGAGAATATGCTGGTGAAACAGCCAAGAAAGGAGGATGCGAGAGCTCGGGCGAGTGAACCTTATCCACTCGGGCGACAGAGAGGGATGCGTCGTGTAAGAGAGGCCTGGATTTAACTGAGCGAGGAGGTATCGGTACGCAGAGAGCCCATGCTGCCGCTGGAGAGGCCGCCCTCTGTTTTCCACACACAACAAAGAAGCTGACCTCTGCTTCAGGTCCTTCCCTGCAGAGCCCCAGCCGCTGCCCCAGTCGTGCGATTCCTGCCCAGGGAGTGGTCTCTGTCGCTGTGTTGATGGTAAAGCTAAGGGTAAGCAGGCGTGATCGGGGCAGGATGCAAAGCGCCGTGAGCAGCCATCGATGTCCAGTGCTCAACAATCACTGTCAGTGTCCCCACTGTAAATGTCAGCCTCAGACACGGTGTCACTAACTTATTGTGTAAGGATAATGCACCGTCTTGGTAAAGGCCAGTTCGCTAGCCGGCATTGTGTGACTACAATCACCGAGGGGTTTTCATACGGAGGGCCAATCATTGATGGATGGAAGCTGGTGTATTTAGGTGAGATTATTAGAGTGTTGCTGAATAGTGGCGTTTGGACTTGTTCAAAGTAGCGTTTCTCAGACATCAGGCTCCTCTCTGGGGAGTCTGTGACCTCTGAGGGACGCAGAAACTGGTCTAGAGAGAATGCGAGGAAAAATATTTGCTGCTCCCTGCAAGTTCATTTAAATTGAGGACTCAGCAAAAGAACACTTAATAGATGTTTCTTGCTTTTGATGATTTAACCAAAGCTGACCCAGCGCAAGAATCAACACATTCTGCCCTGTTTGCTACAGTCAGTAAAGATGCAGAATATTAAAAATAAAATTAAGTTGTCTGAGAAATTACATACCTATCATCAACATCTGTACATGACTTAAACACATACAGGAGTACATTAAGCTCTTCAGAGGCAAAGTCTCTGCACAATGACAGTACAAACACCCAGTTAAATAACTTAAGTGCCAACATGCTAATTTATTTTCAAATGTATTCTACAATATACATGTGTGAAAATAGAAGTTTTTGAATGGCAGAAGCCAATTCAATTTGACAAAAGTTCTGAAAAAGGATTTTATTTAGGTTTATGATCAACATCTGCATGGTTCATAAAAATACAATTTTCCCTTTCTGTCTATATGTAGTCGAGTTTGTATTGAACATTTCCATATTGTAATATATGGCCATCTTAAAATGGAATGATGGCAAAAGCAGGTTTTAATGATTTAAAAATCATGCTTCGTGCTTGCAGGAGGTTTACCCTATTGGACACTAAAATAAAACCTCAATAATGTAACATAATGTTAGAAAAGATGTCCCCTTTTTTAAAGCAGACACTAAAAAGTAAGAGAGTTGAAAGTGCCTGTATCTTAAAGCAGTGGTTGTCTGGATCTGTTCTGAGAAGGGACAGAGCAATCAAACTACACAATATAGTTTAGGAGGCAATGCGCACATAAATTATTCAGCATTCTAAAATCTAAAAATCAATGCTCTACACTGTGTAATCCAGCTTAATGTAACAACCAGAAAACCAATTTATGAGCAATTTTAGATTAGGTTTTCCCACAAAACCTCAAGAACTGCAATTGCAACACGGAACGAGAGGAACAAGCCTTTGCCTCCACTATGTTACGCACATATACCATTTTGTAGGATGCATGCTGGGTTGACAGCATACCCTGTGACTCTCAGTGCTATGTCCTAACCCCCCTCCCCCTTGCAGTGTAATTAATAAGGAGCTCTACATAAAATGCTGACATAAGTCTTTTAAAACATTCTTACTCTCTGAAGTAGCAGCACCGTTGCTGCTGGAGCCCTCACATACCTCACTGTCATTTCTAAATCGTAGTGGGATCGATCACAAAAAGGGAGAAGTAATATACCATGTCTGCGAACTCCAGCCCATACGGTTTACTGACAGCTGCATCACTGCAATCAATGTCAATACTAGCTATACATAAACAGACAATAATAGTAAACTCATCTGTTTTCCCTCCAGCATCAAGCACACTATCAGGGCTTAAATAATTAATACTCTGGTTTATGATGTACCTTTCACCCCAGGATCTCAAAGCACTTTGCAGTGTGTGGGGATGGATTTTTATTTTGCTGGAGTAAATAGGGTAGTGAAAGATTAACTGATTGACCAAGGTCATGCCGCTTTAACATTTTATTTCTGCTTCACCATTTGACTGGGTAGCTGCTGTGACCTTGTAAAGCTAGAAGAAAGCTGCATTTTAAAGCTAACAGTGTAAAGATAATCTCTCTTAAAGCGTGCCATATGTTTGTGATTAGGCAAAAGAAAAAGCTTCAGAATTGCTGCTCGTGCGAGTGTTCACAGTGTTCTCCAGGGTATAATAGCTGGAATTTTCAGCGGAGCCTGAGAGAAGTAGATGCAAAGCTCCACCTCTGTTTCAAGGAAAAATGGTTACTCAGCATCCCTGGGCTCTGCTGAAAAATCAAGCTTGTATATCTATGAAAGTTTCCCAATCAGAAAAACTGGGGTGATCAGCTGAGACCATGGAAGGCATGCCGGTCCCCTCCCATGGAAGTTTTGATCCAGGAAGCTCAAGGTGCCACCAGAAAGCCATAAATGAAATATTTTAGCAATGGACACTGGTCCGCGCCGGGGAAGCCATTTGGGGTACAGCTGTTAAAACAAGGCTGATGATCTAATATGCCAGCAAAAGACAAAATGGACTAGTAGATTAAAAAAATAAAAGGCTACCACAAAGGTACTTATGAACAAATTGTTCTGCGCTGCCTGGCTCTGGGCTCTAGACACGTGTCCACTCCTTCCGCTGAGCCGTGCCCTCACCAGCTCTGATTCCCCTTACAACAACCGTGCGGGCGGGCGGCCGCTCTCAGCAGTGTCTCCTTCAGGCCCCTCTGTTCATTTTGTCCCGTCGATGCTCACACGTGCACGCGGGGTGCGTGCTCTGGTCCACCCCATGGCGCAGGCACAGCAGCTTGCGCCTTCCCTCCTGCGCAGCCCGGCGCCGTCACCGGAGCCAGCCCAACGCGTCCCGATGTTTTAGCTAGGCTGACGTCCTCTTGTAAAGCAGATAAACTCAACTTACTGCCAAGGATTTTTCAAAGGGATGAGGATGTTGTAACGTTTGACTGCCTTTTCTTGTGGCCCTAAGCTGGTTCTGTAAAGCCGTGCCAGGCTCAAACACCGACCAGACGAACTCCGATGAGAGCGACGGGCTGCAGAAGAGGAGCCACTCGACTTGGCAGGGGAAGAAAACCATCTTTTTTCTCTGCGCGGCTCCCCCAGAAGTGAGTCAGTAGGCCTGACGAACAGAAAACACAAGTTGCCATAGAAACTCACATGCCTTCCACCAGGAGGGGAAAAAAATGTAGGCCAATATTTCTGCTTAGCTGGCTCTTGTTCTTGCTGTGCTGCTCAGCCTGCCCGCATCCAGGGCTGCGTGAGCAACTTGCATTTATTTTGCCCCCGACTGAGAAACACCCTTGCCCCCGCCGCCGCGGGAAGCTGCAGCTTTGTGCGTGCGCACACACGTGCGCACGGCCGCACGCGGACACACGCAGGGACGGGGACACGCGTGTCAGTGTGTTGCGGGGTGACTACGAACGAGGAGCTCCCTGCCTGCAGCAGGGGCTGGGCAGTGCCCCGGCACCAGCAGCGCAGACCTGCCCCAAACAGCATCCCTTCACGGCCCTCGCGCCGCGAGCGCGGCAGGGCGGGCTGAACGAAGAGTACCGGGTTTGAAATGAAATGTTTGTGCTGGGTTGTTCCAGCCACCTTTGATTTAAATAAACCCCTTTCCTCCGTACCGTAGGTTTCTCATCTGTGAAACAAGGGCGAGCCCTGAGCAGGGCGGAACCGCGCAGGCGTCGTTAATGTATGTAAAGCCCTCTGCGGTGCTCCGAGGGAAGGGCTTACGTGACGTGTACACACGCGTACGCCACGCCTGAGCTGCTGCTCCTTGCTCACCCACACGTGTTTTCCATCGAAGCAACCCCAGCAGGTAACACTGGAACTAATAATTGCAAAACCTGACGGATCAATCCGGTAGCTCTGAAAGCTGAAGAGCCAGGAGCTGGCCGAATGAGAAGATGTGTTCTCCTCGCGTGGGCGGTCGCCTAGAAAAAACGTAAGTGTCTTTGCAAGTGCTGTTTACAGTTGAAGAGAAATGATCACTGCTGAACCATCCCTTGGTTTATTTTGTTCCCAGACTGTAGGTTATTGTTGGTTTTTACTTTTAAACGTACACACAGGGCAAGTTGCTTTAGTTTTCTTGCTCCTGTTCTTGCAGATTGCATAAAGGACAAATAGCCTACTGTATATTCAGTGGGCTGTTATGCTTTAACCGGACTATAAATAAAAACAATCTAGCAAGGTAAGAAAATCCGCCTTCCCGCTATTTTCACCTGCAATCTTTTGTGACTCCCTTCTAAAGTAAAAAACCAAACCCCAAAGCAAACGGAGGAGACATTTGAAATTGCGTTTGGGCACAGACCAGTGTACAACCCAGACCGGTGTAAAACCCAGTACACAGCTTTTGCTCACTGATACGATCACCCGCCGGCTTCTCGGAGCCGGTGGTAATGCAGCTCGGAGATGACACAGAGCTGCCCCGATGCCAGTCCTGTGCCCGCAAGCACTGGCTCCATCAGGGGTAGTTAAAGGAAAGTGATCAAAATGATGGCGAGAGCGTATTCCTCCGCAGCAGGGCGGATCACCCAGCCACCCAGAGCACAGAGGGGCTATTTTTCAGTCCAGTTCCATAGTCTCCAAAAACCATATGATCAGGTGCCTAATTTAAAAAGCTCCACATTTTTAATGAACTGACTCCGGATCTGGACAGCTGGAGAGACAGGTGGAGGGTAACACCTCTCCTGAAAGGGCTTTTTTGGTTTGGGGGGGAGGAGGGAGCATCTTAATCTGTAAGTGATCTATGTCATTTGAGCAGTGATGTGACTGTTGGGTTTAACATGATTTTCAAATCCCTCCAGGTAAAGATGGCTTAATGCAATTATCTACTCATTGTGAATGAAGAAATACCCATAAAAAACAAATTCCTACAGCACATTTACTTCAAGAAAAGTTTTCTTTTTGCTTGAAATAAGGAGTGAAAGAAGAATAAAGAACTAACAGAACTGTTTTATTCTCTAGCAAATAGTAGTCTGCAATGGCACAGAGCCCTGCTAGCACAATAAGAGCTACGTAAAATGATGGTTGCGTGGATTTGATTCTTGGTAAGGGTGTGAACCAAAGCAACGTTCTTATAATGATGCTGGTGTTACTGCCTTGGAAAGAACCCAGTGGTTCCCACTTCCAAATGTACTTTGCGCATCCTCTGTAACTGATCCACTTTGAGTACTCGGCACATTATAAAACGGTAAAATGAATTTTAAAATGTAAAGATGCAAGTCAAGTGCGATCATTGCCACTAGTGCGGCAGTTGTTAACTTTGGTTCACCCCAACAAAAAGACTGCCATGGCCCGACGGTACAAGCACAGGCATAAGCTGCTTTTACCCAGGAGATTTTGTCAGCGTAACTTTTGAGTGTAGGTTTCACATCAAGTACAGCGTCAAAGGCCACTTTATCGGAGGATAACTGCACAGACACAGAACTCCCCGGTTTAAAAATCCGAGTAGTACATCACATCATACTTGATGTTGCTCTGCTGGCAAAAGTGGGCAGCTCAGCCACGCTTCCCCCCGGCTTGCCTGCCCCGCTCCAGCAGCCCGGCTGCCCCTCATACCCCAGGCAGCCCCCCCAGAGCCGGCGGGGTGTCTGCAGAGCTCCGCAGGCTTCATTCCTGGATCTGCTGTGGCCTTACGAAAGGGACTTCTCACCCTTCTCTCTTTACCCTGCCATCATTTGTTTTGGTGCTGTTTGTTTTTTCTATCCCAAATGCTTGTTTTCTATGGCAAGATCTGCCTGTTTCAGTGGTACCCACACTAATACCCCCCGTCTTTTTAATAGTTACTGTAATATAAATAGTTAATAATCACTGGGTTTTTTAGATGTCTGCTTTGGAGATGGAAGAGTCAGAAAACTTATTTTAGAGATGAAAATCACTGTGTAGGTTTAACAAAAGTAGAACAAAATTCAAGAGAAACTTTGCAATGTTTTCACTGGGGAAGTGAGAGTCTAATTCTGTGGCTGCCACGCTGCTGGATTCAGTATGTGGGACACTTCCCTCCGGAAGGAATAAGTAAGATAACGTAGAGTTAAAAAAATAAAAGTCCTAAGATGAGAACTTGAGAATATGCTAAAACTCAGCAATAGTTTGTAGAGGGAAGTTGCTTAAAAGTATAAAATGTCAATATTGAAGAACAAATTTCTTCCAGTTTATGTTGTCCTGTTAAGTAATTTTCAAATGACGGGAAGTTTGGTAAAGTAGGTGTAAATGCAGTACTAACTAAAGCATGATGTAACATCGGCAGCTCCAGCCTGCTTTTTTCCCAAGCTGGATGTCTGCCAGTTCCCATTCCTTCTTCTCGGAGCACCGCAGCAGCCCTTTCAGTGCCTGAGCCCTGTGCACCGGAGTTCCAAGTCCCGCCGGCCGAAGCGATGCCGCCACGGGTGTCTTTCGGCTTGCTGCTAGAGGGGAAGGGGCTCACAGTCCTTCTGGGGCTGCTCCTCGCTCCGCTTGAGAAGTTGGTTCAACCAAAGCTGCCCTCCTGCGCGGCAGCTACCGCGGTTGAGGTAGCATGAATCCGCTGAACTCCTTTGACCTAAGAAGGTCAAAATGCTGCAAACATAAAACATAAAACCTAACCCCGTGAACAGCAATGCATAGCGACTTGCTGCCCCAGTGCACTTCAAGAGGCAACTCGCATGGGACTTCAGTCCCTTACATGCAACTTGGCTGAAGTCATACTGACACCCCAACCTTAAAAATGGACTTTGCCCTTTGGAAAGTATCATTAAATCTTTAAAAATATAAAAATCATGCAGAATTACAACTGAAAAATCCTTCATTCAAAAGGAAAGCAAGTATTTCTCTTCACAGTTCTAAAAATGAAGGAGGAATATGATCCCTGTGAGAATGTAGGCTCCTGCCGGGAAAGGTGCCTTCATTTTAAAGCACGGGATTATGATTTTGAGGCCAGTGGCAGTGCTAAAGTAGAGTCCGTGCTTACTTGCTAAGCTGAAGCAGATCTTGATTATTTTATTGCTTCCCACGATCTTCCAAGAATAAAAAAAGTTTAAGGTAAGAAGTGAGAGTCCTCTCTCCATCTCAAGCTCTCTGCTTACAACAAGGTATTACTTCTCAGCAAAATAACCTATAAAGTCCAAAGATTTAAGTTTGGCTAAAAGATTTAGGTCTTTGTAACAGAAGATGTAGAAGTAAGTAACGCTATTCAAGCATACATACTAGGTTTGCATTTACATTGAAAGGAATAGTATAAAAGAAGAACCACGAAGGAAGATTTCAGTTCAAGAATAAGTAACAGGTAACCAACTTCCCAATATGCTGATTTTAAATGTTATTCTCTGTACTGAAGTTACCGGAGTTACCTCATACAGAGACCTTTACATGTTGAATGGGAGAGAGATAATTGGCGAGTGATTTCTGCCTGGTAATTTACAATCATTTTGGGGCAGGATCCCTGTGGAGAGGAAAACCAGACATCAGTAGGGTGATAAATGATAAAAAACTCCTATGGAGGCAGATATACATTCACCCAAATCTCCTGTAAAAATGCAGCGACCTCCTAAGACTTATAAACCTGCTTTTCTGTAAAGGGGCGCTGGGGTCAGAAACGTGCATCCTTTGTGTACCGCAGAAAGAGGTGAACAAAGATTTTCCCCTCCTTTCCATACTTTATTGCCAGGCAGCCACTGTGTCTCTTACATGCCTGTGTTTTAAAGCCTCTACATTTGCCAGCAGTAGGTGATTGATTTTAATCGTATGAGTCGCATGAGTAAAACTACTTGCATACGGGAACCTGTACAGAACCGTGGGGCCATCATCACCATGAAGAGTCCTCCCGTCCCCAGGCAGACACCGGCATGGTTACCAGCCTCCACAGGGGCGATGCAGACGTCGTGGAAATGTGGCTTTGATGGATTTCAAGTAAATACTCACCACCGAGATAAGATTTTTTTGGACACAAATTTTGACTTACATTTTCTGTCAGCAGAATTTTGATTTATTTCATAGTTATGTATCTTTCTAGATGGCTTCATGCTCAGCACCCCCCAAACCCTCAAAAAATCAGAACTGCAAAAAGATCATGTTTCTTCCATGCATGACTGCAGGAAGCACTGCTCGCTGGAAAGTACTCAGAAAAGGCAATTTTAATCCAGCAGGGACTGATTTCTCTCAATGCCTATTTTTACAACAGCGATAAGATTAATGAAGATTGGAGACTAACCTAAATTGTTATCGCTGGAAGGACCGAATGAGCCCTGCAAATGTAAGTGTCCCTTGCTAGAGGGTGGTTTATCCCCCCCAGCCGCGCCGGCTGATGCTCCTCCTGCGTTGCGTGAAGGGAGAGGAGGCTGTGGCCGGGCAGCTGGTGTGCTCGAGGTTCGGAGGAGGCTCTCCGCTCTTCCGCAGGTCTGACCCCACAGGTTAGCGTTTGAATCGCATTTCACTTGGGACAAAAGCAACAGTCGGCATCTTCAAAGCTTTAACTGCGACGTCACGTTTACATCTCTAGGTCAGGGAACGGAGCCACTCCTGCCTTCGTCGGCCAGTGTGACCTGGGTCAGCAGAGCGCACTGCCGAAGTTGAAATACAATGACCAACGAAGCTCACGCTTTGTTCAGACGAATACAGCAAAGGCATTATACACACCAACGATCTCTGCTTGCTGGCATGGCGTCACAACACCCGCCCGGAAGCCTGCGGCTGGATGAAGGGCCGGGTAAGCTGGGCGCTACCCAACCGCCACGACAGCTTTCGCCGGACCTGAGTTCGCAGCCTGCACGGTCCAGGCAGAGAGAGGGAGCGTTACTCTTCCAGAATCACCACTGACGACTTGTCCATGGTCAGAGCCCTGAGCAGACCCAGAAACCCGGGTTTTTCTTGCACTGCCCAGCGCCCTCCCTCGAGGCCGTGCCCTGCTGTATATTGCCACGCCGTGCTGGGAGCGGATGTCTCTGTGTGGTTGCGCTTACTGGGCTGGATTTAACTATCCGTGTTCTGGGTACCAAAATGTCTTTATAATATTAAGAATTAACAGGAAATGTTTCATAATAATGGAAGGCATGCTGTCCTAGTCATTTCAACCGTTTTTAATAACCTTAGATCAATTTTTTTCTCTCACTTTCTCCAGATTTGAAAGCTCAATTAATTTTGAGCTACAACTCTGTCTATCATTTCAACCACATGTGGCAGAGCGAGAATTCATGCAAGACAATGGTTAATTTTTGGTATCTTCTGCTGCCTAATGACAGGTGTGCTGTCCTAAATAATTAGCTTTCAAAAAGGGATCCCCTTAACCCTTTTCTAAAACCGGTTAGTGATCTCGGTTTTACTTCATTAAGCTCTTGACAGCTCAATGTACTCACATCTGTTACTGTTTGGTAGTTTGATTCCAAGAACACAAATCGCTTCAAGAACTGGCAGCAAATTCATTCAGGCTCAGGATGCAGATCAAAATCCATCTGTTTACTGATCAAAAGCCATATTTTAATCACAGCACAATAGTGGTTTCAGCAATATCGTTAACTTAGATTTTGTCTCCGCCCTAAACATGGTAGGTAGTACTCTTCATTTAAGCTGCATTTATTCGAATTGCGTATTTAAAATACAAGTAGCCTGATATTCAAGCACTTACATACAGGATTTAATCAGTCTGCTTGCACTGGACTAGGTCATCAGGCATTTTTTACCTACAGGCTTAACCTGGAAGTTTGTTACAATTTTTGTTCTAATTCCAGGTAAAACCTTGGCCTGATACATTATCCCATCTTATTCATCATTTAACTAGAGCAATGAACTCAGCTCTACACTCCCTTCAGATTCAGGGTTATCTCTTCTTCACACCTGGGGTATAAACAAAACTTTCAGGTGCCAGATAGACCGACTTTTCCGACTGTGCGTACACGCTGTTAGTCACGAACATGCTGCGTTTCGTACATGTGTTCTTCCACGCACAGGAGGGACCGGATCGGGTTAGGTCATATTTCCTGTGTGCAAATAGACTCTTGCCTGCAGGTCGCACACTTTGCTTTGGAAGCTGGAGGCTCTACAGTGAGTAAGGCAGGAACAGAAAATGTTCCTGAAGGACTCCATCCCTGGCAGCTTTTCTCTTCACGAGTGTGATGCAATTTTTTTTCTCCAAGTGAAGTTTCAGGTCTTGCATTTTAACAGATGTGCTCCCATTATAAGAAAAACAACCAAAAAATTATGAAATTACATAGCTGTAGGATACTGAAGTGGGTGGTCTGATCCAGCACGGTATCCAGTTTCTATTACATCAGCCACTTCTAATATGATTCTAAATTACATCAAAAGAGGAAAAGAACGTGATGAATCAAATGATAACTTAAGTTTCTAATTATTTGTTTCTAGGACGTAAAATAGTTTGTGTCCTCCAACAATGATAAAGCTGACTAATGTCTATGAAAGTTTGTCTTTAAAGCTCGGGTGACCCAGGAGGGATTAACAGAGGAACAGCAGCTTCGTTGGATCCCGAAACTTGGGGAACAGCCCGTGCTAAATCTGGGCAAACACCTCAAGATCCCGTCTGAGGGAAATGAGAGAGAATCTCAAATGTCAAGGTGTTGGCTTAGCCCAGGAGGGCTGAGGAGTGACCGTGTGGATTGTGATGGGGAGGGTCTGGGTAGATAATAATTCATTTGGGTTTGAAACGGGGAGGATGTTTTTGCTGTACAGGCATCACAACGTCACATCTCAGCGGTCACCAGAGACAGTTTTACAGGTTCACAGTAACTCCAGAAGACTGCCAAAGAAGAGAAATAGTAGTTTGCGCTGCGAGAGTACCTACGTCTGTGGGCACTCGGGGGGGTAAAGCACATCGCTGTAAAACAGGCTGCGGCTGGATCTTGGCAACGGAGCAGCTGCATTGCCTCCCCCTCAGATCCAGAGCATCTGAAAAAAGGTCCTGCTGAGATGGACAACCGCATGGAAGCGGGCAGGACGGGCGGCAGCTTGTGTGAGAAACGCAGGACCGCAGAGCACCCTCGGTAGAGGCGGAGGACTGTGCGGGCTCTTAGCTCTGCCCTCTGTTCGACTCAGGTGGGCGCGAGAATGCAGATGAACCGCTGAATATTTTGGTTTCTTTGGGATGAGAGATGGATGTGAGTACAATGCAAGACAGTGACCTTTTAGTCCTTCATCTTCTCAGGAAAGGAAAAAAAAAAAAGACGACCACCAAAACTGACAGGGCACATCGGAAGACAGACAGAAGAACAAATGGAAAAATAGTAAGTGAGACCGTAAGACATTACTGACTTGTTGCAGCTGCTCTGTGGAGAGTCAACTCAGATGAGGGGAACTGCAGATTTATTTTCCAAAATGCAAACCCTAAAGAAGGACTTACATTGCACTCCGTGACAAATCAGCATGCGTCTGTATGTGTCAGCTTCTAACTGCAAGGGGCATTTTGATTTTAAAAGAGCGGGTGAGATGATTGTAGAATTATGCCGTATCATTTAACTGTGATTCCTATAGCACTGTCAACAGACGGCAAATGTAGAGTGGTCAGAGGCTATTACAGGATAATCGCCTCTTCAAATGAGAAAATCTGCAGACATTAGGCAGCGTAATTCCCCATGGAATTCTTCTAGGTGGGCTGCCGTCCTCGCAGCAGCTTAGCTAATAAGGGAGTTAAAAATTACCCCAATTGTCCTCTAGAAAGAAGACTTAGGGAAAAGCTAAGAGGAGGGAATAGTTCTAGACTAGAAGAAAACTACGTCGAGTAGAAGACGCTGACAAAATCTTTGTTGATTTTTGGACACATAATAAAAACGAAATAAGGATCTGCATTAAGTTTCTCCAGGTTTTTATACGTTTGTTTATCATGTCTGCTATCTGGGCTGTTAGCACATAAACGTGCTGATGTTCTCCGTTGTTAGTGTTTCAAAGAAAACAGTAAAGTAGAGAGTGCACAGTTGTGAAATAACATAAGCGTATTCAATAGGTATTATGAAAGCTTTAGAAAGCAAGGACTAACGATAGTGCCTAAGCAACCAGACTGTGTAGCTCCTGCTGCCAAAAGTGGTATCAGACACTTGGTTTGCATCTGGAGGGCATGACGAGGGGCCCAGAGCCAGACAGACAATGCTTCTGTGCAGACTCAGCAAGCCAGGAACACGTGGGACACGCGGTCTAGACTGGCTACAGCGAGCATCTGCTGGGAGGGAAGCTAATCCAGGATTATAACATACTATTCAAATTGCACATGCTTTGAGAGCAACAGAAGATACTTGTGGCAGGGGTTTTCATGACGAAATTTTCTGTATGCACATACTAGCTGAAAATGCTAAATAGAAGCAAGAGTGCGTGTGGTGGATGATAAAAAAGAGCATTTGAAGTTCAGAAAGAAAGTACAATGGTATTTCGATTCATCTGAAAATACGTGCGTTTTTCAAATGGTAGGACAAATACATATGGAACTGCCAAGCAGGCTTAACTGAAGATTTAATTGATTCAAAATCAAATTTGCTGATTTCTTGCCCTTGTATTCTAGTTGTGGAGTAGCAGTTTCTCATTGACCTCATATACAAACAGCTCCTACACTTCAACAAAGAACAATCTGGAGTAGCTGTTCTTGAAGAAATTCGTCCTTACACCCACTAAAAGCATGACCTATAAGCTCTTACGATGTAAGTTAGGTGACCAGAAGCATTCTGCACATGACAGCAATCTCATGCCAAAGGTTCTGGTGGGATTTCTGGTTAAATTCACAACATCTAGATTAGATCTACTATTAGATCTACTACCTATTAGAAAATTTAGTCCTGAAGAGGACATTAAGAATTATGCTTGTCCACAAATGTCCACCGCACATAAAATTCTTCATGATTATTAATAGGAAAAAAAATGCCAAGGAAGACAGCTGGTATCAAACATTGGGTCATCAGTACTCTCTTACAAAAAATACCAAATACTGAAAATAATACTTTGGACAAATTTGCTATAAGATTGAGGCAAACTATACTTCCCAGAGTTTGCTAGCCAACACTGCATAACTATTATCCCTTTGTGTGTAGCATGAATATTTACATGTGTGTTAGGATGAATTGTATTGTATTGATTGAGCCTATGTTAGAATCAAACTCTATTCTTTCCGAGGTAATTTCCAAATTGTTGAGTAACACTAAATGGCTGTGAGTCAATGCCACCGTTATTTTTATGTGAATTGCGATGAATTTTGCAGGTAAGGATACATAAGGTTATGAAAGTATAGCGTAAAAAAATGAAGAGTTCAGTAATTGTCTTAACTATGGGTATGATACTGACTGCTGTATGGTCAAAACTAGGTGAACATATTTGTCAATTTAGATCATGAACCTGCAAATCGCGGTGCTGGATAGAGTTCTTCCAAAGTCAGTACAGAGCGCTGTAGGTGCAATGAATTGCAGGACTGAAGCCATCAGTGAATTCTTGACCCTACGAAAATCCACAAAGTTTTGACACTAATTATAGATCTCACCCATTATTTTCCTTGATATATGGTAAGTCAGTAAGATGCTAGTTTATTCATACCTGAAAAGAAAAGCCTAAGGGATTTTACAAGATGGTTAACCTATGACCACTACATTAAGGCTTCAAAACAAATGTAACTCATTTGCTGAGGGATGACAGATTAATAAATTGTCCCACCTCATTATCCCCATAATACCTGACGGCATAGCTTAGAGGAAGTCTGGCAAATGACATAGGCCAAAGGTCAGTGCTCCTTTTTCAAAAACAAGATTACAAACCTTAATACAAATATAAATGATTCAGTGGATTTATAAAAAGACAGCAGAAATTCTAGTTCGGGTTCAAACAATACTTAACAGGGTAAAATTTGCACATCAAGCTGTAAAGCGTGGTGCAGACGCAAGAAATGGAATTCGAAATTGATGCGACTGTGTCTCCAACTTCCGACTCAGTGGCTGTCACCCTTGGCAATGCCGGTGCTGCCAGACGTCCCTGCGTGCCGAGGCAGGTCTGTGACCTGCACCACCGGCGCAGGCTGTGTACTGCTGGCGGTGAAGGTACCACAGCTGGGCCACTCCAGGCTACCAACCACCACGACAGAGTGTCTCCCAATTCCTTTTTTTGGGTTGGAACATGAATGTAAGATAATAGAGAGAATGAACAGTAGATTAGATACATCCCTGCAATTCCAAAGCCGTGAATCAGGACGAAGACCTTCTCGAGTTAAGCTTTAAAGTAATACCTCATTTTAAATGGCTAAATTTTGGCGCTTTGTAACATCTCTAGAAATCATCAAGCCTGTAGGGTCGTATTTGCAAGCTTTTATCAACAACTGCAAAACCAAAAAGAATATTTAAAATAACAAAATACTTGCCTGCAGGAGTTAAGGAAAAGGTCAATATCATGAAAGCTGTGATGAAATTACGAGCCCAGGAAGCTATGAAATACAACTTTTAATATAAAAAGATGAAACGAGCTACAAACATGCTGAGGTTTACATATTGACGAGTCTTGGCGAGACGCTCATAAAAACAGAAGGTAACAGGAAGAAAGGTTGTGGCTCAAAATAATTACTCTTCATGGTAACAGTCCTGCATTTTCTATGCAGGCATGTGTAAACTTTAATGGATAAAGTGTGGAATAGAGGAGGGCAGAAAAAACTACATAACTAAGCAAAATACTATTTGTTTAATTGCTTCTACATCTGTGGAAACAGGTGAAGATTTGCTAAGTTGTAGAGTGGACAATTTTAAAATTATTGTAAAGACAGGCGAGTACAACAATTTGAATAGCATCACTGCAGCCAGACCACAAGCAGAACACAGACTCTCATGCCAGTGTTATGCACGGAACTATAAAGGCTTTTTGTTTCCAGAGTCACAAATAAAAATCATCTAAACCATCAGGTCAAGAACGTCTGGTGTGCCAGGCCTGACAAGCAGCATGAAATAACCTTAAGCCAGCCAGAAACAGAGAGTGAGGAATTCCCCTTGTGAAGGGAAACTACTGGTGCAGCAGGGTAGAGGTCTGAGATGCTCTGGTGGGTGTAAAGAAAAGGGGGAGTGTGAAAAAGGAGAGTTTCTTTACAACAAAAATCACTGAACAGTCACTGTCAGGATCTAAATCAAAGCTGTTCCTTTTCAGCTTTAGCATATAAAGAGAGCTGCAAACGCAGGGCCGAGAAGCTGAGGCAGGAGCCTTGCTCTCCTGCGAAGTCCGAACCGAGCTCAGATGCAGAGGAGCTGGTCCTCGCTTTTGAGGCGGTTTCGCTTGTTGATTGACACTGCTGGGGGCTGCTACAACCTACTATCAAGCTATATTCTGTTTTGCTACTACAAAACATATAAGGCAAATAAAAAATTAAAAGTTTCTGCGACTGAAGATGTAGAAACAAACGTATTCGCTTTGGCAGCAAATACCTTTGTTACCAAAGCACCCGGCATTTTAAAATATTGATATTTGCATCTTTCTCTGCTGAATATTTTAAGCGGGAAGAACTGCTTGGGAGAAAGAATTATAGCAAAAAAGGAACACTACAACCGCCAACCTCAGTCATCTTAAAGAATAATGTGCAATGTCCTTTGCACTGAAAAATTACTTGTATTTCACCTCTCTTTTTCCAAAGGTCTTTAATTCTTCCTCTGAAAAGGAATGTTATTTTACCGTTCAATTACATTTTAACCATTCAATCAGATCGAGCTATATATAAATGTATGGCCCCCTGTTTCGGATTCCCTTACTCAGCTTTTACTTCACGAAGAGCTGTGTTCCAAGGTCACAACTGATTAATCTTGACCTGTGAACCTTGAAAGTGTAAAGTCTTAATAGAAATGTATTACTCTACATAGCAAAATGAAATGTACTCTGTATGCATGACCAATAATGAACTGAATTTTTCTGACTCTAGCCTTTAGTTGCTAATTAAGCACTTAACTACAAGATCTGTTAACTCTTCGTTGCTCTTTGGATAAATTATGTGCCTATAAAAAGAGTGAAATCATTTGGCCCTTTGAGCAGGTGCGATGGAGGTATCTTCTGGTCAGGCGTTTTGCAAAAGACTTTTTGCTAAACCCCGGTGGAGCTGCCACAGGCATGCCTCAGCCTTATAAAGAGTATGTGATTAACAAGGGTTAAGGCTTGCGTTTAACAAGCGTTTAAGGCTTCCAATAGTATTGTGGCAATATTTTTATATTACTGGTACTGTTATATATTTCTAGTAGCATTTGTTAGAAACTAAGCCACAAGACAGAGGCACGTGAAATAAGAGTTAATTTAGAAGAAAAATTTTTGCTAAATGGATACTGTAATCACAAATTCAATTATACAGTAAATAAACTAAAAAGACAAAGGTTTGAGGGGGGAAAAACAACCTTTCTTTTTAGTGGCATCACATGAAGTTAAGCTTTTTAAAAGCAAATACTTTTTCTTTTACATTCATTAATATGTACTTCTGGAATGAGTATCTCGTGCATCTTTCGGTAAGAAAGTCTAAGCTAAGCAGACGAGTGAAAGCCTGTGCCACTGAGATGCTCACGGTGAGCAAACCCAGGCGGTGCTTCCCACGCCCGCTGCAGATGGGCAAGATGATCAAACACCAGTTCACACTTCAGGCGCCTTCACTGCAGTCTCACTTAGGCGGGTTTCCACCGCCGGACACCAGTAATGCTGGTGGAATTACTGCCGTGTACCAGTGAGGGGGACTGGGCTTCCAGACGCCGAGAGAAGGGAGAGGAGCGGCAATGCCTCGGCAGCCCTGCTACGTACAGTACAAACAAGCAAAGATAACGTCTGTGTTTAGGTCAATCTTACAAAACAGATCTCTCGTCACGCGTGCAGTTCACTGTCAGCCTCTTAGAAGAAAATGAAGTATACCACAAAATGGAACTTGCATCACCTGGCACTTTTGAGTTAACCAGGAGACAGTAGAGTCAAACCAAATTTACCAGGTGCTTCTTATAATTGCAGCCAGGACTGGAAACGTTTAGAATTGTGACAGTGCAATTAGCTGTGCTCGACAGACACCGTGAAATCAGTTTCAGAACACATCAGGACAGTCTTACACGGGTATCTTCAGCAAGTAGATACCATATTTCCTGTAGATCTGAGGCCCGATGCAATTGAAAACATAATAAATCTATTTTTATCTTTAATCGTTAATTTTGAAGTACTGCCAGGCACATTAGGCACTCCTGTCTAAAATTAATTCTGTTCACGATGGAAGCAACCATTTATTCTATCAAGCTATTTGTATGCTTAGTATCAGAAGACTTCTTCTGGGAGGTGTTACCATTTTTGTGTGAGGCGTCTCTGAAATATCTTGTTTGGTTCGTAGAACTGCTATCGTAATTAACGTCCTAAAGCTCTGTGAATTGTACGTCATTAAAACTTCCTTTCCTGCAGACTGCTCTGGGAAACAAAATACGTATCCGCTCTGAAGAAACTAAGCAGCGAGATAAAAGGACGGCTGGTTTAGGCAATGCCAAACTTTGACCCCACCAGTGCATTCTACCACCAGGAAGGGTTCTGTGGCCGCACAAACCAGCAACAGATCCTTCACCAGCGGCGTGCCCAGGGCTGCAGCCGTCAGTCCTGGCAACGGTAGCTCCAGCTGCTGTCTCTGGGCCCCCGGTCAGTAAGAAGAAACATCTCAGTAATAAATAAAGTCTTCCTCTAGGCATATACTCTGATCGGACGCTGCACGGGCACAGAGAAACCCTAACCCTGCTTATGACACTGCACCAGTTCTACTAATCACATTTTCTTAATGCAGTTTCCTTTTAAAGGTTTTGGAGGACCCATAAGTACATGAAATAACCTCCCACATTTTAAACCAGGACTGCTGTGGCAGCCCTGTGTGCTGCCCAGTGCCTAGGCAGCTCTCAGAATAGCCATCAGCTTTGCTTATGTCCAAAGTGCTTCCAGATTTAGTAAGGCAGATAAAATGAGATTTTAAACCAGGTGTCAGCTTGTGTCCGAAGCTGCCCACCACCACAGGAGAACACAGAGCAATTCCCCCTCTAGACACTCTGCAATTTCACTGCCATCTTCCCAGAAGAACAAGTATGAAGGAAGCAAGGTTTCGGCTGGCACGAAAGTCTTGAAGGTGGCATACGACATATATTTACTATAAACTCCATCTGATCTAAATCAACATAAGCTCATCACTTCTGGACGCTCCATTTGAAATGAATGGTCCTGTGGTTGGGTTGATTAGCCACTGGATGTCACTGTTAGTCTGAATACATAGACCCAAACAGCATTTGTTTGGCATTAGAAAATTTTTAAAGACAGGATGAATCTGAGCACACTACATAGCGAAAACATTTTCAGGTGCTGAAAGCATTTGCTCAAGTCTCACACTTCTATAAAATACATGATATAAGAATTTATATTTATAAGGATTTTTATTTATATATTTATATATAATATATATGTATTTATAATATGTATTTATATGAATTTTTATAAGTGCCTGATTTAATACTCTTTTTTTTTTCTTTTTTGGTGATTAATTTATGAATCTGATAGCAACTCACTCCCCTCCTGACAGTTAATTCATGTCCTGTGCCATGTGCTGACTTCTAGGCAGAACCAGCATGCAGACTCCGGCACCCCGCAAAGCGCTGCCGAGTTAGCCCCAGCTGCACTGCGATTCTCCCCAGGGACGAAAAGCCCGTTCCCACACCGCTGGCGGGGCTCACTGTCCCCCTCCCATGGGCAGCCCATACGAAGGCGTCTCAGAGCTGGCTGGCTTCCAGTGCAGACAACAGCTCCTCCAGGTCTTTAATTCCAAATTTGATTCCGATTGATCAAAACGTGCCCAGAGTCACAGCTACACAAAATGTCCCAAAGCAGGAGCTGTCAAGATACACTGTTGGTTTAAGAGAGGAGAAAGGGAAACTTTTAGTCTTTATTTCCTAAAAGCTCCAAGTATCAAGTATCAAAGTACAGAAAACTAAGATAAACTAAACTAATGTTCTTCTTTCTAGGGTTAAAGGCCTGTTTCTCAAAGGGTGAGAGAAGTTGCACTGGCAAACTGGCTGTAGGGTGTTAGCACAACCCGCCAGAATAAGCATAAAATCATTGAACAAGATGCAAGGTAATGGAGAATCTGAGCCAAGGAGCGTAAAATGACAATGGAAAATCCAGAAACGACCACTACTACTACTACTACTGCTACTGCTACTGCTACTAATACAACTCTACCAGTTAGACGATGTGAATCTTACTTTTATAAAACTCCATTTTGGCAAGGTCCCAACTATATTGCAAGGAGAGCCAGTTGCAGGCAGTACAAAACAGAAATCTGAAATGCCAGCTGCTAACTCCTTCCCGTACAGGCACAGTGTAGCTATCTTGGAGCAAAAATTGACCGTAATTCATTTTGACTAGGGTGTAAATCTGTTGTTAGGAAATACAGAAACACTTGACAATGATGCTCAGGACCAAAAAAAAAAGTTTCTTGAGGGTCCCACCAATGGCAATGAAACAGCTGGTGACAAAATTGCATATAAAAACAACAGACAAAGTTCTTTCAACATATAAATTAGGGTTTGTTTTGCAAATTAAGATGAACACTAGAAAACAACTTTGAAACTGAAAACACCAGACTTGATTCTCACCAGCCCTCATAACTAAAAAAAAAAAAACCAAACAAAAAGCCCAAAAACTCAAGTTGGTGGTAACTGCTTTTGAGTCAATGGCACACAAGTGGAATAAATGAAATGAAGATCGGGTCCATTTTCCTGATGGTATGTACTTCTGAGCATTTATTTCCCGGTGTAAAATTTACAGCACGATTTTTCAACACTTCTTCAACCTCAAATACAAACCCATTCAATTATCCAATTGGCATCATATGAAACCGTTTCATTATAAGCTCTTTATCACAAAGAACAACACCCTTTAAGAGCAGTGCTCGTAAAAGCGACTCCAAGGCAGGGCAGGAGACCTGCCGCTGCACGGTCACCGCTCAGGCTTCCTCGCGGGGACGGAGCCTGCGAAGCCGCTTGCTGGCCTTCCCTCCGCTCTGTCACGAACGGCCGCTGACTGCAGTCCGACGCTCCTCGTGCTCCCGGAACGACTCGGCGTCAAACACATCTCTCGCAGCAGCTCAGAGCAGGTGGGTGACGTCTCTGCTTCGCCAGACGTGCACGATATAGTCGTAACACTGAGGTGAGCCGAGCTTGGCTGCACTCGACAGTCACCGAGACAGAACACGAGCAGGCCTCATCGATACATCAAAGAGGAGAAGAAAAGTATTGGAGGAAAGATATTTGAAGGGATTTTATTAAAAAGGATGATCAATTTGTTTTACAATTGTTTCAAAATAATTATTTAAAATAATTAGATTGCTCTGAACCAATACTGTAACTTTAACACAGGCATAATCACTGTAAATGACATTAAGAGCTTGTCTACAGGAAAATTGCATTGCTCTGTTTATAATGGGATTGTTAAAGCTCAGCAAATCCCCAAATCCAGATATAGTTGGCATAGCAGAAAAGTAAGGGAGAGAAGTTATGCCAGAAAACCTAAAACATCTTGGGCTTACACTGACATAGATATTTCAGTCAAAAGAACTCCTAACTAACCAAAGCAGTTGCACTGGAACAGCAGCAAGGTATACATCAGCTCCAAAACACCAAGCTGCAACGGAAGCAATGTGGAAATTTTGCTACACTTAAGCCTGAAAGAGAACCTGAGCAAGTGCCATTAATGTTGCCTTTTAACGGTGTCCTGCTGCAGGTTGCACAGAGGAGATGTGAACATACCGAAGTCCACGGGGGCGGCTTTGCCGCGTTGAGGTTACCAACCTCTCCGGCCGGAGCTCCGAAGGGAGTCAGTGCTACGCAAAGTGGCAGCTGGCCTGCAGGGACCAGTAGCAGTGATTCTCTAGACATGCTGAAGACTTTTTAATAATATCTTACAAAACCAATGGAAGTATTTCTCTCACATTGAAAAGGAAAGTTACAGTAACCTCTAATCTGACAATCCGGTGTCTGTATTTGTTCCCCTCTAACTCCCAGACTAAGTGAAAAATAAAAAGCCCCCAGCAAAAGGTACACATGAACCAGTCAAGAAAAAAAACAAATTACAGCACACAAAGAGTTCCTACCATCAAAATCCCTGAGTCAGCCCTCTGTATGCCTCGTCACAGGATTTGAGCATGCTCCACTCAGCCGCTCCTCGCTGACCCTCAGGTCACGCCGGGCGTCCTCGGGCATGATGAAAGGTGTGCGAGCACGAGTATCAGCGGGTGTGTTGGAAAAGCAGTGGCGACTTTCAGATCAGAACGCTGGCACCACGGGAAACGCTCCGTTCTGCAAACACTTCCCCCCAGTCAGAGGAAACCGATTTTAAAATCATCTTAGAGAAAGCCCTTACAAAAAAGTCCTGGCCATTGAAGTTCATGGCAAAATTCACACTAACTTTAGTGGGAACAAAAGTGAGTTCAAATCAGTAACTACCTGCACCAGGTTCTGCCTCAAGAGCTGACAACTAGAAATGAGATGAACAACTGACCTAAATATTCAGAAATTACTTAGTGACTGTTAGTGAATCTATTTTTGAGTGGTTAACTACAGAATTCTAAAAGCAACTTGATCACCAGAGGTAAACTTTAACAAGAGGGCACCTTTTAATGTGTTACAGTTTGAGGTGTATAGAGCTCCTAATCACTTCAGTGAAAAATTGGGTCAGGGTTATCCCCATCTTCCCCAAAGGGCTGTAAAACTAGATTTAAGTGTATATATATTTAAATTAATGTGTAATTATATATTTATATATAATTTTGTATTCTACTTGGCAGAGATGGCAAAGTACAGTAAGTGCTGAAACTGTATTCACTAAAGGACAACAGTAAAAACACCAACCACAGGGCATTTCTTTGCTAAGTCCACTTTCAGCCCTGTTCTCAACAGATAAAAGATCCTATATTAATCACTGAGTCGAAAAAACCTCTACAATTCCTAAGGCACTATGCAGAGACAGGGATATTTTGTACCTGTTAATTAACAGATATAAGATGCAATAGGGATGTAAACAAAGACATGTAGATGTTATTTATGGTTGCACAGATCTGTAAATAAAAAAATACGAATAAGTAAAGGTGTATTATATTCCAACAATATTTCCAAACTGCTTTACTGTATTTCTACCGTATGTTCATCTGTAAAGCCTTAAATTAAGAAAATTTAAGCACAGCATGCCTTTAGTGGACTACATCCTCAGTAAGCGTAACTCAGCAGGTAGTAAATCACAGCTATTTCTGCTAGCTGGCAATGTAGCCCTAGATTTGCTGTAAGTATTATCTGTGCTTTCACATTTCTTAAGCAGCAGCCTGTTAAGGTTCCATTTTCAAATGTTTTTCATCAATAATGCCTAAAGGTGGCATGTTCACTAAACAATCTTGCGAGAAACAATACAAGATAAGACATGAAAGACAGATTACCCAGTCCATGTCTCCAAATGCAACAAAAATAAATGCAAAATGCTTTGGGGTTTGTTGCTTGCAGCATGCAACAGCTCTTCTGTTATGCTTTGCCTGATCCTTTGCCAGATTTCTTCAGAAAAAAACGAGTGCTAGGACAAATGGAAAGAGCTTGTCTGGAGGTCACACTGTGGGAGCCGGGAAGCAGCAGGCTGGTGTTCCACTCCTGACTTGCTCTCATGCCTTACGGGGCCCTTCCTGCCTTATTCTTCCCAGCTATCAATATGGGCATTTAAGCTTCCTTCCCATGTAAGTCTTACAGATAATAAACAATGATATCTGTGTTGTTCCATTTATGAACTAACGTTAATGCTGTAAGTAAATCCAGGACCCCCAAATGGATCGGGACTTCTAGTGTGTGACATAGCCAAAGACACAGAGTTGAAATTCCTAAATCATATAATCGTTCAAACAGAAATTATAGGACCTGAAGTAACTTCATACTGTAACTTAAATTTTACATGCTTCAGCAGTGATTTCTGCTGCTTCCCAACGCCTCACCCGCAGGAGGGGGACTCCCGGGTTCCTACAGCCTGCATTCTATTAGCCCTCCCGCCGACGGGGTCTGTTACCACGGCCCACCCCAAATACCACAACTGTAATAGCTTTTTTCCACCCGAACTTGTCGTATTTTTGCCCAAGTCAACCTCTTCCTCATAACTCAGAATCACCTGGAGGGATTTCCTCCTGTCCTTCCTTGCTCCACAGAAGTTTACTTCTTGTCCTTCAGCCCTTCCGAGCTGCACTCCTCTCCCTCTCTCTCTCCCTCGCTCCCTGCTCACCCTGTTAGCAGCTGTGCTCCTGCCACCTTCATCTGCTCCTTTTCTCCTCTCTGCGCTGCACTCCCTACTTAACTTTCTGGAGCATGACTTTACAATCGACGCCAATCACGCAACCGAGCGCAGAACTGAGCGAAGCCCGCGCGAGTCTTGGAGGACATGGGAGTCCTGACAAGGAGCAGTCACAAGATCAGGGCTTTGGACTGCGGGGTCCTCACAAGAAGACCGTGTCTGTGCATCTGTGCGTGTGAAGTGCTATGTACCTCCACATGTTACACATATATGTGTAGAGAGCCTGCTTATTCCCAGGTGTGCTGGCAGGAAACATTTACCAACATTTCCCAGATCATAAGCATTATTAAAATTATGAGGATTACTGCCTTTTCAGGCGTGTTGCAGAAATCATTTGATGCTAAGAGAGTATTCTGAAGCTGAGAAGACCTAGGCAGACGCTACTGTTATAAATAACAGTTTCCTAATTCCCAGTACAAGTATGTTAGTAATAGCACAACAAATAGCTAGGCTAGAAAAACATTGTGAAGCAAAACCAACTAGATGAGTTTCATTTTCTTTTGGTGAGGAATTACTCTTTACAGTTCTGCTACAAGAGTCCACAGCGTTGCCTTTGAGCCGCCAGCTCCTCAGGGCAAGGTTTAAATTAAGTCTTCTGCCTTTTTTTTTTTTTTTTTAATCAGGAAACTATATTCATTTCAGGCTTTGTAATCTTCTCCAACCCACTGTTAAAAAATAACAAACAAACAAAAGAATACCCAAAGCTAAATGTTGACTCTAAACTCCCTTTTCCAGCCTCCTATTTAATCAGCCTTGTGGCATATTGGGAAATAGATCATTTAGTTCCACTTCATTATTATGGGGGCGTAAAAAAAATTTTACAATCAGGCTTAAAGCACCTTAATACCTAAAGCCATATTCTAATCTGTAAAGCACACGGGTGTAAAACAGGCAGGCAATTTTTCATCTCCTTGGGGCAACGTCGGTTACGGTGACTGGCAGGGGCTTTCCGCGTTCCGTCGGGCCCTTTATGAGCACTCCGCCAGGCACGCATAGCTGCCCTCGCTGCATCGGGGACCAGGCTGTGCACCACGGTACGGCTATAGAGCGCGGGCATGCGGCTGCCAAGAGGGACTGGTGCGAGGAAATCTGAAACTGCTGGCTACACCCTTAGAAATATATAGGGCTTAACATGTCAAATGTACACTGAATTAGCATGAATTTAGTAGTGCTGCCAGTGAAAGCCGCCTGCAATCAAAGCAAACAGTTTCACCCTTAAAACATCTCGAGAAATACCCCCTGTTGCCTACCCAGGAGATAGGCACCTGCCTGCAGTACGGATTTCGAACCACCAAAGAGAGGTTCAGGAGAGGTTCTTCTAACCTGGAGAAGACTCTCATCCTCCTGTGGTAAAAAAACCCACAACGTCCTACGGTGTCACAGCCATTTAGGAACAGGCTTATATGATCCCCTGTGATGGCAGCTGACTGGACTCAATTACAGACGGTCCATTCCAATTGCGTGTTCCTTCAGCAGATTTTCAACTGGCATCTGAGAATGTCAGATTGTTGATAAACAAGCCCCAAATTACATTAATGACAAAGTGATAATATCTTTGCACTCATTTTGGTTTGGTTCTTTCACATGTTGTTCACCAGCATTCTAATATCAAAATAAACAAATGTAAATACTGCCTGATGATGTTAGTAGAAAACTTCAGTAGAATTGATTGTTGAAGAATTGAAGAATTAATTACAATGGAAAAAAATTCTCTGGGAGAGGACCTATCTGGGACCTTTTGTTTTGAAATACGTAAAGCTGACCATTCCTTTCTCTGTCTTTTCTTTTTTCTTGGACTGGGCACTGCCTCCATCCATGTGTACTACTACATTAATTACCTGCCTTTAGGAAGCTGCCACAAAAACATCTTTCTTCTGGTCCAAAATGATGGAGGTATTCTAAAAGCAGTCATGTTAAAATATAAGAAAAAGGCACAAAGCCCTCTTTTCTTTACATTTCACAAAGATAGTGAAGCATTTCTGGACCTAGTCAGAAGCAAAAACTTGTTATTTTAAGTTGTTTTTTAAAAATAAATCAATTTCAGGGACTACAATTGCCTGCTTGTTCATTGTGTACTGGCCAGAGATTATGGAGAGCCTTAGGTTTGCTGGAGTAGCTGCGTACACGTGTACTAGTAGAAGGCAGAAGTGGCGAATACCATGGGGCTCAGCGTGTTTGGCGACGAAGGCAAGCGGCATCAGTTCGGTAGTCGTCATCCCCTCTCTTGGGAGCCTGTGTCCTGACACTGATCACCAAAAGCTTGATCTAATAAAGCCTTTTCTCTCTCCAAGTTCTCTCGCACTGAAAGAACATCTCCGTCCTCCTTGCGTCCGGCTGAAGGGCTGGTCAGTCGGGAGGGGGGAAGATGAATAGCGGGGTGCTCAGGGGGCGAGCAGGGTGGCTGCGTATTTGATCTTTGCAGACAGCGTCTGTGAAAAGCTGCGTGCCGTTTGCAAGCCACACGTTGTTATCGCCTGATGCAGACACCGTGCTGTACAGCCGCACACGCAGTACAGCGCAGGGACCGTCTGGTGGTACGTTGACTGCAGAGCAGCAACACAAGGAAAGGCTTATTTAAAAATACAGACACGTAAGCAAGACAGAAACCCCACCTCCGTGTGATTGTCGGAGAGGGATCAAATGGGTAGAAATGCCACAGACAGACACACTCCTCCCAGCATAATTGTTACTATCACAGCTGTGGTGGAGGGAGAGGGCGGAGAGCGGATGATGCAAGGAGCTTGGCATCGTGCTTAGCAATCGCTAGACTGCACCCTTTCGTAAGAGGCGAGGAAGCACTGGAATCCACCCGAGACAGGCCAGCCCTGCGCGCCGTCAGGGGCGTGCGGAGCTGGGACCGCGGAGCCGGCGGTGACACGCAAGCCTCGGGACGCACCCAGCCTTCCCACCCGACCCGCACGAAGTTTATCCAGCAGCTACGCGATTTCCTCCAACAACACCCGTTCTTAGTCACTTATTTTCAGAGCTCATCACAAAGAGTCATTAAATGGTCCTAATGTCCCTAGCCTTAACCCAATTTAGCAGATAAAGTGGATAATTAAGCATTGTTAGCTCCGTTTTGCATCTATGGAAACTGGTGACAGAGGCTAGCACAAGGTCACAGGGCTACTCTGAGACAATGCAGGATTATAATACATCACTTACTAACTCCATTCAAAAATGCTGGGATATTGCACTGATTTTAAGGAGTTATGCCCCAAAACTTGTATCCCTGTCTTATCACAGAGAAATCTAATACGAGAAGTATTACATGATTTAACCAAATCAAGTCTTCGAGCGCTTGAAATGAGCACTGATATTTTTCATTTCATCTGTCAGGTGAGATAACTACCATCTCTTTTTTAAACAATCTCTGATGTAGCTAATTGTTCTTAAATGCATACCCTTGTACTAATATATAATGAAGCAGTCAGATGTGACAAATCTGATACCCAGCCTGTGGAAATGAGTTTTGAGTGGTATTATCTGTAGCTGCCCAGGTACAACCACAAACCCCTGACACTCATTCTCCATCGGAGTTTTTCATTCGTGTTAACTGTAGCAGCAGCTCTGAGATGCTGGACAAGCCTCTCCCCTGAGAGCACCTTCCCCGAGTTGACTGTGAGTCACTGGAGACCGTAGTTCGAACTGCTGTATCCTTCAGGCTAAATATAGCTCTATTCCTATAAACTATTATCTCACTTTTGGCCAGTCGGCTTGCTTCATTCAAAAGTGTTTATCTTGCCCTAACTGCCAGCCTAAAGGTGGAATGCTATTTTCAGACTATGAGAGAGGCCTAAAGAGAGCTGAATAATCACAACAAACATTGAATTTCATACTTCTATTTAAACCTATGGAAAATTTGTGACAGATTTAGAGTGGGGAAAGTAGACCCCGTAAGTAATGCGTATGTAATAAAAAGCACCTTACAAAATCCACTGAAGCGAAAAAGCATTTAAAAGACAATTGTCTTTATTAAATGTTGAAACAGTATGGAAAACAGAGTTTGAAAACTGCCCTTATCTCTAAAATTCTTGATGAAGACCGAGCGGAGGATCGTTTCTTGCCAAGTAATTCAGGTATAATCAGGTGAGATCCACCTGTGCCATGGTACCCAGTACCAGACATGGGCTAACATTCCCTAAATTAGGTTAGTAATCAAACACGGTTCACAAGTTAAATGACTTGGGTGCGTTCTTTCCAGTATGGACAGAACCCACCACTTACAGTGTGGCACACTGGAGACATTCCAAGGATTTAGACAGCTTTATTACTTAAAAAAAAATCCCAAACCAGCCAACCAAAACAACTCAAAGCAAAGACTCAACAAAATCAAGCTTTCTAGAAGAATTAAAGGCAGCCGGACCCGACACAGGGACCGGACCGGTGGTACGGCGCTGCTCCCTCTCCCCATCCCAGAGCTGCCTTTCCACTTGGCTCCGAACCAGTGTCAGGGTTAATTGGATGCTGAGTGATGGATCTGGCCACCTGGCACTCTGTCTGGCTCCCAGCCGACGATCAACTCACTTGGCAGGCTAAGTGGGGAACTGGCCACCTGGCTAATACGAGGGCTACAGATCGCTGACGAGCTGACTGCCAACCTGCTAAGACTGTTTTATATTGCAGATACTGACAGTAACTTCTCTCTTTTGCTCTATTCACCTTTTTCGTCACAACTGGTATACTCGCAAAGAAACACCCAACTCCTGACCCCCTCCTCCCTTTACTTTCCTCTGACTGCTATGACGGATAAAAACAGACTCCTGCCTTAATGGCTAAATGAGAATAAAATGAGCTTCTTGCCTTCTCCTCCAACCTCTTTAAATGACTCCAAGTTCCCCACCCCCACTCCATCCTGTCTTGCTTCTCACCATCATTCTCAACACTCCAGATCAAAATTTATATTAGCTGATGAGTTTCACAATAATTTTTGAATGGTGTAGTTTGTTGCATGTTTTTTAATTGGTAAAAATACTGATAAAAATTAAGAATAACATCAAAACAAAGAACTGGACAAGAAAAATGTGAAATCAGATTCATGCCTGAAGGCTAGAGTCTCCATTTGCCTTGCACCCCATTTTATTATTAGCGCTTGCAAAATCTTAGTGAGAAAGGCCACAATTTTGATTTTACTTTGTTACATTAATTTTGCATATATGTAAATTACTCCACAAGGAGCAAGGCAATGGAAAATGAAGAATGAAGTGCACAAAAATACATCAGTAAAGAATTCTAGGGTACTGTCAGCATCACGCAGCGACACATCCTAAGTCATGCTATGAAAATTAATTTTATTACTACAAGATCTTAAAGAAAAAAGTATTACAAGTACTGAAGTTTTCTACTCAAGTTCAAATGTACTATGATGAGGTTCTGCAGTGTTTTTAAGCTGGTCTTGGGATATAGGAAGTAGCTAATGTCAAGCTCTTACATCCATTAAAAATGATCTGAAAATAATGTACTTTGTTAATTGCAATCATTGTACAAAAATTAGATCACTAATTGGAATAGGGCTGTATTGGTGTGACTTTGCTAATATAAACAAAAGATTCATTTGCACCTTAAAGGGCCTGCTGCAGTTGACTTTAATGGGGGGCTTCCCGTAAGCTTAAAGAACTGGATCGGGCTAAGAAGAAGTAAGGTGACTCTTCCAAATTCTTAAGCAGCCACGGTTTAACTGAAGTTAATAGAAACATTTTGGTTTATCCAAGTGGAGATTATTGTTCTTCTCTTTTCATTGTATATAGGCTACACACGCTGGGGGGAAGTATACTGTAGTTCTAACACCACAGTTTAAACCAATATAGCTTGGCACTGGTGCTGAGAGGAGCAGCCACACGCTTCTTCATCTGCTCATTTCTACACTGATACAGCCCTTCTATTTGTCCCAGACAAAGTTTTCATGTAGGCACATGATGAAACACATCATTAAACTGATCCAGGTAAAAACTAGGGTCATTTTTCACTCTTGGTTATGTTTATCTTCGATTGTTCTCCCATCCATTCGTCACACAATGGGAGGGAGCAGCATGGGGACAGAAAAAGGAGGCTGGGAACTGCAGAAGGGGGATCGCTTCTTTTAGCTGCAAGTGCTGTCTTACAGCAGTTAACATTTACTGTGAAACCACAAGATAAATAGCTCACCTCTAGTAACTGCAGCACCGAGGAAGTGTCCATAGGATTCATAGCAGCAAAAAGATGTTATGAGCTGAAAATATGGACTGAAAAATGGCAAAGTCATATTATATTGAAGTAGCAGATGTGGTTAATCCTGAAGAAGTCTCTTTACATGAAATAACTCCGTCCAATTTTCTGAATATGCATGGTAAGCTCAGCTCAAGCTTTTAGCAATATTATAAGCATGAAGGTACATATCTATACTGTATTATTTACCCATACACACACAGTGCCTATGTCTAGTAATACATTAATAGACACATATATTTGCATTAATAAGTTATTAGAAGTTTACACTTTGTAGTTCAAGACAAAAATATTAGAAAAGAAAGGAAGAGAAAGAAGGTGGCCGGGCAAATTCTCTAGTGATCTGTCACTGTGTCTCCCTTTTATCCCCCTCCTACATGTTTTTTCAGAGCACTAGCGCCCTGAGCAACACAATAGCCAAGACAAAATGTTCATGTTTTAATTCACTTCCAAAATTCAGTTTGGGGAAGCTGTCTGTCAGAAACAGACATTTAGACGAAGTGCTGGTACCTTTTTAGAAGCACAACAGCTATGTGCTTCCATGTCTCTGAACTTCCCTGGAATTAACCTACTTATCTTTCGTAGCCCTTTTTTTTTTTTTTTTTCCATTTCTTTGCAATTTTCATAATAGCCCTGTAATTATAGGAAGAGTACCTCTCTACAGTCTAAAGGTGGAAGAAAGTATTTCAGATATTCATTAAGACAGGAATAAATGTTAAACTAATCAAGTTGCTGTCTTCACCTTATCTTTAACCTTTGTTCAGCTGGACAATTGATTTCCCTCCATCCGTGCTGGAGAAGGTTTAAGGAAACTCTTACTGCTTTTTAGGGAGCCCTTATCAGCATAAGTACCATCTCTGACTACCTTTGAGCAGCATTTACTCTCCTTTACCTGGTGAGCCTCTACCAAGAAAATTACTGCCAATCTTCATAAGAATTTAAAAGTGAGTTGGGAACCTGCACACCAAACCACAACCATCACCAGCCACTGAAAGAATTTCCCTATCCTTCAGAAACCTCCTCCTGCAGAGCAGCATCACTCCCCTTTGCAATCACCATGCCAGATGCCTCTCAGGTCACACCAGTGCTCTCTTGGAAAGTGGGGACAAAAAGACATTGCGGTACATTTGGCTCTCAGTGTACCTGCTGACTTACCTGCATTTCCACCATCTTCCGCGTAGTATTAGTATCTGCTGCTGGTAGCGGTGTCTCGTCACCAGCGGACTATGGAGCCCTAACTGTGCATAGCTTACGTTAGAGAGGCTCCTGCTTGCTTATTTGACCCCATTTGTCCATTCTGGCTTTACAGCCACATGTAACTTTACTTTGCTTCCCTTTGTCTCACAGCTTATGTGAACACTGGACTACTATCATTAAAAAAATCTAAAAATCCAGTGATTTTAGCTGGCTTTCAGCTTCAGGTGTCTAAATGTCAGGCTACAATAGGCACTCTTGTGCTCCCTGACTGTATCAGAGCTTGAGCTACCAAGTTATTAGGTAACAGCTCATTGGCACAGAGCTCCTTCCAGCGCGTTCAGCTGGCTCAGCTCTTTCTGATCTGAGAGTGCTTTCCATTTCTCTGCCTGGCGACACATCCCATCAGCAAGGACCCACATTATTTTTTAATCTTCAACTGGTAAAGGGCTACTGAACAAGTACGATTGTCATTTCGAAGCATGACATTTAACACTGCTGGCATTTATTTTGCCCATCTTGGATGTTGGTGGAATACTTGTTGCTGTTTGCTAACAGGCTTTGAAGACTTCCAGCTGTGAACGGATGATGGAAATTGCGGGGCAAGGGATTTATTATGAAACTGCAGCATTTGGCGTTATCTTAGTAAAATATGTGGCCCTCTTTCTGTTATTTAGCTGTCACTGCTAATATTGAACCAAACTGGAGTCAAGTGCTGCTGAGCCCTTGCAACTTGCAAAAGCCAGTGAGCTGTTCCTTAGTTCCTTACCAGTGCCCCCACTGCTCCTCTTCAGTGCTCACAGCAAACACAGCAGTCATTTCTTGGTTCTGATACTCACTGCAGTGACTGATTAGTAGCCTGTAAGCAACTCCATTTTAGTTCCCTGTAAAAGGTTGGTTTTCTTTAACTGGACTGGCAGGCCAAGGATAGCCCTATGCACTCTAATACATACAGTATTGTAAGCAATGACAGATAATGCTATCAAGGTCTTTTCCTAGAATATGGCGATTAACTCACCTCATTAAAATGTACACATTCTGCACAGCATAATGCAGTACTACTTCAGGACAACTGTTGAAGCCAGCCAAAAGATACTATGTTCTGTGAGAACTGGGATGATCCCTAGCTGTCCTACTACTTCCCCGTATTCAGATTTTTATGATCTTTTTAGATTAGGACATAGATATCATAGCACTGAGCACTTTTAAAAACCTAAAATAGACTACATTAGCTTAAATTTCTAGGTAGTAAAGAAACTCAAGAGGAGAGAAACATAATTAACTTGGAGCATGGAAAGATTCCCTTGTGGGAAAAACACCCTGAACTAAAAAAGGTAGTTTGTACGAAGTACCTAACAGTGAACACGCAGAATCTGGCAGGTTATGCACTCTGAAGACCGATGTCTTAGGTTAAAGGTGGAAAGATTTTTGTTTTATTTTCCCTTGAGCATTTGTTCTTAGACATTTAAAGCTTATCTGATTTTTTAAATATTAAAATGTACTCATCGCAATTTTCAGTGCTTGGGTTTTTTTTCTTTGAAGAAAATTAAAATAACAGCTGTGTTGCTGGAATTGCCTACAGATATTTCTCTACATTCAAAGAATGCTTCTGAAAGCTATGCTAGCACATGGAGCCCAGTTCTGCTCACATTAAAATAAAAGGTGAAGGTATCCTGAGCATCAGTAGATGGAGAAGGTAGAAGATGGAGAAAGTAGAAGTCCGTACAAGAAGATCAGGCCCTCCAAAAACCAAACCACTTTTCCCAAATGATTAATTTTTTCCTCATAACTTTTTCTTTTCAACTTACTGAAGTAACACGTAGCAGTTTCTGGGCTGCTCAATTTTTTTCTTTCTGCTTGCACAACAGCCACTGTGACCAATGGCAATTGCATATATATTTGCTTGAGAATCAAGCTCTTAGACTGCTATTTATCAGCTGTGTAAATGCCTGTTCCTATTGATGCGTAGGTGGCTACAGAAAGGTGAATTTTACCGAACTGACTGTTAAACTATTACAGCTGAAAATTTGAAAGTCCACACTCCCATAGTAGTTATTACTGTCTTACCATAATTCAATTTCTTTTTAACAGCCTTTCCTAACTTAATTATTCTGGCATAATATGTCAGTCAGTTGCCCCCAACCCCATTTGTTTGGTTTTTTTTTAAATTATGGTTACATTGCCAACTTAAAACAAAACAAAAGACATTTCTTTCAGCTGTGTTATGTACCATCAGCCAGATGAATTCTAAGTCCTAAGAAATAAGAGTCCTAGGAAATACTGCTATGGGAAGAAACAACTTTGCAAACCCAAACTTCTTATTTATGCAGTTCTCAGTCTCTTGCTGACGGGTCAGGATCTTTGGCTGTTTTACATCCTTCTGAACAAATCCTTAAAAAAGACAAATTGATTGTTTGTTTAAAATTCCAGAGTAGCTCTGTAAATACAACATTTCAGAAGACTACTACAGATGAGATGTGTTAGATATAGTTTATATCAACAAACCTTCTGCTTTATCAGTATGTCAGAAATCTTGCAAGATACTTTGTATTGTCTTGCCATAAAATGACAAAAATGGTCTAATCTAGTATATCCTTCACAGAGCCTGCGTATTAATGAAAGAGCTGCCATACAAGATAAAGAAGTGAATACAGATAACACAAGGAAGCCTGAAAATGGGGACAGAGAAACCTCTCCAGGCCAAATGGAAAACTACTGGGATTCTGTAAATGAATCAAAGAGGAGTTATCCCCATTTTTTTAAGAATTAGTAAATCAAGCTCAATTAGAAATTCTTCTCAATTCCAAATAAGAATTGTCATTATTTATTAACACAATTCCTAACCAAGGATGTCACTATGCATTAAAAAGGTGAGAAACTGAACCTCACAACTGTAATTTTTATAATTCTGGTCTCACATCTTGTTCACAGTTAAAGTTGTATATAATTACTGGATAAGCCAGAAGGAGTACTGATGTAAAATAATGGGTAAACACTCTGAAAATCATGTCCTGTCATCTGCTTAGAGCACTCTGTCCCATGTCTCTTTCAGTCATATAATAATTTATTAAATTATGAAACTATTTGATAAATTTGATAAAATTCTATTACCTAACTATGATCTTATTTTAGTGCAGCTCTAACTGAAACCAATAAATGTTTTGCCTGCAAAATGTTGTGTCAGGGTTGGATGCTAATTTTGTACCTTCAGATAAAGTTCTACGCCCTTTTTTTCATAGAGAGGTCTTAAAACCATAGAACTCAGTCTTTATCAATTTTGTAGGTAACACACATTAATTTAATGAAATTTGCTTCAAGTTTCCTGTTTGGAATGAATCCAGAAAATACAGTAGAGAGTCAGGGGTAATTCATCCTTTCCAAAGCATTTCAAATTAAGTGTGCTTTCTAGCCTGGACAAAAAACGTCACATCCTGCAATTTATCTTTTTCTTATGATATGTATAAGCATAATAAGGTCACTGAGGGCACTTAATTATGCTTAGAACAAATAATAGAGGTGTACCCAAGGTCTGAGAAAGCACTGCAGCCAGTAGTGTGAATGCACATTAACTTTCTACTATAAACATTACAGACCAGTTAGATGATTAATTCTATCACAGTCACCTAGAGCTTTACCACTGGTTTTGAAAGAGATTTTTTCCAATATTTGTGAATATTATTTTTGTGGTGACATTTATTGAAGCATAAATACAAACAAACTTCATAAACATTAATTAATAATACCAGCATGTTGAATGTTTTAAGAAATATTCAAAAGAGGTTAAATGATTTGCCCAAAAAAAAAAGGAGTTATTGAGAGAACAACGCACAAGACAACATCACAGTATATCAGTGGTAATAATTTGTAACTTTTCCAAAAATGAACCTGTGTTCCTTCTTTTGACCACCTTCCTCAGTATTCAGAATCATAGTTTCAACTAGAATGGATTAACTAAAGAAATATATGTATTCAGGTACTACAGAATGAATCATTTTACTGCTGCTGTCATTTACAGTTTTCAATGCTGAACTGCCACATGGGTAGTAGTGTAGCATCCCAAGAGTAACAACAAGCATTCTACCACACTGTCTTCTTTCTGTGTATTTGCTGTCTGACAAAAGTTTTAGATCTCAGATTTTTTCTTCCATTTACAATTTTCAGTACATTTACTAGAAAATACCTACTACGATAGGTGATGTCTCTAAGTGGTCCTTCTTCACAACCCATTTTAGATAACATAATATTAACTATAGGTGTTCACCAGAGGAAAAACAGTGGCAAAAAAGCAAGCTAAGGATACTGTTTCCTTACGAGATATGCTATGAAGAATAGCCAAATTCCACTGACGAATTTCATTACTAACTAGCATAATACTGAATCACAGCACAACTAGCGAGTATAATTGCATTCAGAAAGTTTCATTTTAAGAATGTGTCAAACATATAATTTGATTAGGGCGTGTGAGTATCTGTGCATGGGTTGTTCATGGTACATTCTTATGTATGTGAATCATAAGGCATTATGAGCCACCTACCTCCTGGTAGTAGGGAAGCTGCAATATTCCTTCCTACTAGAAAGAAACCTGGAGCATCTTCTTAAAAGTCGACAGCAGTCTCAGCACACATCTGTTTTAACTCCTAAGCCTTCTAGTGAGACCAGTAACATTCATGATGTTACTGAGAAACAATAGTAATGAATTTTCTAGTCTAAAAGAGAATTTGAATTTTCTGGTAATAATAAATATTCTAAAATTTAAAAAATGAAGCATCAGTATGGCATTTACAATTCTGAATAGCTCTAATTTTTCTAAAATGCTGCTGATGTTAATGGAGGAATAGATTGTCAGTTTATTAAAGTTTGGAACAGGTTTATTGGTTAAAATAGATTGTACATTAGGAAAAGAGCATTTATTTTCCCTTTAAGAGGTAAGTATTTATCTTCAGGATTATATTCTTGTTTAGAAGACATGTAAGGTTAAAAATCATCTTTCAAGTAGCTACTGATGAGGCTTCCTGCATACCTTAGCCTGTACGCTATAAACCTCCTCTGTTAGCGTGTTAATAACTTCAGCTGCAAAGTCCATCATCCCTCTGGAGAAATAGCAACTCAGTCTTCAGGCCAGCTCAGCATACTGTTGCACCTGACTAGAACAATAAGATGTTATGTCCACAAGACAGGCAATGATTACAAAGTCAGTAGCTGTTGATAATTTCCTTTAGAATAGCCACAAGTTACAGTTCCTATATAGCTCTTTCCATTTCCCACATCTATAATGGAAATTACATTACAAATAAGATCTGTCTCTAATTTTCATGGATCAACTAAATAAAGATACTGTACCACTGAAGTTGTATTTAGAATGCTGCAGCATCCTCAGGACAGAGGCCATACTTCCCTATTGTTTTATAGTATCTTGAGCAATAGACTTCTGCTGTAAAAGCAGAACTTTAAAGAGCTTCTGGTGATTCTGCAATGACAAACTAATACGTATGGCTGAAAATTATTTAGAGGAAAGAAACTCTTAACTTAGAAGCAAATTCCAGATATCTATGCGATATATAAAAACAATAAAATTATAAAAGCATGAAAAATAACATGAGAACACCTTTTAATATTAGGTTGAGTGCAATGAAACTACCCTTTGCTGTATGATGATTACATCAAATACAAACAAAAGTAATTTAGCATCGCCAGCAGTGCTTTATTATTTGAAGTGAAAAGGAATATAGTGAAAGGAATTTAGAAGGGGGGTGGAGAGTGTCAGCAGTAACAACATGCGTGATTACACTTTACTATAATTAGCAATGGAATTTAAAGAATTAAAAAAGCAACATATTTGCTTTAACTATGCTTTTGACTCAGCAGCAATTCCATTGATATACTTGGCAGACAAGTTTAGCTCAGTCTCTTTTAAAATATAAACCCATTAGAAGGAGAAACGCTGTGAGTAAAGGTAAACACTTCAATACCAAAAGGGCCTTAAAAAACCCGCCCAGAAGGCAGTTTAATCCAAATCTGGGATAACTATGGATTAAGAATACATTGATGTTCGTTTGTGCCCCTCTCCTTTAATACCACTACTCCATGCTAATATGTTTTGGACTATTTTCCCCAGTCCTTATACTGACCAACTCCTCTGTTATAGTCGCTTTTTCTACTTTGATACACTAATCTGTAAAGCAACCTTACCTTGCTACTGCTAACAATTTATATACGTAGTTTCTTTTATTTCATTCTACAGTGTGATTTCTAAAGGTTATAGGCGTGAGTGAAAAAGCGATGCTGAAGTACAACAAAGGCCCGCGCTTAGAGCACTTTGCTTAATTGCAGTTGCAATATGCTTAGAAACATATCTGTAAGATTGATGAATGATTTATCTGATCTAAAATATCTGCATATGCATTTGCAGCACTTTTCTATGCAAATCAGGTATTTATGCACACAAATCGTTCTAGTTAGCTACAGGAGTCTATGATGACCTAATCTGCATGTTCAGCTGTAGTATACCTCTAAATGAGCATGAAAACTGTGTGCATCTTTTGCATGCAAAAATGCATGCCCAATTAGATTGAAAGGCGGATCTTGTATTATCTCTGCATTGCTTTACTATACTTTTAAATGGGAACGTACATGTTACTGGCATTCACTTTAACTAATTTTGAAGACGTAAGGAATAATTTGCTGAAAATATTAAATAAAAGTTTTTAAAGTAAGTATATTCATCCTTTGAATAAGTGTAATTCTCATAAATTTTAAAAATTTGGGAACAGAAAACATCTTCTTGTATGGCAATAAATACCTGCAATTAATACTCTTACGTTAAAAACTTTGTCAAGGTTACTATATGCTAAATACTTGTTTTCACAGCATCACAAAAAAGGATACTTTTAATACCTCACTGTATGGGGACAGAGAAGGTTGAACGTGAGGCATAGCAGACAGTGATTATACCCAGGACACCTCACTAAAATGCAAAATAGCCAGCAGATAAATTGTGACTTAACAATTGAGCCGGGCTTACAGCTGTCAGATAAAGCTGTACTTCAAAGGTGAACAATAAAGTTTATACAAGGTCCTCTGTCAGGGTACAGCCAGTAAAAACAAAACTGATAAGCTGGTGAAATGCTACTTGTACCTGGACTTTCATCCTTTGGCTCTAGGAAAAGTAGTTGCTGGACTAACATGTGAGTTTAAAGAATGAACCATGTGAAAATAATATCCACAGAAATACTGGCTATTGAATGAAGGTAGAGAAAGACATCATCATCATTGTTAGTTGCATAAACTATTTATAACCTATGCATGATGACCAGTTAAGATGAGAAACAAAATGGAATATAGGCATGTGAACTTCCAGTAGTGAAAATGGAAGACTTGCTGAAAATGTCATCACTTCTCTTTCTTTATAATAAATTTGAAATGGGGTTCACTTCAGTAAAAAATTCTACCGTGAAGGGTGAAGACTTTGCACAAGGTCAAGGTTCTCAATACTGAAACACATTTAGAGACAGGATTTGTTTATCTTCTCTTCTTTTTAATGCTATTAAGAAGGTCTGGTAGAGATGGATACAGTTAGAGATTGCCCTCTTCCTCCTGTTGATAATACATAGGAAAGGCCACGTAAGTTCACTAAGTAGGATTTCTAAAATTTGAATATACATTAAAAATTAATATGAATGCTTTTTATGCTATGCTGTGCATTGGGAACACAACATTTTCCCACACATAGGTATTTCCCCTCTGCTTTGGTTGCAAAAATAATAATTTTTTCAATAGCTTTAAAGTTAAACACCAAGTGATGTTAAAATTAAAAAAAAACAATGGCAGAAACTTTTGCATATACTTCCATCTATAAAAACAATAAAGCAGATGATTTTGCAGTTCTAGAGCCGAGTCTTGCTCCAGCCACAGAGACGTCACAATTTAGTAGTGAACAAAAAGATGAGAAAATTCTCACTTCTTGTGAGTTATTCCAATGACAGAGTTAATGACACAGGGTAGACATGCCCATTGACTCATTAAATTGACCAGCAAGACACAGCTAGAAGTTAATTTCCCTTTGGTATGTGCTTAGGCACCTAGTTATGACTGTATTTGGGCCACCAGAATTTATTCCCGACCTAAAACTGAGTTGATCTTCCAGTTCAATTCTGTGGACGCATTTTCGTGCAACTCCCTATCTTTCAAAGCTCTGTAGGTGTAACAGCTCGTGTCTTTTGTATCTCAGGCACTAAGATCGGCCGGCATCTTCTAAATTAGCTGATTACAGTTGTATAGTCACTGCGGATGTTTGGCTACACAAATACAAATATTAGTATTCATTCATAATACATTAATATTCATTATTAATGACAACTTTCATTCATAGGCAACAAGATCTATCAATGAATGAGGTTTTCAGTGGTTAGCAGAATAATGCCTCCCAAGGCTTGATGTAACATACTGAAATCTGTAATCTCCAGTGTAGTAGATATATGTGTGTGTTCCACCCCATATGGTAAAAAATACACTGAAGAACCCTGGCTCACCATGAACCGTGGCTGTGCAAGTTATAAACATTTACTTTAGGAATATCCTGAAGAAAAAATCTGAAGTTGGAATCAGAAGGAGCTATGCAGTTTGGATCTGCACATCCCCGCTGAGGTGGAGGCTATATGTTTCCTATTATCAAGGTACATTGTGGCAATCAAGGAAACTATCAAGAAAAATGTGCTTTGAGACTCCTTATAGTTCAGCTGTGCTGGGAGCTGGGATTTTTTTTTCCATCCCAGTATCAAGCAATGGTATTAAAAGTAAGGCTGGCTGTAAAAGGAGAATAAAATACCTGTGTCATAAAAGTGTTGGGACAATTCATTAATCTCTGAAATGTATTTAATTTATTGGGTAGATGCTAATTATGACTTGGAATATGCACCCCAAAATAGTTGATATATTAACATTTTGAGAAATGTCAAAGCAGTTTTGCCCACTTTGCAAACAAACTGAAGGCAAAGCTAATTTTGGCATGCCATTTTAAAGTCTGAACCTAAATTTCAGTCCCCGTTTTCGGCAGGTATCCT